>NC_062545.1:117276689-117901689 GCF_016906955.1 Phacochoerus africanus | reverse complement strand
AGCTCAACTGTTTAGTGGTTCAAACCTCTCTAGGTTAGAGTTGTCAGATAAAACATGGGACAGTTAAATTTGCATTTCAGATAACCAGCTAAAACTTTATATTATTATAAGTACCCCAAGTATCGCACATTTGTTTTTTATCTGAAATACAAATTTTAACTGGAGATTTATTTTTATGTCTATACCAATATCGATCTATTTACAAATATATGTATGTGTATATGTGTGTGTTTCTAATATTTTCCTAAATCTGGTGATCTTACCCACTATCCAAAGCATTACCAACTAATTTTATTTTCTGGTCTGAGTGATACACCCAATTCACAACTAATGTGCTGGCTAATGGAGATGAAGCTTTTGAGACCATTCAGGTAATAAAAACATACATCTTTCAAAGCATTCAGTGGTTTGTACTCCACACGTTCCAGGATATGAAGGACCAGGCCAGAAGGCTCAAGTCCCCATGTTCGAATCAACCTTAGAGTTTTATTGAACTGATTGCTCCAGTTCAGCTAAACTAAAAAGCCTGATTCTTAGTATACCTGACCAAGAATTCACTCCTTCCCTAGTTCCTCTGGTTCTCCTAGAATTGATAGGGATAGAGTAGGATAGTTACACGGATAGATGTAGAAGTCCCAGTAGGGGACCATAGATAGAGAGGGAAACCCAGAGAACTTTGGGAGACCACTGTAAGTTAATAGTTGCTCAAGAAAGCTATCAGAACAAAGCAGGCTTTCTTAATTATAAACCATAAATAAAAACGTGCAATATGCCTCAGGTCATTAAGTGAAAGATAAAATGAGACCTGCATTCAAGTTCAGCAAGATAATGATCCTTGGGACCAGGGACAGGAATTTAAGGGAAAGATGACATTTCAAAGTAGGAGACCCTCATTATATGGAAACCTGAGATGATTCAACATATTTTAGCATATGTTACTGCCCTTCTGCGGATATGAATAAGCACCAGGACAGTCCTAGTTTGACCTCATGGGGTCAAATACTCTCTTACCCAATATGAAGGAGGAGCTAGTAATGTAAGCCTGACCTCTATTTGAAGAATGAGGAAGAATGTGGTCTTTTCCACCTCCCTACTTTCCTTAGGTTATAAAAACATAGCTCACCAAATCCTCAGGGAAAAACCTCCTCTCCTGCCCGCTTGTATTCCTCACAAGCGTCCTATCTTAACAAATCTATTTCTTGCTTATCACTTTGTCTCTAGCTAAATTCCTCCTGCACGGAGACACAAAGAACCTGAGTCTCAGTAAGTCCAGACACAAGGTGAGTGATTCTAAACTTAAAAAGTGGGTCCAAGTTCCAATCTGGGTTTTGGCTGGGTTCTAGTCAGAGGTGTTTCAGTTTCAGCATCTCCCTTACCTGTGCCTTCCCCATTTGTTTGAGATCTCCAAAACTGCCTCCAGCTTGCTCAAGAAAAGGTGCTTCCTGCGTTCCTTTCCAGGGCACAGTCTGACTCCTGATACAGGCTGCAGCCTGCCCCTGGCTTCCTGCCATCCCTCCTCCTGCATAGCACTCTCCCACTCCTTCCAGCCACAGTTCCAATCTGTCACCTCATGTGATCTTTAAGTATTCTGCTCCTCACGGAAGACTGTGGGATAGAAAAAAAGAAGCCCCTGATGCTGGGCACTCACATCCGGCCTTGGCATTCTCCTTTTGAACCTAAGAATTTCACAGAACACACATCAGACAAGGTCCCTGTGACCACAATGGCTCAAGACAGAAACAAGTCCACTCTGTAATCATGTCCAAACACAGACGAAAACACTGTTCAAACCACAAAAATGACCACCCAGACATGCCCTAACTTGGCTAACAGGAGTGCCTGCTGCTTCTTTATAAATTATGGCTTTAATATTACTCTGGTCCTCCCTCCTTCTAGATAAGAGTCCTTGAGATCCCTAGACACAAAATTATCCCTGCTCCCTGACAGCTTCCAACCCAGAGCAAGCCCTTACCTCCTTGAGCTCTCCTTAAAATGAACTAACAAGAGCACAAATCCTAGAGTAAGTCTTTTCAAACCCCCCTGGTTACTGAAACATATGCCCTGGGATGCTGTCTCACCCTTTCCAGGAGTGATAAACCCAGCTGTTCAACTGCAAGGGTGTTCTGGATGCTCTTTGGCTGGAGGGCATTGGCAACTCCCAGCGATCCATGATTCAACATCAATGCTCTTCAAGGCCACTCCCAGGATAGAGCAAAAGTGGCAGGCATTTTGTGAAGCCCTAAGCAGCACTGTGTTCCCTGCAGGTTCTCTTATCTCTGGATCCTGCCTCAGCAGCGAAAGCTTACAGCAGGGCCCTAGAGGAGGGTCTGCCTACCTGTCAGAGGGTAGCTTTCCATCCATCTCACTGAGGACTACCTGGCAATTGGAAGTTTTCACTCTGATTGGGTGGGACAAATACATCTAGAAGAACTAAGCCTCCTGGGTCATTAACGATCTAATTGAAGAACAGTGGTTTTATAGCTCTGTCCTCACACCCTAGAACAACAATCTTTTCCTTGGCAGAAGCACACACTTCTCCATTAGATTAAAGAACACAAAGAACATTAGGCTCAGCATATAATCAAGTCAAAATTAGTACATGGGTGTCTATATTATTAAAGCTTAGGTGAAAAGATTCCCTGTCTAACATATGAAGCTAAAACAAGCAGCTTCAAACACCCACCAAAGTCCCAAGTATAGAACTTTGACCACATAGATATAAAGAATATTTAAGACAAAAAAGTCAAGCTACCTGCCAGACTTTCTGAGGAATCAACTCTGACCATCCAAGGAGCCTGGAGGTGAACCCCTCTCTTTTTCTGGCCTCAAATATATACCCACCAAAAATTGTCCATCCTAACCTAGCAGTATTAGTTGAATTCCATTTTTAAAAATTACCGTGAGCTGCTGTTTTATAATTCCCCCATTGGAGGACATGAGTCCTTAGTCTGTCTCTGTTAGGGGATGTGCTTTCTTTAGGACAGCAATGTTTGTCTGTATGTCTGGATTCAGCGTGCAGCCCAGCTGGCACAGGGTCAGCATCAGGGTCCAGCCTGCTCTGATCTAGAGAAGCTTGTCTCCCATCCACAACCCTTTGGACAAGTGCCTTTGCCACTGTAACCAACAACTCCTCCTTGGGAGGACACACCCAATAGTCACCTGCAGGGTAGTACTAACCTTTTCCTCTCACTCCATGATCTTCCCTTGACTTTGTTGTCATGTGCCTTCTTACTCAGTTTAGATTTTCTCCCCATTTGCCATTTTTCTTCCTTAACTCCCAAGTGTTTGATCTGAGTTCTCTAGTTGTAGTAGCATCAGGTTTCACAGCCAATCATTTCATAGAAGGTCATGACAGGGAACAGGCTCAGGATTACAGAGGATCTCTAAGGTCCCTTTCAACTCTACAATTACGTGATTCTTTGGAACTCTGTTCTCCCCCAACTTCGAACTGCTAAATAAATAACTCAATTAGAGCTTTCACTTTAGTGGATATTTACAGACTCTGTTTAGAGTTAATTTAGAAGACAGAATATCAACTCATAAACAAGTTTTGCAATCTTAGAAAAGTCAGAGAAATTCAAATTAAAGTAGCATAAGTATTGTTTTCAATCAGTCAAACTGACAAAGTTTTAAAATGATAATAATTCCTGGGATGGAATTTATTCTATTTAAATACTTTGCCCATTAAAAAATAGAATTTTTTTTTTGGTATTGAGTTGTATGAGTTTCTTATAATTTTTGGATATTAACTCATTATATAGATGATTTGCAAATACTTTCTTCCATCCCATAGGTTGCCTTTTTATTTGTGATTATTTCTGGTTTTTGTGCAATAGCTTTTTAGTTTGATGTGTCTCACTTTATTTTTGCTTTCATTGATTGTGCTTTTGGTGTCATATCCAAAAGTCTTTGCCAAGACCAACATCAAGGAGATTTCCCCCTATGTTTTCTTCTAGGAGTATAGTTTTGGATCTTATACAAATGTTCATTTCAAGTTACTTTTTTTTCTTTTCTTTTTTGGTTATACCCTCACATGGAAGTCCCTGGGCCAAAGATCAAATCCAAGCCACATCTGTGACCTATGCTGCAGCTGCAGCAACGCCAAATCTTTAACCCCTGCACCAGTCCAGGGATTGAGCCATCATATCACAAAGAAGCTGTATCATTAACCCACTGCACCACAATGGGACTTCCTCAAGTTACTTTTTTGAATAGTATAACATAGGAGCCCAGTTTCATTCTTCTTCATGTGGTCAACCAATTTCCAAACACCATTTATGGAGGAGACTGTGCTTACCCCATTAAGTCTTCTTGGCTCCCTTTCAAATATTTTGATCAAACTGTCTCCATTTGAAAGAATAAAAAGGTGGTGCAGGCTGAAAATACAGAGAAAAAAATGAAAAATTGGCCCTGGGATATCTTCTGAATGGGAGGAGGAAATTCCACCCTAACCACAGCTTTCTATAGCTGACAACAGCAAAGTATGTTTTTAGAGAAAAATATAGTCATCTAAGCTCAAGACAAAAAGACTGGCTGGCTAACTCACTCACTATGGAACTGTCCTCATGAACTGATGTTTTAGAGAAAGAGATAGTAAAGTGGAATATAAACATTTATAAAGGATATATCGCATTCTATTTTAGAAATCACATGTTCACTCAAGCATTTCTAAATTCATACATTAAAAAACTGTTTGCACGTTTGAGGTTGGAGAGCTAAATTTTGTTATAGTTCACATATATAAAACTTAAATATGAACTGGCAGTAGGATTTGCTGAAAATCATGCCACAGAGTTTTAACCACAATTAGAGTCCATTTTTTAAGAATTACAACTAAAAAAAAAGATAGAAAAGATAAATGAAACTAAAAACTGATTATTTGAAAAGATAAACAAGAAGCTCCCGTCATGGCACAGTGGAAATGAATCCGACTAGGAACCATGAGGTTGCAGGTTCGATCCCTGGCCTCGCTCAGTGGGTTAAGTATCCAGCATTGCCATGAGCTGTGGTGTAGGTCACAGATGTGCCTTGGATCCTGAATTTCGATGGCTGTGGTTTAGGCCAGCAGCTACAGATCCGATTGGACCCCTAGCTTGGGAACCTCCATATGCCACAGGTGCAGCTCTAAAAGACAAAAGACAAAAAAAAAAAAGAAAGAAAGAAAGAAAAGATAAAAAAAATTGATAAAACTTAGCCAGACTCATCAAAAAAAAAAAAAAAAGAGAGAGAGAGGGCCCAAATCAATAAAATAAGAAATGAAAAAGGAGACGTTACAACCAACACTGCAGAAATACAAAGGATCATAAGAGACTACTCTGAACAACTATATACCAATGAAGTGGAGAGCCTGGAAGAAATGAACAAATGCTTAGAAACCTACAATCCCCCAAGAATGAACAAGGAAGAAATAGAAAACATGAACATACCACTTACCAGTACTGAAACTGAATGAGTAATTTAAAAACTGCCAACAAACAAAAGTCCAGGACCAGATGGCTTCACAAGTGAATTCTATCAAACATTTAGATAAGAGTTAACTCTCACCCTTCCAAAGTTATTCCAAAAAATTGCAGAGGAAGGTATACTTTCAAATTCATTCTATGAGGCCACCATCACCCTGATACCAAAACCAGACAAAGAAATCACAAAAAAAGAAAGTTAAGGCCAATAGAACATAGAGGCAAAAATTCTCAACAAAATATCAGCAAACAAAATTCAATGACACATTAAAAGGATAATATACCATGATCGAGTACAGTTTAATCCAGAATGCAAAGGTTTTTCAATATCTTCAAATCAATCAATGCAATATACCACATTAACAAATTGAAGAATAAAAACCATGTGATCATATCAATAGATGCATAAAAAGCTTTCGGTAAAGTTCAACATCCATTTATGATAAAACCTCTCCAGAAAGTGGGCATAGAGGGAACATCCCTCAACATAATAAAGGCCATATATGACAAACCCACCATTAATACCATACTCAATGGTGAAAAGTTGAAAACACTTCCTTTAATATCAGGTACAAGATTAGGATGTCCACCCTTGATACTTTTATTCATTATAGTTATGGAAATCCCTACCATAGCAATCAGAGAAGAAAAAGAAATAAAAAGAATACACGTTAGAAAAGGAGAAGTAAAACTGTCATCGTTTATGGGTAACATGATACTATACATAGAAAATCCTAAAGATGCCACTACAAAACTATTAGAGCTCATCAGCGAAAGAGAAATTAAGGAAATGATCCCATTTACCATCACATCAAAGAGAATAAAATAACTAGGCGTAAACGTATCTAAGGAAATGAAATACCCTCACTCGGAAAATTATAAGACACTGATGAAAGAGATGAAGACAACACAGATGGAAAGATATACTGTATTCTTGAATTGGAAGAATTAATATTGCTAAAACGACCATACTACTGAAGGCAATCTACAGATTCAATGAAATCCCTATCAAAATTCCAAAGTCATTTTCACCAGAACTAGAACAAATAATCCTAAAATTTGTATGGAAACACAAAAGAACCTGAATAGCCAAAATAATCTTGAGAAAGAAGAACAGAGTTGCAGGAATTAGCTCCCTGACTTCAGACTATTCCAAAAAGCTATAGAAATCAAAACACAGACATGTAGACCAGTGGAACAGAACAGAGAACCCAGAAATAAACACACACATTTGGCCAATTATTTTACAAAGTAGGCAAGAATACAAAATGGAGACAAGATAGTCTCTTCAATAACTGGTGCTGGGAAAACTGAACAGGCACATGTAAAACAATGAAATTAGAACATTCTCTAATGCCATATACAAAAAGAAACTCAAGATGGATTAAAGACCTAAATGTGAGACAATACTATAAAACTCCTAGATGAAAACATGGCCAGGACACTCTGACATAAATCGCAATATTTATTTGGATCTGTCTCCTAGAGTAATGGAAACAAAAGCAAAAATAAACACATTGGACCTAATTAAACTTAGTTTTTCCACAGCAAAATTGTTTTTTTTTTTTTTTGCTTGTTATGGCCACACCTGCAGCATATGGAAGTTCCCAGGCTAGGGGTCGAATAGGAGCTACAGCTGCCAGCCTATGCCAGAGCCACAGCAATGTGAGATCCAAGGTATGTCTGCGACCTACACCACAGCTCACAGCAACACCAGATCCATAGTCCACTGAGCGAGGCCAGGAATCGAACTTGCATCCTCATGGATTCTAGACGGATTTGTTAACTGCTGAGCCACAAAGGGAACTGTGCAAAAGAAACTATTGACAAAAATGAAAACATAGCCTACTGAGTGAGAGAGGATATTTGCAAATGATATGACTGATAAGGGGTTAATATCCAACATATATAAATAGTTCATACAACTCAACATCAAAAAAACCCAAACAACTCAATGAAAACAATGGGCAGAAGAACTGAAGAGATATTTTCCAAAAGAGGAAATGCAGATGGCCAACAAGCACATGAAAAGATGTTAAACACTGCAGTCATCAGGGACATGTAAATCAAAACCACAGTTTGGTATCACTTCACACCTGTCAGAATGGCTACCTTCAAAATGAACACAAATAACAAATGCTGGCGAGGATGTGCAGAAAAAGGAACCCTCCTACACTGTTGGTGAGAATGTAAATTGGTGTAGCCACTGTAGAAAACAGTATGTAGGTTTCTCAAAAAACTGAAAATAGAACTACTATATAATCCAGCAATTCCACTTCTGGGTATATATCTGAAAAAAAAAAAAAAGCACACTAATTCAAAAAGATATATGCACCCCAGTGTTCATGGCAGCATTGTTTACAATTGCCAAAATATGGAAGCAATCTAAGTGTCCATCAACAGATGAATGGATAAAAAAGATGTGGTGTATATATAATGGAATACTATTCAGCCATAAAAAGAATGAAATTTTGTTATTTGTACCAATATAGATGGACTTGGAGGGCATTATGCTGAGTGAAATAAGTCAGACAAAGACAAATACTATATAATACCACTTACATGTGGACTCTAAAAAATAAAACAAACTAGTGAATTTAAAAAAAAAAAGCAGATTCTCAGATGTAGAGAACTTGTGGTTATCAATGGAGAGAGGGGTGGAACAAATATATGGTTGGGGAAAAAGAGAATTATTATGGTATTATATGAAATCATGTGTGTGAAACTTCTGGAAACTGTAAAGCACTATAGAATTTAAAGAAATTTTCTCTCAATAAGAAATATTACAACTCAATGAAACTATTTACATACCATTGATTTAAAGTCTTACAATTCTTTTTTTTTTTTAGGGCTACGCTTGTAGCATATGGAAGTTCCCAGGCTAGGGGTCCAATCACAGCTGCAGCTGCTGGACTAAGCCATAGCCACAGAAATGCAGGATCCGAGTCACATCTGCAACCTATGCCGCAGCTTGTGGCAACACTGGATCCTTGTGGATTCTAGTTGGGTTCTTAACCTACTGAGTCACAACAGGAACTCTCTAAAAGTCTTAAAATTTTTTCTTTCCTTCCTCCCTTCTGTTTTTTTTTGGGGGGGTGTACATGTGTGTCGAGGGGTGGGGGGTACTCATCAACAAGAATTTGCACAGGACTGGATTGCCAAAGAGCTGATTTCTTTGTATTACATAAACCATACCATTTTGTGCATTTAAAAAACAATTTAAACTCACAGATAATTCACTGCTTTCTCTGTTAGTTCTTTCTATCATATACAATCTTCCAGAATGATAAGGAGATTGAGGCTCTATTCATAATTAGGTTCAACTGTTAGGAATGATTAAACATCTTTCTCATCCCCAGGAAGGGTGGAAACCAAACAGTGAACAACCATGTAGGCGAGGCTGTTGGTTTCCTCTACTCAGATGCTATGGTGCATCCTAGCTCAGAAGAGGAAAACGGCATAGTTTTGTACCAGATTATGACAGTGAGAATGGGATAAATTTTCTGGCTTCTCTGAGGTAAATCTTCCAGAAAAAATTATTTTGCTTGAAGTTTTGCTTTCAAAACACTCAGGCATTAAGTCTCAAATATAAAATTCTAAAGAGAGAAGTCAAAATTATAAGGAATTTTTGAAGCATTCTTCATAACTGTCTGTGTCGTTCTTTTGCTTTACTAGCATGGATAATTTGGAGTTAAGTGTAGAGTTAATGCTTAAGAAACAAATAGCACATGATTTTCAGGTTAAAGGTGATAAAAAAAGGAGAAAGGGCAGTTCCTGTACCTTGATGAAACACTATTCCAGCTGCAGAAATAGCTGTAGCTCACGCATGTGACTCATATTGGAACAGTGACCCACTATACAAAGAGCATCATGTGCTGGCAAACAGAGTAAGATGACAGGCTTCTTATCTCATTGGGCTGATGCAATCCTGGAATTTCCTGAATTGTAATACAATTTAGAACCAGAGGTAGACTCTGGGCTTTTTGGCCTTTAGCTAATTCTGCCCCTCCCCCCTCTTTTAAAGCATTTTTCTATTTCCTTCTTTTTTTTGGTCTTTTTGCCTTTTCTAGGGCAGCTCCCGCGGCATATGGAGGTTCCCAGGCTAGGAGTCTAAACAGAGCTGTAGCCTCCGGCCTACACCAGAGCCACAGCAACGCTGGATCTGAGCTGCATCTGCGACCTACACCACAGCTCACAGCAACGCCATATCCTTAACCCACTGAGCAAGGCCAGGGATCGAACCCACAACCTCATGGTTCCTAGTCGGGTTCGTTAACCACTGAGCCACGACGGGAACTCCGTATTTCCATCTTTTCTTATGTGTGAGGTGATAATGGCCAACAATTAGACTGTGCCAGACACTCCTCTAACTGTTTAATTCCTTTAACCTTCCCAACACTCCTGCAAGGTAATCATCCCATTTTATAGACATGGTAACTGAAATGAAAAATACTATGTAATTGCCTTAGATCCCATAGGAAAAAACATAGGACTCTTCTCTTTGAGACCCATATCTGAGAGGCTTCGCCTTCAGTGCTCAGGTTGTGCCTAAGCTTTCCAGGAAGACCAAGTCGTGGAAAGGCCATGCCCACTGAACGGTGTCAAAGAAGACATTGCCACCTTGGTAAACTCAGTGCTCTGGCCATCCATCTTTAACCTTGAAATTGGACGTTTCCTTTTTTTAAATGTACATTTTATTTATATATTTATTTATTTACTGGCTGCACCTGCAGCCTGCTGAAGTTCCTGGGCCAGGCGTCAAACCCATGCCACAGCAGTGACAATGCTGAATTCTTAACCCACTGAGCCACAAGGGAACTTCTAGAGCTTTCTTCTAACTATATTAGATGTTTATATATGATTGTTTCAGATTTCCCTCAGTATCTTGATTGTTCTTAGTGTTTTACTAGAAATGCGTCACCACCTATGATCTTCCCTCTACCTTTCTAAGATTGAAAGAATGGGAGTTATTTACTTATTTGGGGTTTCAAGATTATTTTCAGATAAAATCAAATGATTGAGTCTTAATAATCTTTTAGAGCTTATTGTTTTGTTCTGGATTTTATATCAATGTTTATATAAATAAAATACCTGAAGGAAAAAACAGGCAAGGAATATACTGATTTGATGATTATCCTTGGGAGTCACACAACTCAAAATCCATAATCCTCCACGTCTTATCATCATATAGGAGTGGAGGAAACTATTCTATAAATGTGTTACAATCCTGGAGATGATTATCAATGATGGATTCCATTCAGTCTTGGATTTTTTTTTTTTTAATATTATAGTTCCACCCAGCAGCCTCACCAATCAAAACTACATATGCCTACTGGCACTTCGTAGGGAAGACAAGGAGAACAGAGTGAGTATAGATTGATTACCCAAACTTTCCACCTGGATTCCAGATGCCCTGGACAGGTATCCCTAACACCTCCTAGCCAGGGCTGGAATTAGGTACTCAGAGTTCATTCCAGCCCGAGGATTTTTTACTACTTCAGTTTACTCTTGACACAGAATTCAGCTCTTGCTCTCATGTGGTTCTGGAGTTACTAGAATGTTTCAAAGGTTAAAGCCAAGGTTCTTTGACCTCACCTATAGTGCAGGGTCACAGTTCTGTTAGGGCCTCTGGCAAATGCTACTTCAAGGTTCCTTTCTTATCTATCAAGACTTACTTCTGTTTGAAAGAGGACATGTCATACCTAACTAATGGAGGAGAGACAGAACTCTTCTTTTAGAATATAAATTCTAATGAAATGAAAAGGATGATTTAATAATCACATATATACAAAAATCTCAACATGGTGCTTTGATTATTGCTTATTTGATGACTAATTCCTACCTCCCCCCACTTTTCCCCTCCCTGTGACAGGTTAGATGTAATCAGCACACTGAGAATTTAAGATGAAGGGGTACCTGTAGGGGGTGATACTGATGGGAAGTGAGCTGATTTTCCCCCACAGATCCCTGGAAATACTCAGAGACCAGAAGTGCTGAGTACCTCAAAAGGCAGAGGGTGAGGTGTATGTACATGTGTAAGGAGCAAAAGCAGAGGTATTGTTTAAAAGTCTGTATAAGCAACATCAGATTCCCAGCTTGCCATCCACACTCCAAGTAGTCAGGCAGAAGGGATGCTTCCCCTCCCCCACTCTTGCAGCAGAATGGATGCTTCAGAGAAATTAGACCGGAGGCTCTGGATGCCAGGAATAGAAGAGAGTGAGGATGAGATGACAGATTTAAAACAGTAAGTGATATTCTGCACACTAAAGGATAAAACCATTCTCCTTCCCTACTGAGTTTCAGAGTAACAATAATCAGTCTTATAAACACAGGCAGGAGCTGGAAAGATGGACAGCCTTAGGGAAAAATGTCTATAGATACTGACCTTTGTGGTTACATGAAGAAAAACGCAGCTGGCCATTGTATTGTTCTTAAGACTACCAACCAATAAACACCGTTTGTTCATACTACTTGAATTATATATGAAAAAAAGTTTTTTTACATACGCATACCTAAGGCACAGAATAAGAAGATGAAAAGGGCAGGAGGTTGCTGTGTTTTGGTACATGCCTTTAGTAGTTATATGATGTTTTAAAACTGCAGACGAATATTACTTTGCTGAACTTGATATAATATGCAGTTAATAGTAAATTATATCATTTCTTATCCATGAATAATATTAACAGTACACATCTTAATGGAATATTACTCATATATTTGTATTGGGATTGCTAATGGCACAAGGCTTTGCGGAGAAAGTTTCATAGTATCTATCAAATTAAAAAACGTGTTTACTACTCAACATAGAAATTCTTTTTTTTTTTTTTTTGTCTTTTTGCCATTTCTTGGGCTGCTCCAACAGCATATGGAGGTTCCCAGGATAGGGATAGAATCAGAACTGTAGCCACCAGCCTACGCCAGAGCCACAGCAACGTGGGATCCAAGCCGCGTCTGTGACCTACACCACAGCTCACGGCAACACTGGATCCTTAACCCACTTAGCAAGGCCAGGGATCAAACCTGCAACCTCATGGTTCCTAGTCGGATTCGTTAACCACTGAACCACAATGGGAACTCCCACAAATTCTTCTTTAGGGACAATTTATAGAAATACTCTGCCCCCAAAACAAAGCTATATGTATATGAATTTCAATGCAGTATTATTTGATACAGAAAAAGAAATATCTATTATAAATTGGTCAAATTAATAATTTAAGGTAAAAAAAATAAACAGTGTGTACACTTTAACTGAACATATTATAGGTAAAATAATCCTAGTCCTTTCCAGTAGGAACTAGATAGCTCTTTTTAAGAGAACTCCCATATAGGAACCCTCCTACACTGTTGGTGGGAATGTAAATTGATGTAGTCACTATGGAAAATAGTGTGGAGATTCCTTAAAAAGCTTAAAATGGAACTAGTGTATGATCCAGCAATTGGGCATATTTCCAGAAAAGATGGAAATTCTAATTTAAAAAGATACATGCATTCCAATGTTCAAAGCAGCATTACTTACAGTAGCCAAAACATGGAAGCAACTTAAGTGTCCATGGACAGACGAATGGATAAAGAAGATGTGGTACATATATACAATGGAATATTATTCAGCCATAAAAAGAATGAAATATTGCTATTTGTAGTAACGTGGATAGACCTGGAGCTTATGCTAAATGAAGTAAGTCAAACAGAGAAAGACTAATATTACATAATGTCACTTGTATGTGGAATCTAAAAGAATAATACAAATGAAGTTATTTACAAAATGGAACTAGACTCACACACATAGAAAAAAACAACTTATGGTTACCAAAGGTGAAACTGGGGTTTAGAAGGCTGGAATTAACAGATATACACTACTATGTATAAAATAGATAAACAACAAGGACCTACTGTATGGCACAGGGAGTAACATTCAATATCTTTGGTTTTCTTTTTTGGCCATACTAGCCGCATGCAGAAGTTCCGGGTTTGGGAGCGAACTCGTGCCACAGCAGCCATCTGAGTATTATCTGATACAGAAAAAGAAGATATCTATCATAAATTGGTCAAATTAATAATTTAAGGTAAAAAAATAAACAGTGTGTACACCTTAATTTAACTGAACATATTATAGGTAAAATAATACCTATTTACCTGATAGGTATTACCTGATAACACTGGATCCTTAATCCACTGAGCCGCAAGAGAGACTCCTCAATATTTTGTAACAACCTATAATAGAAAGGAATCTGAAAAAGAATAAGAAAACTATATATATGAATCACTTGATTATACACCTGAAACTAACACAACATTGTACTTAACTATATTCAATTAAAAATGGATAATAAAAAAGAATACTTCCCATTCAGGATATAACTCTTTAATGAAAGATGAAGAGATTCCCCAGTAAGTTAATTCCAATGAAGACCTCAGAACCCAGAGAAGGGAAGTAGAACTGATTCCGTGGATGCATTACTCTTTCTAAATTAGCCTGGATATTGCTACAGTAAATGGCTATCAACCAACCCAGAAATAAAAATGTTTCATTATTTAATAATTTGTTGAGAAATAGGTTAAGGTGATAATTGAAAACTATGAGATACTGTGCAAAAAAAAAAAAATATGGGCAAGCCTTTGATAAACACATCATTTCTTTATTAATTGTACAGAGTGAAAAGACATTTTAAGAACACAATTATCTCTTCATCACTATTAGCTCCATGCCTCAGGCAGAAGTCAAGACCAGCCACAGATACTAAATGGTGAAAATCTACAGGGTCAGGAGACAAAGGTCAGGGCTTAATTATCCTTTTTTTTCAGTACAAAGGAATTTATGGGTCATTTAAAGACCCCTCTGAAGAAAAAATTGACAGTTCTTTCTAGAAATCTTCTTCTCAAGTCAAAGTAAATATTATGACCAAAATATTGGAGAACTAAAAAAAACAGGCTACTAAACAAAGTTTTAAATTTATTCTATCACCCTCATAAATTTAACCAAAACAAATTTAATTCAATGATTAATCAATTCATGTCTCTACCTAGAAAAAATGAATCTCCTGGTTAAAGAGAGATTCTCTCTACCGGGTATTAGAGTATAAAGAGGTGTTAACTAAGTCAGAAGAAATAACCAAATGTGATAAGGAAATCTCTAAGTCCTGAAATTCTGATGAAGCCTTTTATCTTTGACTCCGTTAACATCCATCTTTCTACAATGCCGTTGCAAAACATGTCAGTGCAGAAGTAACTCATCAAACATTTTAAAAGCCGTTATGGCATTCTTGAAGAGATACAAAGGGTCAAAACAAAAGCCATACAATCAACATAATTCCAAAGTATAAAATGGTCTCAGCATGTCTGTAAAGTTGTACTGAGATATAGATTTAGAGATATTAACCTTGGACTTTTTGTCTCCTTAAATTATTCTGTAGGTTTTCACTGGTTGAATAAAGGCATTCACTGTTTGATGAGGGCAGGATACTTCCTACAAAGAAATAATTCAAGTAATCTAGTTGAAGGCCTGAATAAAATTTTAAATCCAGACCTGGCAAAGAATCTGAAATCACCAGCATTTTGGATTTTGTGTAAGTCAAGCCTTGACAGAGAAATGGTTTTGTTTTGATTAAAGAGGGATTGGTTCCAAATTTTGAACCCGATTAGAGGATCAGATTTTTTAGTCTCTGTAGCAATAGAGTAGGAAACAATGCACTCAGACTCCTGGGCAGTTCCTCACCTCGAGGGCAGGACAATCAAATAAGCTTTTCCTGGCTGGGAGAGAGGAATCAGAGAAAGAGGGAGGGGAGAGCAAGAAAGCAAAGTGCCTGAATGGGGGCCACGAGAAGCCAACCCCTTTAGGCGCAGCCAAATTTACGGTGGGGAACAGAATGGGTGGAGCCTGATTCAGTAATCAGAGCAGGAGCCTGTGTCCCACTTTCCATAGGGGACCCTTGGAAGGCACCCATGCAGAGTGCCCCACACTACCATGGGTACCATATGTGTTCAAATCTCTGATTCCCCATGATCTGGACCAGATCCCTGAGTTCCTTGGGCCCAGTTTGACAGGCCAGGTGTGCTAAGTGGAGATGAAGACACAGGATAGCTGGTAGAAGAAGAAATCAAAGAACATGGGATGCTATATTTAAAGCTTTCTTTCTTGGACTCAGTGGTTCAAAGAACTGAGCCTCTTTTCTGAGAGAGAAAAGCATGAGGCACCCAACAAAATCATAAAGCAACTCAAGCCCTAAGTGTGGAGGCTTAGGGGATATTTGGGAAGACCAGGCTCTACATAAAGAGACAAGATTTTAAAGCTAGGCTTGAAAGAGAACCCAACATGACTAATATACAAGTTGAGTGGACCTGGGAGGTGCTGGGGAGACAGAGAGGAGACAGGGTGGGGCTGTACTGATTTGAGCAGAGCCTTGGCTCAGGAGGTGCCCACATCCCTTTCTCAGCCACAAGCAGGACACAGCCCCCAGCAAAGAGAAGAGGAATTTGGGTCAAAGGATCAGCCCAACACTGTCTGTTCCTCTTAAGAAAAGACAGCTACTTATCTTGTTGAGTTGAAGTGAGGGTCACCACACACAACACTGTGGGGAATGTCATACACACAGATGAGGATAAAAATGATGCCACCAGGCTGGGCAAGGCACATCCTGTACTCCTGTACTTAGGACCTTGTCTAAAGCCTGTCTGACATTTATCCCTCATCAAGGGAGGCTCCAGGTACTTCATGACTGAAGCATCCTAAGAGGTGGGGTCAGTGGGGGAATGAAGGAAAGCCAATGATGAAGGAATGTGAGGGTTTTACTTAAGACCAAGGCCACCCAGGTAAACCTAGGGGCTTTTGAAGAGAGATAAAAACAGTTTCTATACAGAAACCTTCTAGAAGTGGGAACATCTTGATGAGAGTAAAGGTCTTTGTGTGGCCTATGTGAATTTGGAGTTTTGAAAGCTACTTGCCAACGTTAAACCAAGATTTGTTTTCTTTCCAAAAATGACACTTGTTGTCCAGTGATTCTTCATCCATTAGAATGGCATTCACTGCTTCAGGGAAAGGCCAATTCAGCTAGATTCAGCTAGAACAAAGAAGGTCATTGAAGGGCTGCAAAGTAATGCGTACGTGCTTGTGCAAGTGTGTGTGTGCGGTTGTAGTTTGTGTGTTTAAACTCAGGGCAGGCAAATTTGTCTGAAACCCTTCACATGTAACGGATTTGAAGTTTATGGTCATAATGACTCAGATGTAAAGAAATGTAAGTGTCTTGACTTGCTATAAAAAATAGAGCCCCTCATTTCCACAAATGGTGGGAAAATACTTCATCCTGCCCCCCTGAAAGGTAATTCAGACATCTCTAGTTTAAAAACTTGTCTCTTTTGGAAAAGTAACTGAAAAGTGGCAGAATATACCACCCCCCAATATGCCACTTAGGCATAAAGATTATTTTGAGCTAAAGGCAATTGAGAGGAAGCAGATACAAGAAAAGTCATGGGCATATAATGCACAGCATGGTAACTATAGTTAATAATACTATATTGCATATTTGAAAGTAGATAGGAGAATTGATCTTAAAAGTTTTCAGCACAAGAAAAAAAATTCTGTAACTAAGCATGGTGATGGATATTAAGTGGACTTGTGATGATCATTTTGCAATATAAACAAATACTGAATCACTGCATCCTACACCTGAAACTAATGGATTACATCAATTATACCTCAATAAAATTTGAAAAAAATTGTTGTTGGAGTTCCCACTGTGGCATGGTGGGTTAAGGATCCAACATTGCTGCAGCTGCAGCTCAGATTCGATCCCTGGCCCAGGAAATTCAATATGCTGTGGGTGTGGCCCCCCCAAATGTTATTTTTCTATGGAATAGTTTCCTTAAAAAAGGAAGAAAAAAAGAAAAGCTCCCTGCCTTCCCTCTGTTTGCCTGAATCAGAACATAAATTTGCAAAGGTGCCCCTCCTCCCCTCTCGATCAAGAAGGACAAATGTTAATCCCTGGAGACTTTAGACCCTGTCAGCCGGGAGATGACACCAGAGGAATCCACGTACAAACTTTATTACTAGCCTTTGTCTCATTAGTTTTCCATATACTCACCTTCCCACAATTTGCTGCTCCTGGAGACTCTAGGTCCGTGTTCTCATCACTGCTCTAAAATTTATTGTTCCTTTGCTGAGAAACTATATAAACTAAAGTTCTAACCACACCTATGAGTTACTCATCTTTGGGGTCTCCCATGTGTTACATGTGCAATACCCATGTTAATAAACTTCTGCTTGATTTCTCTTATTAATCTGTCTTTTGTCATCAGAGCCCCCACTGAGAACTTAGAAGGGCAGAAGGAAAATTTTTTCTTCCCCCCTACATAACCAATTCAAAATTCAGATTAGTTAATTCAAAGTTGAACTCCATGTTTAGGCTTTTCTAACTCTCCCTACCTTTTGCCCCAGGGCTATGCTCTGAGTACAGGTGGCAGGTGGCATATGGCCAGCACTAGGCTGTGGAAAGGAGTGTCTGGGCCACCTGTGGATCTGCAAACCTCTGCCCCTTGCTGGCCTAAGATGACACTTTGCTCAGCTAAGGTGTCTTATCTGTGCTGTGTGCATCACTAGCCATCACCTGCTTGGATTACCTGCTGTGAGATCCAGATACCACCTGCTTGGATGCCTATGGTGCTTGTGTTGGTCTCCCTGCTCTAAAGGTATGCTCTTCTCAGCTGGAATCCAGTCCCTCTCCAGTAACACCCTCTCAGCAATTGTGCATCCTGCATGAAGGCACGTGGCCTCTGGATTTTATCCAGGACACACATAAGCCCAGAAAAAGCCACAGAAGGCCACAATCACAGACCATTTTTCTGCCTAAACACCCCACCCATTGCTATTCTATTGTTGGTGTGGGGTATTCTTTAAGGTGGTGTCCTTCCAAATTTCCAGCAAGAAAATAGTGCATGAACCTCCCCCTGCTGTAGGAATCTCAGGCTAAGGTTCTTTATTCCCCACCTGTCTGTATTCATGGAGCTCGAGAATCCTGTGTTCCCAGGTCTTTTCTCCAAGCACCTTCTCCTAAGCCAGGAAGGGTTTTTATTGCATTTTTAGTGTGACAGGAAATTGCCATGACCTCATGTCCTATGTCCTATGGTTTATATTAAAAACTCTAAACTTAGTCCTCCATGCTTTGGATCTAGAGATTTAGAGAGAATGTTTTGGAAGCTGAAAACAAAACAAAAGAGAACAGAACCCTGTTCTATCCCCAGTGGGTGACCTTTGTAATTGGTGTATGGATTTCAAGCCTGCTTGCCCTCTAGACCTTTCCTGTCCTGCCCCTGACCATTTCTGGTCTGGGTGCTGGGAAGCCTGCAGGTCCCCATGGTGCTGGCTCTGGCTGGGGATTAGCATCAATAGCAGGAGATGGGGTGGGGGATGGGAAGGGAAAAGTCTGAGTACTTTTCTCTGCCTCTGTCTATCTCTGGCAGAAGCTGCCTTCTCCCTCTGTGCACCCAGTTTCCTGCAGTGACAGGTCTCCTCTCCTTGTCCCTCCAGTCTTGCTGATGCTGCTCATCTCTGGGTAACTTCATCATCCAGTCTTTGGCTTCTCACCCACTCCATCTTCTGAGACCCCAATGACCTAAGTCAATTTTCCTCTACTGTCAGTTCTTAAAGTGGTTTTTATTTTCCTGTTTAGACTGTGACTGCACACCTGGCTTTTAAGACTCTTGCTTCTGGAGTTCCTGTAGTGGCTCAGCGGAAACGAATCTGACTAGGAACCATGAGGTTGTGGGTTCGATCCCTGGCCTCACTCAGTAGGCTTGGGATCCGGCGTTGCTGTGAGGTATGGTGTAGGTCACAGACGTGGCTTGGCTCTGGCTGACTGACCCCTAGGCTGGGAACCTCCATATGCTGCAGGTGTGGCCCTAAAAAGAAAAAAAGACTCTTGCTCCTGGAACGGGCTTCAAGTTTAAACAATGACTTTGCATTCCTGGCTAAAAAAAAAAAATCATAATCCTTCTTAAGGAAATAAAGACTAAATTAGGGATGAAAGCATTGTCAAATAAGTAGAGAAAAAAACCCCACATTAATATATTTCAAAATATCTCACCACCAATGTATCCATTGTTATTGCATTCATTGTATTGCTACTTGAATAGATATTTTTGCTGCCTTTCTATACTTAAGGGACAAAGTTCTCAAGTGTTCCATTAATTATGTGATCTTTCTGAATCCTACACTTTTGTCTCTTACCTCTTTCTTATAGAAGATTATATCCCATCCAACAGCAAGTCACACAACCCACTCAGATTAATGAAGTGATAGCATATATGCTTAGTTGTAACAAAGTCAAACTTACATACTGGTCAAATGTGGAAGCAGGAAAGAGTGAGAACATCAGTGTGATGACTGGTAATGACCAGTCCAACAAAGATACTAAAATCTGCAGATCCAAAGGAGCAGACATAGAAATCATACAAACTAAATGTCTATGGGGCTAGATAGGTAATGTAAAGAGGAAAGCAGATCCCGTGTATTACAAAAGGGAGCAGAACACATGGAAACTGTAGAGGAGGTGTGTAATTGAATGGGGAGGTGGTCTCTGCCCAGCTCCAGCTGAGTGTGCTGTGTAAGAATGCAGACCCATTGTTATGAAAGTTTACAATATTTCAAGAGAAGCCAGACATCCAGATTGCAAAGGAAAAACCTCATGATTTGTAAAGTATTATCACCTAATTCAAATAATTAAAAACACTGTGCAAATTTAACCAAACATATCTTGAGCTAGATAGGACTCCAAATCAATAGACTATAATCTCTGCCCTAATTGGACATTAAATTTTGGAGCAATATAGACCATGTGTTCAAACAATCTACCTCAACTCAATAACATTTGTGGATTTTATTTACCTCCACAATGTGGTCTATTCTTTTGAATATTTTCATTCATTTGAAATATACACAAATTTTTGAAAAGAGCCAAAATAGTAGTAACATTAAAACAGAGAAAAAGTGGGAAAAATGAATTTGGGTTTTTGTTTTTTTTTTAATCTCTCACTTTCACTACCCCCAAACACATTTTTTGGACATTCTAGTGGGTAGGAGGGCTGTACCTGGAAGGAAGGGAGTCCCCACTCAGCTCAAAGGAGAGAAAGAGAGAACGTGAGGAGCAGAGCCTGGTTCACTGATTGGTGCCTCAAAGAAACTAGGGGCACCCCCATCACTGAGTGAACTAAACGTAATATCTTGATCTCTGCGCTTAAGCCTTATCTCAAGTCTTATCTCTTGCCATTCCAAGAACACATTATCATGCTTCTCCGTCTCTGTGTTTATTTATCCAACACTCTCTAGTTGCCTCCTTAGTGCAGTAGGCAGCATGTCAGTCTCATATTTATCCAACACTTTCCACCTCAACCAGCTGAAATTCTACTTGAAATTCAAAATTCAAGTGGCACCTCATGCAAAACTCTTCTGTTAACATGTTGTAGTTATTCTTTCTTCGAGTTTCCTTAGAGCTTTTGTCTGCATCTGACATTTACATTCTACTTTGAAATACAGATTTTGAGTTATTGTCTTATCCCCACAAGACTACTAGGAAATTTAAAGCATAAACTGCATTTTATTTTTGAACATCTGGAGGCCAAACATCAAGTTTTGCACAAATTAGGCACTGAAGATTCTCTTTTGTTGGTAAGAAGATGAGTTCTCCATCTAGTGGTAGAACTGAAAAATTGCATGCAACTTTTGCCTTGTAAAGATTCTTTGCAAGAGCAGCTTCTCATTACCACTTTACTATTAATCACTCAAGGACAAGTTCAGATAGTTGAGGTTAATATTTTGAAGTGTAGGTTTTTTACAGATGTTTTAGACCAGGATTTCTGGTAGATCTAGACCTACCCAATGATCTAGAGGTCTTTTGAGTTGACTGCTGCTTTCATACTGCATTTGCCCTTATTCTGCGTTCTTCAGGTTTAAAAGGATTTTAGGGGAGAATAGCACTCACCAACAATGGGGTGCATGCAGGGTGATCTTGAGACCTGAGGAAAATGTTTGATAAATCATTAAACAGTCTGGAGATCCTATTTTAGCATTTGGTATCTTTCTCTTAAAATTGATTTCTAATAAAGAAAAGTTAAGGTGGTTTTGACATTAGGGTAAAGTAAAAATTATGATATAAGGCTCTCATAAAATTAATTTTAAATGTCATATATTTTATTTTGTGTGTAGTCATGATAGTTCTGTTTCTAAGCACAAATATCTGGCATTTGACTGAAATTTTTGTAGTACAATGATAGATTGAAAAACTTGGTCATAATACTCTGTGGCTCTTTTTTTTTTTTTTTTTTTAAGGGCCACGCCTGCAGCACATGGAAGTTCTCAGGCTAGGGAGTTGAGCCATAGCTACAGCTGCTGACCTGCGCCACAGCCACAGCAACTCAGAATCTGAGCTGCATCTGTGACCTACACCACAGCTCATGGCAATGCTGGATCCTTAACCTACTGAACATGGCCAGGGATCAAACCCATGTCCTCATGATACTAGTTGGGTTTGTTACTGCTGAATCATGACAGGAACTCCCTATGCAACTCTCCTTATCAAAAAGATGAGGGAAGAAGCTCCTCAGTTCTCTGCTTCTTCCCCTCTCTTGAATCTGGATTGACTTTGACTTGCTTTGACCAACAGATTGTGGTGGAAGGGACACTGTACAAGTTCTCAGAGACTCAGCTTCAAGGAGCCTTTCAGCTCCTATCTTTTCCTTCTGGGAACGATGACCTAAGACCACTATGTAAGGAAATTGTTCTGTCTTACTGAAGATGAGAAGACATATGGAGGAGAACCAA
Organism: Phacochoerus africanus; assembly: GCF_016906955.1. NCBI lineage: Eukaryota > Metazoa > Chordata > Mammalia > Artiodactyla > Suidae > Phacochoerus > Phacochoerus africanus. The sequence continues at coordinate 117,879,426 of NC_062545.1, read as the reverse complement.
GATGTCCCAGCTGACAGTCAGGCTAACTACCAGCCCTGTGAGTGAGGCTATCTTGGACCTTTCAGCTCAGCTAACCCTCCAGCTGAATGCAGCCCCATGAGTGAGCCCAGGAAAACCCTTTACCTTTTGATGGGGGAACCCCAAAAAACCTTGAGCTATCTTTAGTCCATCACAATATTTCTGTTGCATCCATCTATTGTTTGTAACTAGTTATCCCCAAACTTCGTGGTTTAAAACAACCCCAATGCATTTACTCACAGTTCCGTACTTTGGGTTTGTAGGACTTAGTAGGACAGTTCTTACCTGGAGGCTGGGAATTCAAGAAGGTTTTCCCACAAGTCTGGTATCTCACTGCAATGGCTGGGACTTCAAGAGCTTGGCCAGAGTGACACTGTGATAAAAATAAGGCGTCTATATTTGGTCTTTGTTCCCATTCCTGTCACAGAGCTCCTAAAATTTTGTGGTTTCCTGAGTGATGTGGTGAGAGAGCCTCTTTTGTTTATCCTAATAAAGCCCATTTCAACCATGCTTGAGTTTATGTTAATGAGATGAGCTGTGGCCAAAAGCCCTTAGACAGCTTCAGGATAGGGTTTAGTCACAAGAGAAACCAACCATGTGACTAGAGGGTTGGAACTTTCATCCCCCCAATCCTGAAACCTTCATGGAGGGGGTATGAGCTGGAGATTGAGTTATTCACCAATGGGTGGCCAGGGATCTAATCAATCATATCTACAAAATGGAACTTTCATAAAATGATTAAACTGTGGAGTACAAAGAGCTTCTGAGGTTTGTGAACATGTCCATGTGCCAGGAGGTGCACACCCCAGATTCACAGGTCAGAAGCTCCTGTGCTCAGGACTCTTCCAGACCCCATTCCGTGTACCTCTTCCTTTGGCTGTTCATCTTATCCTTTATAATATTGTTTATAATAAGCCAATACTAGCAAGTAAAGTGTTTCCCTGCCTTTTGAGCCATGAGAGCAATTTATCAAACCTGAAAAGAGGGTGGCAGGAAATGGGTAAGCTGTGGACCCAGGACTTGTGATTGACATCTGAAGGCGGGGGCAGTCTTATGGGATTGATCCCCTAATCTGTGTGCTAACTCTGGGTAAAGAGTGTCAGAACTGAATTAAACTGTGGGACACCAGTTGGTATCCACAGAGAAGTGGAGAATTGCTTGGTGTGGAAAATGTATACACTTGGTGTAGGTTTTTCTTTTTTGTCTTTTGTAGAGACACACCTGTGGCATATGGAGGTTCCTGGGCTAGAGGTCAGAGATGCAGTTGCCGGACTACACCACAATCACAGCAACATGGAATCTGAGCCACATCTGCGACCTATGCAGCAGCTTCTGGCAACGCCAGATCCTTAACCCAGTGAGCAAGGCCAGGGATTGAACCTACAACCTCATGGACAATATGTCAAGTTCTTAACCCACTGAGCCACAATGAGAACCCCAAGAAACAGTTTTCTTTTAGCCAGCCATTCTTCAGCTCTCCATCTGGGGTGGCTGAACCTCTTCCCTTGTGGCTCACAGCACCAAGAGGGCAAAAGTGGAAGCTGCATAGCCTTTTAAGATCTGGCATAGTATCACTTCTGCTGCATTCTAATTGTCAACACAGATCACAAAACCGGCCCAGACTCAAGAGGAGGAGAACTAGACTCCATGTCTCCACGCAGGGACAGAAAAGATTCTGTGGACCCCTTTAATCCTCTGGTCATAACTTATTTGCATATCTCCCTTATGCAAAACACATTCATCACCTCCAATATCCCCCCAAGTCTCGCCCAGTATGGCAGCAGCTCAGTGTTCAGAATTTCCTCATTTGTATCAAGCCTGGATGTGGATGAGGTTACTTCAGTGTGGTTCTTCTCAATCTGGAAACCTGTGAACTAAAAATTCAAGTTTTCTGTTACCATCACCATGCTCCCTTCTCAACCCAACCCCACATGAAGTGGTGAGAGAGAGAAAAGATAATAGCAGATGGCCCCATTCTCAGGGAGAGGACACTGAAGGCACAGAGCAGGTGCTGGTGCTTTGCAGTTCTAAAATCCAGCTGCACACGTGTTGCCAGTTTCTCTGGCTCCAGAGGCAGGGACAATTATTTGACTAGGGCCTGTTTCTGCTCCTTCTCCCACCATGCCCCACCAAATTACCATCATATTACCTCGTTCTTTTTTTCCTTGCCATTTGAAATGATCTTGTTTATAAATTTCCTAATATGTTCACTTTTTTCCTTAATCCACTGTTCTTGGCTGTTGGCTCTGTCCTGTGAGACTTTTTTCCTCTTCCAGGAAAAAATTTCTCAGTCAGCTTCTTGCTCATGGACAGGTGGGGGCCTGGAGTTCTCTTTTCATTTTGAGCTGCCTTTGTTCCTTTAGTCAAAGTGTGTACTATTCCTTTAAAAATGTTCTATATACTCAATTATAATCTATTCCATTAGACAAAAGTCACACTCCATCCACACATGTCTTGGGGATGTCCAGGCCTTCTCCACTTTGAACTGTGAGGTCTTAAAATAGGTCTTAACAGCCACACCTTCAATGTGATCTTGACTAAAGTCACATTTTGCTGGCAGCACCCTGAGGCCATTTGTTACTTTGAGAATCCTTGGGGGCAGAAGAGTCTGGGATGGAGAGTTTTATTTTCCAACCTAGCAAGCCCGAGGTTGAGAATATTTCCTCTAACTGAACTGCTTGTTTATCCCTCCTCCCCATATGTTGTGATAGGCAGCTAAAAGAAGTAAATTACTCCTTTGGCATTCTACTTGGAAGTTTCCTTTGGCCAGATCCACATGCTCACTAAGCACATTTTCTGTCCTACATGTTCCTGGAGTCATTGGCTTCACCAACTGTTCCCCTGCTTTGCAACAGATAACCATCTTTCCAGCCTTCAATAGCCACCCTTCCATCATTTCTCCCTGGCTCGGTCTCAAAATCACCTGTTTTAGGTTTCTATTACAGCAGCACCCCAGTCCAGGGATTACTTTTTGTTTCCATTTTTTACTGCCATGTAATTAACCACCACCAAATATAATGACTAAAAACAATGATTTACTGTTTCTCAGGATTTTTTTTTTTGTCTTTTCTAGGGCCACTTTCCAGCGCATATGGAGGTTCCCAGGCTAGGGGTCCAATCAGCGCCGCAGCCGCCAGCCTAAGCCAGAGCCACAGCAACGCGAGATCCTAGCCACATCTGCAACTTACACCACAGCTCATGGCAAAACCGGATCCTTAACCCACTGATCAAGGTCAGGGATTGAACCCGCAACCTCATGGTTCTTAGTTGGATTCATTAACCACTGTGCCACGAGGGGAACTCCTGTTTCTCAGGATTTTGTGGATTGCCTACAGCAATGTGACTACATGTATTTGGGAGCTCAAGGGGGCTGGACTCGTCCAAGGTAAATTCTCATCCTCCAGAAAGTGTCTCCATAGGGCCTCTCATCACCCACGAGTCTAGCTCAAGTCGCTTTTTAGCATGGTGGTTAGCTTCCAGAAAGAGTGTTCCAAGAGGACAAGCCCAAGTGTGCAAGCGCTTTCCAAATCTCTTTCCATCACTTCTGCTATTGTCCCATTGGCTAAAACGAGGCACGTGATGAAGTCCAGCATCAGTGTGGGAGGGGATACCGAGTGCACGAATTCTGGGAGGGATGATTTAGTGAGGCCAGGGTCTACTGCACTCTCCAGCTCTATGTCGACCAGTTTCTCCCTTGTTCACTATGAGAGTGACTTCGAATTGATGCTTAAATTGGGTTGTGTACATGAAGTTTCATGATAATGTTTTCTTAACTTAAATATTTGTTTGAAATTTCCATAGTAAAAAGTTTTAAAGTTACATGTAGATTATTAAGGGACTGAAGAGCATTAGAAGGGACTATGAAAGATATTCACAGTTATAGACTAACTTGTTAATCTCACTTTTTGTACATTTTTTAAGAAAGAGATATGATAGGAGGCATTTTAAAGATCATCTAGAAATGTCAATGGCTAGAGGACCTGAAGGTTATTTAGATATTGCATTTAACCTGTAACAGACCTTCCTTATTTTAAGATATTCCTGTAACTTTGCATGCAGAACAGATTTCTGTAAGGCAAGTCATTTCCCCATTGATTTACATTCAGTTTTGAAGACATGCTCTCATGCCTCCTGTTGATTTCTCTGTCTGCTAATTATAGCTCAAGGCAGGAGATGGGAAGTGCAAAACTCATGTAAGCATTGGCATTTTTCCTTGATCTGGGGCTCAGTCAGGTATCCGATGCAATAAATTTTTAGGTTCTCTGCCTGGACCAAGAAGAAGCCAAGGGAGAGCAGGAGTTTGCCTCAACAGATGCCATCCTCAAGCTGACAGCTGCTTCGCCTGGCTTTGTTATCAGTCTGGGGAGTTGCTCATCTGTTGGCAGAATTCAATTAATAAGGGACTTTTAATTATTATGTATTTTCCATGTGAGTCTTAATTTGGGGAAATACAGACAAAACATGGTTTGTCCCTGGTATCAAGAAGCCTGAAGACTAAGGGCTGAGGAACAGGTACAGCTTTAAAGCATTATCTAGTATTTTCCACCCAGAACTAGAAGACTATTATGTGGTGGGTGGTTGCCATATCCTGGGCATTCATTTAAGGAATTAGGACCATGGGTCAAAATCATCTAACACAAATCCTACTCATTGAGTATGCTATGGAATCGATGATGCAGTTGTTGGGGCAGAAGACCAGGTGCCTGGTTTCTAGGCAAAGCAGTGGGATCCCGCACTCCCAGAGAACCCCAGATTTATTATTACCAGGTAAGTCCATTCAGGAAGCCCATTCTGCTGGGCACTCTGCCTCTGGAATAGAGATAAGGAAACAAGTATGGATTTTTTTTTTAAATGTCCCTTGTGAATTTGTTTTAATGGAGGTCTCTTTGCTGGGATATATGTCCTCATTCACAGTTTACACACACCCTGCATTTAATCCTGTCTGATAACAAAGATAGTTGGGGAAAGGCCAAAAGACAGAAATGGAGGTGTATGGAAGGCAAAGACCTGGGGTAAGGGAGGCCTATCTGTTTATGGTGCTTTCAGCTGTAACAGTGAACTCTAAGTGTGGGTTAACTCACCCAGACTCACTTCCTCAGGCAGCTTCATCTTCTCAGGGAGGCTCTGAATTTGTAGTGGAGAAAGCACTGGGCCAGAGGCTGGGTAGCCTCAGTACTGATCTTGACTCATTACTTTTCTCATCTTTCCAAACCCTGTTTTCCCATCTGGACAAGGAGGAAGTGGTCCATCTTCTCTATCAGAATCTCAAAGTCCAGGAATATTGGGTGTGTAATTCCTGTGTATGGGTAGTAGATCGTGGACAAAAGGAAGGAATTAGTTCTTCATTTTTCAATTATGTTCAAAGCCCCAAATTGACCTTGACTTTTTGGAATAAGTTAAATGAAGGTACTTGCCACAGAGCTCATGGAATGTGAGTCTCCTACTTCCTTCCTACAAATAAAGCCCACCTTCCATATGGAGGACCACCTCACCCAGTCAAGAGAGAGAAGCAGTTCTGATTTGCAAATGCAAACACAAGCTTATGCTAAGACTTCCTTTTAAAAAGGGCTTATTAAATTAAAGAATTTATATATCTGCATGATATAATTTCACAGACTATAGTAGACTTCATCACCAAAATAAAAATTAAAACATAAAAATGTTATATTTTTATTGGAATTCATTTAGATTTGAGGATGTCACCATTTACAGACTCACACAATAAAATATTAGTTTAACCAAAGACTTGTTTAATGCAAATATCTGGAGTCCTACCAGAAAGACCATAAGGCTATTGTCAAATCAGTTAAATCTCTGTTACAAGCAGTAAGGGTGACCATCTGTTGTGGCTGGCAAAGAAATTAACATATTTCAAAATGCAAATACATCTCAGCCTACCCCTCCAAAACCTCAAAGCAGGCATCTTGGCTATAGACAATCTGGATCTAATCTAGATCAACTAGATAATTCAACTAAAACAATATCCAATATATTTAAGTAGGCAAGAGATATTAGATAATAAATGTGCTATTTATTTGCTGTTATGTCCATACAAATGTTTGCCTCTACAAGGCAGAACTATCATAGAGGCCAGAGTGCAGTGCCATAGGAGTCTTCCTATTTTATAGGGATGTGTAGCAAGGGCTTCCTGTAAGATGGCAGTTGTGGATTTTGAAGTAAAATATGACTGAGTTAAAAAAAAATGGAGAGGACAACTTGAGCAAGATTTAGAGGCATAGGAGTGTGCTCTCTTCAGGAAACAGCAAGTGGTTCTGTTTGGTTACATGCATTTTGTAAGATGGAGCTCAAAAAGGCTGTGTGGGAACTGTGCTTTTTTACCTGGCTTTGGTGCTCCTTCTGAAAACAGTACCTGGATTTTTTTCCCTTGGGAAACTATGCCTACCCTCTTTTCAGCTCCTGCGACTTGAAGGAGCTGATTTTGGAATGCCATGAATATCATCCAAAAGAGCTTGGACCTTGAGTTCTGTATGTTAAATCTCTTATTTAATAGAAGGGAGAATAATAAAAATCTTCTTGAAGAAAAAAATGTTCAAACATATATAGAAGTAAACAAAACAATCTCTATAAACCCCATACTCAGGCTAAACCATTATAGGCACACCTTGTTTTATCGTGCTTTGCTTTATTGCACTTAACAGATAATACATTTTTAACAAATAGAAGGTCTGTGGCAACCCTGAGTTGAGCAAGTCTATCAATACCATTTCCCAAACAGCATTATTTCTTTTTCTTCATTTTGTTAACCACACCTGTGGCACAAGGAAGTTCCTGGGCCAGGGATCAAATCCCAGCTACGTCTGCAACCTATGCCACAGCTGCAGCAGCACTGACTGGATCCTTAATTGGCTGTACCACAGTGGGAACTCCCCAACAGCATTATTTCTAAATTAAGGTATGTACATTGTCTTTTTTAGTCATAATGCTATTGTATACTTAATAGATTACAGTATAGTATAAATGTAACTTTATATGTACTGGAGTGTGACTTGCTTTATTGCAATATTTGTTTTATTGTGGTGGTTGGAAACCAAACCTGAACCTGCAATACTTCTGAGGTATACCTAAGATTTTATCATTCTTCCTTTATCCTCCTCTATGTCTTCTGTCAAATATTTCAAAGTAAATCCTGAATATGCTGTGCTTTCACCTCTATGTATTTTAGCATGTTTCTCTAAAAAGTATGGATATTTTCTTACCAACAAAATGCCATTATCACACCTAATGATTCTTTGAGATTGATTAATCTCCAGTTCATATTGAAATCTCCCTGATTATCTAAAAAATGTCTTTGTAAGCTAGTTTGTTTAAATCTTGTTCTGAATAAGGTCCACACATGAAATGCGTTGTTTTTTTTTTTTTTTTGTCTTTTGTTGTTGTTGTTGTTGTTGTTGCTATTTCTTGGGCCGCTCCCACGGCATATGGAGGTTCCCAGGCTAGGGTTTGAATTGGAGCTGTAGCCACCGGCCTACGCCAGAGCCACAGCAACGCGGGATCCGAGCCGCGTCTGCAACCTACACCACAGCTCACGGCAACGCCAGATCGTTAACCCACTGAGCAAGGGCAGGGACCGAACCCGCAACCTCATGGTTCCTAGTCGGATTCGTTAACCACTGCGCCACGACGGGAACTCCTCACCCCCACTTTTTTTTTTTTTCTTCCTCCACTGTCTTGTTGAGGAAATCATGTAAACCATCTCTTTGAATGCTCCTGGCTCTGGATTTGTTTGGTTGCTTTCCTGGGGTGTTATTTAACTTGTTCCTCTATCTCCTGTATTTCTTATGAATAGAAAATTCCCAATGTCTTTAATTGCCCATATTTATTAATAGTAATGCTAAGAGTTATTAGTGGGTTCAGGTGGTGACAGCCTGATTCTGCCACTATAAAATTTCCTATTCATCTCCTCCACTAATGGTCTTTGCCTGAATCTCCTATTTCATAGGGGTTGCAATGTGATGATTTTCTAGTTTTATCACTCTTTCCACACTTATTACTTGGAATTTCTCCACTAAAGGAAAATTTTCCCGTGTCAGGTAGGACTGTTTGATTATCCTAAATACTGTTGATATAAGAAAGACAAATTTCCTTATAATTGTCAATTTTCAACATATTACTTAAAAATAACTTTTAAAAAGTATAAAATATAACAGACACCAAAAAACCACATAAAATAAGTAATACTTTAATAAAGTATGATAAGCAAACACCTTTCTGACTACCACCTAAGTGAGGAAACAGAACTTTGGCAGTTAACCCAAGAAGCCAGCCGTATTTCCACTTATTCTTATTTTTATGATAATCATGTCCTTGCTTTTATGTTTTATCATCCAAGTGTGCATCCCTAAACAGTATAGTTAATTTTCATCTATTTTTAAATTTAATATAAACTTTAACATGACTTTTAAAAAAGTCTTTGGTAATCTACAAGTTCTCCTTCCATTGATTTTTCTTTTTCTTTTTTTCCTTGAACGTTATTTTTTTAAAAAACCCAACTGTTTGGTCTGTAGAGTTTTCTTAACTCTGGATTTTACTGATTGTAACCCCATGATGCAGTGTCTCATTATCCGTGTACTTCCTATAAATTGGTGATTGGGTACAGAGCCTTGATTAGATTTTAATTTTTGGATGCAAGACTACTTGATTGTGGGTTGTGTTCTTCAGAAGAGGCACATAATGTCTGTTTATTTCTCTTGTGTTGTTATTAGCTGTCATGCCCACTGTCTAGATTAATTTAATTTATTAGGGATTGCAAAAGGATGATATTCTAATTTCATCACCCTCTCATTTATTAGCTAGAATATTTCTGTATAGAGCAGCACCCCCTCATCTACTATATGATTATCCAATGGTATAGCTCACACAGGAAAGGCAGGATAAATATTTGATTCTTTCCCTCTATCCAATTTTAAAAATAATAAATTGGTTGCCTATCACCCTCAAATGGTGACCAATTAATTTTTTAGGATCATTAAAACTCATGGGTTTGAACATCTTAAGTGTGTCAATCCAATGAAGTTATTGCCCTTAGTAAGCTTAAATTGTTCCATTTTTGCCAGTGTTAGGTTCTTAATGTTGGCCCTTGTGTACTTTTGACATGACCTCAGAGGTATTTGATAGCTTCCTTGCTATTGTATGGCAAGATACTCTGGGGTCATACTGATACTTTCAATGCAAAATCAGGACTGTATTGTTTTTACTTATCTTCTATCTTACATCTGTACCCCCTTTCTTCTGAGAATCCAGGTCCTCAGTGATGACAGGGTAAGAGAATTAGAATTCACACAATTACAGTTTGCACGATCTTGCATTTTACCAACAGTCTCAGCAAAATCTTTCGTTCTACCACCACCAATATTACTGAAACAGTTTTAAAATTTTTTGTATATACTCTCCATTTTCTATAGTTTATCTACATTTTCAGAGCATATGACCAATACATAGTATACCCTTTCCTCTCTAACTTCAGGTGGTCTTTGTTTTACAAGTAAGTAGATATTTAAGGCTCACCACCTTAGGTTGACATCTCTCCAGTCATTCGGACATAGGAAGTGTGTTCTCTTGTAGATTCTTCAGGAAATGTGCAAGGAAACAATATTAAATGCCGGTGCCAACACAATGTTTCCAAAAGATGATATCAACTATACATTTGTTTTGCCAGTCTCATAGGTGAGGAGTAACTTGAACAGTTTTGATTTGTATTTCTCTGAGTATAAATTAGGTTGAGAAATTTTTTTTTTTAATGTTTAAGAATCACTTCTTCTTTCTGTGAGCTATCTGTTCATCTCTTCTGTCCACTTTTCTATGGGGTTATTGGCTTTCCTTCCTCTCCCATTTTTGGGAGTTCTTTCCATAGTAGGGTCATTATCTTTTTGTATGTGATATGGGTTATGAATCTCTCTTCCTACTTTGTCACTTGTTGACTTTATTTATAGGAATTTAGGAAAGTGACTCTAAAATGCTTAATATCTTAATATCTACCTAGAAGGGGTTAACAAATGCTTTTATTACAGATTTTTTTGGTGGTGCTATAATTGTTCATATTCTCATTTTGAGTATATGTTTAAATTGTCTAGCTCTAGGAAAAAAAGATTGATTTTTTGGTGGGATAATGTTAAATCTATCATTTAACTTAGGGAGATATTGAGTTTTCCCATCTAAGAACATGGTTTTCTCATTCCATTTGCTCTGGACTACCTTGTGTCTTTCAGCAAAGTGTTCCACGAATTTTTCTTAAATAACTTTGGCATGTTTCTTATTAGGTTCATGCCTGGATATTTGCTTTTTTGTTGCTAGCATAAAAAAAAGTCTTCTCTTGGATTATATACTCTAGCTGGTTATGTGTTTTTTTTTTTTTTATTTTAATTTTTTGTCTTTTTAGGGTCGCATTTGCAGCATATGGAGGTTCCCAGGCTAGGGATCGAATTGGAGCTGTATCCACTGATCTGAGCTTTGTCTGTGACCTATACCACAGCTTAACCTGCTGAGCAAGGGCAGGGATTGAACCTGCATCCTCATGGATGCTACTCAGATGTGTTTCTGCTGAGCCACAATGGGAATTCCTGGTTATGGTTTACATGTATGAAGAATATTGATTTCTGAATATCACATATATTATTAGGAAAGTGAAAGATAATTAAGTATTTCTAGTAAGAAATGAGTCAATGTACCAAGGCAGGATCAGGAGGGAAAGGAAGGAACAAGGAGAGAGGGACTTTCAAGGTACAGGACTTGGAAACTAATTAGATGTTGAGGAGAGGATAAAGAGAGGGCATATGAGTTTTCATCTAGGTGACTGTAGTGACGGTAGTAATGTTAACAGATAACAGAAGAGCAGAGGGTGGGGGAAAAGAGAATGAATTTCAATTTCAGGTAGTTAGATTTTAAGACCGTATGTCAGGAAGAGGTCAAATCTGAAAATTTAGATTTGGAAGCCACTGGAAGAACTGTAGGAGTGTTTGAAATGGCCAGGAGAAAAGGTAGAATAAGAAAGGACAATGATAGAATGTCAAAGGAATTCTAAATCTGAATTATAAGGAGAGGAAGCTGACCCTGGAAGAGACTGGGAATGAGGAGTCTGAGGTAGAAAGCGAAACAGAATATAAAGTCATAGAAGCCAAAGGAACAGTGTTATAGGGTTTACCAATTATGAAATCACCAGTAATTTTTGAGACGGGCATTTCAGAACTGTTATGAAGGTGTGGTAAATTATCAAAGATTAAGAGAGCATATTGACTAGGGGAGAATTTATGTAGGAAATTTAAACTTTGTGTTCTCCAAATGTGGAAGCTAAACATAAGGTATCATGATTGAAATAGTCTGTGTAGGTAATTGTATATGCTTAGGTTTAACTTGGCTTAATTTTTTTTTTTCTTATTAGGGCTGCACTCTCAGCATGTGGAAGTTTCCAGGGTAGGGGTCAAATCACAGCTGCAGCTGCCAGCCTACACTATAGCCACAGCAATGCCAGATCCAAGCCACATCAGTTACCTGCACCAAAGCTTTTGGGAACACCAGATTCTTAACCCACTGAGGCCAGGGATGGAATGGGCATCCTAATAGGTACTAATTGGGTTCTTAACCCACTGAGCTACAATGGACAACAAAAGACAACAATTTTTTCCACTCCTAGGTAAATTGAATGGAATGTCTATCATATATGCAATCATAATAGCTTATATTTAGGGTTTATTAAATATTTGTCATAGCTCACTGAACTTCACAAAAAGGTTCTGGGACATAATCAGGACAGGTATCATTATTCTTCATAAAGTTCGAGAAGAGGGAAAAGAATGAACAGATCTAGAACCAGGTCTAGATCTCAGATGTTCATGACTCCTAGCCTATAGGCATGTGTCAGATTTAAGTGTAGGAAGTGTTTATTCTAGGTATTTTAAACAAAAAAATACTTAATGCAAAGAATTTGGTGCTTATACATAAATGGAAGAACAAGCTCTGACTGTGGCTCTAGAAATGACTCCAAGAAAAACACGATAGAGATGACCACTGGGGGAACATGTTCATACCTGGAATCATTCCAGGGATCAGGAAGCCAGACAGGGAAGTTGCTGATATGGCTGCTGTTATCATCACTATCACCACTCGACTGCATTTTGATATTCACAGAACTGGTAACCTGGCACTGAAACATGAACCCTAGATACCTAATCTCAAGAATGGATGCTAGAACATTGCTGCTGAAAGACTTTTTCACTATGAGCTTGCCTGCAATGGATAGGAGCATAGCTTCTGCCTCATTTTCATCTGCCAAATCTTGCAAGAATGCATCTAATAGATGGAATACAATTCATATCCAGAACCAAAGCTGTGAGGAAGTGTAGAAAATGTACTTTTTGGCTTCCCAGTATCTGCCTAAGAGGCTGGAAGAGAAGTTGGGCAAGCCATTCTACAATATTTGCCATGGCAAACCTTTTTGCCTTCATTCAAGATGTTGGCAAAAATAATGAACAGGCCAGAACCATGTGGCACACCACTAGAATATGCCCTCCAGATGAATATCAATACTAACATCCATCTAGTATTCATATAACTTGCATGGGTGGTGATTAAATTGGCAGAGATGAGACTTAAACCCAGGTCTGACACCAGTGACCAGAAAGATATTATTACCTTTCAATATGATCTATTAATTCTCTTTACTTGTTTAAGCAGCTCAGAATCCACCTAAATTTATTGTTTTTTTGGAAGGTTATGAAACAATATTCAAATCTATCTAAAATCAGGGTATTCTTTTGAAGATTCTCTCCTGATTTACCAATTCCAATGAAAAGGAGATGATGCAAGTTGGTCATTCTTCAGGGGAATCCATGGTGGTTTAGTGATCCCTGTGCTAAGCTAACATTTTCCCACTCCTGCTTAAAAAATCTTCTGGTGGCTATGTTGGTGAGAGTTTGGATTTGCACTGAATGATAGAAAACTCAAAATAACTATAACTTAAACCAGAAAGAAACTTCTCTCTCACGTTAATACATCCACAGGCAAGCAGTCAGGACTAGTAGGGCAGCTCCCCTCGCAGTCAACAGGGGCTCAGACTCCTTCTAATCTTGTTATTCCATCATCCTCTGCTTGCGGCTTTACCTCAAAGTCCAAGGCAGCTAGGGTTCTGGTCCTCATATCTACATTCTAGCCAGCTAAGAGGAAGGAAGACAGGACACTGCAAAGAAACACACAAAACTTTTGCTTATACCCTTTTGGCTGAGTACTTCCTAGGTGGCTCCACTTAACCTCAAGGGAAGCTGGCAAATTTCTTTTGTACAGATGGCTAGGAGAATTGTTGCAAGACATGTTTCCCTGAAAACTCCATCTTGTCCTTCTTTACTTTATCCCATCTTCTTGTCTTACTTTATCCCATCTTCCTGCTTTGAAAACCAGTCACAGTGCTGGTAAATGACTTAAGCTTAAGAACAAAGACCTAAAGGCATAAGTGACTTAAGCTTAAGAACTGTTATGTGCCTAGAGGTCAGAGTAAGAGCTTAACCCTTTACCACCTAAGTGGCTTTCTAAATAGTAAAAGAACTTATATATAGTAAACAAACCCTGTATCATCCACCCATAGCCACTCCTCACTTGATCTCAACAATAAAAGCAGTGTGGTTTCTTGAGGCAGGGCGCTCTTGGTCCCTGAGACCTTGAGTCCCCGGCGCTCTTGGTCCCGGAGACCTTGAGTTCCCTGGCTCCCACCTTTACCTAAGATAAATGTCTCTGTGTCTTGTTTTATGTTAACTATTTTTCCTTAAGTTCCACAGCACCCGTTCTCCAGCTCCATCCTGCTGAGCTGGCCCCGGCAGAGAATGTGTATTAAGAGCAAACAGTAGTCTCTGCTACAAATATCACTGCATCCTGCATCTTCCTTATCATAAAATTTCAAAACTGATGTCTCCTCTAGCTCCTGGCAAAGATACTGACATATTTTAGGTACTTCATCATTTGTTCAACAAAACCTTTTTTTTTTTTTTGTCTTTTTAGGGCCCAACCTGTGACATATGGAGGTTCCCAGGCTAGGGGTTGAATCGGAGCTGTAGCCACTGCCCTACAGCCACAGCAATGCCAGATCTGAGTATCGTCTGCTACCTACACCACAGCTCATGGCAATGCCGGATCCTTAACCCACTGAGTGAGGCCAGGGATTGAACCTTCGTCCTCATGGATGCTAGTCAGATTCGTTTCTGCCGAGCCACGATGGGAACTCCTCAACAAAACATTTTTTTTTTTGTCTAGTTTTTATTTCCTGGTGAAATTTTAAAAAGTTGTTTTAACATAGATACCTATGCCTGTAAGAGGTGTTTGAAAAGCTGTGTATAAACCAAAATTCTCTATGTCCCTAAGTCTTACTTCTCCCTTGATTTTTAATACATTTAGGCATTTATTTCCAAAGGGAGAGAAGAGGGAAAGGAACTCAAATAGCCTAGAGGAAAAGTTACAAAATCCAAAAGCCAAAAAAGTGAAACAGGCAGAAATATTAAGATGGGAGATTAAATACGAACACAATTCCCACAAAAATCAAACTTACTTCTAAATTTTAAGCCAGAATGAAAATTTCATAGAAGCCACCAAATCAAACTACTACTGCAGGCAGTGTGAACAAGTATCTTAAGCAAAGCATAATGGTTAAGAACTAGGCTGTGGAATCAAGTTAATTATTATCTGTTGCCCCATTCGTTAATTTCTGAGCTAAAATTTTCTCACTAGAAAAACATGCCTTCAGAATTGTTACAATGAGAAAATATGTGAAATCTAACACAAGGAAATATTCTATATGTGTTAGAAATACCATTCTTATGATACATTTCATTTATAGAAGTGTTTTCCTTTCTTTCCAAAATTAAGTACTTCTTATTAATAAAATCTATCTTGAAATTGTATTTTTGCTTTTCCCTTTCTACCCTTATGAGCAGTTTGTATCTGCAAATTTGTAATTCTTTTTAAAAATTCATTTATAATAGCAATGTATATCAAAATAAATCTCTAAAGACTTAACAAAATCAAAATTTTGGTCTTCTATCATGGTAATAGTCACTAAGGCAATCTGCATTTACGATATTCCAGATATATCAGATTCTCCAACTCAGAGAGGGAAGAAAGCAGGCTGCACGTTAACAGTTTACACTAAACAGCCTACTTCTAAATGTAGCCCTTACTAAGAACCTTCTTTCACCCAGTTGTTGAGAATTCAGACCGAATCCTCACCTCTTTTCTTGTAGCTAGAGTGTTATGTATACTTCTAATCAGCACTTCCCAAAGAACATGTAATTAGTTCTTAACAAGACTGTGAGTCTCTCTCAAAGGTGAGCAAGAAATCTTGAGGTTTTTTTTGGGGGGGGGGGGCACTTTTTGGCATATAGGGTTCCCGGGTCAGGGATCAGATCCGAGCTGCAGTGTGCCAGATCCTTAACCCACTGTGCCAGATCAGGGATTGAACCTGTGTCTCAATGCTGCAGAGACGCCACTGTTCCCATTGTGCCACAGTGGGAATTTCTGGGGCTGAGATCTTAAGTCTCTGATATCTTCTCTAGGTTATGGATCTCATTTGAGGTGAATGATCACATACTCCTGGAAATGGGCCCCTCCCCTAGCTATAAAAGGTGAATCAAGAATCTAAGCTAGTTAGTTTTAGGGTGGGCCTTTGACCTTGTTTTGCTCAGTAAGACTAAGTGGAAGTTGGAGTGGGAAGGAGTAATGGGATAGTCTGAGAAAGATTTTTTTTCTCTCTGATAAAAGGCTTAGAGCTGCTCTTACCACCTTGTTTGGGATGCATGAAGATATAATATTTGGAGCTGTGGTAGCCATCTTGTGGCCCTGAGGCAATTGGCACAGAAAAGCAAAACTGAAGCTGATAGAACAGAAACACAGAAAGAACAGAGTCACTGAATGAATCTGAGCTTCTCCTATCACCAAAATTCTTATTAAGCTAAAAATAAATATCCTTATTTAAGGTTTTTGCTTACTGGTAGCCAAAAGTATCTTAGGTACTACCGAACCCTTTTTCCTCCAGAATTTCTTACTGGTTCATTCTATCCATTGGTTGTTTTGTTTGCTTGTTCTTTTTTTTTTTTGTCTTTTTGCTATTTGGGCCGCTCCCGCAGCACATGGAGGTTCCCAGGCTAGGGGTCGAATCGGAGCTGTAGCCACCGGCCTACGCCAGAGCCACAGCAACGCGGGATCCGAGCCGCGTCTGCAACCTACACCACAGCTCACGGCAACGCCGGATCGTTAACCCACTGAGCAAGGGCAGGGACCGAACCCGCAACCTCATGGTTCCTAGTCGGGTTCGTTAACCACTGCACCACGACGGGAACTCCTGTTTGCTTGTTCTTGACCATATAAAAAAATCTTTTTTTCGCCATGTCACTGAGAATCCTAAATACTTGAAGTAACATCGAGATTGTTCCTTACTTTTATCTTGAGTAATTGTTGTTGGTCTTCCTTCAGGTTAGTTTTATTTTTTTCAAGTACTTTAGAATTTTGGTTTGTAGGCTCCTTCTATGAGTCTTCTTGCTCGTCACCTCCTCGCTTTCCAGTCTCCACTCTCTACTTTCCTTTTATAATTCCTTCTACTGCCAGTCTACACCCCAGGCTTGTGGTGATAGTGGGGCTATTGCAGATCTACATGGATCAGTATACATAAGAGAGTAAGCTGTATGGCTCAGGCCCTGGATACATTATAAGTTACAGTCCCAGGCACTGGTTGTTGCTGTACCTTAGTTTCGAGACTGAGGAATTTCCATGTCAGACGCTGGCTTCTTAGTCCTCAAGAGTTGAAATTTCTGGTTGCTCTTTCCTGCTTCCAGACCTATATAGCCCAGGTTCTGGTTTATAAGTTCAGTGTACTTATCACTTTGTACTTCTGATTTATCAAAATGCCTACACTGCTTTTGGACACAGCTGTGTGTTAAAAGTTTCTCCATTTTTCTATTCAAAGCTCCCCAAATACCCCTATTTAGGTACTCCATAGGCTAACATTTTAAAACAAACATTGTGTGTCAGTGACAGAAGAGTTTTTTTTTTTTTTTGATAACATGGAGTTTTATGCCATGTATTATTCATTTGTAATAAATCCTAAGTGAACAGCAGAATTCTGATGAATGAGGTAGATTTATGTAGCCTTCTGGATTAATAGGAGAGTACAGATTAGCAGCACTTTCCTCCTTGTGCTAATTTTTTCCCGTTTCCTTTGCTAGATCAAAGGAAGTGCTTGAGGTTTACAGAAAGGTTTGCTACCTACATGAAATAGATCCCATAAAGCACCTTAAGATCCAGTCAATTTAATATAAAATGCTTTTAATTGTTTTTGAAAACATTTAAAAAACAATTTTTGAGCACTTTCAATAAAAAAAAGAGAACTGAAATGCTACTGCAATATTCAACTACTATAGTTTCAGCAGGTACAACAGACAACAAAACACTGGGGAAATCTTGACTTTTTGCACTAAATGAAAACATGAAACAGGGCTTGTTTTTGTCATTTATGGTGTAGTAAAGCACATTATAGTACAAGACTATTATATGAACCTCTGATGCACTGCACAAAAAAAAAAAATTTTCCTTCTTTTCAGTTCAAAAGTCAGTGCTTATTGCAATTATATGCAAAATTATTTACTTCATGAAGTCTTATCATGATAAACAGTATGCAAAATGTTTAAAACATCAAAACAATGAAAATAATCTGAGAAAAGAACATATTCAACAATAACTAAGCAGAATTAGTAAACATAAAAAAGTAAATAACCTGTGAATACCTATGCTTGTCTGGTTAACACTGAACCAGTTTCAATACAGCCAAGAAAAAAAAAAAGTGGTTACAGGAATACCTAGTACTGTACAAGATAAGTCAATAACACTCATGCACATTTTGTGATCATGTATTAACATGGTGAAGCAAACTAAACTTAATTCTTCCTGCTGTAATATTCTCATGTAAGAGAATAAGAAATAGAAATATCTCATTGAGATCAATGCACATTGCTACATAAGACAATTTTATCTGTCACTTTGATGACATTTTGTCTTTTCATAATGAAACACATTTAAAAAGTTTAATCTGTGGACTGTATTGGTTGCATTTATCCTAAGAGATGTGCCTACCACAGGTTCAACAAATTTAGTGCAATATATGAACCCCAGAAAGTTCGCTGGACGAATTCAACCAAATTTAAAGTGTTTGCTGCAATACTGTACAGGGGTTTAAAAATCCTCCAGTCTTTATATTTTTATCAAAAAAGATTTCCATTATTTTTATATTAGTAGGAAGCTAATAATGTAAACAAGGGATTAGAATGGCCTCAAAATCTCCTTTTCAGAGTATCTCATATAGAAAGGCTCCCATCATTTGTTAAAAGAAATCACACAGTTTCCTTTGGGTATTGCATACTTTGGTGTGCAGTAGTGCTGTGTCTCAATGTACAGTGAAGAAATAACTAGCATCAAGAAGAAATATCTAACAGATCATTAAATCAAGATAACAGCAAACACACACAAATGCCAATAACTAGGACATATCAATATATAAACCTCTGAGCCAACCCTAGCACCATTTATTTATCAAAATGTTAATACCCTACCTCACAAATTTATTGAACAATGAAACCTTATTAAATTAAACCCCTTCATCACATTTGTTAAATATTCACTGATTGTAGTCTTCTGATTGGCTTACTAATTAAAGTAAAGGAAAGCCTAGCCAGCTTCAAGGTAGCATAGAAATGGTTTAATATGAAGAACTTAACGGCAATTTAAAAGTCTATTTGAAATTGATCTTGAAACTCACTTAAATGGAGCTGTCAACTAGTGAGGATTTGTGTCAGTATGAAATTCATAAATAATTATTCACAGAACAAAATGGGAGCCATAGAGAGAAACATTTTAAAACAAAATCCTGAGTGCTTCTTTTTGTAAATTGTGGTTATCATAATAAATAAATTAAGCATGTTATAAAACGCTCCTCTTCTTCAAGTACTATTGATATCCCCTTTGTTTTATCAGAGTTATAAAGATTTGTGACTTCAGACCTCAGATGGTGAAGTGTTTTCTGTTGGGTTTTTTATGTTATCTCCCCGCTGCTTGTTTGTTTTTCAAAGGGATCCCATGATCAACTGCATTTGTACATTCAGGAGGAGTGGAGGAATCAGTCACTAAATTGAGGACTTACAAATACTATAATTAAAAACCTTCAAAATAAATCCTAAATGGAATTTTAATATGTGCATGCAGACATTGTGATGAAACTAAGAAAATGTTTCTAGTTTCCTTCTAAATTCCCCTATCTCAACTACCAAATAAAAAACATAAAATATTTTTCTAACATACTTGTGTTTATTCAATTAAATCATGTTTAGAATTATTTACTCGTGTGTGTTGTGTGTGTGGGCTTGCGCGTGTGCATGTCTCTGTGTTAGCTCCATATTAAAATCAACATTTTAAAATAAGACTAATGCAAGGTTGCAAATATAAATGTCTACTAGTTTTTCCTTTTAAAAATTTTAGTGCAGCTTTTGCTTTCCTTACATTAATATTTAATTTTCCATTATTTTCTCCTATTTAAGCCCTTCATTGCAGGTGCAAATGGTACTGAAGTCCCAGAAAGTCCTACAGAGATTTTTTTTTTTTATTCTACAGTAGCTCTATGCTTCAAGCCTAAATACTTATAATAACCTGAATATCATCCCTGTTTCAAGGAAGACCTTCTTGTCTACAGTTCAGTTTAGCTATGATTTCATATCTAAAACATAATGCCAACAAAAAATATCCTATACCTAAAATCAATGGTTTCTTCTAAAATCTGTGCAGATCAACCAATGAATTAAAACGAACTTATACAAAATAAAGATCTAGACTGCTCTTGTAAAAGCTGGTTAGTTTTTTGTTTACTAGCAAACAATGTGATTAAATGGGGAACATTATAAAATTTAAAACCTAATACTTGTTTTTCTACAGCCTACTCTCTTCAGAAACTTGTTAAGAACTGAGGCGAGTCTAACCATTTCCTACTGAAGAAGAAACCACTTCTGCAGCAAACTCTTTTAAAATGTCACAATTAATAGTAAGTGTTTCTGCTGCGGGAGGCACTTCCATTAAGACAAATACAATACATATGTCTTTAGATACAGTGTGCTACATATTATAAAACACAATTTAACCCAACATTTCAACAGTAGGATGGTCCTTGCTTTCTATCCATTCAAAACCTGATGAAGTCATAGAGCTCATGGATTCACTGCAAATTTGTTGAAATAATGGGTCATTCTTTAATTCTTCCAGTGTGGCTTCATCATCTTGTCCCTGCTGACGACCTGGATCAAACAGTAGATTTGGGTCTAAAGTGTTCAAATCATTGATGCTGCCTGAGAGCTCTGAAGACAACCTGATATCGCTAGAGAAATCAGACGCAGGATTAGAGAGATCAGATGGTACCTGACCTACCAGCTGCTGGTTGGTTTGCAAGCTGTCTCCACTCAACAGGTCTTTAACAGTGCTATTGAAATCTAATTGTTGCTCTCCAATTTCTGATTGTGCTTGATTATCTCCAGGAGAAAAACTGATCTGATCGGTGCTATTACTTTTGGTGAGGTAAGATGGTGTTTGGAATTCATAAATAGAAGTGCTGGAATCGATCATATTCTGCGGATTGGCACTAGGAAAGACAGTGGAAGTTTCCAAAATCTGAGTGAGATTCATCCGGGCTGTGTAATTGGAGGGCAGGTTGTTCATGCCCAAACCTCTCACTGCATCATCATTGTCAGAATCAAGTTTACTCAACAAAACATTGGTTATTTTTTTACTGTTTGTTTGCTTCTGAAGAGCATTTGGGAAGGCTGTTTGCATCATGACTGTCAATGGAACTGATTGACTTCTCTGGGCTATGTTGTTGGCACATGCATCTGTGTGAACATTTGTGAAAACGTGAACTTCTGGGGTTACTGGACTTCCAAAGGGGGTCACATTAGATCGGGGGATATTAGATACTGGGTAGAGGGTGCTTCCACTAAGATTACGTTGGCGATGAACAGCAGGGCTCACACTCCGGCACCTGAAGTTGCTGCTGGCAGATGAATTAGTTCCTTTATTATCAAGAGGGGCAGGCACGGCAAAACCCTCCTGTTTGTTGGTGTTATTTACAGTGGCACCTTGATGCTGTACAGGAGAGACAGGAGTCAAGCGACCAAAATGAGTGTCATGATGTCTGGATTGAGACTGATAAGACTGTCCAGGCACAGCAAAAGCATGAGGTTTCCTGAAACGGTCTTCCACTAGTTCCTGATAGCTAGGGAGAATGCCATGGCCTGAAACTGATGAATTACCAACCCCACTATACCCATTATTCATCCATTCGAGCTTGGTTTTGTCAGGGTGTGTGGCCATGGGTCTTTGCATTGGTTTCACAGGACTACTTGAGACAATGCTGGCATCATGGTATGCCATACTGGAGCTTATTGGGGTAAATGCAAATGGATTCCTGCATTCAACAGGGCTGGGAGGGACACTACTGCTGCAGTTAGAATGTGGAGTACCAATGGGTGTATGTCGGCTACTTCCTAAAGCACTATCCACAGGTGTGGTCTGGGCTAGCCTGGAGCAAGGGCTCTCCCGTGACAGACTCTGAGACCCAGCAATCATTTCAGATGTTGGGGTTGGGGTTGGGGTGGGGGTGGGAGTGGGAGTGGGAGTAGGAGTGGGTGTGTGGATTGGAGTGCCATTGCTATGGATTGGATGATAGAAGTGGGTGCTGGAGGCATGAGATGACATTGGAGCTCCTGGGGTTACTGATTGATTCTGAAGTGTAATTCCCAAACAGTTGCCATAAGAATGAGAATTGTTCATTGACATTTGCTGCTCCATAAGCACCAGCTCTTCCACAATACTATCCTGTGTAAGCTCATCATCAAAAGGAAAGTAGCTTTCATTTGTTTGGGAAACAGAAGGCTCAAACTCCTTCAGATCAGACTGTAGAGGTAACTGATCTGAAGACTGTGCTTGTATTTGATTCAAAGAAGATTCTTGTATCTGGCTATGTATCTGTTGGGAATATGTGTCCTGTGGCATTCCTTCTAATTCCCAAACAGATTTCTCTAAGTCGTTGATATCAGGGTGCTCCGGAATTGTCATAACACTGATATCTTGCTGTTGTTCACAGCCGGCAGATATAAACTCAGAATCCTTAGTGACCTGCTGCCATTCATTTGGATTAAAGCTGCCATCTGATTTTGAATCACTGTCCAAGAGAAAGACACTGCCTTCAAGCTTTACTTTTATATCTGGAGATGATGATGGTGTGGTTTGTGGTTCTGAAGCTGAATCACTGCTAACAAGAGCAGAGGAATTCAAGGGCTGATTTGCCATGATGTGTGAGTTAACATTTGTTGGTATCTGACTAGGAAGCTGAGCACCTGCTGCTGAACTTTCTGTTTTCCCTGAATGTGGAACCTTTTGGTCCTTCTTAACACTGCCTGGTTTTTGACCCTCTGTGGTAACTGCAGAAAGCTGTTCCACAATTGGTTTCTTTAAGGGAGGCACCTGGGACTCTTGTAATGCAGAAGACAGTCGCTTTCTTGGACTTTTAGTGCATAATTTAAGGTCTTTATTTATTGAGTCACCATTGGATGGTGAGCTGGTGCTGGTGAAAGTTAGGTTCTGAGTGGCAACTGAGAGAGTGACAGTGCTTTGATTATTGCCTGTTGAAGTGCCTGGCATAATTTCATTACAGCGATTTTTACATTTGGTCCTCTGGTCACAGACCTTAGTTGCTTTTATTTCAACGACATCTTCATTTGCGGGTTTTTGTACTACTCCATCTGTATTACTTTTCTGCCCTGAAAGGGCACTAGGTGCTGTTTTGGGAGTGTTAGTCCCATCAGAGTTCTCTTGGCACTGTACAGGATGCTCATCTGATGATGTCTCAGGTTCTGTTTTGACTTCCACAGCAGATGGTCCCCCCGTGCTGCTGGTCCTGGATCCAGGAGACTGAAGTGAAACAACAGAACCATTCTTGATCTGTGGAATGGCCCTTGATTCTTCTGTTGTTCCTGTAGCACTGTTTACTGAGGCAGAATGTTTAAGAGGGGCACTACTGTTGCTGGGTGTGAGGGATATTGCTGTCATTTTCACCACATTTAGAGAACTCATGTGTGAAGTGGGGACAACAGCGGTTTTGATAGGACTACTAGTAAAGAGAACAGTAGTTGGAGAGCGGATGGTGAGTGCACTGGTGTTGGCTGGTTTGGGTAAGATCTGAGGGTAGCGGTGCCGGGCAGAACGATCCCCACCAGGACTGGCTGGAACGTTCTGAGGAGTCTTTGGTGCCTGTTTCACAGACTGCATGTGCTGAGTGACCACCTGTACATTGAGGGGAAGAACTTTGCCATCAGAAGAACTCATTGGACTTGGTGAAGTTACCAACTGCCTGGTCCGTTGGACCTGTTAAAAGGTGGAAAACAAAAAAATCAATTAACAAGCCTAGGATACAAACAGTAATGCATATATTCATTAGTATTAAGCCATTTAATACATGTAATGTTAAAAAGGAAAAAAAAAGACATTTTCTAGTTAGATGACAGTACTTCTGGACCATATTCTATACAACTAGACATATATGTATAAAAATAAATGCAACGTAGTGCAATACAGTTACCAAATACAACTATATGTAACAATACTAAACTTCAATGAAAAACTTCACATTTGTGATGAAAATAATGACTTTTTAAGGAGGTCATAGGAAGAAGGGATAAAATCTTGAAGATACATACAATTACAGAGATATCTAATTGGAGTCTGTGCCAAGATGACTCTCTCTCAGGGGAGACTGTCTTACCTTGGACATTAGTAACAAACCACCATGGATGAGGTCTCAGATTAAACTACTACCATCCCCAGTTTGCTTTGAAGTGCATAGTGCATAGTGTAAGTATGGTTACCAGGTATTCCATTTTAATCTCATGATGATAAGAACAAGAAAAACCACAAGATACAATACTCCTTAATCATAAATGACTAGGTAAAATACCATTTAGCTTTAGTATGATGCACTCTCATTTTAAAAGCCCCTTCCTCATAGCCTCAGTTGTATGAGACAGGAAAGGAGTAGGATATAACCTCTACTTATTGACAAGAAAAGATTCAGAGTAGCCAAGGGACTTGCCCACAGTCCTATGTCTAGCAAGCTGCAGAGATAGGTCTATGTTAATGTACTACCAATACACATTACAATTTTGCTTCATCTAAATGTTAAAAACAAATTTAAACCAAAAAGTTTGCAATTGTGTCATCTTTGCTCAGCTAAAGATCAAACAACTTTGAAAACGGCTCATCTCTTACATAAAGCTTGGACTGGTTATGTGCAAACTTTATATGTCTTGTTATTTCACTTATGCTCCTTTTATAGAATCACTTTGTAATCAACAATGTATATCCTGAATAAAAGACAACCAACTAAAGTGAAATATGTGTGTGGTTACAAAATCAGTTTATAACTGAATTTACACCCATACATGGCTCCTTCCGCTTTTAATTAAACAACCCACTTCCCCCCATCCCAGTAAGGCCAAACACTACTTAATGATATTACCGGAATGGGACTAGGGACAGCTGCCACAACGATACCAATAGGCTGAGGAGAGAGGATTGCAGGATTTCCGTTAGAAAGATTAGTCACTCCATTGGTTGTAGCGCCTTCTGATTTTTTTGCTGAGGATTCTCCCGGTAAGGGGGATTGTAGTTTCTGTTCTTGCTGCTTCTTCTGGATTTTCCGTTGCAACTGCTGTTTAGCATCAATAGGAGATGGCAAAGTCTTTACTTGTGGCTGAAAGGAATTACTTTCAGCTGTAGGTACAAAAGCAGAAGGCTGGGTAATTCCTTTAATTCCTAAAAATAAACAGAAAGGAAAGCTGTAATAGTCTTTTGTATAGAAGGCAGTTACAACTCAGTTTCTTTGACTATGTAGCCATTTACTTGACAAAGCAGCCAAACGTGGCAAATTTTAACTCAATTTTTTTTATAAAGCATAAATACTACATTTCCAGTATGTAAGCATTTGTCAACATGGTTTTAATTTACACTTTAAAATATGGTTCAACTTAGGTGATAGGTGTAGTTAAATCAGCAGTAAGAGATGAAGATTTTAGAAAGAGCAGTAACCATGCCATAAATGTGAAGAGGCTAAGATAAATGCCAAGAAAGCCTGTTTTACATTTTATCAGTACATGTCAGAACATCACCTTTTCCCCTTCCCTAATTAAGAAATTCATGCAGGCATTCCCATTGTGGCTCAGCAGGTTAAGAACCGGATATAGCATCTGTGAGGATGTGGGTTCGATCCCTGGCCTCACTCAGTGGGTTAAGGATCAGGCGTTGCTGCCAGCTGTAGTGTAGGTCTCAGATGCAGCTCTCATTTGACTCCTAGCCCCAGAACTTCCATATGCCACAAGTGTGGCTGTTAAAAAAAAAAAGAAATTCATACATTTTCATGATTGTAATATTCGGCCGACAAGGGACACTCAATAAATATTTGTCAAAACCATCCATATCTTAGAAAAAAACTGTATGGGGAAAACAATCTAACTGTATGAAATTGTTCTGCCAGAACTGTATGAAAATAGGTATTCTAGTTATAATATTCTAGATATGCTAGAATATTATAATATTCTATAATATTGTAGGTATTCTAGGTATGCTAGAATGACCTGAGAGAAATTAAGCATAGTTTCTTAGTAAGACTGAGGTTAATATGTTCTAAAAAAAGGATCACTGAGAAACTTTTTAAGGCAGTAGTAAGATCAACACTGAGAAAAAGAAATAATTAAAATAAGCAAGGGATAAATTTTAACTTAAGAAGAACTGATTATGTAATACAATTACTTTTTCAAAAGCTCATTTCACATTTAGGGTGTGGCATTAGGATCATCACAAAACCATGGTCAGTAAGAACAGTGGAGAGAGGCCAGGGGAGGACACTGCTGTCCTGCTGGCATACCTTGCCCTACCCTTCCCTAGACATTTCTGCTTTTCATCTTCTGTTAATAGTAACAGTTTGGGGAGTGGGAGAAGGAAAGAAAGTGACTGTAAACTCTCAACCAAACACTCCTCAATAATCCCTCATTTTTAGACTCCCCCCCTTATCACCTAAGTACTTTTTTTTTCTCCTCAAATCCAACTTAAATTGTACTGCTCCCGTCTGGCCCGCAGCCTCGGCTCTGGCTGCTCAGCACCTGCACCCATGAGAGCCTCTGCCAACAGTTCAAAGCTCACTATTTCATCCCTGCTGCCAGGGTTTCTGGACAGGAGTGAGTTCCAAGCAGCTGACTTACAAAAGGACATCTGTAATACAACCTGTTCTTAATATGGAGAATATATTTATAAAAAACCAAATTCACCTTCAAAGGATGAAGAGAAATCACTATCAAAGGTATTTTAAGAAAAGTGGCAACAGCTGAGAACAAAAATTTAAGAGATTCTAAAATATTGAGTAACGACACAATTGTTAGAGTCAGCCTCCTAAGCTACTTTCAAAAGGGGCAAATGCTGGTTTATGTATGCCATTTTTAGTATTTTTGTTTAAAAAACATACCCTTCTTCATACTTATGCCTTAAAACTTCATTTGTTTGACATTTCTCTCAGTCACTCTAGGTGAATAATGTGGGGAATAAGAAGATAGAGATGTTTCTTTTATCCCATGATACTTCCTAGGTCCTCAGTTTGTTAAAGTACTCTTCTAGGTGTCACAGAAACAGAGTACAGAAAGAAAGGCCTATATCTTTTAAAACCTCATTTTGCCAGAAGATAAGAAGATAGTCTGCTGAACGAAGCGACCTGGGTTTTGGAGACAGACAAACCAGGACTCAAATTCTGGACCCACTACTTACCTGACTATGAACAAGTTACTTAACTACTCCTTCAGTCTGTTTCCCGATCTATAAAGTGGGGATAAATATCATCTGTCTTACAGGACTGCTGGAGGGATTAATGAGGTAACATGTGTGAACTATCTAGCTAGATAAGGCTGCCCAAACACTCTCCTGCCCCTGTGTAAGTGTAAATGAACAGATCTGAGCCATACAATTTATACCTATACAAGAAAAATTATGATGAGGGATCTATAAAAGGTTATTTTGCTGATGTTTATGGTCTTCAATTGACCATAAGATGAGAAAAGAGTAATCTCCCATTCACGTACACCACAAATACTTAAAGCTTCTAATAAATTTAAACAGAGAAAAAAATGATTCCTTATTAAAATGATGAAAATAAAAAGTAGATATTTAAGAGTATAATTATAGGGAGTTCCCGTCACGGCTCAGTGGTTAACGAATCCGACTAGGAACCATAAGGTTGTGGGTTTGGTCCCTGGCCTAGCTCAGTGGGTTAATGACCCAGCATTGCTGTGAGCTGTGGTGTAGGTTGCAGACTTGGCTCGGATCCTGCGTTGCTGTGGCTGTGGTGTAGGCCGGCGGCTACAGCTCTGATTAGACCCCTAGCCTGGGAACCTCCATATGCTGCAGAAGCGGCCCTAGAAAAAAGCAAAAAGACAAAAAGACAAAAAAAAAGAGTATAATTATAGTTGATAGTAATAAATCTACAGTTTAATATTAATAATTTTTTCATAGAAATTATAATTTCCTAGAGTAATAACATGATTTATTCACTCTTTTAGCTTTATAAAGTATGGCCAAAATAACACATTTAAAAATTTCATTAGAACAGATACTTTACAGAGCTCTTAATTTAGGAAGAAGTCATTATTTCAATGATAATGTCAGTCCTAAAAGTATCAATTCTTAAGTTCCTATCTGGGAGTTCCAGTCATGGCTCAGCAGTTAACAAACTCGACTAGTATCTATGAGGACATGGGTTTGATCCTTGGCCTCATTCAGTGGGTTAAGGATCCATTGTTGCCGTGAGCTGTGGTATAGGTTGCAGACACACCTCAGATCTGGCATTGTCGTGGCTGTGGTGTAGGCTGGCAGCTACAGCTCTGATTCAACCCCTAGCCTGGGAGCCTCTATATGCTGAGGTGCGGCCCCAAAGAGATGAGACAAAAAATAAATAAATAAAAAGTTCTCATCTGAATAAAAACACTCATTTGAATGCATTTTTTTTTAAATCACTGTTGCTATTTCATAGTAGTGCTTCATATGGTTTACTTTTTATGAGACTAAGGTAACTTTCACATTGTGAAAAGATTTATTTATTATTTTTCTTTTTATGGTTGCACCTGTGACATATGGAAGTTCCTGGGCTAGGAGAGCTGCAGCTTCAGCCTGGCCATACCCAAGGCAACACTGGATCTGAGCTGCATATGTGACCTATGTCTCAACTTGTGGCAATGCCGTATCCTTAACCCACTGAGCCAGGCCAGGGATTGAGCCCACATTTTCAGAGAGACAATGCTGGGTCCTTAATGCACTGAGCCACAATGAGAACTCCAAGATCATTTTATTTATAAGCATCAGTTTTGGGATAGGAGTCTTAGCAACTAATTTAAAAACGTAACCTTATTTTTTACTTGTAATACTTAATTAACTCAGATACACATATAAACTTAAAAGTACATATACACATATTCTTTAAATTTTAAAAACACGGTGGAAAAATTAAATACTAAGAAATCTTAAACGTTTCATATTTCAGCAGCGCAACGTATAAAACCATAGCTTTAAGCTTTAAAAATGAAAGAACTACTATTATTTTTGTTAGTTCAACAAATCCATCTGAATTTAGTACTAAGTGAAGAGAGAACTCACACAAATACTAAAAAGACAGAGAGGTTATTTGGCTAAACTCTTCTTTTTACTATCAACTGTAAATATGGTCAGGCGTAGCATGTTAATAATTTTGTACCTGGTGGTGCAGCTGCCATTACAGTGAGAGCTGCCATTGACTTGGTGCCTATATAGTGACTTTTTACAAGGAAGCGGGCTAATTCCAAAACTGTGTCAAATGGCTGGCTTAACACTTTCTGGGCCCACTCACACACAAGACGGCAAGCAGAAGAGATAACTTCCTCATCAATATTTTGAAGCTGCCCAGAAGGTTCAGCTCCTTCCAACTAAACAAAGGAAAAAGGAAAAGTTAACTTTTAAAAGAAAGCTCAGAGAAATTACACTGAAGCACATTCAAGGTATAGTCTTAATTAGAAGATAAAATCTAAATCTATCATATGAAGTGACTGGTGTTGG
Organism: Phacochoerus africanus; assembly: GCF_016906955.1. Classification (NCBI taxonomy): domain Eukaryota; kingdom Metazoa; phylum Chordata; class Mammalia; order Artiodactyla; family Suidae; genus Phacochoerus; species Phacochoerus africanus. The sequence goes on along the minus strand of NC_062545.1, from coordinate 117,850,209 downwards.
CAGGCATACGAGTAGTGCCTTGCAAATAAGAGACCTAAGCCTGTACCCAATGGGCACAGCCATTGGCTGTGAATATAACATTTAAACATATACTGTTAAACGTATATGAAGATAAACGGATATTTTCAATTTTTCTAAAAGCCTTTTCTAACATCAAGAAAACATGGCATGAACAATATTTTCTCTTCTGAAAACTTCATACTATACATGTTACTCTGTAACTTGTTTTCCTCTTGACAATATATACCATGGATATATCTATAAATCAGTAACTTTCTTTCTCTTCATTTCACAAGCCATGTTGATATAAGTCATTTATGCTAATAGTTTGCAGCCACTGTTGAATTTTTTGGCTCATTTCTTCAATAAAAGGCACAGTTTCTGGTTCCTGATTTTATCCAAATGAGACTATGTAGTAGCATTTCAATGTTGATAATAAGGTATAATTCTACTTATTAAAAAGAAAAGGCAGAAATTCTTACCCCATCTCCAGTTTTGTGAAAATCAAGATTGGGCAGTGTTGGCATATGAACAAAAGCTTTTTTTCTTAGTCCACTGTAGCAATATGTAATACTTAGTTAAGGTCTAAAGTATTCACAATTAAATGAACTGTTTATATAGTAGGCACTTGAAAAGTAAACATATATGAAGTGAAATAAAATCAGCTGAGATAGCATCTACTTTGAGTTCTTCAGTAAGAGAAACTTTAACAGTAGAAACTCAGGACATTTTTACTCTTTTGAAGCTGGAACAGTTCTTGTAGAATGTTACTGTCTTAAATGAAACAAAATGATTCTCATCTGTTATAAATTTTATGAATAAATGTCCCTAATAAGCTATGCCAGCCACCAGTAACAAACAGGTCAGAAGGAAAGGAATATCCAGATGGAAACCTGGCAGAGGAGAAGGGAAACTTTAGCCCAGGGCACTGGGACAAAAACAACTCTTAAGAGTGTCACAAGGGTTTTAACCTTTTCACTTCTCTTTTTTCACTGAAACACACAGGATTATCACCTGTAACATGCCAAAGACACATCAAGAGACTGTTTGTACTCAGGAAACAAGACTAGGTTGTGCAACAAGAGGTTAAAGAACACCAGGAGCCATTTTAGGAAAGCATCCCTGTCCCCCTCCCCTTTTCATCTCCTTCACAGCAGAAGCTATGCTTTGAAACAGGCCAACAGCTAAGCAGAAATGATGTATTTCTAGTATGATGCTGAGACTCTCCACGTTACCATCTTTTTCCAAGTGAAGGAAGAACTTGAATAAATCCTTAATTTTCATTTCCTTACTTCTGTCTACTCCTAAGTATTTCTCTATCACAAAAGGGACATTTTCTATGCCTTGGCTTTAATTTTAAACAGTTTCTACTTACATGGTTGAATGAAAAATAAAGAGAATACTAATCTTACAGTATAAGTGTCATAAGAAAATTTTTGAATGTTGTATGTATACCCAAGGAGATCACTATGTTTCTAAATTAGAGGAAGGAAAGATAATACATCTTTCTCAACTTTTATTGATTTGATTTATAATTACTGTACCTTGGCATGCCTTAGTAATTCTTATTGTTAAAGGAAAGATGATCAGACAATTAGTAATACATTACAGTGACAGAGTATGGTGAAATCTATAAAAATCCACTATTTTTATACAAATAACCACTATTTATTTTTCTCTGATAAATAGCTGGGAAAATAACATTTACAATTATTCTACTAAATACTTCTGAGTTTATATTTGTTGATTAAAATTTATTTCTAAATATAGTTTCTAGTTGAAGTACAACAGCAGATGTTCTGTAATAAGTGAGAACTTGAAGAGATTACTAAAAACCATTTTGATAAAAAAGGATATTTAGATTTGCCTCTCGTGCCCAGACGACGTGCCTTCATGTTTGGAAAGACATTTTTCATGATCTTTCCAAAGTCAGCAGCACTTAATGGATGGTAACCAAGATTGTCACAATAGCTCCTGCAAAAGAAGGAGGGATCAATTTAGAGAGCATCAGAATTTAGCATTACATTAGCACAGTGCTATTTCAGCTTAATTTGACCCCAGGACAAAGGGAAAAACACATCTTTAAGTCATTTACCAAAATTTTCACCAATACACACTCATCATTCCATCGTTCTTTTTAAATTTTTTTTGGCGGCACCTGTGGCATGCCTAAGTTCCCAGGCCAGGGATCCAATCTGAACCACAGCAGCAACAATGCTGGATCCTTAACCTGCTGTGCCACAGACTCCTCATCATTATTTAAAGACTAACCAAGTCTTAATTAGCTTCTTTCATCCTCAGGGTATACTGTATTACTGCCCCCCCTTTTTTTTTTCCTTTTTCTTTTCTTTTTTGGCTGCTCTGGGGCATATGGAGTTCCCCGGCCAGTGATAAGATCTGAGCCACAGTTGCGGCAATGCCAGATCCTTAACCCACTGTGTTGGGCTGGGGATCAAACCTGCTTCCCAGAACTCCAGAGATGCAGCTGATAACACAGTGCCACAGCAGCAGAACTCCCCAGTATTACCGCTTTTAATAGCATTCAAAAAATTTGCACTGAGGGTTACTGGTGATACAAAATTTTCTAACTAAAACCTAATTTTGCACTCTGAAATAAGTGTATCCAGGCTCAACCAGTACAGCTGTATCTTTCCATATAGAGAGATAGATATTATCTATCTATCTATCTATCTATCTATCTATCTATCTATCTATATCTACCCATCTATCTATCGAGAGAAGGAGCTCACATACTGGAACAATTTCCAATATAAACATTATATATGTCAGACAGAGATAGCACTACATAATTTAGAACAGAAACATGATATATTGGAACTAAAAAGGGCCTTAGAGATCATTTATACCAATACTCTCATTTTACCAATAAGGAAAAAGATGAAGGCAGTGTTCTCATCCCCACCACCCCTATTACTGCTAGGGGAAAAAATGTATTCTGTAAAGGTAGTAACTTCAAGTGGGACCAGTGACACAAGCCAAGTCTTAACCACTACTGGAATTGGGTTGTCTGTTTTTCTCTAGAGTTGCTAGTCACAGGTAAAAGGGCAATTCCTCCTCTACCAGTTCAAGAGCAGGAAAAGGCCACATTTTATTTCTGGCTGTCAAGGCCTCGTTCATAGCTGTTAGCCTTTGGGAGAACCACTACCTGAGAAATACCAAGAGGAAGTCAGTAGAATTCAAAAAGTAATTCAACCAAATCTCCCCACTTCACTCTCCATTATTGCAGCATTAACCAGAATAGCTTCTTCCTGTTGAAGAAGTCATGTGGTAGAGAGCCTAAAAGAGAGGTTCAGGTTGAAGAAGAAAACCACTGGATTGCCCGGTGGCAACATACAATGGTAACTGGGACTTGAGTTCTTACAGACGTGGATGGCTACGTATCTTTGCAATGCTCCTGAAGTGACCTGAACTTCCAAAGTCAACCTGGTAGAGACTAAGGAGAAGGTTGGGTCCCCTTGGAGCCTTAATAGAGAGAACAGTATAGGGCTGAAGACAGTATTTTTCTTGGTTGTAACTTGCCTATCCTAGCACCAAGTACCACATACTTCTGTTGGGCATGGGGTGAGGGGAAACAAAGGAATTGCCTAGCAAATGAATCCCCAACAAGGCTGGAGAGCAGGAAGAAGAGAAAGGAGCTAATATGTATTGAGAATGCCCTCCACAGGTAATATTAGATACATCAAATTTAAATTGAAACTAAATGTGATACTCCAAGTGGTTCAGGAGCCAAGGTTTAAAGTACAAAGTTAAAGAGTGGCTATTTTGGGGAGCTGACAATTTAAACGAATTGCATCAAATCATAACCATTTTCAGTAGGTCATCTTTATGGTTTAAACCAGCCCGGAAAGAAAACACGAATGAGCTCTTTTACAATTAAGGGACCTGACATGTTTGTTTCCTCTGTCTGGAATACTACTTTTTTTACCCTTCAAGTCCCAGCTTCATGTTACAATTTTGAAGGGGTCTCTTCCGACTACCCTAGGCAAACCAGTGCCCTTCTGCCAAACCCTCACCATATTCCCTGTGTACTGTTTCTTTTCATGACTTATAATAATGTAACTGCCGATTTATACGTTTGTCTCTTACATTAGACTGTACCTTTAACCAGGGCAGTGACCACATCTATTTGGTTCACCAGTGTATTCTCAGACTAGTAATAAGATTGGAGAATCACGTTAAGCCCATCTGTCACATTAAACTTTAATATGACGTATAACTTAAACTGACTTCATATTTAAAATGACAAGAAACCTTAAAGAAACATATAAACAAAAAAGTAAAGAACACACTGTCCACTGGCTCCTATGACAATGACAAATAGGCTTAAAAAATCTGAAACCAAATAGAGTAGTAAAGCAATGAGACTAATGAGAGATATAATATCCACTCTATTCTCTTTTTGTGATTTAGGTTTTGATGTTTTTTTCATTAGGTATATCAAAGTTTTTCTTACTTTGGCAGAAAAGGTAAGTAGAAGGTTGTCAAAATTGAGTATCAGGATGATCAATGGAAAATTTTCTTATATAGAACTAGTTCTGAGTGTGATTTCAGAATGTGACCATCTAATTTCATTTGATTTTTAATTCTTATTTATTCCACTAAAAGAAAGGAATTCACCCTTTGGAAGAATGCATTAAAAAATGACCTTATCATTAAAATATTACTTAATGAATAAATATAAAAAGTACTTGTAGACATAGTAACAACTCAAATTATACCTCTTGAATCAAATGTTAAGACTAGAACTGCTTGTGATTCAAAACTCCATACTTTGACATTTTACATCAAAAAGAAAATAAAAGTTCCCATGTGGCTCAATAGTTTAGGATCTGGTGTTGTCAATGCAGTGGCTTGGGTCACTGCTATAGTGTGGGTTCAATCCCTGGCTCAGGAATTTTTGCATGCTGTGGGTGCAGCTGAAAAAAGAGAGGAAAAAAAAGAACCTCAATTTAAAAGTAACAAAAAAAAATACCCAGAAAGGACATCAATTTTTTTTTTTGTCTTTTTGTCATTTCTTGGGCCACTCCCGCGGCATGTGGAGGTTCCCAGGCTAGGGGTCTAATCGGAGCTGTAGCCACCAGCCTACGCCAGAGCCATAGCAACGCAGGCTCCGAGCCACATCTGCGACCCACACCACAGCTCACGGCAATGTCGGATCGTCAACCCACTGAGCACAGGCAGGGATCGAACCTGCAACCTCGTGGTTCCTAGTCGGATTCGTTAACCACTGCGCCACGATGGGAACTCCATCAATTTAACTTTACAAAATATTAGAACTGAAAATGAGTTCAGAAGTTGTCTAGTTCCAATTCCTGCCAGGTATGGAAATATACATCCTCCTAAATGATGGGTTACCTCAACAGGAACACTTCCCTGGATGAGGAGGACCCTATATTGTACTGGGGCCTATCCAATTTTCATTAGTTCTAATTTTCAAAGAAAAAGAATTTTATTATTACAGCCTCCTCCCCATTGAGAAGTTCTACGTATTCAAAGACTTTAATATAATCATTTATAGGCTATTCATAATTTTAAAATCAGTGCTATATAATAAGCCATAGGTCATTCCAGGCCATGTGGAGATCTTGGTTAGTTTATATCTTGTTTTCCTGCTTCATAACTTTAACTGCAGGTTGATCTAGCAAGATATGGTATCAGTTAACACCTAACTCAGTGTCAGATTATATTTATGCAAGACTCAAAAAGGGGGAAGGAACAGAGGGTGTTCTGTTCACAAGATAACTAACACTCTAATACCATTCTTAAATTGAGATTTTATTTTTTCATTTTACTTTTTAAAAGTATGCTTTACAGACTTTGAAATTAAACCTAATATTTGATATGGCCATCCACATATCACTTAAAATCTTCAGCAGCAAGCCAACCTTCAATTTATTCACACCATTTATAAAGCATAAAAATATAAACAAAAATCATAAAATCCTAGTGGAAAAATATGGCCATAGGATATATAACAATACCTGAACATTTTGGACTACTCTGTATGTGTTCTATCATTAATCCCTGAGGCAGGTATTTTTTTTTCCTGCACAGTTGTTTTTATACTGCTTTTGAGACGCTAAATTTCAAAACTACTATAAAAGAGCTCCTATTTTCTTGTAGACATCAAAAAAACATGGCCTCAACATTATGTAAAAACACTAACACATGCTTCAATATATACAAAGTTTATGTGTAATCTATAGTGCCTAAATAGCTGTAATGAGGATGGTGACAGTAACCTCCAGAATGCAATTAAGCTGTCTCACTGCAATGACACATTACTACCTATAAAAAGACTGATAAAAAGGTAATCTTTATACCATCATGTGGAAAATAAAGGAAAATAGCATTACATGTGTATAAAATGTTATAAAGTTCAACTACTTTTATTTGTAAGAACATGCTTTCAATTGTGCAGCAAAACTTTGAAGTGTCATATTCTTAGCTGTGGATTCCTACAATTCAAGGCACAATATACTTCTGATTTAATGTATGATTTCAAGATCCTTTTCCTTTTTATTTTTCCTTTTAGGGCTGCACCCACCACGTATGGAAGTTCCCAGAATAGGGGTCTAATCGGAGCTACAGCTGCCAGTCTACACCCCAGCCACAGCAACGTCAGAGCCAAGCTGCATCAGCAACCTACACTGCAGCTCACAGCAACGCTGGATCCTTAACCCACTGAGTGAGGCCAGGGATCAAACCTGCGTCATGATATTAGTAGGATTTGTTACCACTGAGTAATGACAGGAACTCCCTTTTAACCTTTGGACCCACTTCACCCATCTCTGCCACTCTCCACTACCATCCTCTGGCGACCAACAAAATGTTATATGTATCTATGAGCTTAGTTTTTTTTTTAAGAATTTACTTTTTAATTTTTTAATTTTATTTTATTTTTTGCCTTTTTAGGGCTGCACCCGTGGCATATGGAGGTTCCCAGGCTAGGGGTCTAATCGGAGCTGTAGCCTACGCCACTGCCACAGCAATGTGGGATCCGAGCTGCGTCTGCGGCCTACACCACAGTTCATGGCAATGCCAGATCCTTAACTCAATGAGCAAGGCCAGGGATAAAACCTGCAACCTCATGATTCCTAGTCAGATTTGTTGGCCACTGAGCCATGACAGGAACTTCTTTTTAAGAATTTTTAGATTCAACATATAAGAGACCACACTATTTATCTTTCTGTCTGACCTAGCTCACTTAGCATATGTCCTTGAGGTCTGTCCAAGTTGTCGCAAATGGCAAGATTTCATTAATTTTTATGGCTGAATAATATTCCAGTGCATATATATGTGCCCACCACAATTTCTTTATCTATTCATCCATCAATGGATGCTTAGGCTGTTTTTATGTCTTTTTTGCCTTTTAGGGCATGTGGAGGTTCCCAAGCTATGGGTTCAATCAGAGCTGTAGCCACCAGCCTATGCCAGAGCCACAGCAACACGGGATCTGAGCCACATCTGCTACCTACACCACAGCTCACAGCAACGCCAGATCCTTAACCCACTGAGCAAGGCCAGGGATTGCACCTGCAACCTCATGGTTCCTAGTCAGATTCATTAACCACTGTGCCATGACGGGAACTCCTTTGTATCTTGACTATTGCAAATAAAGCTGCAGTGAACATGAGGGTGCATATCTTTCTGAGTTAGTGTTTTCATTTTTCAGATAAGTACCCAGAATTAGAACTGCTGGATCATGTGGTAGGTGTATTTTAAATTTTTGAGAAAACTCTGTACTGTTTTCCACGGTGGCTGTACCAATTTACATATCTACCAACAGTACATAAGGATTCAATTTTCTCCACATCCTCACCAACTCTTGTTATTTATTATCTTTTTTGACAATAGCCATCCTGACAGGTGTGAGGTGATTTTCATTGTGGTTCTGATTTGCATCTCCCAAACGATTAGCAATGACGTGCATCATTTCATGTACCTGTTAGCCATCTTTATGTCTTCTTTGTAAGTATCTATTCACATCTTCTAGCCAATTTTTAAATCAAAATCCTTTTTTTGTTATTGAGTTGTATGAATTCTTTATACATTTTTGAATATTAATCCTTTATCAGATATATGACTTGCAAAGATTTTTCTCCCATTAGTAGGCTTCCTTTTCATTTGGTTGATGCTTTTCTTTGTTATGTAGAAGTGGTTCAGCTTGATGCAGTTCCACTTGCTTATCTTTGCTTTTTTTAAATTTTATTTTTGGTGTTAGATTAAAAAAAATTATTGCCAAGACCTATGTCAAGGAGCTCACTACATATGTTTTCTTCTACGAGTTTTATGATTTCAGGTCTTACGTTCAAGTCTGAGCTGATTTTTCTGTATAGTGTAAGACAGTGTTCCAGTTCCATTCTTCTGGATGTGGCTCTCCAGTTTTCCCAACAGCATTTATTGTAGTTACTGTCCTTACCCCAGTGTATAACTTTGGTTACCCTACTGTGACTTAATTGACAAGATATATGTATTTATCTCTGGGCTCTCTATTCTGTTTATTCAACTATGTGTTTGTGGGCCAATATAATAACTGTTTTAATTACTATAGTTAGGAAACAGGGCTTGAAATCAGGGAGCCTGATACCTCCAGGTTTGTTCTTTCTCAAGACTGCTTTGGCTACCTGAAGTCTTTTGTAGCTCCATATAAATTTTAGGACTCTGTTCTATTTCTGTGAAAAATGCTACTGGAATTTTGATAGAGGTTGTGTTGAATCGACAGACTGCCTTGGGTAGTATGGACATTTTAACACTATTAATTCTTCCAATCCATGAGCACAAAATATCTTCCATTTAATTATATATTCTCCAGTTTCTTTCCTTGCTGTCTTGCAGTTTTCACTATACATGTTTTAACCTGTTTGGTTAAATTTACTTCTTCGTATTTTATTCTTTCGATGCAATTGTAAATGGGATTGTTTTCTTAATTTTGCTTTCTGATAGTTTGTTATTAGTGTATAGAAATGCAAAAGACTTTTGTGTATAGATTTTCCATGTGGCAACATTACTGAATTTGCTTATTGGTTCTAATAGTTTTTGGTTGGAGTACTTATGGTTTTCTATGTATAAAATCATGTCATTTGCAAATAGTGACAGTTTTACTTCTTCCTTTCCAATATGGGTACCTTTTATTTCTTTTTCTTGCCTAATTACTCTGGCTAGGACTCCCAATACCATGCTGAATAAAAGTGGCAAGAGTGGACATCCCTGTCTTGTTGCTAATCTTAAAGGAAAAACTTTCAGTGGGCTTGTGATATATGGCCTCTGTTATGTTGAGGTATGTTCCTTCCATAGCTGCTTGTTGAGTTTTTATCATAAATGGGTGATGAGTATTGTGAAGTGCTTTTCCAGGAGCTATCATGACCATATAATTTTTTTATCCTTCATTACGTTAATGTGTTGTATCACACAGACTGATCTGTGAATGTTGAGCCATCTTTGCACTCCAGAATAAGTCCCACTTGACATCATGTATGATCCTTTTAATTTATTATTCAAGTCATTTTGCTAATATTTTTTTTGAAAGTTTTTACATCTATATTCATTAGCGGTATTAGCTTGTAATTTTCTTTTGGCATCCTTTTCTGGTTTTGGAATCAGGATCATTTTATTTAAAGCCTCATAAAATGAGTTTGAAGAATTCCCACTCCTTCTATTCTTTGGAAGGGTTTGAGAAGCAGAGGTATTAATTCTTCATTGAATGTTTCATAGAATTCATCAGTGAACCTGCCTAGTCCAGGACTTTTGTTTGTTGGGAGGTTTCATTTATTTATTTTTTTGTCTTTTTAGGGCTGCACTTGTGGCATATGGAGGTTCCCAGGCTAGGGGACAAACTGGAGCTGTGGCCGCTGGCCTATACCAGTCACAGCAATGCCAGATCTGAGCTGCATCTGCATCCTATACCACAGCTCACAGCAATGCTGGATCCTTAACCCACTGAGTGAGGCCAGATAGAACTGCATTCTTATAGATACTAGTCACTGAGCCATGACGGGAACTCTCGCTGGGAGGTTTTTGATTATTGATTCAGTCTCCTTATTAGTAATCAGTAGGTTCAGATTTCTCTTTCTTCAAGATCCAGACTTGGTAGCTTAAAAATTTCTAGGAATTTGTCCATTTCTTTTACGTTGTTCAGTTTGTTGGCATATAATTGTTCAAAGTAGTTTCTTAGGAGCTGTTGTATTTCTGTGGTATCAGTTGTACTATCTTTCTTTATTTTTGATGTTATTTATTTGAATCCTCTCTTTTTTCCTTGTGAGTCTAGCTAATGGTTTTTCCTTTTTTTTGTCTTTTTGCCATTTTTTGGGCCGCTCTGGTGGCATATGGAGGTTCCTAGGCTAGGGGTTGAATCGGAGCTGTAGCTGCCAGCCTACACCAGAGCCACAGCAACGTGGGATCTGAGCCACGTCTGTGACCTACACCACAGCTCACGGCAATGCCAGATCGTCAACCCACTGAGCAAGGGCAGGGATCGAACCTGCAACCTCATGGTTCCTAGTCGGATTCGTTAACCACTGTGCCACGACGGGAACTCCTAGCTAATGGTTTTTCAATTTTGTCTTTTCAGAGAACCAGATCTATTTTCCTCAGTCCCTTCTATTGTCTTTTTTCATTTATTTCTGCTCTCATCTTTGCTATTTTCCTCTTTCTAGTAACGTTGGGCTTTGTTCTTTTTTTTTAGTTCCTTGAAGTGTAAAGTAAGGTTTTTTGAGACTTTTCTTGTTTCTTAAGATATGTATTTATTGCCATGATCTTTCCTCTTAGAACTATTACTGTATTCCATAAACTTTGTTAGATTTCCATTTTCATTTGTCTCAATGTATTACCTAATTTCTCTTTTGATTTTTTCAACCCACTGGTTGTCTAAGGAGCATCCTGTTTAATTTCCACATATTTGTAAACTTTATAGTTTTTCTTCATGTAATTGATTTCTAGATTCATACCACTGTAGCTGGAAAAAATGCTTGATACAATCTCATTTCTTTTACATTTAATGAGACTTGTTTTATGGCCTAACATAAACCTATTGTGAAGAATATTCCATGTGCACCTGAAAAACATGTATTTGTTGTTTTTGAATAGAATGTTCTTTTTATATATCTGTTAAGCACATCTGGTCTGATGTGTCATTTTTAAGGTTGATATTTCCTTACTAATTTTCTGTCTGGATGATCTATCCATGGATGTAAGTGTGGGACATTAAAGTCTTCTACTACTACTATATTGGTATCTATTTTTCCCTTTAGGGTTTGTTAATATTTGCTTTATATGTTTAGGCATTCTGATGTTGGATTAAATATTTATTAATGTCATAGCTTCTTGTTGAATTGGCTCAGTATTATGTAATTCCTTCTTTGTCTCTTATTACAGTCTTTGAAAATTATTTTTTTCTGATAGAAGTATAGTTACCTCAGTTTATTTTGGTTTCCATTTTCATGGACTATCTTTTACCATCCCTTCACTTCTGAGTCATTGCGTATCCTCATATCTAAAGTGAGTCTGTTGTAGGTAGCATATAGATGGATTTTTTTTTTGGGGGGGGGTCCATTCATCCCCTCTATGTTTTTTAACTGGAGAAGTTAGTAAATTTAAAGCAATGATTGATAGGTAAGTACTTACCGCCATCATATTTGTTTCCTGGATGTTTTTGTAGCTCCTCTTTGTTCTTTATCCTTCTCTTACTCTTTCTTTGTAGTTTGAAGATTTTCTTTAGTAACATATTATATTGCTATCTTTCGTGTATTTACTATAGGCTTTCACTTTGTAGTTAGCCTAAGGCTTATAAATAAAAACTTACAGCAGTCTACTTTAGGTTGCTAACACTGTAAATATGATCCCATTCTAAAGTTCAGTATTTTCTACTTTCTAGCCCAGTGTTTTCTGGTTTTATGTTACATTTTACATCTTTCAATCTTCTGTATCCATTAACTAATTATTATAATCTTAGTTAGTTTTATTACTTTTGTTTTTTTAATCTTCATACAGGCTTTATAAATGATTAATCCACTATATTTACTATATATTTACCTTGCCAGTGATGTTTACTTTCAGATATTTTCCTGTTACTAATTAGTGTCCTTTTTTTTTCAGCTTATAAAAGTCCCTTTAATATTTCTTTTAAAGCTAATTTGGTGGTGATAAACTCCTTTGAGCTTTTATGTGTCTGAAAATCTCTTTATCACTCCTTCAATTCTGAATGATAACTTTGCTGGTTTGAGGATTCTTGGCTGGAGATTTTTTTCCTTTAACATTTTGAATATAATTGTGCCAGTGCCACCTGGCCTGTAAAGTTTCTGCTGACAAGTCTGCACATAGTCTTATGGGAGGGGGTCTCTTGTACCTAAATAATTGTTTTTTCTTGCTGCTCTTAAGATTCTCTCCTTGTCTTTAATTTTTCACATTTTTATATGTGTCTTGTGTGGGTATCTTTGGGTTTCCTTTTACTTGGAATTTCTGGGGCTTCCTGGATCAGGATGTCTGTTTCCTCCAGGTTAGGGAAGTTTTCAGCCATTATTTCTTCAAATAAGGAATCTGTCCCTTTCTCCTTCTGAAAGCTCTATAATGTGAATGTTAGTCCATCTGCTGTTGTTCCTAAGTCCCTTAAGCTATCTTCACTTTTTTCTATTTGCTGCTCTGATTGGGTGAATTCCACTGCTTTGTCTTCAACTTCACTTATCCTTTCTTCTGTTTCCTCTAGTCTGTTGTCGAACTGCTCTAGACTATCTTTCAGTTGAGTTACTGTTTTTTAGCTCTGTGACTTCTATTCGTACTTTCATATATCATCAATCTTGGTGTTGATGTTCTCACTTTGTTCATATATCCTTCTCAGTTTGTTCAGTATGTTTATAAGCATTGACTTTGAATTCTTCATCAAGTAAATTACTTATCTCTATTTCATTAAGGTTTTTTTTGCTGAGGTTTATCTTGTTCTTTCATTTGGATCATATTCCTTTCTTCTTCATTTTGTTTGACTCTCTGTTAGTTTCTATGCAGCTGATGAAACCACTTCTCCCAATCTTGAAGGAATGCTGGAGATGAAACTTGTTGTTCAATCCTGCCCTAGGTCTTGGTTGTCCCTTAAACTTTAATGCTTGTCTAAGCAGCCTATTATATTTTTAATAGCTCCCAGTAGTTAAATATGTACTGAGACCTATCAGAGTCCTAAAGAGGACAATCTTAGCATCAAAAATTAGGCCGATTGGAAGCCGGACCCTCAGGCGGCAGCTCTTAAGAGTATACAAATATACACACTCCTGAGGGACTGCAAGAGTAAGCCCTTCTGGCCACCAGAGCCAAGTGATCTGGAGGTGTACCCTGGAAAGTTGCAAAAATCTGTCTTCTGACAAGTGTGTAATTCTTTTCTGTGAGATACTGATGAGCTGGAGCAAGACAGAGGAAAAGAGCCAAGAATGCATCTGTTTCTAGAGAGTAGCTCTGTAGGCCACCAGACATATGCCAAACGTGAAGCCTGCCCCTTAGGCCAAAGCTTGAGGAAAGCAAAGAGGCCTCTTTTACAGAAAACATGGTGGGGGTGGTGGAGGGGGGCTGCCCCAGTCTGATGTCTGTGCAGTGCCTTAGGAATGGGACCTGGCCAAGAAATGTCTTTTCAACTGCCACATTACTTTGGAATGACCAGGAAAGCATGTCCCTGATCTAGGGGTAGCAGCCACAAAAATCAGGCTGCCAGATACGTGTGTAAAGCTCTCCTTGGGAGTACAATGCCACTGAGGAGTGTGGAAGAGGGGAGAGTACAGCCCTCCAAGGTCTCCAGAAAAGGTTATAATCAGTCCCTAGACACATGATTATTTAGAAGCCTGCCCCTCAGGCTGCAGCCATGACAGCTATGTAATAGGTCTCCTTCACAGGAAAACCAAGCTCTTGGGTCTGTGACTGCTGCTGTGCCTGGGAGGTGGTAGCTGAACTTGCTCTGCTGGTTATAACATATCTGGCACCAGTCCCATGCAATAGAGGTGTCCCCAGGCAGCAGCCACAAAAACTGGAGTACCTGACAAAGATATTGTCTCCTTTCTGACTCTTAACAGTTCCACTGGAGCAGGGACACAGGCCTCCCTGGCCTACAGAGCTAGGAAATCAAGAGGAGTCTCTTGGGTGGCAGCTTTAAAAATCAGGGCACCAGATGCATGTAGTAGCTCCTACCTGGGAGATACTTGTATTCTGGAGCACGGTAAAGGGAGAGTGCAAAAATGGCACCCACTAATCTCTATCCCTGCAGAATGTTCCAGCTGTCTCCTAGATGAGTCTTCAATTGGAGGCATGACCCTCAGGCTGATGATGCTTTAACATATGCAGGTGAGCCTCCTTCACTTAAGTCTAGGCAAGACAGGCTGCCTCTAAGCTGGGCCCTGGGGTGGGTGAGTCCTAGTATATGGGCCTTTCAAGAGCTATTTCTCAGAATATTACAGGCTCATGGGTCTCAGGATGTGAACCCCACTACTTTTTGAAATGAGATGTTTTGAGGGCTTGTTTCTTAGAACTTAGGGTGCCTGATGTGGGGTTTGAACACTTTGCTCCTCATGAGAATCTCCAGGTTTTGAGTTCCCTCCTGATTGTGAGTTGGTATGCCACCAGTGGAGGTTTATGGTGAGGCTGTTTCTGATTCTCTCCTACCCATTTCATGTGGTTTTCTTCCTTTTGCCTGATGTGTAGTCATCACTCAGCCAGGCTTGAGGTTTTTTAGAGGAAACCATTCCATATGTAGCTGTACTCAGTGCACCCATGGGAGGAGGCAAATTCAGGATCTTCCTACATCACCATCTTGAACCTTTCTCCCCAGATATTTTATTAAAAACATTTTATAGTTAAGAAACTTGCACAGAATGGTGAATGTGGAAAGAATTTGGTCATCTAGCATAATCCACTCATCTTACAGATGAGAAGCTTTATTTCTAATTAGTAACTGTAAGCAAACTGAATGCCTAGAAAGCAAACAAAATCATATCATTAATTTTTAATAATATTTATAAAGAGAAGAATTTATTAAAATTACTAACTTCTATTAAAAGCATTTTTTTAAACCAAGACCCATACTATTACTAACATTTGTGTATTAAAAATGACAATAAAAGATATGAAATTTAGGAAGGTTCTAAAGATATGGTAGAATTATACTTTCTTACAAGTATTAAGCAAATAATAAATACATTTACTAGGTAATACATAAAAGAGGTAAAAGTAATGTGATCGAACATCTAATTAGCTTGAGCCTCTGAAAGCGCAACAGTTGTTGAAATCTTCCAGAGATTTTAAGATGCAATTTGATAGAGATTTTGGAGAGAAAACTCTTTGAAAGGGCCTGACCTTGATCATAAATAGATTTGATTTTTCTTATTGTTCCATGTTCTTGGCAGAACAATGACACAAAGCTGAGTCTGCAGCATGCCCAAAGTCCACAAGGCTCTGACATTTGGCAGGAACACTCAGAGAACACTGCAGATGTACACAGTGTAATG
Organism: Phacochoerus africanus; assembly: GCF_016906955.1. Classification (NCBI taxonomy): domain Eukaryota; kingdom Metazoa; phylum Chordata; class Mammalia; order Artiodactyla; family Suidae; genus Phacochoerus; species Phacochoerus africanus. Next base: position 117,834,715 of record NC_062545.1, on the reverse strand, counting down.
TACATGAGGATTTGGTGCCCACAGTTGGGAAAGTACTACATAAATCTGTTAGTTATGGGGTCTTTTAGTCTAGGCCCTGGAGAGAAATTAAGAGTTGTTAATAGTACTCTTAAGCCGAGCTTAGACTAAGATCAAATACTGCCTTTGAAATTCAGGTGATAAATCTTATTTTTGTGGTAAGTAACTATATAATAATATATCTGAAAGATTACTTTGCTTGAAGTCAACAAAATTAAAGAAGAGTTGAACTATCATGAATATATAAAAAAATGATCACATATGACCTTATTAACTAGATCTTTCATTCCGACTTGCCTTTCTGTTTTCATGGGATTATCACCTAAAATTATTTTAGGTGATAATCCCATGAAAAACATTCAGTCATGGTGAATCATGAATAATAGGTCAAGGATTTTATCCTGAAGTTTATAAATTACTAAAAAAAGAACATAAGTTTCAGGGTTGGCCATCTATAAATCCTCAATATTTTAAAAAGAAATTTGTGTCCTAAATTTTTAATAAGTAAATATGTCTACTTTTTTATTTCTTAAGAAAGTTCTGATTTCTCACTATTGCTTATAAAGAGACATTTAAAACAATTATTCTTTTAGTCAATTTGGATTGTAGTTTTTAAAATGAAAAATGCATCACTGTATATAGTGCAAACTATATTGGTAGGCTTACTTTCATTTTTAGATTGTCTGAGTTTTGTTTTAAATTAACCTCAAAATTATATGAATATAATTTTTGCCCATAGATTAAGAACAAAAACAATGGGCCTTGATTCAATTAATTCCTGATTAACCATTTCCATTCTGAGTTTCACTCAAAGCCAATTTTACTACACTAATAATTCTTTAATAGTTTCAAACTTTTCTGAAATTATTTTAGTAAAAGGATGCATTTGGATAGAAACACGGTCATCTGCATTTAAAATCCTTCCAACAAACTTTAACATCATCTTGTGTTTTCATACCATTTTACAGACAAAGAAACTAAAGAATACAGAAGTAAAGATGATTTGCAGGTTAATTAGTGAGTGGTTCTCTATATCACCAATGAGCCAAGCATAGTTTTACACAATGGATATTCAATATATATTTGTGGACTGGTGGTACTGCTACATTTTCAAAAGTTTCCTTCTGAAGAACACTGATTTGCCCCAAATTTAATTTGATGCATTTAGTCTCAACTCAGTAAACATATATAGGCTATGATGTATACAGTATGTCATTCTTCCAGAAATTATGTCAGCTAAAAATGATGAGTGTGATGTATTTATCTGTCTTTAATGATTATTTAGGAGGGAAAAAAATGAACAAAGACTTAAATAGGTTCTTCACAAAAGAGGATATCCAAATGGCCAAAAAGTAAAAATAAAAAAAAAAAAGTCATTCATCAAGGAATGCAAATTAAAACCCAAATGGGACAAAAAAAAACCCCTAATGTCCATATACAGTAGAATGGAAAAAGAAATTTTGGAAATTATAAACAGAATACTAAACAGCAATTAAAAGTAATGAACTAAAATTACACAAAGTAAAATGTTTGACTTTTATAAACATAATGCAGGTAATTGTATAATTTTATTTATATGATGTTCAAAAACAAGTAAAGATAATCCATGGTGTTAGAAGCCAGGAAAGCAGTTACTCTTGGCAGCAGTGGGGTATAGGCGGAGGTGGTGGGAAGGGTGGTGACTGGAAGAAGACAAAAGGGGCCTCTGGGATGATAATGATGCTGTTTCTTCATCTGGAAGCTAATAATATGAGTGTACTCACTATGAGAAAATTTATCAGGTTGTACACTTCTCTGTGTGACTGTTATATCTCAATGAAAGCTACCTAAAATACTGTAAACAAATGTTATGACAGAGATACAAAATGTGATTAGAGTAGGGACTGATTTTTACTTTAGGTCATTAAAGATATAATGGTATATGGAGAAAGTGTATTCAAATGGAGCCTTGGGGAGATGGGATTAAGATGGCGGAATAGAAGGACTGAAGCTCAACTTCTCTCCTAAAAACAACAAAATCCAAAACTAAAGGCTGAGCAATCTTCAACCAAATGGACTGGAAACTTCCAAAAAGACATCCTACTCCAGAGTTCCCATCGCGACTCAGTGGTTAAGAATACAAGTAGGAACCATGGGGTTGCAGATTCGATCCCTGGCCTTGCTCAGTGGGTTGAGGATCTGGCGCGCTGTGAGCTGTGGTGTAGGTTGCAGACACGGCTCGGATCCCAGGTTGCTGTGGCTGTGGTGTAGGCCAGTGGCTACAGCTCCGATTCGGCCCCTACGCTGGGAACCTCCATATGCCGTGGGAGCGCCCCAAGAAATGGCAAAAAGACAAAAAAAGAAAAAGAAAAAAGATATCCTACTCCAGAAGACAAAGAGGATGCCACATCAAGAGGTAGGAGGGGCGATTTCATGATATAAGCAAACCCATACCTCCCAGGTGGGAAGCTCCACAGACTAGAAACTAACTGGTTCACACAAACTCACCTACAGAAGTGAGAGTTGTGAGCCCCACATCAAACTCCCATGTGTGGGGATCTGGCACTGCAAGAAAGAGCCCCTGGAGCATCTGGCATTGAAGGCCAGTGGGGTTTGTGCACAGGAGCTCCAAAGGACTGGGGGAAATGGAGACCCCATTCTTAAGAGGCGCACACAGACTTTCACGTGCACTGGGTCCCAGGGCAAAGCAAAGTCTCCATAGGAATCTGGGTCAAACCTGACTGCAGTTCTTGGAGGACCTCCTGGGAGAACAGGGGTGAATGTGGCTTGTTCTGAAGGAAAGACACTGGAAGCAAAGCGCTCGGGAATATTCAGCAGCCAGCATGCCTTTCTCTGGAGGTGGCCATTTTGGGAAAATCTGGCCCCACCCATTAGTCAGTGCTGAGAAGCCCCAGGGCAAACAACAATCCAGGTGGGATCACAGCCCAGCCCCTCAATAAACAGGCTACCTAAAGACTCCCTCAGGCACACAGCTGCCTCTAATCCCATCCAGAGACTAAGCCCCACCCACCAGAGGGATAGGAATCGGCTCCACCTACCAGTGGGCAGGCATCAGCCCCTCCCATCAGGAAGCCTACAGCAAGCCCCCATACTGACTTCAGCCACAAGGGGGGCAGACACCAGAGGTAAGAGAGGCTACAACTCTATTATCTGTAAAAAGGTCACCACACCAAAAACTATAAAAATGAAAAGACGGAGAACTTTAACTCAGATGAGGGAGAAAGAAAAAACCCCAGAAAATCAGCTAAGTAATGAGGAGATTCTTAGCCACCAGGAAAAAAACTTCAGATTGTTGATGCTGAAGATGATGCAAGACATTGGAAATAAACTGGAGGCAAAGATGGATATCTTACACGAAACACTGAGCAAAGAGATACAAGATATAAAACATAAACAAGAAGAGATGCAAAATAAAATAACTGAAATAAAAAATTCATTAGAAGCAGCTAAAGCAGAATATAGGAGGCAGAAGAACGACAAGCGAGGTGGAGAACAGATTAGTAAAAATTATGGATGCAGAACAGAAAAGAGAAAAAAGATTGAAAACACATGAAGAGAGTCTCAGAGAACTCTGGGACAATGTTAAACGCACCAACATCTATATTATAGAGGTGCCAGAAGGAGAAGAGAGAGAGGAAGAGACAGAAAAAATACTCGAAGAGACAATAGCCAAAAACTTCCCTAACAATAATAATAAACAAACTAACTTTACATCTAAAGTAGCTTGAGAGAGAACACACAAGACCTAAAGTTAGCACAAGGAAAGAAATCATAAAGATCATTGCAGAAATCAATGAAACAGAAATGAAGAAAACCATAGAAAAGATCAATCAAAGAAAAAACTGGTCCTCTGAAAAGATCAACAAAATTGATAAACCCTTAGCCAGACTTATCAAGAAAAAAAGAGAGAGGACTCAAATCAATCAAATTAGAAATGAAAAAGGAAAATTTCCATCGAACACTTCAGAAATACAAAGGATCATAAGAGACTACTATATGCAACTATACGCCAATAAAACAGAAAACCTAGAAGAAATGGACAAATTCTTAGAAATGTACAAACTTCCAAGACTAAACCAAGATGAAATAGAAAAGATGAACGGACCAATCACAAGTTCTGAAATTGAAACTGTGATTAAAAAACTTCCAACAAACAAAAGTCCAGGACCAGATGGCTTCACAGGCCAATTCTATCAAACATTTAGAGAAGAGCTAACACCTATCCTTCTGAAACTATTCCAAAACACTGCAGAGGTAGGAACACTCCCAAACTCATTTTATGAGGCCACCATCATGCGGATACCAAAACCAGACAAAGAAGCCACAAAAACAAGAAAATTACAGGCCAATTTCACTGATGAATATCGATGCAAAAATCCTCAAGAAAATACTGGCAAACTGCATTCAACAATACATTAAAAGGATGGTACATCATGATCAAATGGGATTTATCCAAGGGATGCAAGAATTCTCTAATATCTGCAAATCAGTGTGATACACCACATTAACAAACTGAACAAAAACCATATGATCCTTTCAATGGACGCAGAAAAAGCCTTTGACAAAATCCAATACCGATTTCTGATAAAAACCTTTCAAAAAGTGGGCTTAGAGGGAACCTACCCAGACAAATGACAAACCCAGAGCTAACATCATTCTCAATGGTGAAAAGCTAAAAGAATTCCCACTGAGATCAGGAATAAGACAAGGATGCCTGCTCTCACCAATACTATTCAACATAGTTTTGGAAGTCCTAGCCACAGCAATCAGAGAAGTAAAAGAAATAAAAAGAATCCAAAGTAGAAAGGAAAAAATAAAATTATAACTATTTGCAGATGACATGATGCTATACCTAGAGACTCCTGAAGCTGCTACCAGAAAACTGCTAAGGTTCATCAATGAATTTGGCAAAGTCACGGGATACAAAATTAATACACAGAAATTGACTGCATTTCTATATTCTAACAACAAAAGATCAGAAGAGAAATTAGGGAAATGATCCCATTTACCATCACATCCAAAAGAATAAAATACCTAGGAGTAAACCTACCTAAAGAGACAAAAGACCTGTACCCTGAAAACTATAAGACACTGATGAAAGAAATCAAAGATGACACAAATAGATGGAAAGACTGCTCTTGGAATGGAAGAATCAATATTATCAAAATGACTATAGTAACCAAGGCAATCTACAGATTCCATGCAATCCTGATCAAATTACCAAGGACATTTTTCACAGAACTTGAACAACATATTTTAACGTTCGTTTGCAAGCACGAAAGACCCAAAATAACCAAAGCCATCCTGAAAAAGAAAAATAGAGCTGGAGGAATCAGGCTCCCAGACTTCAGACTATTTTACAAACCAAATACATATCATCAAAACCATATGGTACTGGCACAAAGACAGAAATGTAGATCAGCGGAACAGGATAGAAAGCCCAGAATTAAACCCACGTGCCTACAGTCAACTAATCTATAACAAAGGAATCAAGACTATACAATGCAGAAAAGACAGCCTGTTCAATAAGTGCTGCCTGGAAAACTGGATAGCTACATGTAAAAGAATGAAATTAGAACACTTCCTAATACCATAAACAAAAATAAACTCAAAATGGATTAAAGATCTAGATATAAGACCAGATACTATAAAACTCTTAGAGGAAAACACAGGCCAAACACTCTCTGACATAAACAACAGCAACATCTTCTCAGAGCCACCTCCTAAAGTAATGACAATAAAAACAAAAATAAGCAAACGGGCCTTAATTAAACTTAAAAGTTTCTGCACCGTAGTAGAAACCCTAAACAAAACTAAAAGACAATCCACAGAATGGGAGAAAATATTTGCAAATGAAGTGACTGACAAGGGATTAATCTTCAAAATTTAGAAACACCTTCTGCAGCTCCATACCAAAAAAACAAAAAACCCCATCAAAAAATGGTCAGAAGATCTAAACAGACAATTCTCCAAAGAAGACATACAGATGGCCATAAAACTCATGAAAAGATGTTCAACATCACTAATTATCAGAGAAATGCAAGTCAAAACCACACTGAGGTACCACCTTATATGGGCCAGAATGGCCACCATCAAAAAGTCTACAAACAATAAACGCTGGAGAAGGTGTGGAGAAAAGGGAACCCTACTACACTATTGGTGGGAATGTAAATTGTTGCAACCACTGTGGAAAACTGTATGGAGATTTCTCAGAAAAGCAAAAATAGAATTACCATTTGATCCAGCAATCCCAGTCCTGGGCATCTATCTGGAGAAATCCATGACTCAAAAAGGAATATGTACTTTATTGTTCACTGTAGCACTGTATACAATAGCCAAGACATGTAAACAACCTAAATGCCCATTGACAGAGGAGTGGATAAAGAAGATGTGGTACATACGCACAATGGAATATTACCTAGCCATTAAAAGGAAAGAAATAATGGCATTTGTAGCAACATGGATAGACCTAGAAATTATCATGTGAAGTGAAGTCAGTCAGACAGTGAAACACCAACATCCAGTGCTATCACTTTCATGTGGAATCTAAAAAAGGGACAAAATGAACTTATTTGCAGAACAGATACTGACTCAGAGACTTTGAAAAACTTATGGTTTCTCTAGGAGACAGGTTGAGGGGTTGGGGGGATGTACCGGGAGTTTGGGATGGAAATTCTATAAAATTGGGTTGTGATGATCACTGTACAACTATAAATGTAATAAAATTTATTGAGTAATAAAAAATTACTGCAAAGCTGAAGTAATCAATACAGTAACATTAGCATAGAGAAATATATAGAGAACACTGGAAGAGAATTCAGAGTCCAAAGTAAGCCCATACATGTATGGTCAACTGAGTTTCCATGAGGGTGTCAAGATCATCCAATGGGGAAGAAACAGTATTTTCTATAAATGTTGCTGAAACAATGAAATACTGGATATCCATGTGTGCAGAAGAATGAATTTGGTTACCTACTTCACACCATGTACAAACATTAACTCAAAACACAAAAGACCCAAATATCTGAACTCAATTATAAATCCCTGTAAGTAAATATAGTATAAATCTGCATGACCTTTGATTAGGCAACAGTTTCTAAGATGATACCTAAAAGCACAGGCAACCAAAGAAAAAATAAATTGGATTCATCAAAATTAAGTTTTTGTTTTTCATATGACACTATCGAAAGAATGAAGAAAGCCTACAGAGTGGGAGAAATATCTGGAAATCTTACTAATCTAGTAAGAATCTATTATTCTGTATAAATATAGAACACTTACAACAAGAGACAAATAATTAAAAATGGGAAAAGAGTAAATATTTCTCCAGAGGAAATATATAAGTAGCCAATAAGCACATGAAAAGATGCTCAATATCATCAGTCATTAGCAAAATGCAAATTAAAACCAAGAACTACTACTTTATATATAATAAAATGGCTATAAAAGACAGACTCGTGTTGGTGAAGATGTAGAAAAATGAAACCTTCATAGGTTGTTGATAGGAATGTAATGGTATAGCTACTCTGGAAAACAGTTTGATAATTCCTCAAAAAGTTAAATACAGAGTTACAACATGATCCAGAATTTCTACTTCTAGATATATGTCCAAGAGAAATGAAAACACATGCCATACGGAAACTTATAGACAAATGTTCATAGCCTTATTTATAATTCCAAAAAGTATAAACTCAAATGTTCATTAACTGATGATAAAAAATGTGATATATTCATGCAACTGAATATTATTTGGCCATAAAATGAAGTACTGATATATGATACAACATAGATAAACCTTGAAAAATATGTCAAGTGAAAAGAAGCCAGACAGGAAAGACCACAAAATATATGATCCCATTTATATGACATGTTCAGAACAGGCAAATTAATACCAACAGAAAGTAGATTATTTGGTGCTAGGGCCTGGGAGGAAGGAAGAATGGGTAGTTAAAATTAACGAAGTTTTGTGGAAATAATGGAAATATTGTGGCATTAGCGGTGACTGAAGTAATAAATATACCATAGCTCACAGAGCTGTGCTATTTGTTTATTTATTTATTTATTTTTGTCTTTTTAGGGCCTCACTTGTGGCATATGGAGGTTCCTGGGCTAGGGGTCCAATTGGAGCTGAGGCTGCCAGCCTACACCACAGCCACAGCAACAGCAACGCTGGATTCAAGGCGCGACTGCGACCTACACCACAGCTCACTGGCAACATCAGATCCATAACTCACTGAACGAGGCCAGGATAAAACCCGAGGAGTTCGGTAACCGCTGAGTCACGATGGGAACTCCAAACTGTGCAATTTAAAAGTGAATTTTATGTGACTTATATCTCAAAATATAAAATCTCATAAACAAAAAAAAAATGTACAGCTTTGTCTGTGAAGAGCTGTCTGTGTCTATATTAGCAAAATGAGTCTTTTACTACTACATGAATCTGAATCATATGCTTTAAGACTGGGGAGTGGAAGTGACTCCTTTGCTGGGATGTAAGCAAGTCAATCATATCTACATTAGTAAAGTTCCACTGCTCTCAAATCATTACGACTTATGCAGTCTCCAAAAATGATAAAAAACTTTAAATTCTTTAAACCATTACAATTTACCAACAGCATTCCTTCTCACCAAATTTTGTGAAGTTACGTAGCAATAAATAAAAATACACAGACACTTTAAAACACTAGTTAAATTTGAATAATTTTGTATACTTTTAAAACTACTTTTAATTTCCAGCCATAACGACAACTATTTGATAAAGAGAGGCCATCTAACATGCAATGAAATAAATATGAAAGTTCTTAATTATTACTATTTTGTTACAATTATGTGGCTAATTTTTACATCAGCTTTATAAGAGGATCTAGTTTATTATACATACACACACCATGGAACATTTACATTATTAAATACTGTGCAGGAGTAATAATAAGCATGTAATAACTCCACATATACAAACAAGGAAAGCTACCTAAGATATATTGCTTGATGATAAAAAGTAAGAATAATATATATATAGTACAGTTTCATCTGAATTAAAGAAATTTATGAACTGACAGGATTTATATATACAGAAAAAAAGAACAGAAAGATACAGCTGCTAGGAATATTTAAATCTCAAGAGGATAATGGGATGAAGGGAGGAATAAAAATTTTAATTTGATGATATATTTTTAGACTGTTTCAACTTGTTATAATGAGCATATATTGAATACTATTTGTAGAACTTAAAAAATTTAAATATCTGATAAGAGGTTAAATTCAGGATATATAAAGAACTCCTACAACTCAAAAACATAAAAGCAAACAACCCAAGTCACCAACAGCAAAGAATTTGAATATATTTCTCCAAAGATAAGCAAAATGCCAAGAAGCATATGAAAACTTGCCCAATACCACTAATTATTCAGGAAATGCAAATCAAAACCACAATGAGATACCACCTCAGAACCACTAAAATGGCCACTATCAAGACCCTCAGAAAACATAAGTTGTTGACAAGGATATGGATAACCTTGTGAACTGCTGGGGTAATTATTATTACCCCAAATAATTGAAAGTAGGATCTTGAAGAGATATTTGTACACTCATGTTCACAGAAGCATTATTCATCATGGCCAAAAGGCAGAAGCAATCTAAGTACCCATCAACAGAAGAATGGATAAACAAAATGTGATGAATACAAATAATGGAAGATTCTGACACATGTTACAACATGGATGAACCTTGAGGACATTATGATGAATGAAATAAGCTGGTTGCAAAAGGAGAATATATATGATTCTGCTAATATAAGGTACTTGGAACAGTCAAATTCGTAGAGACAGAAAAGCAGAATGGTGGCTGCCAGGGGCTAGGGGAGGAGAGAATGGGGAGTTATTGTTAAATGGGTAAAGAGCTTCAGTTTGGTAAGAAGAAAAGAGTTCTGTGGGTGTATGCGGGGTGGTAACGAATTTGACTAGGAATCAAGAGGTTGTGGGTTCGAGCCCTGGCCTCGCTTCTTGGGTCAAGGATCCAGCATTGCCATGAGCTGTGGCCCAGGCTGGTGCTGTTGCTCCAATTCAACCCCTAGCCTGGGAACCTCTATATGCCATGGGTGCGGCCCTAAAAAAAAAACAAAAAAACCACACACATCACACATACACAATTAATGACAACAGAAAAATTAAAAGATCAAAAGAATCTTATTCCCTAAAATACTAAGTAGATTTTAAAAATAAGGGATTTGGAGAGAATATTTGTGTACTAGGAAACATTGTAGCCAAAGCTGTTAAGGTTATAAATCTGAACATTTGTGATACTACCCAGAATGAAAGCAAAGAGATTTTCAGGAATGCTAAAACAGGCTATATATAATTTAGTAGAAATCCACTTAAGATTAATGCTTGTGTTTCTCTATCATGCAGCAGGAAAAAGCAGCAGGAACTGTGGTTGCTGCTGTCTCTGTCCCTAAGTGTTTGCAAACACAAGAGTTCTGAGATTGGTTCATTTCACCAGCATCTTCTGCTGGTCAGATTTTAAGATCATGAACAATTTTAAGATTAAAAACTTTAGAAACATAATAACATAAATGTCTAAAACAAAATGACAAAAATAGTAAAAACAAAAGTATGGACAAATACACACAAACACACATACTAGACATATCCAGAATGGGTTGCAAATATTGATATCAAAGGAGAAATTGAGACAAAATACATTTAATATGACAGGATCATTTTTTGGTGAAATACGCAAAAGTGACAATAAAAATATATAATCATGAAAGTTTTCTAACAACCCCAAGACCTGTGGGAATCATTAAAAATACTATCAGCAACTGTAAGAAACATCATTTTTTTAAGAGATTAACAAACAATTCATGTTCCACTAATTGAACAAACAAAAGCATAAGGATTTTTTGCAGAACTTAAAGGATTTGAAAATCATAGGAAAGTGGATTTAGTGCTTACCAAATACACAGTGTGAATAAAGAGAATGTCCAAAAATATTTATAAAAACTGAAAATGTGTTAGGCTGAACGTAAACTTCGAAAAATACAAAAAAATCAGAAACCAAATGAGCTATATTCTTTGGCTATGATATAATAAAACTAGAAATTAATAAAGTGTAAAACAAAATGAAAAAACCCCCACTCCCTTAAGCTTAAGAAAAATTAAAAAAAAAAAACACTCCTATTTTGTGTCAAAGAAGAAATCAAAGCTACAACTGCACACTATTAAAAAATAATGGTAATCATAACATATCCTATCCATAACTAAAGAATACAGCCAAAAATATAAGAGGTAAATTCATAGATATAAATGTTCTTACCTTCAATATGAAAAGAATGAGGAGTTCCTGTTGTGGCTCAGTGGAAAGGAATCTGCTTAGTATTCATGAGGTTGCAGGTTCAATCCCTGGCCTCGCTCAGTGGGTTAAGGATCCGGTGTTGTCGGGAGCTGTGGTGTAGGTCTCAGATTTGTCTCAGATCTGAGGTTGCTGTGGCTGTGGTATAGGCTGGCAGCTGTAGCTCCGACTGGACCCCTAGCCTGGGAACCTCCATGTGCTGCAGGTGTGGTCCTAAAAAGCGAAATAAATAAATAAATAAATAAATAAGAAAACCAATAAAAATAAACTGCGGCTAAGTATAATTTGAAAAAAAGAAAAATTCAAAGGAATTAAATCAGAAATATGGAAATATAACAGATAACGAAATTATTCAATTTGTGAGAGAATAGTATATGTATTTCCATGCTAACATATTTTAAAATCTGAATGAATTGCAGGAAAAAACAATTACCAAAATTGAGTAATGAAGTAAAAAAAAATCTAACCAAAAAACTCCCACAAAAAATTATCAAAGAATTACCTCCAGCAAAATCTCCAGGCCTAGATGGTATTATGATTGAATTCTTTAAAACTTTCAATAACAAATAAGCCCCATGCTATATAAACTGTTCCAGAGGACATAAAATTAGAGAAAGAGTTCCAATTTATTTACAAAGCTGGCCTAACCCTGATATCAAAACCTGACAAAGACAGCACAAAAAAAGAGCATTACAGACCAAATTCACGTATGAATACACATACAAAGATACTAAAAAATACAGTTGAAAGAAAAATTCAACAATATGCCAAAAGATTACACATCTTGACATGAAGAAGACATTCATTCTGGGAATAAAAAAAGTTTATATGAGATAATTACTTTATATATCATATCAATAGGTCAAAGAAGAAGCACAGAATAATCTTAACAGATACCCAAAGAGCATTTGATGAATTTCAATATCTATTTATCATAAGCAAATATTGTCTTGGTCAATTATAAATGACATCCTTAGCATCAAAGAACTGTGAGAAGAAATGATGCCTATCACTGCTATTATTTAAAATCAGGAGGAAAGTCAATCAGATGTAACTAAAGAGAATGAGGAAGACGCACAGGATAAACTCTACCCAGAGGAGTCAAAAGTAACAACTGAAAAATTAGAATTAAACAAAGTCCGGTAAATACAAAATGTGCAAAATTAATATGAGAAGTCTATAGACAACCTACAAACCAAACCAATAATAAAATAAAATAAATCGAAAGTAAAATATATTTTTCATAATATAAACACCATAATCAAAATCTGCAAGGAATATACTTAGGGAAAATAAATGGACTTATTTGAAGGAAAAATAACAAAAACTTTACTGAAGGGCATGAGAAAGATGTTAATTAAGAAATATACTTCTTGAAGACTAATGCAGTTATGAATGTCTCATTAAAGCACTCAGACATATCCCAACATGCACAGAGTCCCTCAGCAAAGGCTGAGGGACTTATTAGATCAAGACCTTTAAGGAAAGCTCTCTCTAATAATTAGCTGACCATTAAGCTAACCAAGCAGAGACTTCAGTGACTACTCATGCCAAACAATATAGACTTATGGAATTAGTTCAATAAAATCACTAAACAAACAAGAGCAACAACATACAACAACTACAAATTCTAGGCATCCACCCAAAAGAAGTAAAAACATATAAAAGCTTGTTCATGGCAACACCGTTCACAAGAGCCAAAAAGTGGAAACAACTCAAATACCCATTAAGAAATGAGGGGATAAACAAAATGTAGTTTATCTAAACAACAGAATATTTTTCAAGCAAAAAAGTGATAAAGTACTAATACATGCTATACCACGAAAGACCTTGAAAACATCATGCTAAGTGAAAGAAGCCAGACTCAAAAGGCCACATGCCATCAAATGTGATTCCATTTACATGAAATGTCCAGAAGTGGCAAATCCATACAGACAGAAAGTACATTAGTGGTTGCCAGAGGCTGCAAGGAGGGGAAAGAGGTATAGAGTTTCTTTGGGGGATGAGGAAAATGTTCTGGAATTAGATAATAGTGATGAATGTACAACTTTTTGAACATATGAAAAACCACTGAATCATACAATTTAGAGGAGCAAATGTATGGTATGTGAATTATATCAATAAATGTTTAAAAAACAAAAACAACAAAACAAACAAACAAACAAAAAGAAACATACTTCTAGCTCTGAAGTTAATTTTTCGAAAATAAATTTTCACATTTAATGCATCCTGAATCAAAATTCCTTTGAGGTTTCCCTTTTAAAAAGAAGAGTGATTCCAAACTTCACATGAAAAAAATTAATTGGTATGAAAGTAAAATCATGGAAAATTTTGAAAAAGAAGGATAATGAAGAAGATTGGTCCCACCAGCCTTTTTGTTTTGTTTTGCTTTTTCTAGGGCCACTCCTGAGGCATATGGAGGTTCCCATGCTAGGGGTCGAATTGGAGCTACAGCTGCTGGCCTATGCCAGAGCCACAGCAACGCAGGATCCAAGCTGCGCCTGTGATCTGCACCACAGCTCATGGCAATGCCGGATCCCTAACCCACTGAGCAAGGCCAGGGATCGAACCGCAACCTCATGGTTCCTACTTGGATTCGTTAACCACTGAGTCATGACGGGAACTCCCCCACTAGCTTTTTAAACATTTAATAGCTAAAATACTTAAAAATGTTATGGTATTGGAATAAGAACAGAAAATACAAAGGAAACTGAGTCCAAAGACAAGAAAATTGAGTTCAAAAGCCTTTAGTAAGATAAAAATTACATTATAGATTAGTATTTTGAAAAAAATCATCAATAAATAAGACTGGGGTAATTAATTAACCACTTAGAAAATATTAAAATTAGTCCCTATCTTATGGCATTTACCAAAGTAAATGTAAATATTTAGGCATATGGACTAAAGGCTTTTTATGTGAAAAATGAAATAAGTAATATCTAGGAAAAATACATGAATCTTCAGCTGCCAGTGACATGGGTAAGTTCTTTCTAAATATAACAGCAGGAGTTCCCGTCGTGGCGCAGTGGTTAACAAATCTGACTAGGAACCATGAGGTTGCGGGTTCGGTCCCTGCCCTTGCTCAGTGGGTTAACGATCTGGCGTTGCTAGGTCGCAGACGCGGCTCGGATCCTGCGTTGCTGTGGCTCTGGCGTAGGCCGGTGGCTACAGCTCCGATTCGACCCCTAGCCTGGGAACCTCCATATGCCAAGGGAGCGGCCCAAAGAAATAGCAAAAAGACAAAAAAAAAAAAAACCAGCAATATCATAAGCTGCAACAAAAATAGGCAATAGTCTGATAAAAAGTTCAAATTAAAATATAAGCAGCAATCTTGAAAAATTATATTTCAATAGAGTTAATTTCCTTAATATATAAAAGTACATGTCAGCAGTTCCAACTGTAATAATCTACACTAAATTACATAGTCAAGAATGTTTGCTACAGTGTCATTTGTTATTTCCCCCATTTAAGAATTGTGTAATTGTGTAACCATGGGGTCAAATTTGGTTAAACACTAATAAAAACATATACATGAAACGAAGGCATTAGAGTAAGTAAAAAGAAATAATAAGCCGAAATGATTATTTTTAGGTAGAGAGATTACTGGCATTAGTTTCCTTTTTAATACATTTATGACTGCCCAAACTTTCATGATGAATACACATTACCTTTATAATTATAAAAATAAAACACATTAATCATCATTTTCATAAATGTACGTGATTATTAGACTTCAAAAGTTTCAACAAATACAGAAGTTCACAATGGTTTGTAAATCAAACTGTCTTTGCATGTGGAAAGTCCCTTAAACCTTTTGGTTCTATTAATATCTGAAAGCATAAAAATACAGTTAAAAGAAACCTATACTGTCTTAGATCACGTCTTCATTTTTTCTCTCATAGGAATTTTGATTTTAATGACTTAAAGAGATTTGATTTTCACAGATATATCTAAACATCATTGCAATGAGTAGGAACAGCTTAAAATACAGGTACATTTCATATTAATAATATTTTTTCAAAGAATATTTAGAACAGAATCAATTTAAGATCTGTTACTCCATGTTAAATTTTTATTCAGAAAACTTGATTAAGGCACTCTGAATTGGAAGATTCTAAAAATCTAAAAGGCCTTGAGAAAAGGACAAAATTTCTCTAAATATCTTTACTGGCAGGAAGTATTATTTTGTGTCAACCGAATTTTCTCTTCTGATTTAAAATTCTTGTTCTTAAAAAAAAAATACATAGCTATACTCCATTTGCTTTTTTTTCTGTCTTTTTCAGGGCTGCACCCTCAGTATATGGAGGGGTCCCAGGCTAGGGGGTCCAATTGAAGCTGTTGCTGCCGGCCTACTCCAGAGCCACAGTAATGCCAGATCTGAGCCACGTCTGCGACCTACAACACAGCTCCTGTCAACGCTGGATCCTTAACCCACTGAGCGAGGCCAGGGATCAAAACCGCAACCTCATGGTTCCTAGCTGGATTCGTTTCCACTGCGCCACAATGGGAACTCCATTTTGCTTTCTCTACATAATTGCAAAATTTTAAAGTAGCTATTTCCTAATAAATTGATTTACTTTTTGCCTGTATCTAATCTTTATACAGTTTTTATATCTCTCAAGTTATTTAAACCCACATAGCAAATTATGGTTTTAGACAATGTACAATCAAATAAGAGAACAGCTAAAGCTACCACATGCTGTAATTCCGTGGAAACACAAACATACTTTTTTCTTAGCACATGGCCTGCTGTTAATAGATGTTATTGTGCTGTGTTTCTTACAACATTCATATTATTTGTATGCATGTATACTAAATGTATATAAATGAGTTCATACATCGTGTAGCTTACTTACTCACAATAAGTGGAGTCCTTTCCAATTTTAGTTCTAACTACTTACCCAACCTATTCCATCCACTCAGCATGATATCACTCAAATTTACCAAGTTTACCTTCTCACCTAATAAGAACTACTCACGGAATCTGAGTTCTAGCCTTTTTGGGACACTGGAAGAGTCACCTAACTTCTTTGATTTTTAATGTTTCATCTTTACAACAGGGATAGGGGTGTATCAAAGACTTATAAAGTCTTATAACACTGAAATTTTATTATCAAGGTCAAGGACCAGATTCCATTCTAATCATTCATAATATTAAATCAGTGCCTACTAAGTGAAAACACCACATAGAGTACAACAGTAAATAAAATATTCTTTTGTATTTATTTTTATTTTTCCTTTTTAGGGCCATACCTAGAGCATGTAGAAGTTCCCAGGCTAGGGATTGAATTGGAGCTGCAGTTGCAGCCTGCGCCACAGCCACAGCAAGGCCAGATTCAAGCCATGTCTGTGACCTATACCACAGCTCACAGCTGGATCCTTAACCCACTGAGTGAGGCCAGGGATCAAACCCACATCTTCAAAGTTACTAGCTAGGTTTGTTACCGCTAAGCCACAACAGAAACTCCAAAATAAAATATTCTTATTAAAATGTTTTTTAAAGTAAAATACCTAGACTCAGAGTACTATAGTATAGCACTATACTGATTAAAGATAATCATTAGTATAATTCTTTCAAATTCTATGAACAGACTGGTATTTTTTTCCTATTCAGATTATTATCAAGAATTTCCCTTATCTGCTACTTCCTTTTTAAACTCTAGTCTAAGTTACTTCCTTTTATCTCAGTTGCTTGCTACTGAACTGCAAATTAATTGTTCAAAACTGTAGCTCCTGGAGTTCCTGTTGTGGCTCAGCTGTTAACAAACCCAGCTGGCATCCATGAGGATGTGGGTTCGATCCCTGACCTCACTCAGTGGGTTAAGGATCTGGCATTGCCCTGAGCTGTGGTGTAGGTCACACACACAGCTTGGATTCCACGTTGCTGTGGCTGTGGTACAGGCCAGCGGCTACAGCTCCGATTTGACCCCTAGCCTGGGAACCTTCATATGCCGCAGGTGCAGCCCTTAACAAAAAAAAAAGACCCAAAAACCCCCCAAAAAACTGTAGTTCCTAATCCTCACCCCAAAACAATGTTACATTTTAGTTCTTTTGTTTGGAAAACACCTTTAACTTTTCTTAGCGAAAAAAGTCGTAAGAATTTATGAGAATCTTAGAAAATGATTTTATAGAAAAATTATTGTAGAAAAATATAACCACACCATGCTCAAGGCAGGCAACTTTTAGGAATACAAGAACTGCTTTACCAATTCTGAGTCACATTTCTGCAAATGTAGGGTGCTGTCTTCAACGGAGATGCAAAGGGTTGTACAGGGGAACGACATGGCTTCAAAAATGTATGAATATCCTAGGTTCCCTTATAATTCATTATGGAAATGGCATGCATTAATTTCTATGATTTACTTTTTGGAAAACTCACAGGACATCTTTGGATAACTAGTTCCTCATTTTCTGTCTCAGACAACTTCTAGGATTTTAGGGCTAAAAGAAACCTTATACCTATTTAATTGCCTCGTTCTATAGATGATGAAAATGACAAAGAGTAGTTAAAACACTTCAAATCACACAAATTTAATGACAGAATCTATCCCCTCGATCCTCAATCTAGAGTTTCTTCACTATATCATATTTGTCTGATATTAATAAACTTTTAATGAATTTAAATTTGCCTCTTTGTATCTCTATTTTATCTCTATTTTAATTAACTTGAATTAATGAAGAATTCATGCTCACTATACACACACACACACACACACACACACATTTTTCCCCCCTATATTCTTGATGAGGGCAGAAGCTGTGACCTATTCATTGTATCCTAAGAACTTATAGGGTTTGAGATGGCACACAGCAGGTATTCAGTAGATTGATGAAGACTGAGAGAATGAACTTTACAGACTTGGATCACAGGTACTTTTAGCTTTAATTTTCCTAAAGAGGAAAGATCTCAAGCTATTCACTTTAACTTTATTCCCTCGATTACTTCAGACATTTTTCTCTAGACTTTCTCCAGTTCCATTATGTTTCTTAAGGTGAGGGAATCAGAATTTTGAATGAGTGCAGAAAGTTTTCTTTCTAGATACCAATGGTCTTCTCAGTAAGTGTAGTTCTTCTGCATCACCTTACGCTGATTAACAATAGCACTTATTTGATACTTTCCTTCCAAATTGTGTTAAGTACAACACAGAGATTCGCCTTGCTTTGATGTTTCAATATCCAGAAAATTTTGGTTTCATTTACATTGCCAGAGTAATTTCTATCAATTTTAAAATGTTAAACAAGACTTGATTTAGCATCTATTAATTCTTCTCTATCCAGAAAGGCCCATTATATTCTCTAATTTTGTTTTCCATGTTTAAATTACCTATATTATCAAAATTATTGAGTGTCTCATATGTGCAAGCCACTCAAATCCTTTGTCTATGAGTAATTCACAACATTCCAGAAACCGAGCTTTTTCTCAGGTTGGTACAAAGAGGTATTAGAAAAGTTTTGGATTCATGAAAAAGGCTTTTAAGAAGTCTAAATAGAAAGCACTGTTATATCCTGCTCCAATTGATGTAATTTCTGCTTTTGTGTCAGTACCATACCATTTTGATAACTGTAGCTTTGTAGTAGAGTGTTAAATCAGGAAGCCTGATTCTGCCAGTTCCGTTTTTTTCTTTTCAATATTGGTTTGGCTATTCGAGGTCTTTTGTGTTACCATACAGTTTTTTTTTTTTTTTTTGTCTTTTCGCTTTTTCTAGGGCCACTCCAGCAGCATATGGAGGTTCCCAGGCTAGGGGTCCAATCGGAGCTGTAGCCACAGGCCTACACAAGAGCTGCAGCAAAGGGGGATCTGAGCCATGTCTGCAACCTACACCACAGCTCACGGCAACGCCGGATCCTTAACCCACTGAGCAAGGCCAGGGATCGAACCCACAACCTCATGGTTCCTAGTCGGATTTGTTAACCACTGCGCCATGGCAGGAACTCCAGCATACAAATTTTAAAATATTTTATTCTAGTTCTGTAAAGAATGTCATTGGTAATTTGATAGGGATTGCACTGAATCTGCAGATTGCCTTAGGTAGTACTGTCATTTTGACTATACTGATTCTTTCAATCCAAGAGCATGGTATATTTTCCCATCTTTTTGTGTCTTCTTTGATTTCTTTCATCAGTGTCTTATAGTTTTCAGGGTATAGGTCTTTCGTCTCTCTAGGTAGGTTTATTCCTAAGTATATTCTTTTTGATGCAATTATAAATGAGATTGTTCCCCTAACTTCTCTTTCTGATCTTTCATTGTTAGTATACAGAAATGCAGTCGATTTCCGTGTATTAATTTTGTAATCTGCAACTTTACCAAATTCATTGATGAGCTCTAATAGTTTTCTGGTAGTATCTTCAGAATTTTCTAGGTATAGAATCATGTCATCTGCAAACAGCGATAGTTTTACTTCTTTTCCAGTTTCCAGAAATGAACCCAAACACCTATGGTCAATTAATCTATGACAAAGGAGGCAGGAACATACAGTGGAGGAAAGACAGTATGTTCAATAAATGGTGCTGAGAAAACCGGACAACCACATGTAAAAGAATGACATTAGAACACTCTCTAACACCATACATAAAAATAAACTCAAAATGGATTTAAAGACCTAAACATAAGGCCAGACACTATAAAACACCCAAAGGAAAACATAGAACATTCTTTGACATAAATTACAGCAACATCTTGTTTGATCCACCTCCTAGAATAATGACAATAACACCAAAAATAAACCCATGGTACCTAATTAAACTCAAAAGCTTCTGCACAGCAAAGGAAACCATTAAAAAAATGAAAAGACAACCCACAGAATGGGAGAAAGTTTTTATTAATGACTCAGTTCACAAAGGTTTAATCTCCAAAATACACAAACAACTTACATATTAGTTAGTGATAAAACACTAACACTTAAAAAAAAAAAAACCCAACTAAAAAATGGGCAGAAGACTTAGACTTTTCACCAAAGAAGACATATACATGGCCAGCAGGCACATGCAAAAATGCTCACATCACTAATTATTAGAGGAATGCAAAACAAAACTACAATGGGGTACTATCTCACACCAGTTAGAGGGGCCGTCATTACCAAGTCAACAAACAACAAATGCTAGAGAGGATGTGGAGAAAAGGGAACCCTTCTAAATGATAGTGGGAAGGTAAAAATGGTACAACCACTATGGAAAACAGTGTGGAAATATCTCAGAAAACTAAATACAGAACTACCATATGACCCAGAAATCTCACTCTTGGGCATATATCAGATGAAAATTTCACTGAAAAAGATACACGCACCCATAGCACTATTCACAATAGCCAAGACATGGAAACAACCAAAATGCCCATTGATGGATGAATGGATTAGGAAGAGGTGGCACATATATACAATGGAATACACTCAGTCATAAAAAAGAACAAAATAATATCATTTGCAGCAACATGGATGGAACGAGACTCTCATACTGGGTGAAGTAAGTCAGAAAAAGAAAGACAGACGCCACATGATATCACTTATATATGGAGTCTAAAATATGGCACGAATGATCTACCTACAAAAGATCATGGACATGTAGGACAGATTTTTTGTGTTTGCTGAGGGGAGAGGGAGAGAGTGGGATAGATTATTAGTCTGAGGTTAGTAGATGAAAACTCTTGCATTTGGAGTGGATGGGCAATGAAGTCCTGCTGTATGGGAGAGGGAACTATATATCTAATCACTTGCGATGGATCAGGATGGAGGATTATGTGAGAAAAAGAATGTATATGTATGTATGACTGGGTCACTTTTTATAGCAGAATTGACAGAACACTGTAAATCAATCATAATAAAAAATTTTAAAAACCCATTGTTGTAGTTTTTCCTATGTTTTGATTTATTTATTGCCCTCTGCCATCCCTCTACTAACTCCTCATATCCTTCATGTCATCCTTAAGAACTCTACAGGAATCCTTTTATTCATCAACTTTTCTCCACTGCCCCTCTGCCCTCAGACATCCCTCCTTTCATCCAAAAGAACTCTAGAGAAATCCTTTTATTCAGTAATCCTGTCCTTTACTATACAAGCTATCAGAGAAGCTTAGAGATTCTAAGTTAAACTCCCAAGTATCAGCATATTACTCATCAACGATAAAACAAATCAGTGTAACCAAGGACAGTACTTAAGCTCCTAATACATCTGCATACCTGATATATACACATAATACTTACTTATACTCATCATAGACTTCCTGTTTGGGCAGTGAAGTCTCAGGATGCTCCTCTAGGGTATTCCGAATCCAAGAAAAGGCATGCATTTGCTGTGCCCGACTAGATGACATGGCATTCTGATCACTAATCATAAAACAAAAACATGTTTTAGCTGAACTAGACAGCAATTCACTGACAATTTTTGAGCCAGGCCTAAATGTTGCACTAAAAGATCATGTATAAACCCATTATAAATGACCAAAGCAAACTCAGGACATAAGGTATAAGCCCAGTTGTCTAAATGCAAATTGTCCAGCTGTGGTTCTGGGCCACTTTCTATAGCTCTTGTCTGGCAGAATTTATTACCCTGTTCCATCCCCTGCCATGGCCTCTAAACTGGCTGAGATGATGGAGTACTGAAAACATAAGGTATTTGTTTTCACCAAAATTACCTCTAAGGAGATATCTGCTCACTTGCCTGTTCATTTGCTTAAAACTTAACAAATTATCAAACTTTAAAAATGACAGTTATTGAAAAAATTGCTTTTTTTTGTTTGTTTGGTTTTTTTTTTGGCTATGCATGGGGCATATGAAAGTTCCTAGGCCAGGGATAAAACCCATACCACCACAGCAACCCAAGCCTCAACAGTGACAGTGCTGGATCCTTAACTTGCTGTGCCACAAGAGAACTCTTTTTGTTTGTTTTTGCTTAGTTTTGTTTTGGGAAAAAAATATTTATTATCTATTTGCTTAGCAATCTCAAGTAACTACCCTGAAACCTTAGTAGCAAACTCTCATGCTCCAGAATGGAATTCACACTGGAGAGATCCTGAAAGGCCAAATCTCCCTCGATGGTTTTTCTGTAACTGAGCTTGCTCTCCAGGTCAACACCACCCCTAAACATCATCAATTTTTATTTTATGGCAGTGTCATTTATAAATTAATTCCATGAAATTGACACCCAAGATAGTGTGAGGGAAACTCCTCACTCAATTCTAACATTCACCTCAGCTATAAAAGCAAATAATTATTATTTCCAAAGAAATTACTGAGCAATTTCTAGCATAGAAAATTATTAAAATGGTCACAAAATTTGTTCCAAGGGGAAAAAGGTAAAAGCAACATTTTTTGTTCCATTTCTTTTAATACACACTTTTAAAGCAACAGAATATTAAGAATAACTTATGTAAATGAAATGAATTCTGAAAAATACTTAAAGGGTAAAGAAACTCTTAAGAATAGAATGCATGAATCAACAACCTCTCTATAGTTACTAAATGATACTATTAAATATTTTTACTAATGAAAACAGAATAATAACCCCAAGCACTTAAAACATCATATATGTAACATAAATTCATGTTCCAAATAGGCAATTCACTTCTCTTTTCTTCCTTTTTTTTAGGGCCGCACCTGCAGCACATGGTAGTTCTCAGGCTAGGGGTCGAACTGGAGCTGCAGCTGCTGACCCATGCCACAGCCACAGCCATGAGGGATCTGAGATGTTGTCTGCAACTTACACCACAGCTCCTGGCAACATGGATCCTTAGTCACTGAGTGAGGCCAGGGATTGAACCAGCATCCTCATGGGTACTAGCTGGGTTTATTACCACTGAGCCAAAAGGGAACTCCCACTTTTCTTTTTTAATGTTCTGTGATCTGCTTACCTGAAAGTACCTAAAATACTCTTGCATTTTATTGCTCATAATTGTTATCTTTATTCTTTGGTTTTCTGTTCAAAGTCTCCAGCATTGCATAAATATTTTGATCTGTTTATAAAACATAGCTCAATTTTATTTTATAGCATTTACCCATGTACACAAATGAATTATCAAAAGCTATGGGTATACACATATTCAAATATGATTAAAGACTAAAAAGATCTACTGTTTTACCATTCAGTCCTCTGATAATTTTAGGAATAGTGCAAAATAATAAAAATCACAACATAGACGTATAAACACTGTAATCAAGGCAAAGACAAGAAGAAATATACCTTTTCTCTCCATTGCTGAGACCAGAAGGCAGCTGAAGGTAGAGGTAGAGTTTCTCTAAGTCTGTAAACTTCTCAACTTCTTGCTGGTTAAAAAGGATTAAAAAGAAAGATCATTAAAAACATTGTTTTTCCCTCAACAAAATTTACTAACACTTCCATAAAAGTACTGTTTAAATTTAAACCAGATGGAATTAATCACCTGCCAAAGAAAACAAAATCTAGGCCTTTTGTCCTCACTAAAATAATACCATCAACTTGTTTGACACATTTATTGCATATGAAAGGTTGACGAATAAGAGAAAATTGTACTTTGCTATTAATTCTTATATTCTAGGTATAAATATGATCATAGATCAATGCTGAGACAAAAACTTTTCATTTCAAATCACATTTAAAGAAGAAGGGTTGTACAATATTACAGGAAATGTAGTAGACTGGGATTTAAGAGATTATTAGTCTTAGCCTAACCATTTAACTAGTTACAAGACTTTCATGCTCTGGTAGATTTTCCTTATCCTTAGAAATGTAATGAATGAGATGATTTCTAGGATCTTTTTCTAACTCTCAAAAACCAAGAACATGTGACTGATGATGCTGTTGTTATCTGGGGAGTGGAACTGAAGTTTAAAAATATAGCTATCCCTCCACATCTATGGGGAGTTGGTTTCAGGAACTGCCCACAGATAACAAAAGCTGTGGATGCGTAAGTTCTTGAATTAAAATGGTGCCTGGGAGTTCCCTGGTAGCCTAATGGTTAAGGACTCTGCATTTTCACTGCTACGGCTCAGGTTACTGTTTGATCCCTGGCCTGAAAACTTCCTCATACCATGAGCATGACCAAAAAATAAATAAAATGTTTGTATAGTCAGACTTCCTTATCTGCAGGTGCCTCCACAACTGAGGAATCTTATTCAGTCCTGGGTTAGTTGAATCTGGGAATGCAGAACCCACGGATTCAGAGGGCCAAGTGTATTGAAGTACAAGCAACAATCCTTTCCACACTATGCAGTTGCAAGAATTTTTTGATCTGCAACATTGGCTGCTATCTGAAGAAACTACTTTGAGGATTATCATTACTGTTCTTCAACTATGTCATTTTGTCTCTAAGTGTACCCTTTAAAATAATTTCTTTCCCAACTGAGTTTGCCACAGGATAGCTTTAATTAAATGTGCCACAAATCTTACTGCAGTAAAAACATCATAATAAAATTCTGGTAGCCTAATTCATAACAACTGAATTGCACTGCATTGAAAATGTGGACATACTACTGGCATTATTGGTGGCAGAATTTATTCTTACATGATAAAATAAAGCACAGCTTAAACACAGATCCAATTTTTACAAAAAGCTTAAAATGATATAATTTAACTATTCTTAGTCTCACCAGAATTCATTCACAGAATAGTTTAATCTTCGAAGTTTCCACAGAATGATTTAATCTATTAATCACATGCAATTAACTCCCCTATCCACACTGTTTTCATTCCACTGTCATGGAGTATTTTCCAATTAGTCCTTGCTCTAATACCCAATAGATTTACCAGCAATATCCTGAATAACTCTCCCCTCATCAACCAAAAATCCCCACACATAGATACTTCCTTTCCCAACTGTTACTTAACATCTTCTTTTCTCTAGTTTCCCAGTGTTCAGTTTTGGAGTCTGCTTAATTTTGTTCCTCTTGGTGTATTTCATTCTAGTCTCTTATTTAGCCCTGTTAACACTTTCCCCATGTTCTTCCAGTATCTTTATTTTGCCCAGCCACCACATTAGTAAGGTCTTTAGTTTTCTTTTAACAATGAAAGAGAATTCATCTACTCATTTATTCACTAGTTTTATTTTCTGCAATGTTCTATGATGGCTTATGATAACTATGAATTTACATTGTGTGTCACAACCTATACAAAGACTGGAAATAGATGAACAGCACAACAACATTCTCTGTCTTTAAGGAACCTTCCATGATTCCTCAATTACTGAAATTGTCTAATTACATGTGTTCCCTGCCTCTAACCCTTCCCAAAATTTAATCTATCTTAAATATAGTTCCTAAAATACCTCTTGTTCCTATTAAATCCAAAATAGATTATTTTACCCCCTCCAAAAAAAAAAAAAAATCATGAGTATCATTATGGGCAAAGTTTAAGAAAATGCAACACAAAACATCATTTTTTTTGGATAAAGAAATGTGAGATTATCTCTCTCTCCCTCCCTCCATCAGTGGAATATTATTCAGTCATAGAAGAGAATCTTGCTTTTTATGCCAACATGGATGGTCCTTGAAGGCACTAAGCTAAGTGAAATAAGTCAGAGAAAAAAATAAACACCATACGATTTCTCCTATATGTGGCATCTAAACACAACAACAACAAAACAAACAAATAAATGAACACCTTGAGCTCATGGATACAGTGAAGCCTGGTGGTGACCTGAAGTTAGGGGTGGGACAAATGGGTGAAAACTTCCTGTTATAAAATGAGTAAGTCATGGGGATATAATGTACAGCATGGTGACTGCATATAATAATACTCTATTGTATTATGAAAGTAGCTAGGACAGTAAGTCTTGAAAGTTGTCTTCATAAGAGAAAAAAAATTTTTGTAGCTATGTATGGTGATTGATGTTAACTAGATTTATTGTAGTGATCATTTTGCAATACAGGCATACTCAAGGTTCAGTTCCAGAACACTGGAATAAAATGGACATTGCAATAAAGGGAGACACACACATTTTTTTGTTTTCTAGTGCATATGAAAGTTATCTTTACCCTATAAATGTAGGCTATCAAGCATGCAATAGTACTGTGTCTTAAAAAAATGTACATACCTTAATTAAAAAACACTTTGTTGCCAAAAAATGCTAACCATCACTTGGCAATTTAGGCTTACCACAAACTTTCAATTTATTATAAAAAATACATTATCTGAAAAACACAATGAAGTGCAATGAAACAAGGCATGCTTGTATATACAAATACTGAATTACTGTGCTGTACACCTGAAACTAATATAATGGTTATGTCAATCATACCTCATTTAAAAAAAATCCACATCACTTTTGATGACTAAGCATTAAAAAACCTCGTACCGTTGGAGAAACTTTGGATTCAATAGCCTTTAATTTTTTTATGTGTTCTAGAGAAGAGAGGAGAAATTCCAGAAGGAATTCAGAAGATAATCCAAATTAGGATAAAGTACAAAAGCGATGACTTAAATGATGTCATAAAAAGTTTTGAAAAAGATCAAATTCACTGCCTCACCCTCATTTTTTGACTTTCAAACAATGAAAACTTATTACTGACAATTACTATTTCACTATGTGGGACTCAACACACAGAAGAAAAAATCTGGAGTGTTTAAGCAAAGGGGAACAAAATGACTCAAGTGTGTAGTGACGGCATTCTAGTCAAGCAAGGCTGAGTTCACCATGAGAATTTTTGGGTTTGGACATACTTGTCATTTTCAGCTCATCACTGGCTTCCAAAACAATGATCAGTGGTGTAGAAGACCTTAACCTTACTTGATATCAATGCAAGAATAGCAGTGGCAAATATGTTAAACATCAGATTATTTGATATACTTTGTAAAAGCATAAATGTCAAGAATAAAAGTTTTCTGTTCTGTGTGAATTCATTGGCTGTCAAAAAATATGTTTGGTTGGATTTATGAAATGAAGGACAAAGTTGTTTTATTTTTAGAACATTAGAAAAAAGACCACCTGCATAAATTTTTAAAAATTATAATTTTTAAATTCATCCATAAAAAGGAATGAAGTATTGATACATGCTGCAACATGGATGAACCCTGAAAACATCATGTTAAGGGAAAGCAGCCAGACACAAAAAGTCACATATCAAATGCTTTCACTTTTACCAAATGACCAGAACAGTCAAACAAAACAGAGAGAAAGTCATGTGGTTATCAAGGACTGGGAGAGGGGAGTAATGGGTTTCTTTTTGGGCTAATGAAATGTTTTGGAATGGGGTAGAGGTGGTGCTCACATAACACTATGAATATACTAAATATCACAAATAGGAAATTTTTTTTTTCTTTTTATGGCTGCACCTGCAGCACATGGAAGTTCCAGGACCAGGGATTGAATCCGAGCTACAGCTGTGACCCTCACTACAGTTGTAGCAATGCTGGATCCTTAAGACCACTGCACCACAGTGGGAACTCCAAAATTACAATTTATAATTGAGCATGACACATTTGGTAGACATATCTGAATATCTAACCTGAAACTTCAAATGACAAACATCAACATCCCTGTTCATTGGGCTTAAAAGTCTTCATTTTCTTGAGCTGAAGATTTTAAATTCTCAAAGCAAAGTTACTGAAAATGTTTTCAAGTTTAAGGGGAACCTCAAATATTTTTCATGTTATCATTTGAGTTTAATATAATGGCTATCAAATTTTATTATGCATCAGTATCACTCGGAGAGCTGGTTAAAGATTACAGAGTTTCTGATTTGGTAGGTCTGGAACAGACACCTTGAGAACCTGGATTTCTAAAAAGTTCCCAGGGATGCTGATACTGAAGTCAGAAGATGACACCTGAAGAACCACTGTTCAAGGAACTGCACATTTCAAAGTGGGGATATTTATCATATAGTCTGTATACTAATCTATTGCTTAAAAGTGCTGCTAATATATTCTATCTGTTGATTGTATTTGCATTTTGTTTTTGGAGTCTTGCCATGCAGACATGTTTTTAATTCCCAGGCAATCAAATATATCAATCTTTTCATCTATAATCTGTGCTTCTTCTATCTTGTTTTTAAATCCTTCTCTATTCCAATGTCATTAAGAGAGCCCATCTTTTTTTTTTTAAGTTTTGTTTTTTCTTATTTAGGTCTTTAGGTATTTAATTCCTCTGAAATTTATTTTTCTATAAATAAATTAAGTTATGAAGTAGAACCTAATTAAAAATTTTCCACAAGGTTAACTAATTTTCCTAGTATAATTTATTGAATAATTCACCAATTCCCTTCTAATTTTCCTATCACATCTATTAAAGGATTCTTGTTTATTAAATGTTAAAAATAATGACATTTTTACTTTCATATTTAAAAGCAACTTTCAATGAGTTGGAATTTAATTTAGAAAAAAAAATCTGACAACTTATTCTTGGGAAGATCATTTAGCAAAATGTATGATTCGCTGAACTTTCTTGAACTTACAAAACAGACTAATATAAGAGTATCAGGCAGTAACTGGACAGTATAGTAATAAAGCAGTTGTTTTTTTTTTTTTTTTGTCTTTTTGCCATTTCTTGGGCCGCTCCCACGGCATATGGAGGTTCCCAGGCTAGGGGTCGAATCGGAGTTGTAGCCGCTGGCCTACGCCAGAGCCACAGCAACACGGGATCTGAGCCGCGTCTGCAACCTACACCACAGCTCACGGCAACGCTGGATCCTTAACCCACTGAGCAAGGCCAGGGATTGAACCTGCAACCTCATGGTTCCTAGTCGGATTCGTTAACCACTGAGCCACGACGGGAACTCCAATAAAGCAGTTTTGATGGAGCTTTTAAAAATCTGAGGTAAAAGGCAAGTCTCCTATTTATGAATAGCTAATAAGGATAAAGGACCTATATACCACAGATGAATAAAACAGCTGCTACTTGAGCTTGACTGGTGGACTTTTCAAATCTAATCTGTCTAAAAACATTGAATAGCAGTAACATATAGAATACAGAATTAGAAGGGCTGGATCTGAGTTCTAGATTTGTCACTCATTAGCTCTATCAAATTAGGCAAGATGAATATAAATTTTCAAGTTTGTGAAATAGTGATAAAATGCCCATAAATTTTTTGTGAGGATTAAAAGAAATGTATAAAATTTACCCGTGATAAGTATTATTATTATTACACAAATATTATTTTGAAATATATCACTGCTTAAAGTCAGATTTTGACAAAAGAGCTTATCATTCAAATTCTATCAACAAGTATAGAATCTTTTATTTGGAAAAGCAAGGTATCTTAATAAAGTCAGGAAATATTTAGCCTGGTGACCTCCACTTAAGGCTCCTAGATTTTTTTTTTTTGTCTTTTTGCCATTTCTTGGGCCGCTCCCACGGCATATGGAGGTTCCCAGGCTAGGCGTCGAATCGGAGCTGTAGCCGCCAGCCTACGCCAGAGCCACAGCAATGCAGGATCCGAACCGCGTCTGCAACCTACACCACAGCTCATGACAACTCTGGATCGTTAACCCACTGAGCAAGGGCAGGGATCAAACCTGCAACCTCATGGTTCCTAGTCAGATTCATTAACCACTGTGCCACGACGGGAACTCCTCCTAGATTTTTTTATATGTGAGTGTCAGACGGCCATAAGTTATTGAACACAATGCTCCACTAGCACAGACTTTCCTCAGGGTAAGAGAGAAAAATACAGATACTATTCCCTTGTGAGTCATCAAGATAAAATCTAAGTTAGAAAATGTTTCTGACAACAATTGTGATACTAGAAAGAAAGAAATCAAAGCAGAGTATGTCAGAAATAAAAACTTTTCCTAGGTTGGACTTAGAAAAAAATGTGTAACTCTCCACTTATCTTGTCATTAAAAAAATACCTAAGACAATATTCTATATTTCAAAAACCAAGTTAATTTTTAGTGTCTACTTGTCTGCTCAGGACATCTGCCTCCAAAGTGTCAGAACATACCAGATGAATTGCAGAGAACCAGGTAGAATTTTTCATCGTCTTATTACTAGAACTTGAAAACCTTCAAGCAATGGTAAAGAAGTACATTCCCACTATTTATTGGCATAGAACACAGTTATAATGTAGTCTGAATGGAGAGATCTGCTCCTGTTTTTAGGAGTCATCTTGAATCAGGTTTAGTTTACAATTTCTCAAACATTAATAAAAAAAGTTTTCTCCTGTTTGAAATGAATTTCTCTGCAATGATATGCTTCTTGTGAGACTTTCCTGTCAGGTGTTATTCAGAATTTTTTTTTTAAACAGGACCACAAAGCTGGGGAAGGGTTGACAGTTTTAAGATAGTCACAGTTAAAGACTTATTAATTAAGGAGCTTTCATGCAAATCCTTGATGGATCATATCTTTATTTTCAGAAGAAACAGAAATTCTCCTGTTGAGATGTATGAACAATTTTCAAGGAACTAGTTAGGCTGATAATGATGGGTTCCTGATAGAAGATGACCAACCAGGGAGTCATGCCCATAATTAGTTCTTAAAATTTTACTTTTCAAACCAGAAAAAGGTTTTAAAGGAAGTGTTAATTTAAATTTGTATTTAGAACAGTTATCTTTAAATCCAGAAACTTATTCTCCAGTTTGACTGCTTCTTCAGTAAAGTTACCATGTATGGAGGGAAAATATATTCAACGACAGGATAATCATACTTCAATTTGTCTGCTTTTGATTTTGTAAACTACAAAAACAAAATGAAAAATCAAATGTGAAAAAATTCTAATTTTTTCCTCTGGTATGAGACACTGATTTAGGAGCATAGTCACTAAATAAAAGGACCTTCTTCACCAGCATCACCAACAGAGGGACTGAAGAGGGAAAGCAGAACCTTATTCTATAGCCTTTTTTTTAACTTATGGAAACAATCAACATACCTGATATTATATTCTCTCAGGCCCAGCAGTTGTGAAAGCTGTCCTTCCACAGGATTGAATAAGGAAGATAGAGAAAAAGGTCAAGGTATAAGGACTCTATTTTTCAATGTATTTTGCTTAGAGAGTTCTAAATTTTAAGCCATTTTCAGTTTCCTAACTGGCTATGAGAACCATGTGGTAATTTTTATAAATGTGCTCTAAAATATAGTCTGACCTTTTGGGGGCTTAACAAAAAAAGGAAGCTCAATCTCTGAAACTGAAATAATGAATAACATGGTGGCAAGTATCATGGCTACATAAATGCCCAAATGACTAAAAACGAAATGAAATGCTGAGACAACGGCATCTTGCTAGGGTTTGAATAGGCAGAGGGTATATAAATCTATAGATTTGAGTCTCTTTGAAAAACGAGTCAAATGAGAACCATCTCTAGGGAGAATATTCTGCCCATAGTTAAATCCTACAAAAAGTAAGCATCATGAAATGATCATGTAGTATTTCTCTGGCTCATTCAAGGTGAGGCAAAAATTATCATCAATGTTTCCATATGATGTCTGAAAAGACTCTAGAGTTCTACCAGTGGTTGGGAATAAGCCTTGGGGCACAAGGAAGAAGGATATGGTTTAGGTCTTTCTAGTCACTGTTTTTAAGTTTCTTTTTCTTTTCTTTCTTTTTATTATGTTTTCCCCTAAAAATGGATTCACCCTACAAAGTTACAGCCTCAAGAAAGGTGCAGGCCATGAAGAGGAAAAGTAAGTTCATTAATTCCTGTTTCTGTTCTTAGTAACCTTTCCTTCTTTCTCTCTTAGTTTACTTTTCTTAGTGTGAAATAACTTAAAATGAAAAGATAGAAAAACTGGAATACTATAAAGAATTTATTTGTTTTCTATCAGAACTGATTTTTTTGTGTATTATGTCATTCTTTAAATACAAAGATACTAATGAAAACTGAATTTCTTTCAGGTAATAGGTGAGACATTGCCATTGTATTCTTCCTTATTTCTTTTTGTGACAATAAAATGAATTTGAAAGCTAGGTGACAATGGTTAGAGAGTTCTTTTCAATTATGAAAGAAAAAAGTTAACAAGAACTCATGATTTGGGCCTGGGTGGCAATTTAATCCACCTGAGTTCCTAACAGGAGAAAACCAAAAACATAAGTATATTGTTCTCCCATACTAAGTGATAAAATAACTCATGTACTTAAGGCAGATAAAAAATAAAGGGTTCAAATTCCTCTAAATGGATGGCATGGCTTTAAGCAGAAGGTTTCTTATGATATTCAAAAATGAAACAAAACAAAACTAGATATTTAAATCCAGCCCCTTTGTCAGCATGCACCCCTGCCCCCAAACCCGTGCCGATGCAAGTAAAATTTCTTCTCATTTTCTCTCCACCGAGTAACTGAAAGGAAAAGGATTCTGGGCCAGATCTTTACTAACTAACCCCTGTGCTACATCACAAGATAAATCCTATCTTCTACTGTAACAATGAGACTTTTTCAAGTATTATGTTTTTTGTGTTTTTTTTTTTGTTTGTTTGCTTTAGGGCTGCACCAGCAGCATATTGAAGTTTCCAGGTTAGGGATCGAATTGGAGCTACAGCTACCAGCCTACACCACAGCCACAGCAATGCTGGATCCTTAACCCACTGAGTGATGCCTGGGATCGAACTGGCATCCTTATGAATACTCCCCTGGTTCAGTACCTATGAGTCACTATGGGAACTCCAAGTCCGTATGTATTTTAATGAGATACTCCAAACAAAATTTTTAGTTTCAGTAAGACTGGATCAGGAAGTTGACCTTGGTCATCATTTAGTATTCATTATAGCAAGGATCTGAGGTGAGAAAGCATGCCTTCTTCCATAAAGGAGGAAAGGGGGGAAACAAGTCTTTTCAAATTATATACACCTCATACACTCCCCCTCAATAAAATCCATGGCTGGGGGGCAGCAGGAGAGGTGTGCCTCTTCTTAAAAATTATTCCTTGAGTGAGTTACTCAAATTTATTTCTGAGAGTGTGCCATCCATCTTATCAAGTCCCACCCTAATAATATTAGTCTGGTTCTCAGGAAGCAGACATCCTACACTCTTGTTTCATGTATTTTAGTTCTCATTCAGCCACTTTTGCAGTAGGCACATTAAAAGAATTGAATTTTAACTTAAAACATTAACTATATGATAGATTTGAAAAGCTAAAAAAATTAAATGAGATTATATTCATTCATTCATTCATCAGGTACTGAAAGCCAACTATACTTTAGGCATGTATGACCTTACATTTTAGTACCAGGGAGACAGATGATAAAATTTAAAAGTAAAAAATATTTGTTATATGATAATGATAAATGCTATACAAAAAAGAATTGATAGGGGGTACAATTTAAACTAGAGCTGTCAGGGAAGGTTTCATTAGAAAGTAAAGTGGCAAATCAATAGGAAAGAATCTCAAAAGAGTTATCATGAATTATTCTTTGTTCTATCCTACTTTTTATTTCTGTTGACTGGCTGCTATAGTGGCAAGGCAGGGCAAGAAGTAACAGAAGAAGTCCACACAATTAAGAGACAAAAATATAGGCAGTCTTCCCACTCTCTGTCCTCATATATATTATTACGGTTCCCTCAACCCTGTAAAGAATACCACTCAGAAAATCTTACCCCAAAAGAATCTTAACACCGGAGCCACAAGCTCAAAGGCCAGGCATGTAATGCAAATGATTAAAGTAGACTACAAGTAAGAAAGACATTTATGTTGAGGGACTAAGAAAATTGCAGAATACCTGTCATGTAGAAATAAGGACTCAGGGTTCTAATTTTTCAGAGAAGCCAGGTACCCATTTTTTCTGTGAACTTTCCCAAAATTTTAAAATTTCAAATTCAAAGGCAACCAATTTGAAACTATAAAAATGTTACTGTGGGCCAACCAAAACACCTCTGTGGGAGTTGATCTAGTCTGTGGATCTCTAGTTTGGTTCCTCTGATCTACAGAGTCAAAGGTTGATTTTTTCCAGGGCCATGAGGACTAGAATGCTTGATTTGCTGGACAAACCCTGCTTGCTATTACCATCTACTCCATATCTGAGCAACCAAATGTTTTAAAATCCAGGATCTCTGGAGTATACAGTTCTAATGAATAAGATGCTATAAGTCAAGAAGAAATGATAATAGAAAGGTGATATACAAGTAAATATTTTCTACTACAATGTTCCAGATATGACCCTGAATGCAGGTACTGTTAAACTTTCATATAGATATCCATGACAAATGAATAGACCTGCTGCAGACTGCTTCCCCTGCCTGTTTCTAACCAACTTAGAACTATGCTAAATAGGATTTTTTTAGATGGAATAGTTAGTACCTCTGTTGATTCTCTTCTCAGGTTTTAGCTTTTATAATAGTCAACTCATGTGTGCCCAGAAAGTTGGTTCTTAAGACTTAACTAATAATAGACTCTGGTGTCCATTACAGAAGAAAAATTTTATAGAACTTAAGACTATTAATTTTTGCAAGATTCTGCCTTGACTATTAAACTGGTTATGATCAGCTTTACAAATATATAATGACATATATCAGCTTTAAAAATATATAATGACACATATCTAAAATTGTAACAACTCACGAGATATTTAAAGACTTTATTAAAAATGAGTAAAAATCAACTGTTTTTTTACAAGAATATGAAAATATTAACAAAAACTTTATTTACAATTATGCTACAAATATTTTCATTTGTCTCTACTGATAAGCAGGCAAAATACTAGGCTTTAAAAATAGGAGATAGAATTTTAACCCGGAGGTTGAAGTTGCTGAAGAAAGCCCTTTTGCCCTTCCTCCCTACTTCCTGCCTTAGCATTTGGACAGAAGACATGGAAGTGCAGCAGCCATCAATGATGTGACAGGACAAATGATGACAGCAAAAATGAAAAATCCTAGAATTCCAGTGGCACTGCTGAGTTACTGCACAACTTTGGACTTAAGAGATGACACCAACTCTTATTTCTTTAACCATCAATAGTTGGAGTTTTCTGTCATCTGCAGCTCAATGCATTCCTACTAGATAGACAGCTTTCCAAAAAGGTTTCTGAGCCAAGTTCGAAATGAGTAGGAATTATTCAAGTGAAGGTATCTGAGGATACAACTGGCAGAGGAAACAGCATCTACAAAGGTCTGGTGGGAGAGGGAGCATGAATTGTTGATACTGGGAGCTTATCTACAATATGCACCTTCTGGCTTTTTGAACCACTTTAGCCAGATGATTCCCAACTTCTCTATCTTCTAGTCTCTTTGTTGGAGGGATTCAATACTCTCCCATCAGTGGTTTCACAGGGGAAGAATTCAATCTTAAAAGGTAAGTTCTATGACAATGAACATCAAAAGTGATCCCTGACTAATGATTAGACTTTAGAAACATAAATTTGTGGCAATTAAGTCAGTTAGATCCGTATTAACAATTTACACATACAACAGCTTCAACTGAAGCTGCAATGTGTGCTTATGATATGCCATAGCATATAGCACATAGTATACAGTATTTATACTACAAGCACACCTTGTTTTACTGAGATTCCCAACTGAAGCTGCCATGTGTGCTTATGATGTGCCATAGCATACAGCACATAGTATATAGTATTTACACTATAAGCACACCTTGTTTTACTGAGCTTCCCTTTATAGCATTTTGTAGATATTCTGGGTTTTTTACAAATGGAAGGTGTGTGGCATCCCTTTGTTAAGCAACACTTTTCCAGCCTTATTTGCTTGCTTCATATCTGTATTTTGATGTTGCTAATTCTCACAGTATTTCAAGCTTTTTCATCACTCTTTTTTTTTTTTTTTTGTCCTTCTGTCTTTTTGAGGCCCGCACCCGCGGCATATGCTGATTCCCAGGCTAGGGGTCTAATCCGAGATGTAGCCACTGGCCTACACCACAGCTCACAGCAACGCCGGATCATTAACCCGCTGAGCAAGGCCAGGGATGAAACCCGCAACCTCATGGTTCCTAGTCAGATTCATTTCTGCTGAGCCACGACGGGAACTCCTTTTTCATCACTCTTATAAATTTATTAGTGATTTGTGATCAGTGATCTCTGATGTTGCTACTATGACTAGCTGAAGGCTCAGATGACTGTTACCATTTTTAGCAATAAAGTATTTTTTAATTAAGGTATGTACAGGTTTTTTTAGACATAATGCTTTGCACACTTAATAGTCTACAGCATAGTGTAAAGATAATTTTTTTTTTGTCTTTTTGCTATTTCTTGGGCCGCTCCCGTGGCATATGGAGGTTCCCAGGCTAGGGGTCGAATCGGAGCTGTAGCCTCCAGCCTATGCCAGAGCCACAGCAATGCGGGATCTGAGCCGTGTCTGCAACCTACACCACAGCTCACAGCAACGCCGGATCCTTAACCCACTGAGCAAGGCCAGGGATCGAACTCACAACCTCATGGTTCCTATTCGATTCGTTAACCACTGCGCCACGACGGGAACTCCAAGATAATTGTTATATGCACTGGTAAACCAAAAAATCTGTGTGACTAGCTTTATTGTGATAGTCACTTTACTGCTGTGGTCTAGAACCAAATCCACAATGTCTCTAAGGTATGCCTGTAAGAAGTACTATTGTTATCTCATTTAATATCCACGACAACTCGGTAGGTTAGGTATTATTATTATCACCTCTTTTATGCAACTAAAATAGGTTAAAATTGTCCAAAATCAGACAATAATGGCAATAATGGTTGGGGCAAAGATTCAAACACATGACTGTCTAATTCTGTAGCCTCAGCTCAGAGCCATTCTATTATATTGCCAGTTTCCCTTAGTTTCTGACCTATTTATCCCACCTTACTTGCTTAAATCCTTCCTGAGTCTGTGCAATAAATTTCTAGCTCCCCATCTGTACTCTGGCAATGAGTGGGGGAAGTGGTGGTTTGGGCTGGTTATCTCTTTACAGGTTAATGTGAGAGGAAGGGAAATACCTAAGGTGAGTAGAAAAGGGGGAGAGGGAAGAACCCTAGGAAAAAAAAATTTCTTTCCGTCTAAAGGAATGAGACAAATTTCTATTTTTAAGGACAAACTGTGAAGTAATTTCAAATAGATTCAAATATTTTAACAAGTACATGGTTTCTAAAAGGTCTCAACTTAAGGTGGTAACACTTCTTTATATTTTAAGCTGCAATATTCTTAATAATCGATTTGTTAGCCTATACTCATTCATTCATTTAACAAATATTTATTGATCAACCTCATGTGTCTTTTGGCATACTCCAATGAATATGTTCCTACACTCAAGAAGCTATGGACAAATAAAAATTCTAATTATGACTATCATAGACACGATTACATAACACAAATAGAGGTAAGCCCAGGATATCAGAGGACCAAGGATGTATCAGACTCAGAGCTGGGAAATCACAGAAGGCTTTCCACAGCAGGTGATAACTTACTGCAAACTGCAGATGAATCTTACTGCAAACAGCAGCCTCCTTGGTAGTGCATGCAGCCTGTCGCCTGTATAGGTTGCCTTAAGGGACCTTGGAGACTGCCCTTTCCAGCAGACATTCATGACTGGCATGCTGTCCCCAGTCTAGACTCTAGACAAGTATGTGCAGTGACTTTGGAAAGTCCAAAGGCACGATGGCCAGGGCACACATTAGCCAAGTCATAATGTCCATCTATGCCAAGCTGCAAAACAAGAAGCATGAGATTGAGGCCCTATTCAGGGCTAAATTCAAGTTCCCTGGTCACCAGAAGTGGGGAATTTCTAAGAAGTGGGGATTTACTTATTTTAATGTAGATGAATTTGAAAGCATGTGCCAGAAAAGTGGCTTATCCTGGAAGACTGTGGGGTCAAGTATGTCCCTAATTACAGCCCCCCCTGGACAAATGGCGGGCCCTGCACTCATGAGAGCCTTGGCGGCGCTGTACCCTCCTTAATGCCCACCAATAAATCCTACTTTCCTGTCCAAAAAAAAAAAAAAAGACTCATGAGATGAATCTTAAAATATAATTCAGTATGGCCAAAATAAATAAATAAATAAATAAAAGGGAGAGGATAATCTAGACCAGAGTTTTTCAACTTTAACATTACTGACAATTTGGGGCTGATAAGTCTCTTATAAGGTGATGAATTGTGGTTTGAGGGACGTTTAAACAGCATACTTGTCCTCTACCCACTCAATGCTGGTAACACATTGAGTGTGAAAAACAAAAATGTCCCTACATGTTGTCAAATGTTCCCTGGAGGGGGCAAAACTACCTCCACTGAGAATTACTGTTCTAGATCTGCACTATCCAAAAAGGTTGCCACTAGCCACTTGTGGCTATTAAATTTAAAAATAATTAAAATTAAGTAAAATTAAAAGTTTGGTTTCTCAGTCACATTAGCCACATTTCAAGTGCTTAATAAATAGTTACGTGTGTCTAATATGTGAAGTGGCCACCATATTGAATAGTGCATATACAGAACATTTCTACTACCATACAATGTTCTAATGGCATTGCTGTTCTAGACAGAGAGCATATACATTCTCTTCTCTTATTCTATAATTGTTCATTACAGCTTATTGATAGTCTTTGGCGGGAGCAGAGAAAGATGAGGTTAAACAAGAAAAGTAAAGCCTAAGTATGAAGGCTCTTCAGTCCCTTAGACAGAATAGGGAGCCAGTAAAAGGTCTTAAGCAGGGTGTAAAATAAAGAGAGTCACGTTTTATAAAGATGACTGCGATGATGCTGAAGAATGGAATGAAAGTGGGGAGATGAGAGGCAGGAAAATAGCTGCAGTATTTCCAACAAGTACGATGATCTAGATTAATGGAGTAGCAGTAGAGATAGACAAAATGGCATAGGATAGGAAGTGATAGGACTTGGTGACTGACTAGATGTGGGCAGATAAGAAAGAGGATAAAAATAAGAATAACTACCAGGTATTTAGGTTGGATACATGAGTATATTCACTAAGAATGATGGCCCTCCAAGATGTTCATGTCCTAATCCTCTAATCCCTAGAACCTGTGAATCTATTACCTTACATGGTAAAAGAGACTTTGCAGCTGTGATTAAATCAATGACTTTGAGATAAGGACATTATCCTGGATTAGGTAGTAGGCCCAATGAAGTAAGTGTCGTAATAAAAGGGAAGCTGAGAGCGTCTGACTACAAAAAAGAGACACATCGAATGACAGTGTAAGAAAGACTCGAGCAGCCACTGCTGGCCTTAAAGATGCAGCCACTTAAAAGCTATAAAAGACAAAAGAATCAGATTCTCACCTAGAGCCTCCAAAAGGACAGAGCCCTCCTGACACCTTCATCTCATCTTAATGAGACCACTGTAAGACTACTGACCTATAGAACTATAAGGTAATAAATCTGTGTTGTTTTAAGCCTCCAAGCTTATGATGACTGTTACAGTAGCAACAGAAACAAATACAAACAGGTTCAGAATGTGGGATATGATATAGTAAGACTAGTTCTGGAAAAGTTGAATTTGAAATGCCTATGCGACATCTTAGCAAAATTGATCAATTGATAATAGTTGGCTATATGGGTCTGGAGCTTAAGCTGAGGATTAGGAGTCATCAGTATGGTGGGATTAATTGAAACCCTCAAAATAGATGAGATCACCATGGGCAAACACAAACAGAATGCAGAGGACTTAGGTTGTGGAACAGAGGTCCTTGAAGAAATGGGGAAGGAACAGCCCAAGAGACAACAGAAAAACCAGGATAGTGTAGCATCTAATAAATTAAAAGAATGAGAATGAACTAAAACAAGGTGGGGCTAAGAGTATGGTCAACAGAGTCAAATGAAAATGGGTTGTCAAATTAGGAACTGAGATTGTCCATCATATTTGAAAATAAGAGGTCATGGTATCCTTGGTAAGCACAAGTTTTAGAGGAGTGGTTTTTAGGAGAAGATTTGTTACTAGAGTAGAAGACTGAATGGAAGGTGAGACATGAAACTGAATTCAGTCTACATTCTGACTAAACTTTGACTTTTTTCTTTCAAAACAAAGGAGGAAGACAGGGTGGTAGATAAAGAAGGACTTTATTTATAGATTGAAAAAAAATAAGCACTTAACTATTAATGGGGAAAGGCCAATAGAAAATGAGAGACTAACACCATAAGAGAGATAATAAATGAAGTGAATTCTGAGAAGAGATGGGATCCAGGGCCTAAACAGAGGAGATCAACCTCTAAATAGGCAGAAAGATATTTCTTCTTTTGGGAGAAAGGGAAGGAAGACAAGGTACACAAGTGAGTAACTACTGAGTTGGGAATAAGAAGTGGAATTAATTTTGTGGAATATCTATACTGCATCTCCCTACTTTCTCAGAGAAGTAGGAGGTGAAATCATTGGCTGACAATAGGAGGAGAAGAAATGAGTTTAGGAACTTTAGTTAAAGAATCTAAAGTTAGAACACATTTGTTGTCCATTTTCTGAAGACAGAGGCATACATTCTGCTGTCATTGGATGGAATGTTCTTAGAGAAAAAAAGCAAATGAGATGACTCCATCTGAAGGCAACTTTTTTTTTTTAGGGCCGCACTTGCAGCATACAGAGGTTCCCGGGCTAGTGGTTGAATCGGAGCTGTAGCTGCAGGCCTGCACCACAGCCACAGCAACTCAGAATCTGAGTTGTGTCTAAGACCTACACCATGGCTCATGGCAACCCCAGATCCTTAACCCACTGAGTGAGGCCAGGGATCAAACCTGTGTTCTCATGGATGCTAGTCAGATTCATTAACCGCTGAGCCATGACGGGAACTCCTGAAGGCAACTTTTGAACTGTGTGTGGTACAGGGAGTAGGCAGTTCAGCGTTTGACATAACTGAGAAGGCAATGTACCAAGCAGAAGAAAGACACAGAAATAGCTTCAAAATCTATACAAAGCCCTATGTAGATTTGGAATCTATTGCTGAGTATTAAGCTGTATATGGATAGAGGAAAACTCCATGTGGCAGGGCAAAGAATTACGAGGAAACTATAACTGTCTAACATGCTCAAATTTCAATCAGACAGAACTGAGAGATCTCAGTCAACACCTAGGGAATACAGTATAGACACCAGAATGGTAATATTTTAGTATAAAAGCTGAACTAGCTCTAAAGTCTAGCCATTCTAGACTTAGCCCAACAAAGCTTAAAGACAGCCTCAAAAGGCTCAAGTCAATTTGCAAATAGTTTAGCTGCCAGCCACAGAAAATTTCAATACACTTTAAAGAAAGAGATATCCTAAATAAATACTAAACTAAAAATTACTAGATATGAAAAGAATCAGAAAAACATGATTCTATAGTTCCAACAAAAATTCAGTAAATAAAAAGACTTGAGATAATATAATTAGCAAGCAGACTTTAAAATAGGTATAACAGACACGCCAAAGGATTTAACAAGGAAAGAAATAGAGGATATAGGAGTTCCTGTTGTGGCTCAGTGAGTTAAGAACCCAACATAAAGTCCATGAGGCTGTGGTTTCAATCCCTGGCCTCACTCATTTTAAGGATGTTTGCCACAAGCTGTGGCACAGGCTGCAGATGCAGCTCAGATCTAGTGTTGCTGTGGCTCTGGTGTAGGCTGGTAACCACGGAACCTCTGGTACGGGAACTTCCATATGCCACAGGTGTAGCCATAAAGAGAAAATAGAAAAGAAAAAAGAAAAGAAAAGAAAAGAAAAGAAATAGAGGATATTAAAAAAAGAAACAAAACAAAAACAAGTGAAATTTCTAGAATGTAAAAATTACAAGATCTGGGAGTTCCTGTCATGGCACAGCAGAAACAAATCCAACTACAAACCATGAGGTTGCGGTTCAATCCCTGGCCTCATTCAGTGGGTTAAGGATCTGGCGTTGCCATGGACTGTAGTGTAGGTCACAGATGCAGCTTGGATCTGATGCTGCTGTGGCTGTGGTGTAGGCTAGCAGCTGCAGCTCCGATTTGATCCCTAGCTTGGGAACCTCCATATGCTGTGGGTGTGGCCCCAAACAGAGAAAAAAAAACAACTACAAGATCTAAAATGGATAATTCCCAACAAGGACCAACTGTACAGCACACAGAATGATACTCAATATTTTGTAGTAACTTTTAAGGAAAAATAATCTAAAAAGGAATACACATACACACACACACACACACATATAAACAACTGAATCACTGTGCTGTCCACTGGATACTAACATGACATTATAAATCAAGTATACTTCAAAAAAAAAAAAATTAACAAATTCAAATAAAGAAAAAATGGGTAATTCACTGAATGAAATTTATAACAAATTAGATATTTCAAGAAGATTAAGGAATTTGATGATGTTAATGATTAATAATAATGATAATAAAGAAATAGAAATTATTCAAAATGAAGCAAAAAGAGAAAAAAAAAAAAAACCCTAAACATAGCCTTAGTGACCTGTGAGAAATTACTGAAGAGTGCAGTGTATACAGAGTTTAAGTCTTAGGATGGAAGTGGGTGAAGCAGAGTTTCTGAATGGATGTAAATTTTAGAAAAAGTATAAACTTACAAGTTTGAAGCCCAGTAAACCACCAGCAGAAGAAAAACAAAGAAAACCATATTAAAGCCATAAAATTGCTGAAAACCACTAATAAATAATCCTAAAGGAAAACAGAGGAGAAAAGAACACACTACATACAATGAAAAGAGATAAGAATGACTACAAACTTCTCAACAGAGTCTATGCAAGCCCAAAGAAAATGGATTTGCATTTCAAAAATGCTGAAAGAAATAAATACCTAGAATTCTATACCCAGTAAAATATCCTTTGTACATCAAGGGAAATTAAAGACCTTTTTCAGAAAAACTAAAACTGAGAGGATTAATCAATAGTAGACCTACACTACAAGAAGATAAATAGCAAAATGGTATATGTACACTCATCCACAGAAGACAAAGCTTGTCAGATTGGTTAAGAAAGACACAAGAATGTGCTGTCAACAAAACAAAACACTTTAACTGTAAAGATCTAGATTGCTTAAAAGAAAAAGGATGAAAAAAGCCACACGAACATTAATTATAAGAAGGATGGAAGTGCAATGGTAATATCAGACAAAGCAGACTTGAAAAGCATCAAATGTTATCAGAGATAAAAATGGAAATATCATAAAGAATCAGGTCATGAAGAATACATAAAAGTCCTAAATAGTTGTATGCTTATTAATAGCTTCAATACATGACAGGATCAGAGAGAGAAAAAAATTCACAACCACAAATATGAGATTTTAGCATCCCTCACAGTAACTGAAGTAACAAGTAAAAAATAAATCAGAAAGGATAAATACAGAAGGGAAAAAAACAATAACCAACTGGATCCAACTGATATAAAGATATATGAGATATATATAAGAATATATATGTATATGATACATAGATGGATAGATTGAGAGAGAGAGAGAGAACAGTCTAGCCAGTAACAGTAGAATATAAATTCTTTTCAAGTACATGTGAAATATTCACTAAGATATACCACAGACAAGATTCAATAAATACTCTGAAACTGATCAGCCTATATCTAAGTGTTCCATGGGTACCAATAAGTCAGAATGGAAAACAGACAAAAAATTTAACTGAATGATGACGAAAACATAACAAGATTTATGGAATGAAGCTAAACCAGTGCCTAGAGGATTATCTACATCATTAAACTCTTACAATGGAAAAAAAAAAAGTTTAAAGCTTCCTTGTTGAAGGACAAGAAAATAAAGAGTAAATTAAAGCCAAGGTAAGCAGAAGAAAACATAGAATACATAGTAGAGAAGAAAGAAACAAAATGGAAAACTGACAAACAGGAAAGAAAATAAAGTCAAAACTTGATAAAGTAATAAAATTATTAAATATAATTGATTTTATTTATAAAATTATTAAACCTCTAGCTAAACTGATTGATAAAAAAGAAAGAAGATACAATTCATTATCAGAAATGAGAAGAAACTGCTACAAATCCTACAGATAGTAAAGGACAAAGAAATACTGTGAACTACATTTTAATAACAAATTCACTAACACAGGAAAAATGAACAAATTCCTTGAATGACACAAATACCAAAACTGCATTAAGAAGAAATTTAACAATTTAATAACTCTATAATAAAGAAACTGATTTTATAACTGAACCCTTTTCTAGATAGTTTCACTAGTGAAATCTATCATAAACATTTAAAGAAGAAATAATATTAATTCTAAAAAATTCATTCAGAAAATAAAGGGAAAAAAACCTCCAAAATCATTACACGAAGCAAACTTTATCCAGATATCAAAAACAAAAAGATATTACAAGAAAAAAGCAGGAGCTCCCATTGTGGCTCAGTGGGTTAAGGATCCGGCGTTGCTGTGAGCTGTAGTGTATGTTGCAGACGTGGCTTGGATCTGGCATTGCTGTGGCTCTGGTGTAGGCCAGTGGCTATAGCTCCAATCAGACCCCTAGCCTGGGAACTTCCATATGCCATGGGTGTGGCCCTGGAAAAGACAAAAAGAAAAGACTAAAAAAAAAAGAAG
Organism: Phacochoerus africanus; assembly: GCF_016906955.1. Lineage (NCBI taxonomy): Eukaryota > Metazoa > Chordata > Mammalia > Artiodactyla > Suidae > Phacochoerus > Phacochoerus africanus. The sequence continues at coordinate 117,790,079 of NC_062545.1, read as the reverse complement.
AAGAAAGCAGATCAAAAGCCCTAATGAACACAGATGACAGTCTTTTAAAAAATTAGCAAATCCAATGGAGCAATATATAAAAGTATAATGTAACACATGGAAGTATATGTACCATATGCAGTTTATCAGGGGAATGCAAAGATGCTGATTTTGGAAAATCAAACAGTATAATCCACCATGTTACAGAATAACGGATAAGTACCATGTGATTATTTCAATAAGCACAGAAAAATAATTTGAAAAAATCCAGTATGTATTTATAATGCAAAAACCTTCTTAGCAAAATAGGAACAGAAGGGAATGTGCCCAACTTGAAAAGAGAATTCATAAAAAAGCTAATGCTAACAACATCACATTATAAGGTGAATGAAGAAATGGCTTTCCCTGACAACAAGGGAAGGAAATCCAATTCTCACAATTTCTATTCAATATTGAACTAGAGGTAGAAGCTGTGCAATAAAGGTGAGAAAAATGAATAAATATTTAGATATATTCATGGATAATATGATTGGTTTGGTATAAAACGCAAAAAACTCACCATCTTCTATGTGAACTTAGCTTATATACTATAATATAAATATTAGCAACAAACACTGGATAACAAACATTTTCCAATGCCATTCATGCTAACATTCCAAATCTTAAAATATTCAGGAATAACTTAAGCAAAATATATATAAAACCTACACACAGAAAACTATAAAACACTGCTGAGAGAAATTACATAAGAACCAATTAATATGGAGATACCATGCCCATGAATCAGAAAACCTGTCATTAAGATGTCCACTGGTCCCAAATTGATCTATAAATTCCCTGTAATACCAAACAAATCACAGTAGTCCTGCTTTGTTTTTAAAATTATTTATTTATTTATTTGTTTATTTAGTCTTTTTAGGGCCATACCCACAGCATATGGAAGTTCCCAGGCCAGGGGTCGGTTGAATCAGAGCTGCAGCTGCCAGCCTACAACAGAGCCACAGCAATGCAGGACCCGAGCTGCGTCTGCAACCTACACCACAGCTCATGGCAATGCCAAATCTTTAACCCACTGAGGCAGGCCAGGGATTGAACCTGCGTCCTCATGGATACCACTTGGGTTCGTTACCACTAAGCCATGATGGGAACTCCCCCAGTAGATTTGTTTTGTGATAGAAATTGAAAAGATTATTCTAAAATTTGTATGGAAATACCAAAAAATTTTAATCATTGTATTACCTAATGTCCAGACTTTCTAACAAAGCTACCATAAACAAGACAATGTGGTGATGTCATAATGAAAAGAGATAGCAACTGATGGAATAAACAGACTAGCAAAAGACCCAAATGTAATGATTTTTGATGTAGGAAGTGACTGGGGAAGGGAAGACTTTTCAACAAATGGTGCTGTTCTGGAACAACTGGCTATCTATCCATATGGTAAAATATAAAGACTACAGTTCACCAAACACAAATTTAAATCTCAATGTTCACAAACTTAATAGAATAGGTTTTAGCTATAAAAATTTTTAGAAGAAAACATGATGAAATCTTTGCAAGAAAATTAAGATGTCTATAACAGGAGGAATGAATAGGCCAACAAATCCTCCCCTCAAAATAATTCTAAAATTATGCAAAATGGTCAAAAAGAATGATTTTAGTTTCAGAAACTGATAAAAGGCAACATACTGAGAAGTGTTTAATCATTAAAAATGGTGAATTTCAAGTAATAACTGCGACAGTCTATTTTACTCTTGCCTGGGGCTTTTCCTATGACCTATTCCACATGTATAGTAGTGTTGCCAGGAGGAGGTGGCCCATGATTAGACACAAAAAGGAAAACATGATGACAATGAATCAAATTATAGGGAATCTTAGTAAAAATATAGAAACTAGAATACAGAGAGAGAGAATCAGGAAAAAAAAAAAAAAAAAAAGCCCCAGGGACTGGAGGGATAAAATCAATCATTTTGACATCTGTGCAATGGTAGCTTCCTAAGAAGAGGAGAATCCAAGGAACAGAAAAAGTATTTGAAGGAATAATGGCTGAAAACCTCCCCAAATCAAATTAACCTACAGATGCAAAATCAGCAAACCCCAAATCAGATAAACACAAAGTGATTCATACCTACACATATATTAGCCAAACTATTGAAAGCAAGTATAGGTGGATGAGTGAACAAGTGAATGAAATTTATTAATGAATCCTGATAGTGACATAGCAACAAGAGAAAAACAACTCATGTACCAGAAAATGTATGATTAATGACTGACTTCTCATCAGAAACAATGAAGGCCAAAAAGTAGTGGAATGACATATTCAAAGAGATGAAATTAAAAAAAAATTCCTGTTAATCAAGAATTCTATATATAGCAAAACTATCTTTAAAAACAGAAGGTAAAATAAAGACATTTACAGATAAATACAGATCAAGAGAATTCATTATGAGCAAACCTGCTTTATAGGAAATACTAAAGGAAATCCTTTACAGCAAATAAATTATCCTTAATTCCTTTCTTTTTTTTCCTCCATATTCAAAACATCAGCAAGGAAGACCTAATGGTTTTATATCCAAAATACATATGCCTTGAATCCATCTATTTTTCCCCATTTTCCACTGCCATTATCAGAGTGAGAGCTACACATTCTCATCTGGACTTTTCTAATAACCTAACTGGTTTTCCCAGTTATTCCCATACAACAAAGAGTATACAAATAAAAAAACAAAAAACAAAAAACAAACAAAATACCAGGACCATAGTAATCTCCTTACTTAAAGCTTTTAAATTGGCTTTCCGTGTACTCAATTAAATCTAAACTATTTTCCATAGCTAAATAAGCCCTATTTGAACTTTTTATCATCTTCTCTTCCCTTCTTAAATTCTAGCACACTGAGTTCTTCATATTCTTCAAATACCCCAGACATCCCTGCTTCAAAATATTTGTTATTATTGTTCCCTTTGCCTAATGTGCCATAGGCAGATCCTTACACAAGACTGGCTTCTTATTTTTCAGGTCTCCTCTCAGATGTCATTTCCTCAAAGACACTTTTCCCAATCACCCAATCTAAGGTTACTCTACCCACAAGCAGTTGTCTCCACTTGTCTTTTAAAAATTTTGTAATGGCATTTATCATTATCTGAAGCTAATATGCTTACTAATTTTACCATTCATTCAATGTCTATTTCATTCAGTAAAATGTAAAGTTTGTGAGGAGAGACATCTTACTATCCTGTTTATCAAGTACATAAAACTTTAACACTCATGCTAAAATATAAACACTTCTGAACTCCTAAAAGATTAAAAAACTTTTTGTTCTTATTTGGGATTTTATAAATGCCATATTTAATCAATTATACCACTCTTCTACCTCAATATTCTCAATTAAAAGGAAAAAAACTGAATAATTCCCCAACAGTATTCCAGATACTAACAACAACAACAAAAAAGCAGATGGTCTTAGATATGAAAAGCAAGTGTTTACCATTGCATTCTGACACCCAGAACAGGGTCTAGCACAGACTAATTAGGCAATAATTACTGAGAGATCAATAAACAATGAGACTCTTAAGAGCTGGGACAATCAGAAAATGCTCAGGGGTGGGGTCACGCCTCCATCCCCAGTCACAGCTTTCTGAGGTCTTAAGAGTACTACTGAATGTATGTTAACATACTGAATTCCTTGAGGGCAAGGAAGAATGTCCTTTTTATTTTGTATCCCTTATATCTAGCATTGGAAGACAGAGGTGCTCAATAATTATTTTTTTTCAAGTAAATGCTAAAGAATCAGTTTCTTCATTTGTAAAAGGGAAGTAACAAGATTATCTATTTCCAAGGGTTGTAGAGAAAGGAAAAAAAAAAAAAAAAGATAATAAAGAGTAAGTGAAAGGAAAAGGGGAAAACATCCCCACAAAGTCCTCTTTCTCAACTATCAGGTTGGAAAGGCATAGGAGAACTGACCAAATTATCTCTTTTCTATCAAATACTCTTATTTATTCATCTACCTAGAAGCTAATAATAATATAAGAAGATCACATACTATTTCAGCACCAGACACTACAGACCCTTGTTCCCCAACAAAAAAAAGTTAGCTTATAAAGAAGACCTACACCTGAATAAGAAAGTTCTGACATCACAAGCAGAAAGGACTAACTACAGTGACATTGTGGGAAACCTAACAGTGCAAAACTCAATGAATATTCTAGAGCCTAGGGAATATTCCATTAATAAAGATTTCCATGAAAGAAGTCAGTACTATTCCAGTAGTGTCAGTAGCTGCATATGTCTTCCTTCATATGTTTAACAGAAGATCTAGGGAACTACAAATACAACCTAAATTTAAAATATTTTTGTGACTTTAATTCTTGAAGCCCAGCAATCCAAAAAAAAAAGGTATATGGAACAAAAACTTACCAATGAAGTATTTTTAAAAGCTTTCATTTAACAAATTATTATAGTCTGTAAGATCCAAACTAAACGTAAACTATTATTTTGGCCATTTTGAAGTCTAGCAACCCAAATATGAAAAATATGTTATCATAACAAAACTAATCCATCGAACATCTTAAATTTTTTTTCTTTTTTTGTCTGTTTGCCATTTCTTGGGCCGCTCCTGCGGCATATGGAGGTTCCCAGGCTAGGGGCTGAATTGGAGCCGTAGTCACCGGCCTACACCAGAGCCACAGCAACGCGGAATCTGAGCCGCGTCTGCAACCTATACCACAGCTCACGGCAATGCCGGATCCTCAACCCACTGAGCAAGGGCAGGGATTGAACCCGCAACCTCATGGTTCCTAGTCGGATTCGTTAACCACTGCACCATGACGGGAACTCCATCTTAAATTTTTTAAAATAAATTCTTTAAGAATTATTACAAAAGAAAATATTCACTTTATTAAATGCTGAAGTGATCTTTAGTGAGTTAAGCTTCAAAATATGCAATTGCCTCAGATTAGGATTTCATTATTTATGAGATATAGGAAAGTATCTAGATAGCATATAGCCAGTTCACTCCTAGAGTTATAATTAAAGGTCAAATTTTATTCACTAAAATTGAGTTATACTTAAAATAAATATTTAATCAAAATAATATATTTTACATACTGGAAAGAAACATAACAAAAGAAGTTTAAAATTATTTTACTTACCAAAATGCAGTCCACTTTAGATTGTATAGTTTTGCTAAAAGAAAAAGAAAGTTAGGTTAATAAGAATGATAAATTTATTAAATTTTCAAAATATTCTCAAACAGACATGGTAATTCATTACCCATACTATGAAAAAATAAGTAAAGCTCCTTATTAGGATTAGGCATTATACCCTAAAACTACATTTTTTTCACAAAGCAAAAAAAAAATCTATTTCTCACTCATTAGACTAAATTCAATCCTAAAGCATGATGAGAATATTTTCTGAGTTCACTGCTATAGTCACTCTATTGTTAATGTTGTAGATGTTCTGAATAAACAATTAAGTTTCTAATGATACGTAAAGTATAGATGTATTATTACACATAGAAATAACTTAACAATGAATTAAGATTTTTTACTGTATGCCTGCCACTCTGGGCAACAATTTATTTATCATTTAAAACCCATAATGGTATAATACTATCTGTGTTTCGAACGGCTTGTTACAAAGTAGGTTCTTTTCCCCTCCTTTCTTTCTTGCTTTCCTGTACACACACACACACACACACACACACACACATCCAAGAAAGTAATCCGTAGACATAAAAGTAATAATAAAGATTAGCTAATATGGTAATAAATTGGCAAAGACTATATATAGAAATAAATAACACAAAAAGTCCCTATATGTCAATTTAACTGAACTACTGAATATAAGTGAGCAATTAATATATAATACAAATGAAGCCAGTATAAAATAACTGAATTGTCATTTGGATTTTACTAAAGTGCAAGAGCAATGAAATCATGCATAAGTTCAGACAGTTTATATACAATCTTTAAAAGATGTTAAAAACCAAATTATCTTCCATAAAAGGTTCTAGAGCCAAATAAATGCTTAAAAAGTGGCTATTTACCTTTGTATCTAGCTATACAGTTAGTCTGTAGAGTAAGCAAAAATCAGTATTTAAAAATCATAATTCAGTTAATGCAATCAGTAACCTCAAAACTTTATACCTGTACTTGAATTTCCAAATTTCATTTTTTAAATAACAAAGAATGACTGGATTAAGTTCAAATGCAAGGTTGAGAATGACTAAAAGAAAAAGAAATGACACCTCTAGGTAAGAGAAAATGAAATACCCTTCTCACAATCCCATAGGTCTTTTAGAAGTTTTAAATATTTTGGGATTGTGTGTATAGCTTCTCATTCATTAGCAGCTAAAATGTGCTGTTCTTCTCTCTTCTTAATAACTCCCACAGTTTCCCTGAGTTAAGAGGGTATCCTATAGATTAAGAATTGCGATTAAACAATCCCACTCTTGAGTATACATCCAACCAAAAACTATAATTCAAAAAGATACATGCACCCCTATGTTCATGGAAGCACTATTCACAATAATCAGAACATGGAAAGAGTCACTGACAGATGAATAGATTAAGAAGATGTGGTATATATGTACAGTGGGGATGCTACTCGGCCACAAAAAAGAATGAAATAATGCTATTTGCAGCAACACAGATGGACCTGGAAACTATCATACTAAGTGAAGTTAGTCAGACAGTGAAAGACAAACATCATATGGTATTACCTATATGTGGAATCTTAAAAAAAAAAGGGATACAAACGAACTTATTTGTAAAACAGAAGCACTCAAAGACTTTGAAAAACATACGGTTTCCAAAGCGAACAGGTTTGGGAGGGGGATGGACTGGGGGTTTAGGACTGTCATATGCACACTGAGGTATATGGAATGACTGGCCAATGGAGACTTGCTGTTAGAATCAGACAAACTATTACATTTAGAATGGATAAGCAATGGGATAGACTATGATGGAAGACAATACTAAAAAAAAAGTGTATGTATATATATGTGTGAGTATATATATATATAATATAGGTATATATTATATATGTGTGTGTATATATAATATAATATATGTATATATATATATGACTAAGTCACTGTTGTACAGAAGAAACTGGTACAAACTATTAATCAACTATAGGTTAATAAACATTTTTTTAAAGAAAGAATTGCTTCTAAAAAGTAATATATCAAGAATCCAACTATATCTCACCACCTTGGTCTAAACCATCATTTCTTTTCTAAAGTGTTACAATAACTTTCTAATTGGTCTTCCTGCTTTTATCTTCATACCCCCACCACCAACTCTGTGTGGACTATTCTCAACCAAGTAGCCAGAGTGATATGGTCCACCACATTTAGTCCTTTGCTCCACGGTCTTTATCATGGACAACAAAGCCCTGCACGACCCAACTCTGTTGTCTTTCTAGTCTCATCTCATAGTAGTCTACTCATTCATCTACCCCTGGCCTCCAAGCTGCTTCTCAAGGCAAGAGTAGGGCCTTGCACTGGCTTTTTCTGTCAGCCTCCAAGATTCTTCTTCCATATAACTTATTTGTTCACTTTCTTTATGACTATGCTTCATTATCTTTCACAGATACTGCTTCCCTAACTAATTCCTCATGTAAAATACTCTCCATCACTATCCCTCTTACCCTGCTTTACATTATTTTATTTACCACCAGTCATTTTATGTTTTTATTAATTTATGTGTCTACTGGCTATCTTTCTTGACTATAATTTAAACAATGGGAGCAGGCTTTAACTGTTTTGCTCACTGCTGTATTATCACCTGGCACATGTTAGATGTTCAATAAAATCTGTTGAATGAATGAATAACAAGACAAACACTCATTCCCCCATATGAAGAAAACTCTCTGGAAAGACTGGGACCACTAAAGAACAGAGTATATACTTCTGTAGGTATACCCACGGCATATGGAGGTTCCCAGGCTAGGGGTCAAATCGGAGCTATAGCTGCTGGCCTAGGCCACAGCCACAGCCACAGCCAAAGCAACTTGGGATCCAAGCCATATCTGCAAACTACACCACAGCTCATGGCAACGCCAGATCCTTAACCCACTGAGCAAGGCCAGGGATTGAACCTGAGTCCTCAAGGTTGCTAGTCGGTTTTGCTAACCACTGAGCCACGACAGGAACTCCTCTTTTGCCCATTTTTAAGTGAAGTTGATGGATTTCTTTCCTTTTTTTTATTTTTATTTTTTATTTTAGTCTTTTTAGGGCCGCACCCAAGACATATGGAAGTTCCCAGACTAGGGGTCAAATCAGAGCTACAGCTGCCAGCCTAAGCCAGAGCCACAGTAATGCCAGATCTGAGCTGCATATGTGACCTACACCACAGCTCACTGGCAATGCTGTGATCCTTAACCACTGAGCGGGGCCAGGGATCAAACCCGAAACCTCATGGTTCCTAGTTGGATTGGTTTCTGCTGTGCCAAGACGGGAATTCCGGATTTCTTATTAAATTATAGTAGTTCTTTACATATTCTGGATACTAACCCTTTGTTTGTTACATATATTTACCCTAATTTTGTTAATGATACATTTTAATAACTTAGTTAAAATTTTAGATTTAGTGAAATGTATTAATTCTTTATGAATTGTGTTTTTGTTGTAAGAAATACTATTTAGCTAAGGTTTTTGTGTTTTTTCTTTTTGGGGGGCTGTGCCTGTGGCATGCAGAAGTTCCCAGGCCAGGGATCAAACTTGCCCCACAGCAAAACACCAGATCCTAAACTTACTGCATCACAAGAGAACTCCTATCTAAGGTTTTAAAGACATGCTATATTTCAATCTAAAATTTTTGAGGTTAGCTTTTTTTTTGGTTGTACCAGCAGCATATAGAAGATCGAATTTGAGCTGCAGCTGCTATGTATGTCACAGCTGTTGGAACGCTGGAGCCTTAACCCACCGTGCCAGGCTGGGGATGGAACCTGCACTGCCTCAGAGAGAATGCCACAGTGAGAACTCCTAAAGTTAATTTTTTTAGATTTTGATCTTTATTCTAGTCAAAATCTATTCCTATTTGGTATTTTACATATTTATATTGTACACACACACACACACATTTCTTTCATCTGGCAAGCCAACTGATTATGCCAAGTTTATATATAAGCTTGAATCTGTTACTAGCTTTTTTTTTTTTTCAGTTTTATTCTTAATCTATTTGTCTGAACAAACACTACACTTTGAATTTGAATTTGCATGACATTCCTCAACCTTTTTCAGGACAGTCTTGATCATTCTTGGACCTCTAATTATCAGGTGAGTTTCCTTTTTTTCAAATCAACAAAAGCCCTAAGATTTTTTTTTTTTTAGGGCCACACATGCAGCATATGGAAGTTCCCAGGCTAGGGGTCGAATCGGAGCCACAGCTGCCAGCCTACGCCACAGCCACAGCAATGGGGAATCTGAGCTGCACCTGTAACCTACACCACAGCTCGAGGGAACGCCATATCCTCAGCCCACTGAGCAGGGCCAAGGACCGAATCCACATCCTCATGGATACTAGCAGGGTTCATTAACCACTGAACCACGACAGGAACTCCAAATACTAAGATTAAATTGAACAGTAAAACAGATGGTATAGATTGAACTGGAGGAGTTGGACTAATAATCTGAATCTATTCTTGCCTGTCCTTAAAAATGTCTTTTAATTTTCTCTATATTTTTTTTGTTGGAGAGTCCTAGTTGGCCTGCAGAGATTATTGTAAACTGTATCATTTTCTCCACTTCTAATTGGCTTTTGCTAATACACATGCTGATGTGCAGAAAAACTACTGGTATCCTATGCTGATGTTATATCCAATCCAGCAGCCTTCCTAAATTCTTATTGGTTCTAATAGTATGTAGATTCTCTTACGGATAGTAATTTCATTTACACTTAATGAAAATGTCTTTCTTCCCTTTCCAATTTTTTTTTTTCTTCTTTAGGGCTGCATCTGCAGCATATGGAAGCTCCAAGGCCAGGGGTCAAATCAGAGCTACAGCTGCCAACCTATGCCACAGCTCACGGCAATGCCAGATCCTTAACCCACCGAGCAAGGCCAGGGATCAACCCGCATTCTTATGAATACTAGTCGGATTCATTTTTCACCACAATGGAAACTCCTTCCTTTCCAATCTTTATGCCTCTTAGTCCTCCCTCTTCTAATTACCTGGCTAAAATCTCTAATAGTGAAGAGTAGCAGTGATAATAGATGTCCTTTTTCTGTTTCAAGATTTTGTTTCCAAAATTTAATAAAACAAATTGCAATATTCCAAATGTATGACAATTTCCCAAAATACTCCTTGAATAACATATGTTTCGACTGACTCAATTAAAATTAAATAATGGGGCAAAAGACCTGAATAGACATTTCTCCAAAGAAGATATACAGATGGCCAGCAAACACATGAAAAAATGCCCAACATCACTGATTATAAGAGAAATGCAAATCAAAACTACCATGAGATACCACCTCACACCAGTCAGAAAGGCCATCATTCATAAGTCCACAAATAACAAGTGCTGGAGGGGGTGTGGAGAAAAGGGAACCCTCCTGCACTGTTGGTGGGAATGTAAACTGGTACAGCCACTATGGAGAACAGTTTGGAGATACCTAAGAAATCTATACACAGAACTTCCATATGATCCCACAATCCCACTCTTGGGCATCTATCCAGACAAAATTCTACTTAAAAGAGACACATGCACCCGCATGTGCCAGGACATGGAAACAACCCAAATGTCCATTGACAGAGGATTGGATTCAGAAGATGTGGTATATATACACAATGGAATACTACTCAGCCATCAAAAAGAATGACATCATGCCATTTGCAAAAACATGATGGAACTAGAGAATCTCATACTGAGTGAAATGAGCCAGAAAGACAAAGACAAATACCATAGGATATCACTTATAACTGGAATCTAATATCCAGCACAAATGAACATCTCCACAGAAAAGAAAATCATGGACTTGGAGAAAAGACTTGTGGCTGCCTGATGGGAGGGGGAGGGAGTGGGAGGGATCGGGAACTTGGGCTTATCAGACACAGCTTAGAATAGATGTACAAGGAGATCCTGCTGAATAGCATTGAGAACTTTGTCTAGATACTCATGTTGCAACAGAAGAAAGGCTGGGGGAAAAAAGTAATTGTAATGTATGCATGTAAGGATAACTTGATCCCCTTGCTGTACAGTGGGAAAATAAAAAAAAAATAAATAAAAATTAAATAATGGTTCAATACTGTAATGTTCTGCTTTGAATAATGGCAAGGTATCCTATATTAAAGTAACCTTCCCACACATAACAATTATATACAGGGGACAAAATATAAAAACAAACATTAAAAGAGAATGACCAAAAGCAGGTAGCAAGAGGAGGGAAGTCATCTTTAAAAGAAGGAACTGCAGGAGTTCCTGTCGTGGCACAGTGGAAACGAATCCAACTAGGAACCATGAGGTTGCAGGTTTGATCCCTGACCTCGTTCAGTGGGTTAAGGATCCAGCCTTGCCATGAGCTGTGGTGTAGGTCAAAGACATGGCTCCGACCGATCTGATGTTTCTGTGGCTGTGGTATAGGCCGTAGCTGTAGCTCTGATTCAACCCCTATCCTGGGAACCTCCATATACCACCTGGGTGCAAAAAAGAAAAAAAGAATTAAAAAAAAGAAGGACCTGCACTGGTTAGGATTTGTATTTATAAGGCTGTTGCTTAAGAGTACTTATCTACCCGCACAGCAACCATCACTCAACTGCCTTCTTGCCAGCTGAGGGGACAGAGGACAAAGTCTAGGCCTCAAGAGCCACTGTAAAATGAAAGATAAATCCAAGAAAGAAAAATGCCACAAGATTTCTGTATAAACTATGCCCAAATATTTAATGACATTCATTTGGGGAAGACTATAAGATTACTAGCAAAAAGCAACAGCTGAAAGGTGTAAAGATCTGAATTGAGACCTCTGTTGCTGCCTAACATAGGAGACATAATGTTGGAGTTTGGATCCAGCCCTGTTAACTGTCTACAGGGACCAAACAAACAAAACACCACCACCACCACCACCACCACTCATCGGAGAAAAATAACAGAATCCAAAGTCTACAAATATCATCCACAATACCCCTAACACAAGCAAAACTGATCAGAACGAAGGAAAAGGAAAGAGACCCAGAGTCAAGAAAAAAAGCAGCCCATAGAAACCAAATCCTGAAAGATCTGGATGTCAGAATTAGCAGAGGAGGATTTTGACGCAAGTATTATAACTACATTCAAGTATTTAAAGGAAAATGTGGTCATAATAAATGTACACATGGGGGGAATATCAGTTGAGAGATGGAACCAAATGGAAATTCCAGAACTAAAAAGGACAAAATCTGAAATGAAAAATTTACTGGTTACTTTAAAGGAGATTGGATATGGCAACAAAAGGGTTACTAAACTGGTAAATAAATCAATACATCTTACTGATTCTAAAAGGAGAAAGAAAAAGATCTCCAAAATAATAAACAGAACTTCAGCAATTGATTTAGTACAATGTAAGTTGGTCTAACTATGTACAATTGGAGAAGACAATGAGACAGAAATATCCAGTAGTGGCCAAAATTTTCCCAAATTTTGTGAAAAACACAATCTTACATACCCAAAGATGCTCAGCAAAATCCAAGCATGGTAATTTTTTTCTTTTCTTTTTAGGACCACATACCGGTAGCATATGTAAATTCCCAGGCTAGGGGTCGAATCGAAGCTACAGCTGCCCGGTCCAACCCACAGCTACAGCAATACCAGATCTGAACCAAGTCTTCGACCTAAACCACAGCTCACTCTATCGCTGGATTCTTAACCCATTGAGTGGGGCAATGAATCTAACCCCTGTGTCCTCAGGGATACCAGTCTGGTTCGTTACCACTGGGCCACAATGGGAACAGCCAAGCATTATAATTATAAAGAAAATCACACACAGACACATCACAGTTAAAGGGATGAAAACACAAAGATGAAAAGCAAATCTTGAAGGTGGCCAGAGTAAAGTAACATTATATAGAGTAAAAAAGTGGCATGGGAGTTCCCGTCATGGCTCAGTGGTTAACGAATCCGACTAGGAACCATGAGGTTGTGGGTTCAATCCCTGTCCTTGCTTAGTGGGCTGAGGATCCGGCATTGCCGTGAGCTGTAGTGTAGGCTGCAGATGCGGCTTGGATCCCCCATTGCTGTGGCTCTGGTGTAGGCCGTTGGCTACAGCTCTGATTCAACCCCTAGCCTGGGAACCTCCATATGCTGTGGCAGTGGCCCAAGAAATGGCAAAAAGACAAAAAGACAAAAAAAAAAGTGGCATGAATGATATCTGACTTCTATATAGTCAACTAATTTACAAAAGGGGTACCAAAGCAATTCAAGTATGTAAAGGAAAATGCTTTTAACAAAGGCTGATTGAGTAACTGGCTTTCCACTGAAGTGGTTGGGGGGCTGTGGTTCTTTTTAGCAAGGCTTGTAAGACCTTTATGACTCATTAAACTATAACCATAAAACGTAAACCAGAAATGAGTTCTCTTGTGGCACAGTGAGTTAGGATCTGGCACTGTCACTGCAGTGGTTTGGGTCACTGTGGTGACGTGCTGTGGTGCAGGTTCAATCCCTGGCTCATAAACTTCCATATGGCCATGAGTGTGGCCAAAGAAAATAAAATTAAATATGCAATATGTAAATTTTTAAATCTCGAAGCTATTAAACAAGAAATGAGATTATCTATGGATATTTTTGGAATATATTTGGAATTAACATATAAGTATTTTTTTACCTTTATTTCCACTAGTTAAGTTTAAGAAGTTTTTCAGCAGCAGGAAAAACACGCACAAAAATATAGTAACCACTCGATAATGAACCAGTGATACACATTTGAGCCGGCAATTTAAAAAGGTAGATAATTTAAATATTTCATGGTTTAAGTGCTCTTCACTTTTATTTTTAGATAAAACTACTTTATTAATTTTATTCACAAATAATATGTTCAAATGATAATGTATATTTACCATTAATATTTTCTAAGATTATTGACATTTTCTAAATTGCTGATAACTGATTATATTTGATATGCATTAAATTTCTGGTCTCACTGGGTTTTAAAAAAATTATTATTTTTGTAAACATTTTAATTAAATAGTATATATCTGCTATTTCCATATTAGATAAAAACAAAATATGAGGATCATAACTGTATTGTGCTACTGTAACTATTAAGTTTACAAAACATGCTAATCATTCATCTTCTAAATCTTTCAGTTCAACCTTCTCATGTCAAGTCAGATCACCACAATGTTATAAAGTAAAACTTAATCCTAGACCAATGGAGTATGAAAAAGGAGAAAATACACAAGTAAGGAGAGCATATAAAAATTTAAGGAAGAGATACAGTTTGAGAAAGAATATTTTGTTTTCTCTAATTCAAATTACAGAGTGAAGTTGGGAAAAACTTTCTTACCCAATAGAACTACCCAAAAGAGAGTAAATTTAAGAAGCATGCGTTTAAAAAACACAAACATATCAACTTAATCTAAGCCTGCTTTACCTCACAGAAACATTTCATGAAAAAATCCTGTACTACTTCCCTTTCTTCAAACTTAAATATAATACAATAAATAAAATAACAGTCATGGTCCAAACATACATAGTATTTAATTCCTGAAAGAACACTTAGAGACTACTTGCTAGAAACATTTCAGAATCTGTTTCCCCACACTAAACAAATTGCTTATAAACTATTTGTTTAATGCAGATAATATCATTCTAAGAGACTCCAACTTATCTCTTCCAGCACCAGGGCGGCCTCCATTGAAAAGCTGAATATATTTCTACATTTATTTGGAGTCCCCCATCTAAATTCAGAGTGATTCTGAATTCTGGAGTTCCTGCTGTGATGCAATGGGATGGGCAGCATATCTGGGCTAGGTTCCATCCCTGGCCCACCACAATGGGTTAAGGATCTGGCATTGCCACAGTATAGGTTGTAACTGAGACTCAGATCTGATCCCTGGCCCAGAAATTCCGTATGTCATGGTGTGGCCAGAAAAGAAAAAAAAGAACAAAAAGGGGGTGGGAGGCATGATTCTCAATTCCTATATAGTTGAATCAAAATTCTTGTGTTGCAGAAACAGAGATCTGTGAATACAAGATACTAGACTTCACCCACAGAAAATCTGAGGTACTGGAGGTACAGTGTAATACATCAACTGTAAGAAGCTTCTGCATTCTAGTCTTGCTGGGACAACTCAAACTCTTAGCTTCTTCTCTAGTAAAATGATTCTGTTAAAATATATTAACTTCCTTTTTATGGGTTATGACTCAACTCACATTCCATTATATAAATTTTTTTTTTACCTTAAACTTGCCCATAACGAATGTGAAGCACTTACTTTTAGTTTGCTCAAAGGAAACAAAATTTTACATTAAAAATAACCACAGTAATATTGGCTAATTCTACAAAGGTTAAGAGGTGTAGCCAGAAAATACATAAAACAGAAAATAGAAACTACCACTGAATCTCACTATCCAGATATTCTGATTCATTTACTTATCATGTCATCTTAAATATAACTAGGATTTGTTGGTAAAGATGTGGCGATATTAGAATCATTATACATTGCTGGTGGAAATGCAAGATGGTATAGCTGCTATAGAAACAGCTATTCTACACCTAGGTATATATCCAAAGAAATGAAAATAGGTATGCCACCAAAAACCTGCATATAAATATTCACAGATGCACTATTCGCATGAGCCAAAAGGTTAAAACAACTCAAATGTCCATCAAGGGATGGATGGATGAACAAAATGCATTACAGCCACACAACAGAATTATTCAACTACAAAAAGGAATAAAGTACTGATGCATGCTAAGACATGGATAAATCTTGAAAACTGTACGCTAATTAAGAGAAGGCAGACACAAAAAGTCACATTTTATATGATTCTGTATCATGAAATATCTAGAATATCTACATCCATAAAGACGAAAACAGACCGGTGATTGCCAAGGGCTGAGGGAACAGGAGACTGAGAAGTGACTGCTTAATGCATATTGGGGTTTCATTTTTGGGGTGATAACATTTTGGAAGTAGGTAAAGATAATGGTTACATAATATTGTGAATGTACAAAATGCCACTGAACTGTACACTTTAAATGGTTAATTTTGTTATGTAAACTCTACTTCATTGAAAAACAAGTAATTGCTATAATAAAACTAAGAAAATTTTTTGATGCTACCAGTAACTAATCAATAAATTATCAATTGTTTCTTTTCATAACCCAAAGTGCTTTAAAAATGGTCATTGAAATCATGGACTTGGAAAAGAGACTTGTGGCTGCCTGATGGGAGGGGGAGGGAGTGGGAGGGATGGGGAGCTTGGGCTTATCAGACACAACTTAGAATAGATTTACAAGGAGATCCTGCTGAATAGCATTGAGAACTTTGTCTAGATACTCATGTTGCAACAGAAGAAAGGCTGGGGGAAAAATGTAATTGTAATGTATACATGTAAGGATAACCTGACCCCCTTGCTGTACAGTGGGGAAAAAAAAAAAAAGGTCATTGTTCACAGTTCTTACCTGTGCAAACAATCTTACAAACTGTCACAGGATTTCTTTTGAAAGGAAATTAGCCTGCAGACCAATGTTTCTCAATGTGACCCTGACATTTACTGACATCCTTCTTTACAAGTTTATCCTATGCTTTACAGCATGTCTGGCAGTACTAGATGCTGCCTTAAGTGGCATTACAAGAAAAAATGCCCTGCCAATTACCATGTGCCCCTAGATGAGAGCCACTGCTCTAGACTATAGAGAACAAAGTCATTGATATATGTTGAGTGATACATAATATGTTCCCTAATATGCCCAACACAATGTCACAGAAATGAGTCACTTCAAAAGTTCAAACTTCAAGGAGTTCTCATCCTGGCTCAGTGGTTAACAAGTCCAACTAGTAACCATGAGGTTACGGGTTCGATCCCTGGCCTCGCTTAGTGGTGTTGCCCTTAACTGTGGTGTAGGTTGCAGACGCAGCTGGCATCTGGCGTTGCTGTAGCTGTGGTGTAGGCCGGAAGCTGAATCTCCGATTTGACCCCTAGCCTGGGAACTTCCTGTTCAAACTTCTTTAGATATGAAAAGCGAACTTTTTGTGTTTCACACAGGATACAGGCAGTCTGTTTTACTGAATTTTGGGTTTTTGGGCTCCATAAAAGTTGCATCTTTTACCAATTAAAAGTTGATGACAACCCTGCATTAAGCAAATCTTTTCACACCATTTTTTAAAGAGCATTTGCTCACTTCATGTCTCTGTCACATTTTGATAATTCTCAAAATATTTCCAACTTTTTCATTATTATTGTATCTATAATGATGACCTGTGATCAGTGATCTTTGATGTCACTACTGTAATTGCTGGTGGCGCCATGAACTGTGCCCATATAAGATGTCAAAATTAATCAATAAAA
Organism: Phacochoerus africanus; assembly: GCF_016906955.1. Taxonomy (NCBI): domain Eukaryota; kingdom Metazoa; phylum Chordata; class Mammalia; order Artiodactyla; family Suidae; genus Phacochoerus; species Phacochoerus africanus. Next base: position 117,772,607 of record NC_062545.1, on the reverse strand, counting down.
GCTGTGTGGGTTCTGACTGCTTCACTGACCAGCCAATCCCCATCTCTCTCCCTCTCCTTGGGCCTCCCTATTCCTGAAGATACAATAATATTGAAATTAGGTCAATCAATGACCCTACAATGGCCTGTAAGTGTTCAAGTAAAAGGAAGAGTTGTATGTCCCTCACTTAAAGTCAAAAGCCAGAAATGATTAAACTAAGTGAAGATGGCATGTTGGAAGCTTAGACAGGCTGAAAGCTAGACCTCTGGCGCCAGTCGTCCAAGTTGTGACTGCAAAGGAGAGTTCTCAAAGGAAATTAAAAATGCCATTCCAGTGAACATACGAAAAGATAAGAAATCAAAATAGCCTTATTGCTGATAATTGAGACAGATTAGGATCAAACTAGTGACAACATTCCCTTCAGTGAAAACCTAATCTACAGTAAGAACCCAACTCCCTTCAATTCTACGAAGGCTAAGAGAGGTGAGGAAACTGCAGGTAAGACGTCTGAAGCTAGCAGAAGTTGGTTCATAAGGTTTCAGGAAAAAAACTATCTCCATAATATAAGTGCAAGGTGAAGCAGCAAGTACTGATGTAGAAACTGCAGCAATTTTATCTGGAAGATCTAGCTAAGATCATTAATGGAAGTGGCTAACTAAACAACAGACTTTCAGTGTAAAGGAAACTGCCTTACATTGGAAGATGACGCCCTTTAGGACTTTAATAGCTACAGAGGAGAAGTCAATGCCTGGCTTCAAAGCTTCAAAGGACAGGCTTTCTTGTTAACTTTAAGTTGAAGACAAAGCTCATTTTACCACTATGAAAATCCTAGGGCCCTTAAGAATTATGCTAAATCTACTCTGACTGTATTCTATAAATGGAACAATAAAGCCTGGATGGCAGCACATCTGTTGAAAACATGGTTTACTGAACATTTTTTTTTCTTTTTAGCGCCAAATGTGCAACATACAGAAGTTCTCAGACTAGGGATCAAATTGTAGCTGAAGCTGCTGGCCTACACCACAGCTACAGCAACGTGGGATCCAAGTCCTGTTGGCAACCTACGCACAGCTGGCAGCAACACTGGATCCTTAACCCACTGAGCAAGGCCAGGGATCAAACCTGCGTCCTCATGGATACTAGTCGGGTTCATAACCCACTGAGCCACAATATTCAATATTCGATGAGCCATCAATGTTCAGTCTGGTTTGTTGAACATTTTATGCCCACTACTGAAAGCTACTGCTCAAATAAACAAACAAAAACGGAGTTCCTGTCATGGCGCAGTGGTTAACGAATCCGACTAGGAACCATGAGGTTGCGGGTTTGATCCCTGCCCTTGCTCAGTGGGTTAACGATCCAGTGTTGCCGTGAGCTGTGGTGTAGGTTGCAGACGCGGCTCGGATCCCGAGTTGCTGTGGCTCTGGCATAGGCTGGCAGCTACAGCTCCAATTAGACCCCTAGCCTGGGAAACTCCATACGCCGTGGGAGCGGCCCAAGAAATAGCAAAAAGACAAAAAACAAAACAAAACAAAAAAAACAAACAAAAACCTCTTTTCAAAATATTACTGCTGACAATGTAACCAGTTACTCAAGAAATCTCACGGAAATGTACAACAAAACTCATGTTATGTTTTCATGCCTGCCAACAGAACAACCATTCTGCAGCCCATGAATCAAGGAGTCAGTGTAACTTTTATGTTTTATTCTTTAATAAACACATTTCATAAGGCTATGGCTGCCACAGACTGATTCCTCTGATAGATCTGGGTAAAATAAACTGAAAACCTTCTAGAAAGGATTCACCATTGTAGATGACGTTTGTGATTCAAGTTTGGAAGCAGCTGATTCCAAGTCTCATGGGTCATTTTGAGGGGTTCAAGACTTCAGGGGAGGAAGTAACTGCAAGTGTAATGAAGGCTTAGGTGATGGTTAACATTTCTCAGCAATAAGGTATTTTTAAAGTAAGGTATGTACATGGTTTTTTCCAGACATAATGCAATTACTGCACACTTAATGGACACTATAGTATAATATAAACATAACTTTGTTTTGTTTTTGGCCACTCTGCAGCATATGGAGTTCCTGGGCCAGGGATAACATCTGAGACAGAGGTGCGACCTACACCACAGCTGTGGAAATGCTGGTTGGATCCTCAACCCACTACCAGGGATCAAACCTGCATCCCTGTGCTCCAGAGACACCACCAATTTGTTGCACCACAATGGGAATTCCTAAACATAACTTTTATATGCTCTAGGAAACCAAAAAAAAAAAAAAATCATGTAATTCACTTCACTATATTTGCAGTAGTCTGGAACAAAATCTGCCAAAATTTCCAAGGTATGACTGTATTATAGTTTGGTAATTTTATCATAAAACTCACTTTTTTGCTCTGAACATTAAAACTAATTTCAACCAAAAGAATTAACTCTATCATCACTCTAAAGCTTATGCCTTCAACTTAACTACTGGCCATATTATTAAAAGTAACTTTCAACTTCTTAGTGACATTATTCCATTCAATGAGTTAATGTTTTATTTTGTTATCTTTTAAATTATCAAGTTGCAGGAATACAGGAATGTTATAAATAATAACACTCATGTACATGCCAGCCAATGTGAACAAATCTGAACACTCTGCTTTTGTTCCCTTAAGGTAGAGAACTTTACAGATAAAACTGAAGCCTCTATGGGCCCTTTTGCAATCCCATTCCACTATTCTTTTCTCATTGGTGGAACTATCCAGAAGCTGCTGTTTACCATTCCCATAAATGTTTATATTTCCATTACAAATGTTGAGTATATTCATAAACTACATAAAGCAGTTCTGTTTACTTTATAGACATGGAGTTATGATGCATGTATCATTCAACGTTTTTTTTTTTTTTCTTTTACTTAATAGGGTTTAGAAGGTTATCTATTTTGATTTATTCTAGCTTATCCATTTTAACTGTTACACAGTGTAATGGACTGAAGTGTATCTCTCCCATCTCAAGGTTCGTGTGTGGAAGTCCTAATCCTCAGTACCTTAGAATGTGATTTTATTTGGGGATAAGGTCTTTATAGAGGCAATCAGGTCAAAATGAATAAATCTGTATCTGAAGGGCTCTAATCCCAGTATATGACCGGTATGCTTATAAAAAAGGGAAATGAGGACAAAGAGAAATGCAGAGAAGGAAGATAACTGAAGAAACATAGGAGGAAAGCCATCTATAAGCCAAGGAAAATGACATGGAAGAAATCCTTCCCTCATACCCTCAGAAGAAATCAAACCTACTGAAACCTTGATCTTGAATTTCTAGCCTCCAGAACTATGAGAAAATAAATTTCTGTTGTTTAAGCTACCTAGTCTGTCATACTTGGTTATGGCTGCCCTAACAAATTAATACATATAGATAGTATCCCATTGTTTAATACACCACTTCTTATTTACACTTTCTTTCACTGAAGGATTTTTATGGTATTTCCAGCTCTATTTTTGTAACACAATATTGCAACAAACATTTGGCACATAGATCTTACTATACACACTGCCAAGACTTTTTCTCAGAAAGACACATATACAAACACACACAGACAAGCCTTGCAGGGGAATTCTGGTGTGTTGATCTTCAACTTTCTGATTATTGCTAAATTCTCCTTCAAAGTATACTCCATTAGCTGTGTATGAGAGTTCTCTCTAACCTTTCTAGAATGTGGTAATGACAGACTTGCCAATCTGACGTGTGTGAAATATTTTGTTGTTTTAATACATATTCCTGTTAATAAGGCTGAACATCTTTACCTGTTTGCTGATCACTAATCTTTCTTCTATGTCATATCCTTTACCATTTTTCTGTTTGGTTGTTTGCCAATATTATTATTACTAATATATTAATAATGTATAAAAATAAAAATATTATTTTTATTTTGAGAGGAGTCCTCTCATACTTTGGATATTAATCCTTTGCCAATTATTTGAATTACATATATCTTCTCCCCTTGTAGCTTGTTTTCTTTTTATGGCATTCATTATTTTATAGAAAGCTTGCATTTAATATTCTCAAATTTATTAATATTTTTCTCCATAAGAAATGCTTTTGGTGTCTTGTTTTTTAAGTGTTCCTTATCATGAGGCCACATAGATTTTTTAAAATGTTTGCTTGTCACTTTCAGGGGGTTAAATTTTCCTAGATACTGAAAGTGATAATAAGGTTTTTTCTATACAGATAACTAAAGGTCCCAACAGTTTACCCTTTCCCTTGAAGACAAGGCCTACATTTCATTAACATATTTCCTAACTCTAGCACTCTTCCTGGTGCACATTAGGCAATTAGAAATGTATGATCAATAAAAGGAGGAATGGAGGAAGAGAAAGGAAGGCAAGGTAGGAATAGGAGTATGGGGAAAAGTATTCAGATTATGGTCCTTGGTGCAAACTAAATACCAGAACTAAGCAAATCAAAGGTATTAAAGCAGATTCGGGGGCGGGGGAGGGGGGTTCTGAGGAAGATGAACTTTCCAGAACTCTAGTTAGAGGCAAAGACATTTCTCATGTGTAATTGATAGTGACTTTGCTTTCCCTTTCCTAGGATGAGAAAATGGCCTTGATGGTGTTGAAATGGTTCAAAAAATCCAGATAGTATGAATGAAAAACACTTGGTTATGTCCAATCTTTGCAGAATGTTCATGAAAGCCTAAATATAAAGGGCAAGATATATTAAGAATCTGACATAGCAACTCTAGCTGAATTTTTCCTGCAGGAAAAGTACCGATATATACTATAATAAACCAGGAAACCCAGAGACACTGGAAAAGCTGTTAAAAGACAAGCTGTATTTACTACCACTCAGAACAGTCATGTGCCTTCTATATCCTTAACTAAATAATCTAGGAATAGTCTCCTCCCAAACATTCCTAACCTGAATGTCAAACGAGGGGGGTGGGGGGACGGACAATAGAAAACAAAGGAAAAGAAGAATGAGACCTGGAATATCTCATTGGCCCGCAACAGCTCCCTAGAACATTATGATATCTACGTCAATGCAGTACAAGAAGTATGTTCCATAGGAGTGAAAGAGAGTATTCTTGCTGAAACACTGAACAATGTCTACATACTGAACCATATATACATCTAACCATTAATATATCCAATATATAGGAAATACAGGTGATGAAAAATATGCTAAATAACACCATGATGATAAAATAAGCAAAACCCAGATTGTGGGAAAATCAAGAGGACAAATGATAAAGTTTCTTCAACAAATAAAAAATTAGAAGATAAATTTTAAAAGAAGGAATTCCTGCTATGGCGCAACAGGATCGACAAAGTCTCTGCAGCAATGGGGATGATGGTTTGATCCCCAGCCTGGCATAGAGGGTTAAGGATCTGGCACTGCTGCAGCTATGGCATAAGTCACAGATCCAGATCAGATTCAATCTCCAGCCTAGGAACTTCATAAGCCGTGGGGGAAAAAAAACAAAAAAAGAAAAAAAAATTTTAAAAGAAGATCTATAGATTAATGGCTATCAACCAGTAACTGTGTATGGATGCTGATTTAAGCAAACTGTAAAGAAAAAAACAAAACAAAATGTTATGTGGAGGGAGTTCCCGTCGTGGTGCAGTGGTTAACAAATCCGACTAGGAACCATGAGGTTGCGGGTTAGATCCCTGCCCTTGCTCAGTGGGTTAAGGATCCAGCGCTGCCATGAGCTGTGGTGTAGGTTGCAGACTCGGTTCAGATCCCGCATTGCTGTGGCTCTGACATAGGCTGGTGGCTACAGCTCCGATTGGACCCCTAGCCTGGGAACCTCCCATATGCCTCGGGAGCGGCCCAAGAAATGGCAAAAAGACAAGAAAAAAAAAAAAGTGATGTGGAAATTTGAGTACTGACTGTATGCTGCTAATATTAAGGAATTAATATTTTTGGTGGTTTAATCATATAGCTGTATTTACTTACAGATGAAATCATATGACATCTGAGATTTCCCTCAAAATAAACACTGGGGGGTTACTGACAGGGTTATATATAAATAAAATTAGCTATAAGACTAGTTGTTAAGGCTGCATGAGGACATAAGAGCTATGTCTTCTCTCCTTTCGTATAAATTGAAAATTTTCAAAATAAAGTTTTAATACTTTAATGTGGGAGTACATGGTAGATCCTTTTCAAAAGAAAAGCAAATTAGCTATGTAGGTCCTATAGTCAAAGAACAGTTTAAGGGAGTTCCCCTTGTGGCTCAATGGAAATGAATCTGACTAGTATCCATGACGATACAAGTTCGATCCCTGGTCTTGCTCAGGGGGTTAAAGATCCAGCATTGCAATGGCTTGGAACTGGCGCTGATGTGGCTGTGGCATAGGTCAGTGGTTACATCTCCAATTCGACCCCTAGCCTGGGAACCTCCATATGCCACGGGTGCGGTCCTAAAAGACCAAAAAAAAAAAAAAAAAGAGTTGCTTGAGACCTAAAAACCTTCTGATGTTGATGAAAACTCTGGACTTAAATGCTATGACAAGATTACACAGAAAACTTAAGAATCACAGATTCACCCAGTATAACCAACGTCTGAGTTACTATGATAATCACTGTTTACTAAACAGCCATCAAATGATAATGAAAAATTATGTCTGTAGCACAGGAAGCCCTCAGTATCTGCAGGCCAACTGCGCTATGCCATATTAACTAAAGGATTTCAGTGGTGCAGAATTTGGTATCTGATGAGGGTCATGGAGCCAGTCCCCCAGAGATACTAAAGGACGTCTGTATTAGAAAGTTTAGACTATAATGACTCATTTTCATAAAACTTTCTAATCAGTTATTTTCCCTTTTTTCGATGTTCTTCCTCATATAGGCATCTTTCTTATATATGATTCTGAATGTTCCAAATGCTTTTACCATTAAAATCTGCTCTAAAAAGATTGTAAAAATCTCTAACTTTGGGGAGACAGGATATGAACATAATTTGCTGTTTTCTTTAGTTTCAATCTATGCATTTGCCCAATTTTTCTCAATACAAACAGACTTTCAGGTTGATAATAAAAATAATTAGATTCAAATATGTAGTCAAAGAATAGGAAAGCATTTGCTCGTACAATATACTTTTTAAAGTTAAAATGAGTCCCTCAAAGAAATTTACCTAATAAGGATACTACGATATATGTAGCAGGGAAAAAAAACAATGGTTTTTGAAAGAAGGAACTCCAATTCCTCCACTACTAGTGATATGCCTGTTACTAAGATGAACTGCATTTTTTTTTTGAAATACGACACCTCCAAAGTTTTTCTGTGAAGATTAAACAAGATGATTTATATAAAAGCCATACTATAACAACAAGTAAGTAGTAGACTGCTAATGTTAAATGAAACTGAAGTCTTACTCTTTTTCATTGATAGTTAAGGAAACTAAGGATCAAAAAGGTTACACAGCTTGTGCAAAGTCACACAATTGATTTTTATTTAGCCTCCTTATCCCTTAAAAATACCACTATTATATCTAATAATAATGCCTCTATTTTACACTGATATTTTAATTAAGAAGAAAAAAAAACCTGTGCCCTAGTCTCATCACTTGGGAATATCCTCCAAAAAAAATTAGGTATTGCCAGTAAGTGAGGTGGATGAAAGCTCTGACTAACTCCCAAGCCATATACTTTGCTGGGCTTCAGTGCCCTCTAGTGCTGATATGCAGAGGGAGCCTCAGGTCCCACAGACAAGCAAATTTACCTGGTCTATAGAACAGGTAACAATGCCCACAAAAATAATGAAATGAAATATGAGACAGGTATCTGTACACCTATAAAGATGACTCTGCTTTCTTTGGGAGATGAGATTTTGAGAGGTTTTACTTTCTTTTCTAACTTAAAACTACCTTTTTGCACTTTTTCTTCTTGTTTGAATTGTATAATAGAAGTTCCCGTTGTGGCACAGCGGAAATGAATCTAACTACTATCCATAAGGATGCAGGTTTGATCCCTGGCCTCGCTCTGTGGATCAGAGATCCGGCGTTGCCATGAGCTGTGGTGAAGGTCGCAGACCATGGCCTGGATCCCACATTGCTGTGGCTCTGGCATAGGCCGGCAGCTGCAGCTCCGATTTGACCTCCAGCCTTGGAAATTCTACATGGCACGGGTGCAGCCCTAAAAAGCAAAAAAAAAAAAAAAAAAAAAAAAAAGGCAAAAAAAAGAAAGAAAAAGAAAAAGAGAAGAAAAGAAAGAATTGTACAATAAACATATAAAATATATATTAAAAAAAAACAAACTAAAGCATGGAGGAGACAGATAGCCCAGTGGGGAGTAAGAGTTCTACATAGCCATGCAGCTTCATATCTTCTTAGGGCATTATGAAAAGGCTGGGTCAAAGATAACAGATCTTTAAGCTGAAAAAAACATTGAGATAAAGGTAAGTGACTTCATTTTCTTTGGATGTGCCCTATATGTGATCAATAGGTGACATATGTCTAAGTCTTTTTAAGCTAAAAAGCATTAAACCAACCTATGGTATTCATTATTAAATACTTAACTGAGATTCTAAAAGAAGGAAACCAAAGAGAGGATGGCTATAGATGACCAGACTTAAAATTAGATTTCTTTAAGATGGCAGACACAGGCAATGATGCTTGATGCTAATGTCTTGTATCAACTACTGCAACAATATTTCTTAAAATTGTACTTGAAATGGCCCTTGTGTATACTGCCTTCCTAAGACATGACTTACTACTATTCTTTCCTAGATTTTATTAGGATTGTAAAGGGCTCAATATCCCAATATTGGTTCCAAAAAATGAAGCCACTAAGTTCAGTGTCCTACTGTCTGCCATTTAACCTCAAGAATCATAGGACTTTTGCTATAAAGGCAAAAACCATAAAAACCAATTTGACGTCAAACGTTCCAATCTATTAATTAGAAGGTTATTTAGGGAGATCAAAGATATTCAATACTTAAATGTTTTAAGATGAAAATATCAAGGCTGGTTATACTTTATTTTTTTATTTTTTGCTTTTTAGGGCTGCACCCGCGGCATGTGGAAGTTCCAAGGCTAGAGGTCAAATCACAGCTGCAGCTGTTGGCCGACACCACAACAACACCAGAACCGAGCTGCATCTGTGATCTACACAGCTTGCAGCAATGCTGGCTCCTTAACCCAAGGAGCAGCACCAGGGATAGAACCGGCATCCTTATGGATACTAGTCAGGTTTGTTTCTGCTGAGCCACAGCAGGAACTTCCAAGACTGATATATTTTAAAGGAAAAACAGTTATCAATGGAAATAAGTTAAAGAATTTATTAATGATACAATCAGAAAGGTGCAGATTTTTCATCTTTTTCTTTACGCCTACAGTATGATTCTGTATAGGAAGGTCTGGTCATAATCTTTCCTGTGATACTTCAAAGAGACTTAAAGGATGAAAAAGGATCATTTGATCTTAGGTCAAAAGTTTTCAAAACAAAAACAGAATTCTTCCGTGGGCCAGAAAGCTTTATCAAAACCTAAATAATGAAGTTCAGTGTTCAAGTCCTGCCAGGTCATGGGAAAAGTATTTATAGTCTCGCTATGTAATAGAAATATAATACAAGCCACAAAAGTAATCTTAAGTTATGTGGTAGTCAAATTAAGTAGTAAAAAAAAGATAAAATTAATTCCACTACCATTTCAGTATTTAAATACAAAAATTAAAATATTTTAGATTCTTTTTTCATACTACTAAATCTTTGACAACCAGCATGTATTTTTATACTTAATACAGCTCAATATGATTTAGCCATATTTCAAGTGCTCAATAGCCACGTGTAGTGGCTAGTGAACTAGACAGTGTAGGTGAATGACAATATGCCTCATGGGCTATAATACTTAAAAGGATACCAGTAAGTTTGACAACTACTTCAGAGGTGATCAAGCAGAGACAAAACAGGTCATCTGTTACTCTTTAGTTATATTAATTCCTTAAAAAGTATATAAAACTGTCCATCTTCTGAGTAGACTGCCTTCATGATACATGCAGAATAATTCCTTTTCTAGATCCTACTAGAATAAAGTGATCAGTATCCCAATATCTGTCTCTACCAAAAGAAGTCACTAAGCTAATAGCCCACTGTCCTTCGCTTCAAACCAAGGATCACAGGCATAGATGATAAACCATTTGTGTTGTAGTCAATAAGGGAATATAACATAATTCAGGGAGAAGGTAGTAATCAAATAAAAGAGAGTCTGAAAATGTTAGGAGTCAGCCGTCTGGGATTAAGAACTGCAAAGTTAGTTTACATTAGTGGTATACTACTGGTATTTATTTTAGAGTTGCACTTTGTGAGGACTCTTCTTCCCAGTATAAATAGGTATGCCATGGGAAAAGGTACCAATATTCAGGAATATTTAGGAATTGCTGAGTTAAATGAAATTTAGGTTCCCCCAGCCTTATAATACGGGACTGTTCCTGGACCTTTATAAGCTATCATGCAGTCTCCATCTTAGAGTGGGTTAGAAAGTTACAGAGCAGCATTTCCCAACTATTTTAACAAAGAAACTTCATTCTCATCAATCAGTTTGAGAAACTAGCTTCCCACAATGGAAAATAATGATCCAGAAACACAAGTAAGAAAGACTACTCCCATGACCCCAAGAAAAATCAATGCTAGAGTATGGGGAAGGGCTTTAAGAACAGAGTATACTATATTGTTGGGTTAGGCTATAAGGGTCTAGTCCTAATAGTATTTTAACAAATTCTAAGGACTAAATGATCATGAACACCTTTTTGATTTGGTCAGGTATAAAAGGCAATGCTCCATCTGTAAAGCTATAATAAATACCTATTCTCTTTCTATATTGAAGGCATAATAGATATGAAATACAAGACTAGTTTAATTAAAATCCTATCCCCCACCCCAACTATTATTTTGGTCTTTATGCTCCTGCTAGCTGAAAGAGAAGCTTCATGAAATCAAATGTGAGTGAGGGGTCAAAAACTCATCTGATTCTAAAGCTGCTGCAGTTGAAATCAGGCATGTTTAAGGAACTTTGTGAACTTTACAGCCTAAAAGTTAAACAAACAACTAGAATAATTAATGTACACAGAAACATCTGAAATGGTACATTGTCTAGAATGAAGAGAGATCTAAAATACCAATAAGAATATCAATTATGACAATAAAGGCAAGAATAAGAATTACTTCCCTGAAGGAGGGAGGGTTTTTTTTGTTTTTTTGTTTTTTTATGTTTTGCAGAGGGTACCACTGGTAAAATAAAGAACACACTCAAAAAAAATCCCGTGATCACACGAAATCCCTAATCTGGATTAAATGCTTCCCCTAAAGGAGAGAAAACATAAAATGAAAGTAGGATTTAACAAAGTATTCAGGAGAGATGGTTCTAAGTGCCAGTAGGAGGAGACAGTTAATTTTTGCCAATCTGGTAGGTGTGAAAAAGTTGTCTTGATTTGTCTTTCTCTGAGCACTAACAAGTCTGAGCATATTTTAGTGGTTTCACTGTTATTTTTAAAACTATGTTTCCTTTTTACTGAATGCCTGATTATGCCTTTTGTCCAAATTCATATGTGCTTGTTCCTCTCTGTTAATAAACTATAGGACTTCTTTATATATTTCAATATTAATCTTTCAGTTATGTGACAACCATCTTCTCTCAGATTGTGACTTATTCTTTCCCTTTTATCATACTGACAAAAGGTTAACACATCTTTAGAATTAAATATAAATGCTCAGAAATGCTAGAGATTTCTACCAAACATTCAAGAATACCAGTTTTACAGTCTCTTCCAGATAATAGGAGGGAAAGTTTCTCAATTCATTTTATGAAGCTGTTATTATCATTGTATTGGCAGAATGACAGACACATAGATGAATGGAATAGAAAAGAGCACCTAAAAATAGACATATTCAAATATGCTCAACTGATTTCTGACAGAAATGCAAAAGTAATTCAAAGGAAGAAAGACAGATTTTCAACCAATGGTGCTGGAGCAATTCCGTAAGTTGAAAATGAAACACCATTTCACGGCCATTAGGATAACTCCTATCAACAGAACAAATGTCCGTAAGGATATGGGGAAACTGGAATTGTTGTACCATAAATACTGTAATCATATTATAATTAGCCTTGGCATTTGGTATTCCAAGTTCTTAACTTTGTCCTTCTTCTTTAGGAGCACCCTGACTACTCTAGGACATTTTCTCTTCCACAAAAAGCTTAAAATCAGATTGTATGGGTTTTTTTGAGAAACACTATTTTGATTAAAATTGCATTGAGTTTGTAGAACTATTTGGTAAAAAATGAAAAAAATCTTTATAATAGTCTTTATTTTAAATAAACAGCACATTTCTCCATTTATTTAGGTCTAAATTAAAGTTTTTCAATAAGGTTTTTAAAATCTATTTAAAAAGGTCTGCACATCTCAAGATTTATTTACAAGAACCTATTTGTTTTGTATTGAATGTTTTCAAATTAAACTTTATTTTATTTATTTATTTATTTTTTATTTTTTGCTTTTTAGGGCCACACTCACAGCACATGGAGGTTCCCAGGCCAGAGGTCTAATTGGAGCTACAGCTGCCGGCCTACACGATAGCCACAGCAACACCAGATCCGAGCCGTGCCTATGACCTACACCACAGCCCATGGCAATGGCAGATGCTTAACCCACTGAGCAAGCGCCAGGGATCAAACCCGCAACCTCATGGCTCCTAGTTGGATTTGTTTCTGCTGCGCCACAATGGGAACTCCAAATTTTATATTTTTATATATATTTACATATAAAATTACTGTCATACATACAAATGCAAATGATTTTGCTGGACTATCTTGATAATTTCAGTAATTTTTAAGTAGACTGAGTTTTCTATATAAATTAACCCATGATAAGTTTCTTTCTTAAAATTATTTCTTTTAACTCGTTTTAGTTTATTTCTGAAAGTACAATGTAGATAAGAGTGGTAATAAGCATTCTCATCTTGTTTCTAATTTTAAAAGGGGAGTTTTAGGAGTTCCCATCGTGGCATAGTGGTTAACGAATCTGACTAGGAACCATGAGGTTGCAGGTTTGATCCCTGGCCTTCCTCAGTGGGTTAAGGATCCAGCATTGCCATGAGCTATGGTGTAGGTTGCAGACGCGGCTTGGATCCCTTACTGCTGTGGCTCTGGCGGAGGTCGGTGTCTACAGCTCTGATTAGACCCCTAGCCTGGGAATCTCCATATGCTGCACAGGAGCGGCCCTAGAAAAGGCAAAAAGGCAAAAACAAAACAAAACAAAACAAAAAAACAGGGAGTTTTAAATCTTTTTCACTAATAGATATGTTTTTTGTAGTTTCTTTGTAGACATCCTTTACCAAGTTAAGGACCTTCTTATTCTTAGTTAAGAATTCTACTATAAACAGATACTGAATGTTACTAAATTCTTTTTCTGTGTCACAGATAATCAAATACTTTGTCTTCCCTCATCTGTTAAAGTTGTCTGTCAATTATAGAAGATTTTTCTAATGGACTAACTTTATAAAACTCAAGCTGGCTAAGACATATTACCTATTTTTTAAAATACATTTTTGGCACTAATTTTCTGTTTGTTTTGGACATTCTAGTCCTATATTTGAGCAGGATAGTAATATTCTACCTTGTTTGGGTGCCAAGATTTACACTAGGTTGGAGTTTCCATCGTGGCTCAGTGGGTTAAGAACCTGATATGGTGTCTGTGGGAATGCAGGTTTGATCCCTGGCCTCGCTCAGTGGATTAAGGATCTGGCGTTGCTGCAAGCTGCGATGTAGCTCACAGATGTGGCTCAGATCCCACATTGCTGTGGCTGTGTTGTAGGCTGACAGCTTCAGCTCTGATTCGACCCCTAGCCTGGGGAATTCCACATGTGGCGGGTGCAGCCATAAAAAGAAAGAAAAAGATTTATACTAGCTTCACAAAATGAGTAGAAGTATATATTAGTTACTGCTGTGTAATACATTACCTAAAAACTTAGTGGTTTAAACCAACATTTGTTTTCTAACAGTTTCTGTGTGTCAAGAACTTTGGAGTGGTTTAGCTGGGTGGGGTCTAAGTGTTTCTCATGAGGTTTCAGTCAGGATGTCAGCAGGACTGCAGTATCCATTTTCAAGATGGCCCAATCACATGCTCATGGTGTGAGGCCTCAATTTCTCACAGAGGTTCCTCCATAGCCTTAAATGTTCTCATGATAATTAACTGGCTACCCCGAGAATGAGTAATCCAACAGAGTGAGGAAGAAGCTGCAGAGCCTTTTATGAACTATTACCTAAAGTCCCACACTGTCACTTTTTTGCTTTTTAGTGTTAGAATTATTTCAATAGGTCCAGTCCACACTCAAGGGGAGGAAATCAGGTTCCACGTTGTGAAGCAATATCAAAAAAAGCTTAAGGTATTTTACAACAACCATAGAGCATTCCCTCTTTTTCTAATTTATAACTTTGTTTATGTTTAGAATAATCTGTTCCTTGATTACTTGGTAGACTTCACTTATAATACTATTGGGACTTGGTATTTTCTTTGCAGGTAGTTTTAAAAAAATTGATTCAACTTCCTTAACGGCTAAAGGGAAATTTGCTCTTCTAGTATGAAGTAACTTAAAGATTAAAAAAAAAAAAGTATCCACTGCATTAAATATTTACAATGCACTGACATTAAGGTTGCTTATAAATTCCCTTATTTTGATCTCTGTTGCATCCATGGTTATGTCACATTTTTCATCCCTAATATATATTTATTTTTTTCTTGATTCATTCCTGAGTCTTGACCATTTAACAGGATTTTGCAAAAACATCAACTCTAATGTTGGATCACACCATATCTTAGTTTCCTATTCAATTTCTAGTCTTATCTTTATTACCTCGTTCCTTATATTTTCTTTGGGTTAATTATATGGTTCATTTTTTATCTTAAACTGAAAGCTTAGCTCATTAGTATTCAATTCTTATGTTTTTCCTTAAGCCAGGTAAGCTACAAATTTCTCTATTAAGTGCTAGTTAACTACATTTATAAGTTCTGATAGGGAATCTTTCCATTATCATACAGATCTCAATATTTTCTAGTATTCATCAAGATTTCTTCTTTGAAGATACTTTTAAACTTGCCAGATATATGCACATGCTCGCTAACTTTTAAAAATAAAGCAAAAAATAAAATAAAATAAAAATAAATAAAAATTAAAGCAAAGAAAATTTAAAAGTACAACCAACAACTGTATGTGCTTCACCTAGACTCAATAATAATAATTAGCCAAATTTATTTTCTCTTTCTACATACGTATATATATAGATAAATAACATGCATTTTACCATACCATTTAATAGTAAGTTGTAAACACTAAGCCACTTCATCCCTAAACATTTTGGCATACAACTCTTAATAATAAGCACAATCTCCTAAGTAACTGCAATTCCATTATGTCACATTAGAGAATTAACAGTAACTCCACAATACAGCATGTAGCCCACACTCCCATTTTCCTTAATTATCTCAAGAATGTCTTATAGAGCTTTTATTTCGGAACCATATCAAATCCAGGTTCATGCATTTTAAGTGGTTCTTATATCTTTTACTTAGAACAGTCTTTCTTTTTTTTCCCTATGATGTTCACTTTTTGAAGAGTCTAGGACAGCTACTTGAGAATGTTACATACTCTGGATTTTTATGACGGATCTTGGATTTGCATCCAGTATGAAATCCCTGCCTTGTAATGGTAGTGTTTAATCCATTTATATTTAAGGTAACTATTAATATAGCTGGCTATGCTTCATCTGGTATTTTAGTGTTCCATTTTACCACCTCTACTGGCTTTTTAGCCATACTACTTTGTTGAGTGACTGCTTTAGAGATCTGCAATATTATGTCCTTAATCTATCACAGTCTACTTTCAGTTAATATTACATCATTGCACCATCATACAACTACGCAATTCAATCTACCTTCCTACTATTCTGTGCCATTCCATGTTTTTTACTCTACGCATTATAAACACACAATACATTAACATTTTTGTTTTAAAGAGGTAATTTTAAATTAATTTTGTTTTAAAGAGTAACAAGAAAATGTAATTTGTATTTACCTAAAGAGACCAATTCTGGCCCTCTTCATTTCCTCATTTAGAGCTGAGCTTCTGATGTTTCCTTTAGCTTGAAGAACTTTAGTATTATGTGTAGTGAATTCTGATAGTGATTAATTCTCTTAGCTTTTGCTCATCTGATAAGGTCTTTATTTTGCCTACAACGATGAAATGTATTTTTGCTGGGTTTATAACTCCAAGTTGAATTTCTTTTTCTTTCAGCACTTTAAATAATATATTCCATTGTTTTTCAGTCTCTATCATTTCTGATGAGAAATCAGTGTTCATTCTTAGTACGTTCCCCTATGCAGTATGTCTTACCCTCCCTCTAGTTACATCTAATGTTTGGTCTTTAGCATTTTGACTTGGTTTCCTTTGTGTTTATTGTACTTGGAGTTTGATGACCATCACAGGTCTGTGGACTGCCATCAAATTTGGAACTCTTTCAACTACTCTATTTTCAAATATTTTCCTGCTCCAATCTCTCTTCTCTTTCTGGGGCTTCATTTACACATATGTTGTACCACTAAATATTGGCCAGGGGTCACTGAAGTGTGTTCATTTTTTTTTTTTTCATCTCCTTTTTCTCTCTGTGGTTAAGTTCACTCAAGTTTTCTTCTGCAGTTTCCAATTTGTCATTAAACATATTGAGTGAATATTTCATTTCAGATACTGAATTCTTCTGTTCTGGATTTTCCATTTGATACTTAGATTTCCACTTTTGTTGAGATTCCCTATCTGTGCACATGAATCATGTCCATCTTTCCCTTTAAATTCTTGAACATATCTACCAGAGATAATTTTTAATCTTTGTCATCTCTGGGTCTGTTCCTATTGTTTTCCTCTAGAGATAAGATACATTTTCATGCTTCTTAATTTGCCTAGTAATTTCTTATATAAACTGGACATTGTGGATACTATGTTACTGAGTGTCTGAAGTCCTTCAAAGTGTGTTTTATTCTAGCAGGCAGTTAATGTACTGGAAGCTCGACCTAATTCTGCTGAAGCTTAGTTTTGAGCTTTGTTAGAATGGGTCTAGAATAGAACTTACTCCATGGGTAAGGGAGCCTTAGTCCAAAATATAAGATTTTCTGGGGTCTCAACTAATTTCCAAGGTGCTCAGCAAGGCCCTTCCAATCTGGCTGGCTGAAATTCTGTCTCTTGGCATCATGAGACCTTCAGAATTTCCTGCTGACTTACAGGTTCCAATAGTTGTAATCTAAAGAGAACTGTCTCCTACATGTGGAGCTCACTATTCAGATAGAGACTCTAACAATGCCTGTGGAAACTTCTGAAGCTTATTCTCTACCTAGCTCCTTCTTTCAAGTACCCCAAATTCCATCTGTTTCAGCAGCCATGCACTCCAATCACTGTTTCTATTATTAAATCTCATGTCTCTACGTGGGCTCCACTTCCCTTAGCTGCATGGTAAGCTAGAGTGAGTCTGTCTTTCGGGTTTTCCTTTTCTAAAGGATCACAGCCCTTACCAAAAAATAAAAAAATGTACAGAAGACCCGAAAAAATACTTTCCAAAAGTAGATATACAGATGGCCAACAGACACATGAAAAGACATGCAACACCACTTATCATCAAGGAAATGCAAATCAAAACCACAATGAGTTATCACCTCATACCTGCTGGAATGCCTATTATTAAAAAGATAAAAAATAACAAGTACTGTCAAAGACGTGGAGAAAAGGGAAACTTTATTCATTGTTGGTGGAATGTAGATTGGTGCAGCCACTATGTAAAACAGTATGGAGGTTCCTCAAAAAATTGAAAATAGAATTACCATGCGATCCAGCAATTTCACGTCTGAGTCTTTATCCAAAGAAAACAAAAACACTAACTCAAAAATACGTATGCACCCTTATGTTCACTGCAGCATTATTTACAATAGCCAAGTTACAGAGGAAACCTAAATGTCCATTGATAAATGAATAAAGAAATGGTGGTATATGTGTACATACAATTTGCCATCATATCACCAAGACATATATTTTACTTATTGTTTATTATGTCTCCCTCAACTGCAATGCAAGTTTTATGAAAGCAGACATTTTTGACTATTTTGTTTATTGCTATAACCCCAGAATTCTAAGAGAATCTCTGCCTAACAGAAGGTATTTATTAATATTTGTTGAATGAATGACTCGTTGTATGAATATTAAGGAAGCATATGCTATATGATATGATTTAAACTAGACCAAAACAAACAAAATGTATTTATAGGAAAAAAGAATCAAAAGAAACATGCTTAGAAGTTTTTTGTAATTAATATTTGTTGCTTTTAAGATATAAAAAATAAATGATCTTTTAAAAAAAGACAGTGCATTGAGATTACATTATCAAACAAGAATAAATGCACATAAGTCAAAATGGATTAAAACGTCTTCCTGACTAGTGATTAGAACTGTGACAAATCATTATTTATATCAATTTAAGACCATAAATATTTGCTAACATAGCATTATTGGAGATATAAAGATGAATAAGATGTGTTGTTGCCCATGAGGGGCTCAACATCTACTGGGACAGATATGCAGTAAAAAAATACAGTACATGTAAACTCTGATAAGTGCTTCTGGAAGTATAAGGTAAACAGGGGAAAAGAAACACTGTAAAGAAAACAGTAAACTGGGGGAGGTATAATTATGGTCTTGAATACTGTCTTTGAATATGCAGAGGGAAAAGAGAAGCCAAAGCCAAGGCAAAGAGATGGAAGATTATAAAAGAGACCTGTAGAGAACAGCAGAAACTTTGAAACATCTGTCAGGCAAGGGGTGCAAGACAAGGATATCCTCCAGAGCTAGACAGAGAACCTAAATGTGTTACAGCAGGACCTAATACAAATAATATATGGTGGGGTATGTCATGAAATCAAATAAATGAAAGGTATTCACATAAAAATTTCTGCAAAATTTAATAAAAAGCATTGTGCTAGTCCCGGGTAGAGACACTATGTAAGAGAAAGGAAGACAGAGAAGATAAACTGGAAACAAATTAGGAAGTGTTTGGACTTGATCCTGCAAGCAATTTTGAAAGAAATATTTCAAAAAGTAAACAAGATTTCAGAAAGCCTCAAAAAACATTAAAAATTATTTAAAAAAATCACCCATACCACCACTGCTAACATTACTGAAAGAAAGTATTTTGGTGTGTTCTTCTCTCATTCTCTTTTCTAAGGTTAGAGTCATGTGTGGGTGAATATTTATATGCACACATGCATGTGTGTGTGTATGTGTGTTTGGTTATGTATGTGAACTTGTGTAACTATATTGCTTTTTTGGTATTCCACTAAGAGTATATCAAAAGATGTTATTCATTTAGTCTCCTTAACCATTTTTAATGGGAGCTTAAGCATTAAAATTTTATTCTGATTTGTCTTTTAATTTGGGCTAGGAGGTGAAAAAAAACTAAGGTTTTTTTTTTTTTTCATTTTAACTGGTAAAATTTGGGGGGGGGTTGTTTTGAGATGTCTTCTTCTTCTTCTTTTTTTTTTTTCTGAGATGTCTTCTAATAGGGAAAACAATCTTTCACTCCACTAGAAGTTCATTTCTGGAGTTCCCTGATGGTTCAATGGGTTAAGGATCTGGCATTGTCACTGCTGTGGCTTGGGTTGCTGCTGTGGCATAGGTCTGATCCCTGGCTCAGGAACTTCCACATGCCACAGATGCAGCCAAAAAATAAAAAAGAAGAAGTTAATTTCTATTTTGTTCTATTCTTTTATCTTAATCATCCCAGTGTTTTTGTTTGTTTGTCTGTTTACATTTAACCATGTATTCATTGGAATTATGTTGATGACTACTACAAGTTGAGGCTCTAAATTTAAACAACTGCACTAACACCATTTCCTAAATAATCATCCCGTTGACTTTTGGTACCCTTTTTATCATGTATTTGTATTATAATTGTAATACAACTTGGCTATGATTCTAAATTATATGTGTGTGTGTGTGTGTGTGTGTCAGTGACATACAAATGTTATTAAATATTACTGAATGTAACAGTTTTAAATTTGGAACTCAAGGGATGAACAACTGCAATCCAAAAGAGTCAAATTATAGAGGTCTAAAATACAGTTTTGTTTTAGGTTTTATTCTGCCACAATCACTCCAGAGCCCATTCATCTCTTTAAGTTATCAGAAAGATTAAACATGTGTAACCTCAGCTATACAATCAAACAGCTAACACACTGTTGCAATGACATCCCAGAATAATTTCCTATAAACTGGATTTCTCTGGCTAGGTTTCAGTTATAGTCCCTTACAGTTCTTTGTCTTCATCTAGGAAGGCAGATGGCTGAGCAACCTCTAATTCTTCATACTGCACAGCCAATGTTTGAATACACATTCCAACTTACTTTTAAAAAATTATTTTAAACAACTGTAGAGAACTTATTCTATTATTTGAATAAAGCAAGATGAAGTTCATCTCTAGATTGACATTTTAGAGAATTCACAACATGTCACCTCTCACATAAGGAGTTAGGTATCCCAAAATGTCCTTTCAGCTTAATTCCTATCTGTCTTCAACTGATGGGAATTTGGTAGCCTTATATCTGCAGACTAAAGCAAGCAACTTAGCACAGCCCTTCCTTCTTTTTTTTTTTTTTAAATTATTTATTATTATTTTTTTCCCACTGTACAGCAAGGGGGTCAGGTTATCCTTACATGTATACATTACAATTACATTTTTCCCCCAGCCTTTCTTCTGTTGCAACATGAGTATCTAGACAAAGTTCTCAATGCTATTCAGCAGGATCTTTTTTTTTTTTTTTTTTAAAGCCCTTCCTTCTTTTAATCTCTCCTGCTGCCTCACCCATTCTCTACAGTATTTATTAAATGATTTTGCATAATCTTTTCCATAGCAGAAACTCATCACATCTTTTCTTTAAAAACCTGATTAGGCTCTGAAACAACCTGATAAAGAAATATAAAACTGTCAACTTCTCAGATTACAAATTTAAAAGGAGATATACAATTTCAATATATCACATAAGTAAGTTTTTTCTTTTATGATGGGAACAGAAAAGTGAGGGACAGAGGAAAAAAGTAAAAGAGGGGAAGATAAGAGTAAGAGAGAAAAAACAATAGAACAAAAGATGGAGAAAAAATTGAGGGAGACAAACTATGAGGCTCTGAAATATCTATTATAAACACCTTATACTATACTAACATAAGCACTGTGAGGAAATACTTAACAATTTACTGGATATTATCTCGTGTCTTGTTTTAGATGAGATGATTCACATTTATAAAAAACAAGTTTAAAAGATATAATAGACCACTGCAAATATCTGGGGGCCAAAGAGAGTCTGCCTAAAGAAATAACTACAAGGAGAAGTGAGGAACTGGTGATTAACTATAAAGATTAAGAGGAAGTACAGGGTAGATTATCCTGAGGAAAGTCACCCTTAAAGAAGGATAGAGAGCAAGGAATAGCTTTGAGAAGAGAGACAAATAGATGCTACATGCCAACTTCAGAGGCAAACTGGAGGGGGAAAAAAAACAGAAAGTGATGAAAGGAATTGAGAAAGAAAAATTAGCCCTAAATGGGCTAGAAGCAAAGCTGGAACAAGAAGGCAACACTGAGAGAAAACTGTAAATACTTACACACTGTGTTAAGACCTGCTCTTTCACACAACAAAAGTGTGACCCTAATGTGATTACCCACCAGTATTCAACTCCATAGTCAAAGGTTTTCTTATCATTGTAATATATATGATATACAGACTGGAAAGCCATAAATAGTTGAGGACATACTGTATGAAACCCTCCAGAGAGGAAAAGCATAAAAATAAAGGTGGCACCCAACACTGGGCTGGGAGTAAGTGTGGTAAAGAATAAGCCGAAGAACAAAAGAGTTAAGTTCGGAGGTTCCTCAGATCCATATTACACAGGAGAAACTTTTTGGAATTCTCTGTTTTTTAAAAAAATAAACTCTAAAAATCCCCTGGGAGCAAGAAATAGTGAATAAAAATTTTTATTACTCTCCAGGGGGCGGGGGGAAATACTGGTCAGAAGGATTTTTTAAGGAACTGAGATGGACATAAAAACATACGTGTTTAATCTTGAATTCCCTGGAAATGCCCTTAAAGAAAGAAATCACATCGCCCCAAAATTAAGCTTTAAGGATCACAGCTAAGTGCATAGGTTGTGCCAGACCTTCCCTCATACTGTTTTCCACAAGAAGTCAGGCTGTACTAATTTGACATGTTATCATTCCCAGAGGTTAAAAATAAAGAAGTGGGGCAGTGACATCACAAAGTCATTTTTTTCTTCTCCCTTACCTTCTTAATGAGAAATTATAAAGAAATTTAAATTAAATATTTATTAAGAGCACTTAATACTTTTCCACAATAAAACATTATTCCATAACGTGTATATGTGTGTGTGTGTGTATATATATACACACACACCAGTAAAATCTACCACACTGAGGGAAAAGGGAGCATGTCAGTGAGTTTCAGAAAAAATATTTAATACTTTAAGCTAAAAAAACAACTTGAGATTATATATACCAATTTGAATTTTGATAAAATGATTTATTTTTGGTAATGCTGTCTATATTAACACTAAGTTAGAAATTCAAAAGGTCATTTCCAAAGAGAAATTTAAAATAAACTATATTTTTACACTATTGAAAATGGTTTATCAAGAAGAGACTTTCAGTGGTAAAAATACTAAAGTTTGCTATTTTTATTTGTAACCTCTACTACACTCAGTAACTTATAGCTTAAAACAAGATATGAGGGGTAGACAATGGAAAGTGGGAGGGGGAACAGAAGGTAAATTGCACCAGACCACCAAGTGAAGTCTAAAAGAAGTTTACTGCATAATTACTGAGTTAGCTGCTGTATATAAACATGCATTCATTTTGCAATGGGGAAAATGTATTTGAGAGAAAGAATCCTTGTTTTTATAGTGCTAATATTCTATGAGAGGAAACTCTGAAATTATACAATTATCTTTACTGCAACTGTAATGCATGGTAACAAGAATTAGAACCTAGGAAGAAAGTGACTGAGGATCTGGACTTACCTCAAAGATTCAGGAAAGACTCTTTCCTTTTGGAGTTGAGTTGAGCTTTGAAGGATAAGTAGAAACTTATGAAGAAAAGATGAGGGCTGGAAAAGTGTAGAGGAGTGAGCCTTTAAAACATCAGTAGGGTCTTGTCACTCCTCTGCTTGAATCTCCCATCTTACTAAGAAAGGATGCCTACGCCTTAGAGCTTACTAGGCCTACAAGGCCCTACACAAATCTCGCCTTCCTCTACCTCTGACCTTATGTGTACACTCTATGCACTCTCAGCACTTGGCCTGCTTAAAGCAGCTTTCTCATGACTTTTGCATTTGCTATTCCCTCTGCGTGGAAAACGACTTTCAAATATCATCATCAGTCTCTCTATCAATCAGAAGTAACTTGAATTCTGTGTTAAGTGATTGTGTGTTAAAACGAAAAAGTTTTTTGAATTTTATTGCAGTTAAAAAATAACAGCAAACATTTATTGAGTACTTAGCATGTGCCAGTCTATACTCACTGTTTTATATATGAATTACCTCATTGAATCTTCAGTACAACCTTATCGGTAAACATTATTACTGCTTTCATTTTACTGATAAAGGAGACAATTTCAAAAAGTTATGTGACTTGAATGGCAAAGCAAGGCAACTCATTTTAGAATGACTTACCACTGCACTGGACTGCCTCTTTGTGATTCTGATTATTTTGACTCAAAGTTAAATATGTAAGATTTTTAAAATAGAAGTTACTCTGTTTTGTAAGTTTTTATGTTTGGCAGAGAAATTTTATAACCATCTTAAAATTAATTTAGGATAGTATAATTACCTCACTGTTCAAAAATGTGAGAAAAAAGGTAACAGCTGACATTGTCCTTATAATCACAAATGAAGTAAAATGTTTTAAACTAATGTGTGCCACAGCAAGACTCACATAAGTATTTAACCAGTTATAATGAAGGTGAAGATGCTAAAAAAAAGTCCTGGACAATTGTTTTAATCCTGGACAATTTTTTTTTTTTTTGCAGTAAGTGTCCAAATGGAAGAAAGCTTTTTAGTATATTTAAAATAATAAAAGAGGAGACGGGATTAAGATGGCGGAATAGAAGGTCTGGAGCTCAACTTCTCTCCTAAAAACAACAAAATTCACAACTAAAAACTGAGTAATCTCCACCCAAATGGACCGGAAACCCATACCCTACTCCAGAAGAAAAAGAGGAGGCCACATCCACAGGTAGGAGGGGTGATTTCGTTATATAAACAAGCCCATACCCCACGGGTGGGAAGCTCCACAGACTGAAAACTAACTGGCTCACAGAGACTCACCCACAGGAGTGAGAGTTCAGAGCCCCACATCAAACCCTCACATGCTGGGATCTGTCACTGGGAGAAAGAGCCCCTGGAGCACCTGGCATTGAAGGCCAGTGGGGCTTGTGTGCAGGAGCTCCACAGGACTGGGGGAAATGGAGACCCCATTCTTAAAAGGCACACACAGACTTTCACATG
The DNA here is from genome assembly GCF_016906955.1 of Phacochoerus africanus. Lineage (NCBI taxonomy): Eukaryota > Metazoa > Chordata > Mammalia > Artiodactyla > Suidae > Phacochoerus > Phacochoerus africanus. The sequence continues at coordinate 117,748,049 of NC_062545.1, read as the reverse complement.
CACTAGGTCCCAGGGCAGAGCCAGAGCTCCACAGGAACCTAGGTCAAACCTGACTGCAGTTCTTGGAGGACATCATGGGAAAACAGGGGTGAATGTGGCTTGCTGTGAGGGAAGGATATTGAAAGCAAAGCTCTCGGGAATGTTCAGCAGTTGCCTTTCTCTGGAGGTGGCCATTTTGGGAAAATCTGGCCCCACCCATCACTCAGTGCTGAGAAGCCCCAGGGCAAACAACAATCCAGGTGGGATCACAGCCCCACCCCTCAGTAAACAGGCTACCTAAAGAGCCTCAGGCACACAGCAGCCCCTAATCCCATCCAGAGACTAAGCCCCACCCACCAGAGGGATTAGAATCAGCTCCACCTACCAGTGGGCAGGCATCAGCCCCTTCCATCAGGAAGCCTACAGCAAGCCCCCCATACCGACTTCAGCTACAAGGGGGGCAGACACCAGAAGTAAGAGAGGCTACAACTCTGTTATATATAAAAAGGTCATCACACCAAAAACCTATAAAAATGAAAAGACAGAGAACTATAACTCAGATGAGGGAGAAAGGAAAAACCTTAGAAAATCAGCTAAGCAATGAGGAGATTCTTAGCCTCCAGGAAAAAGACTTTAGATTGTCGATGCTGAAGATGATGCAAGATACTGGAAATAAACTGGAGGCAAAGATGGATAACTTACAGGAAACACTGAGCAAAGAGATACAAGATATAAAACGTAAATAGGAAGAGATGCAAAATACAATAACTGAAATAAAAAAACTCACTAGAAGCAGCTAACAGCAGAATACAGGAGGCGGAAGAATGAATAAGTGAGGTGGAGGACAGATTAGAAGAAATTACGGATGCAGAACAGAAAAGAGAAAAAAAGATTGAAAAAAAATGAAGAGAGTCTCAGGGAACTCTGGGACAATGTTAAATGCACCAACATCCGTATTATAGGAGTGCCAGAAGGAAAAGAGAGAGATAAGGGGACAGAAAAAATATTCCAAGAGATAATAGCCGAAAACTTCCCTAACATGGGAAAGGAACCACTCACTCAAGTACCATATAAAATAAACCCAAGGAGGAATACACTGAGACACATATTAATCAAACTGACCAAAATTAAAGACAAAGAGAAAATCTTGAAAGCAGCTAGGGAAAAGAAACAAGTAACATACAAGGGAACCCCAATAAGGTTATCGGCACATTTTTCAGCAGAAACTCTGCAGGCCAGAAGGGAGTGGCATGATATACTTAACGTGATGAAAGGAAAAAACCTTCAACCAAGAATACTCTACCCAGCAAGGTTCTCATTCAGATTTGAAGCAGAAATCAAAAGCTTTACAGATAAGCAAAAGCTGAGAGAATTCAGCAACACTAAACCAGTCTTACAACAAATACTAAAGGAACTTCTCTAGGCAGGAAAGAAAAGATCAGCAACAGGAAACAAAAATTCCACAAATGACAAGGCTCACCAGGAAAGGTATATATACAGGAAAGATACGAAATCATCCATGCACAATTATACCATCAAAATCAGAAATCATGAGAAGAGGTGGGTACAAATGCGGGACACTGGAGATTGAACTTGCAATTAAGAGAACAACAACTTAAAACAATCTCATATACATATAGACTCTTACATCAAAACTTCAGGGTAACTACAAACCAAAAATCTACAATTGATGCACAAACAAGGAATCTCTGGAGAAGAAATATATCTCATAGTAAATAAGTGCATAATCCACCATGAAGGGGGTCATCTGACATCATTCTTGGAATGCTGAAGTCTTCTTAGATCTGATTCTGATTTCCTCTCCATCAAAGAACTTATGATAATTATAATTAAATAATGCCACTGTACAATTAAATAATACAGTTCTACAACTGTATTATTAATAACCATTTCTCTCCATGGTACAATGTAAAGTCTATAATGTCTTGTTTATCACATCACCTAGAATGGTGTAATGCCTTTATTGAAGAATCAATGAGATGGAACAAATTGTGAGGACATATTTATATAGTTACACTGTTTTTTAACCAACTTATGCATTGTATATTTTACTTATTTTCAGAGGGTGTATTATTTTTGTTATTCTTACCAGATAAGTTATTCTTTTTACTATGCTACATAAAATATTTAATGGTATATAAGGCTTTCTTCTTTATAAACTTTAGTTGCATAATATAACAATTTAATATAATGCTAATTTTTAAAGAAAAATTGAAATGTAATAGATAAAACTAAGTAGTAAAGATGAAAGCCATAAAATTGGGATAAAGTATAGAATAAATTTCCTATTTGTCTCAGCATATTTTCTATTCCACTTCTCCAGTGGGAGTCACTTAATCTGTTTCTTAAGATCCATGTTATAATAATCTGTGTGAATGTAATTGTGTGTAAATGTATGTATTTTATTCTGTAAAAAAAAAAAAAAAAAATTAAGGCATCCTCAAAAAAAAATATGGGTGGAACCTGTGGTTATTATTATTATACTAAGTGAAATAAATCAAAGAAAGCCAAATAAAAAATAAATAAATAAAATAAAATAATAAAAGACTGGTAGACAGAGAATGAAGATAAGGAAAGACTGCAGAGAAAAAGAGTAGAGTCAAATGCAACCTCATCTTTGAGCTTCTAGAAGCTTCTAGAAGCCCATGTCCTATTGTTAAGTCTCATCAACATGAAAGACAAAAACATTACCTCCAATGCTCCTATTGCTTTTGACCGTCCAAAATTACAACTAGATAAATAACCTTTACACTTCTAGTTAATGTAGTCCATATAATTCACTTTTCAACTGCTTAAAAAAATTAAAATATTCTAAAATTAGATCATAGTAATAACTGCACAACTTTGTAATGTATAAAAACCACTGAATTGTGCACTTAAAACAGGTGAATTTAATGGTATACAAATTACCTCATTAAATTTCTTTAAAAAATCAGAATCTACATAGGAAATGCTCAATAATTACTTGTAAAATCAATTCTAAGTGGAAGATATTAAATAGTGTGCAGACAAAACAAGGCATTACAAAAAAAAAAAAAAAAAGCCACTCTCCCTTGAGCTCTTTACCATTTACACTGGCTTGCAACTTTTATAGCAAGTATCTCAAATTCAGTGTTACAACACATTCCTGAAATATGTTACAAGTAATTGGTTACTAAAACTTCCAGACAAGATATTGCTGGGGCTTGTTTTTTAGCCTACTCTAACAGCCTGTCTCTTAATTGGTGTATTTAGAAAGTTCACATTTAAAGTGATACAGCTGGACTAATAAGTACTATACTTATAACTATTTGTTATTCACTGCCCTTTTCCTTTCTTTCTTTTTCTTTTTTTTTTTTTTTGGTCTTTTCCACTTTCTTCCTTTTTTGGTTTTGTTTGAGCATTTTCTATGACTCTATTTACTCTGTTAGTATATTGATTATACTTCCTATTAAAATGTTTTTAGTGGTTACTCTAGGATATCTTTATGACCACTCTTAAGTCCACCTTCAAGTAACATGATACCATTCAAGAGTTAATGCAAGAACCTTTTACGGGTATTCCTAATTCCTCTCTTCAGTCCCTTATATTACTGTCATTCATTTCACTTATCCATAGCAATAATCACCAAATAACATTATTTTGAACAAACTATCACCTGTTAAATCACTTAAGGAAAAAAGATTTTATTTGATCTTTTTCCTTTCTCACTCTTCCTACCTTTATGCAGACTTGAGTTTCTTATCTATATCATTTTCCTTCTCTTTGAAGAACTTCCTTTAACATTTCTTGCAAAGCAGGTCTACTGATAACAAATTCTCTCAATTTTTGCTGGTCTGAGAAAGTCTGTATTTTCCTCCACTTTTGTAGGATAATTTCACTGGATACCGAATTCTACGTTGGTGGTTTTCTTCTTTCAATGTTAAATATTTTACTCTACTCTCTTGGTTGTCTGCTTGCCTGCTAGGTTTCTGAAGAGAAGTCTGATGTAATTTTTACCCTTGTTCCCCTGTAAATAAGGCAGTTGCTATTTCCCTCTGGCTTCTTTCAAGACTTCCTCTTGATTTAATTTTCTGTAGTTTGAACATAATATGATTTTTTTTTCTGTCTTTTAGGGCTGCACCCGCAGCATATGGAGGTTCCCAGGCTAGGGGTCCAATCGGAACTGTAGCCACTGGCCTACACCACAGCCACAGCCACTTGGGATCCAAGCAGCATCTACAACCTACACCACAGCTCACGGCAACATCGGATCCTTAACCCACTGTGCGAGGCCAAGGATCAAACCCACATCCTCATGGATCCTAGTCGGGTTTGCTAACCCCTGAGCCATGACAGGAACTCCTGAACATAACATGATTAGGTGCAGATTTTCTGGGTATTTTTCTGTTTGGTATTCTCTCAGCTTCCTGGATATGGTATGGTGTTTGCCATTAACTGGGTGGAAATTCTGCCATTATACTTGAAACATTTTTTTCTGTTCCTCTCTCTCTTCTCTGGTATACCGATTATGTGTGTTCCACTTTTCCTCATCTCATAGTTCTTAGACATTCTGTTTCATCTCTTTCACTCTCCTCTTTCCCTTCTATTTTAGTTTTTATACGTTTCTGTAAATATATCTTCATACTCATGGATCCTTTCCTCAGTGATATCCACTATACTAATGAGGCCATCAAAGGCATTTTTATTTCTCATTTCTGTTAGTATTTTATTTTACTTTATTTGCTTTTTCGGGCCGCACCTGTAGGACCTTGTTGTTTATCCATTCTATATATAATAGCTTACATCTGCTATATTCAAAATCTATGATAAGCAATAATGGAAAATAATATTAAAAGAATGTGTGTGTGTATATATATATATATTCAGAGAACTATATTCTATATTCAATATAATTCTATTTTTTAATTTTTATTTATTATTTATTTTTTGATTTTACTTCCATACCTGTGGCATATTTAAGTTTCTCAGCAAATACAGATGCAGGCCTATGCTACAGCCACGGCAACAATGGATCCAAGCCACATCTGTGACCTAGGCTGCAGCTTGTGGCAACGCCGGATCCTTAACCCACAGAGCAAGGCCAGGAATCAAACCCACATCCTCACGGACACTATGTCAGGTTCTCAACCCAATGGGCTACAGTGGAAACCCCTATTTAATTTTTATTCAACAATTCATTTAATGTACAATTAGTAAAACTAAAGATTTCAACTTAGTGGAAATCTTTTACAACAGTGTAAATGATGCTATAGTAGAATTATACTCACTCTGAAAATTAAAATTAAAGGAATTATTAACTATACTCGGGGTACTCGAGAATTGAGACTACTAAAACTGTGACAAAGACCATTTGAGCTTAATATCTGTTCATTAGAAGACACCTCCTTTGAGCCAGTGGTTCTCAAACCTCAGTACATATCAATCACTTGAAGGGCTACTAAAACAAAGTTTGCTGGTCACACCCCCAAGAGTTTCTGTTACAGTAAATCTGAAGTGGAGTCCCCAATTCACAGTTCTAACAAGTTCCCAAGTGATGCTAGTATAACCACTGCTCTAACAAACCAAGTAGCATCATATAAATAAAATTTTAAAGCTTATAATGGTCTTTTAAAAATAAACTAATTATGCCTCTCTGAAAGAATATCAGACCGAAAAACAAACAAAAAAGGTGCTATATCGAATACACAAGCAGAAGAGACTAGCCTGTTTTATGAATCTCGAACACTTCTGGCCTTCAGAATTGTTTTCCTATTTTGGTCATTCCTCTTTACTTCCCAGATAAATCCACCTTCCTCAGTTATTTGCCCTCACTCACAGATTTCCTTTGCTGTCTTCAGGCTTGAGTGATGACTCAACAAGTTACCCTAGCCTTGGGTTTTGGCTCCTAAAATAAATAGGTTAAACCTTCCACCAGGACGAAACTTTAAAGAAGCTGTCTCCAGAGCTCAATGTTAAAGGAGTCTTCAAAATTCCAAGTTTACCGTTTGGGAACTAAGTTGAGACACAACTGATAAGTCCATAAAACCCTAACTAAATACAGTTGACCTTTGACTAATGCACGGGTCAACCCCCGCACAGCCAAAAATCTGAGTGTAACTTTGCCATAACCTTCAGTATCTGGTTCCGCATCTGCAGATTCAAACAACCATGGACACTTTAATACTGAAGCTAGTATTTATTGAAAAAATTCCACATAAATGTGGACATACCCAATTCAAAGCCATGCTGTTCAAGAGTCAACTCTACTACTGTATACTCATTCATGATGGTTACTCAACTATGTAGTAGTCATCTGCTCAATAATTTTAACATGAGGGACACAATGGCTCTCACTTGGGATATGTATCATTTTAAAATCTAAATATATAGTGAAAGATATTTAATTAGTAGATGTGAAACTCAAAATACATGATTACTTCAGTTTCATCAAAGCAATTAAAAAAAATCAATTGCTATTAAGTCCTCTATTATTATGCAAAATGCAGATTGAGTTTAATAACTTGTTTGGGGAGAAAATTATCACATTAAATATATCGAATATAGAAACATTAATATGTAGAAAAAAATTACCTCTAAGAATGAAGCAAACAAAAATGGTATTCAGTAGTACCTACTGCTAGATGAGAAATACAAAGATGAAAAAGGTGTTGCCTTTAGCTTCAAAAAACCTGTCATTTATTAAAACAGCACAGGAAAAAAATTACATGATTAAGTACTTAACTGTAAAGATCTAAATATACACTATGAAGTCAAGAAAAAGCAACTGTGAACTAGGGTAGCTAAGGAATATTTCACAGTTCAATGACTTGAGCTATGACTTCAAAATAGTTAAAACATAATTAAGCAGGATTTGGAGACAGAGGAGTAGAAATCCCAAAAAAGATACAAAGCAGGAATGAAAGAAGGACCACAAAATATAAGGCAGAGAGTGAAGTGCCTGCCGCACTGAATGCTGGTGAACAGCAAGAAATAAGACTGGATAGATCAAAGAGACTTGATTACACAGGTCTTCAACACCTAACAGAAATATTCAGACAGGATATGGCAGCCAAGATGAAATTACTGGAGGTATTTAGAAGGAAACTACATTAAAAATGATGTTTTAGAAGACTTATTTTGGTGGCAATATGCAGCATAGTTCAGTGTGGGGAAGGGAAGGTCAGGGACACTGATTAGCTATTTTGCTGCTGTATTAATCCAGGAATGAGATGCTAAAGCACCTAGCTATGGTCCTGGCAGCAGAAATATGAAAATAGGGAGTAACTTAAGTGACAGGGAAAAATTGGTAACATATTAAAATACTGGGCATGGGATGAGAGAGAAAAATCAAATATGAAACCCGAACTGCAAGCCTGATAGGAGGAAGGAACAGCAGTATATATTACCAAAAGAACTAGAGTAACTGGAAAGGAAAGCAAATTGAGGTGGTTAGGCATCATGGCACAGAAGAAGGGTTAAAACATAATTAGTTTTATGGGTTAGTGTGAAAAGGCCAAGTTTAAGGTGACAGGGATGGCAATTTATGCTCTGCTGAATGAATGAGATGTGGTTAGAGTTGTATGGTCAGCCTCTCTATTTCTTGACTTTAAGCAGGAATGTAAAAAGAGAAAAAATGAAAGGCTGAGAAATAAGTTTTTGGATATTCACAATTAAAGAGCATGTAGACATTAATCAGAGGTAAGTTCCCTGAAGACAGTGATCCCGCATGCTTGCCCACTGAATGCCCAGTGCCAGGCAGAGTAGCTGATACAAAGGTGACTCTCAAAAAAGAAGGAATGAGAATTTCCAAAGTGTGGCAGAATCATAATAATAAGTAGAAAAGTTAGAGGCAACATGAAAAATAAAAATGGAAAAAAAAATCCACTGAGTTGGCAAGAAGAGCAGGAAGCCAGACCACAAGAGTTAAAAAGGACGAGACAGACAAAAGATCTAAAGGACAGACAATAGCTAAAGGGAAGAGAAGCAGGGTGAATCAAGGGCATTATTTTACTTGCTTTGATATTTTTTTTCAAACTAAAAATATTACTTGCTCATTTAAAAAAAAATCAGAGAATAAGGAGTTCCCTTGTGGCACAGCAGGTTAAGGATAAGGTGTTGTCACTGCAGTGGCTTGGGGTTGCTGCCATGGTGTGGGTTTGATCCCTGGCCCAGGAATTTCTACATGCCATGGGTGCGGCCAAAAAATATATATATATTAAAAATTTGGAGAATACAACATAGCAGAGGAGAAAATCATACATTTTTCCACAATCCAAGTGCAGACACAATTAACACTTTTAAAATATATGTTCAAACTTACTCCACCAAAATATGAGTGGGCTTACAAATCATATAACAGGATGATAACTGTGGGAGTAGAGGGCAGGAAAGGGATAAGGAAACTAGTAAAACCAGTGGTAAGATTAGCCAGCAATGATCACTGTATTTCTTAAATCTTTTCATAGTGGTCAGAAAAATAGTACTTTTCCACTCTAATTATTATTATTTTATTTATTTATTTTTTGTTGTTGTTGTTGCTATTTCTTGGGCTGCTCCCGCGGCATATGGAGGTTCCCAGGCTAGGGGTCTAATCGGAGCTGTAGCCATCGGCCTACACCAGAGCCACAGCAACGTGGGATCTGAGCCGCGTCTGCAACCTACACCACAGCTCACGGCAACGCAGGATCCTTAACCCACTGAGCAAGGGCAGGGACCGAACCCGCAACCTCATGGTTCCTAGTCGGATTCGTTAACCACTGCGCCACGACGGGAACTCCTAATTATTTTTATTGAGAGTAAAGATTTTTGCATATTTGTTAGCAGTTTATGCTATTCTTCCAGTAAAATCAATATTCACATTCTTCATTCACTTATCTAATGACTTTTTTTCTTATGACTATGAATGAGCTCTATAGGTCTTTGAGATCAACTGGTGTTTTACCGCAAAATCTCCAAGGTTGTTTGCTGCTACCTTAAGGAAGTCTTAAGCATGTATAAAGTCTTTGGAAAAGCAGCCTTTGGAAAATTTTGTCAGTTTAATGATGATGACAAAAATGGGGTCTATGTTAAAACATTCCCTAAATATATGGACACATAAATTCAAAGGGGAAAACAAACCTCCAATAATAGAAAAGTATACAGATATAGGTGCCACAATATAGAAGCCAAGATATGGGCTGAATGATACATGAGGAGGGACCCCACATTAAATATTCTAATACTCTTCATGAAGTGGCATCATTCAGAGTCAATTCTGAGTACACAGTCCCTTTCCAAGACTGCTATTGGAGCAGTTCTGGTCCTCCGCCACAGCCCCACCCACCTTCATCCTTTTCTTCTCTAGTATTACTTTATATTATTGCTTCTACCTCTGCACATTAAATTTTAGATGAGAAGATTATTATTGGTGAAAACCCCACTCCTCAGACAAGCAAATTTTGTCCTAAGCTATATTCCTCTAATTAGTCTCATTACTGGCAAGGTTTACTGTCATCAACAACTCTGTATCTAATTTCTCCCAGTAAGTGAACTGTTAAATGTATTTGGATCAACACCCCATCCCTTGATTTTTTTGCTAAGGCCATGATGCTGACCTTTGCCAATAAAAATATTATGTTCTCACTGAATCCTTCTCTCATCTAACTCTGTATTTATTTATAACATCAATCACACCATCACTGCACTTAGAAAATCCTACTTTTCTTAAATTCAATTGATGTTGCATACAACTACACACATTGGGTGAATGTGGGGTAGAGCTAGCATTTTCTTACTTTTTAACCTTTCTACGCTGGTATGTAGTAGACAGTAAAATAAATGTGTACTAAATTCAGTTTTCCTTGACCACTTGATTCTGTAAATACAGGATTAGTCATTGACCTCACTTGACTTCACTTCTTTGAAACTTGTGTGTACAGAATTTGCCCAAACAATGCTTGCTAATATCTTCTGCTTCAGAATGAGATCATGCATTTAATAATTTGACAGTTAATTTTTTGATCATAGACTGCTTATACACAAATGCAATTAACAGATCTAATGAATGCAATCAAATTAGGGAAGTGATTCACTTACATTAACTGAAGCATCTCATTCAAATACTTTCCCCAACCTCTCAGAAGGACCAGCTTTGTTCCAAGCAAGCTATCATTGAAGCAACACTCTTATCCAACTAACTACATTTTTAAATGTCATCTATACTGCAAAAAAGGCTAGTTCTTGGCTCCCCCATATACAAATAATATTTTATTGTCATATTCTAAAGTACTTATTATGTAACAATTGCTTGCTTTAGGTATATTCAGTCTGAATTCCTTTAAAATTTACAAATTAACTTACATACTAGAAAATGAGAATGTTTCATTTAAATTCAGTAAAAATTCACTCAAATGGATTCATCTCAGGTAAGGCCAGTCTAAATTACTGAAAAAAAATTAATTCACACAACTTAGATCATTGTTTCCTATGAGCTGGGAGAAGTTTCATGGAAGCTGTGGCACCATAAGTTGGATCTTAAAGGTAGACACTCCTATCAGCAGAAAACAGAGCAGTTTTAAAGTTGGCAGGTAAAAAGACCAACACAGGCATAAGGAGAAAAACAAGAAAATGAAATGAAAGAAAAAGGGTCATGGATACCCTGTTCCCATCTTGAAGCTACTTGGCAGTAAAAGGTGATCAAAAGAGGAAAGGCACAGAAAAATAAAAAGAATATAAGAAAAGAAAAACACAACCCCAAGTGCTTTCCATCTTGGTATGTATTGTAAAATTAGTCATCATAGATGGCAACACCAAAGCCCTGGGAACCTACTCTCCAAGATAATCAATAACAGAGCTGATGATTTACCTATAACAGAGCTCAAATTCTAAAAACTACAGATTTCAGAAAGAAAAGGGGAGGGCATATGTACCACCACTTCCTATGCTTATGCCCTTGGTAGGTATTACTCATCATTCAGACTTGCAGCATGCAAGCTCCAATCAATTGGAATCCTATGTTGAAACGAGTGTAAAGGTATCCTTTGTTATCTGAACGCTTACTATCTAAACTCAGACTATGAATGGGTTCAGGTAATTTTTTTTTTTTAAACATAATGCTATTTGTAGGAGATGGTATTTCATACCATATGGACCCTTGCTTCCCCAAATTGCAAAACCTAACAGATTGGAACCTGTCACTCTGACCTCCCACTCTTCAAATTCAGAAACCAAATAAATTCAAATAGAAATGAATATATCTGTATGTTTTCAGTCTGTTCTAAGATATAAAACCTCACCTCCTACACAGCTTTTTTTTTGGAAATATATAAATGAGAGTTACTGTAATAGATGTCTGGTAGAGGTACTGTGGACAATTAACCCAACCTTATTGCCTTCTATTTCCTCTTATGAATAGGAAATATACAGTCCATGGAACAGAAAAAAGTAAGTGTTTCAAGAAAGAAAAGTTATGTTTTAAAATTTTTATTCATGAGGGTTGTTAACTGTCTTAATCCCATAATCAGCAATCAAGTGCATTAAGGCTTCAGAGCTTATTCTTCCTTGTTTATTATCCTGCCCAGGGCAGGAAGAATCTTCCTCTTATTGGTCCATGCTGCTCATCTTTAACCTGAATTCTCAGAACCCTGAATGAAGAGGAGAAAGCAACTAAGAAGACCTAATGTAGAGACACTGCTGGGAAAGGAAGCACTGGACAAAGTGGTCTAGTTTGGTCAGAAATATGGAATAATCATCTTACTGTCTTGTTCTTTACAGTACTCATAAAGAACACACTGTCACAACTACAAATTAAAACCTTCACCTTTGATGAAAAGTTGTGAAGCCCAACTCAACACTAAATTATTATGAAAATAATACACACTTCTATTTACATAACCAAATTTACAATATAACACTCACTAACTGCCTTAAAATATTACTACAGAAAGAAAGTTTCTGTGTGAGGTGCTTTTAAGTATTGAACATCTTTATAAACAAAATAATCACACAAATACTCACCTAGTGCAATCTCTCAACTAGCAACAAGTGAACTCCCCAACAACAGGGAATAATACAGTCTTACATATTTTTGTATAATCAACAACAGCTCTTAGAATACTTTAAAAGTAATACATGCACAATAAACATTTGCAGACCCAACCTCAAATAACAGACTCTTGTACTAACAGTATGTGACTTACACCTCAGGTAGTCCTTCTGGGCTAGCTCCCAAGGAAACACCAACAAAATCTAATATAATTCATCCACTGAAAATGTTCTGCTGATTGCTGATTAGTTACATGTTAGTCTTTCACTGTACTTATGGTATGCTTTATTTTTGCTGTCAATATTAATTTAGTAACAGAGCCACAGAAATTTAAGCTAAAGGAACTAGCAAGGTCATTTAGTATAAACCTTTCATTTTATAGACAAGGAAACTAAGGTCTACTTTTCCCACAATTAATGCTTTGGCACTTGTCACCTCATTCCCCAGTCCTCTAAATGAATAAAAGAGAGGTTTTAGTGCACATTTTTGCTTCGGTTAATATTACAAGTGAATGGGCATTCCTCAAATACCAGTCTCTAGCATAAGACTTTGTATATAGTAGGTATTCAGGTGAATATTTACACAATGCTCTTGCTTAAAGTGTTCAAATCTGATTTAATAATGATGCTCATTTTAATTATTTTCATGTGTACAATTTTGCTGTGTAACATTATTTTTCCAATATAAAAAGTGATTTGACATAAGTTTTTATTCAAAGCATATCTTTCATAACAAGACACTTCTGTTTTTCCTCCCACTGTGAAGCGCATTTCTCCCAATAATAACAAAAACTAATAGTGAAATAGAAACTAATTCTGCACATTACATCATTCAACACACCTCCCAAAGGGGAGACAAACCGGTCAATTATTTAGACACATATATATCCATTACCTAAGCTAAACAAGGCCTTAACATCAAGGGGCTTGAAACTTCTTAACCTGCCTTACTAATCAACAGGGAAGACAATTTCATCAGTTTCAGATCGCAGAGGAGAGCAAGGAATTCCCTTCTTTCTGGAACCAGAAACCCTTAGTGCTGGGATGCACCGTCATAGCTGGCTTCAATACAAACAAGCATAAAGGACCTGAAGTCTTTGGTGGGCTTGGTATGGAAGACAGGCTGAATCCAGGGTAGGTAGGATGTTAACCAACTAATCAAAATACTTGAAAGCCAGATAATATACTAGACAGTCTCTAATTTTAAAGCAAGATGAAAATCCTGGGCTTATGGTTAAAGTAAACTCTAAATTCATGCCACAGTTCAAAGAACAATAACTTTCTTAGACAGGGCTGACCCAGTACCAAAGACAAAACTGAACTATTGAGTTCTTTGATAGGGGACACATCAGGATAAATATGGCACCAGTAAGTAAACTTTATGAATCACCATACTTTGCTCATTGCCAAGGAAGAAATAAGCGAGTAAAGCAAAACTGCTCAACTGGGATTTAAATTAGAATAGATAACAGCCAAAATGGTCCACATGTATAATTATACTTTGATTATAATTCTAAATCTAAAATGTCCAGATTCAGATGTCTGTATGACTTATAAGATTAAATAAAGACAAGGAACTCTGGCCCCAGAACTGCTTACAGGGTCTGATAATGAATCAGAGGAATCCTATAGCTTTCCTGACACTCAATGTCTCTTTCTATGAAGTGCATAGATAAAGACACATCATATTAAGAATGTTTTAAGAAATGGTTTATAAAATCTTACTTGCAAATAGCCATAAAAATAAAAATAATTGATAATAACTAATTCTTTTAAGAATTCCCAAATTTGTTAGCTGAATAAATACAGTATCAGAACACTTTCTATAATGAAACATCAGGGTTCTTTTGAATTTCTAGGTATTGGTATACTGTTTATGTTACAGTCTAATTCCAAATATGTTAATTATTCCCAAGCACGTAGGTATGATTATTCTTATATATAACTAATCACAAACAAGCAGAAGAGATTTCATATGCAATTTTTCCACAGTAATTTTGTTTTTGCTTATTTTTGGCCACACCTGTGGCATATGGAAGTTCCTAAGCCAGGGACTGAATCTGAGTTACAGCTGTGACCTATGCCCAGCCTTGGCAATACGGGATCCCTTAACCCACTGCAGCCGGGCCAGGGATCCAACCCTTGCCTTCTCAGGAACCCCAACTGCTGCAGTTGGGTTCTTAACTCACTGTGCCACTGCAGGAACTCCTTTACACAGTAATTTCATTCTATCAGGGTTTCAAGAAAAACTGCTATAAAAAGGAAAAGAAAAACACTTAGCAAACTTTTATTTTTGTCTAAACTAAATACAAATATATATATATATATTTTTAAACTATGAAGACACTGGGAGTTAAGAGGAAGGAAAACTTGGTTTGGTATTCTTTTTTTAGGTAACCAAAAGGGGGGTGCAATGTAAGTTAAATAAATTTGCAGTGAGGTTAGATTGTGGCTTTGTTTTAGGTGGCCAGTAAGAGTCTTTAGAAAAAAAGGAACGAGTTACTAGTTTTCTTTGTTTAAGGAAAAGCTCATATTAGAATCCTGGTACTTTCTACATGATATATATATATATATACACACACACACATATATTTACAAATACACATAGCATTTTTACAGCTTATTCAGTATTAAAACACGCCTCTGCAGAGTATTCTTGTGGCGCAGCTATTAAGGATCCAGCATTGTCACTGCAGCAGTTTGGGTCCAGATTTGATCCCTGGACCTCACATGCTGCAGGTGCAGCCCCTTTCCCCCACGAAAAAACACCTCTGCAAAAAAGTCTCCTTTCAAGTGAGTAGTTTAAGTGATTTGGACCTTTGTCTATGAAGTGGGAATAAGAAATACCAAGAAAGGTGCAAGGCTTATTACACAGGACTTAAGCTGAAGATATTCATAGATTTATTACACAGATATTACAATACTTTCAAGTTAGTAACTTTATGTTCTGGAACTATCTTAAAAATACATTATATTTCCAATTCTTAAGAAATACGGTTTCTGATGATAATCATTAAGTATCATGACTTCAACTCTGAATAATCAATATTTTTTCCAAAGACTCATTCAATGCTTGACATGACCATGGATATACTTTTATCAAACAGCACTCTGGGAGTTCCCGTCGTGGCGCAGTAGCTAACGAATCTGACTAGGAACCATGAGGTTGCAGGTTCAATCCCTGGCCTTGCTCAGTGGGTTAAGGATCCGGCGTTGCTGTGGCTGTGGCGTAGGTCGGCGGCTACAGCTCCAATTAGACCCCTAGCCTGGGAACCTCTATATGCCACGGGAGCGGCCCTAGAAAAGGCAAAAAAACAAAAAACAAAAAAACAGCATTCTGGTTTAATAAACAACAGATTAACTATGAGCTAATAAATAATTCATTGTCCAGCTAAAGGCCTACATCACATACTATATTTATATTTGTAAAATAGTACAAGTTCAGCCTTGTTTGTGATATCTAAGTCCAATAATTTAGAAACTATTATCAACCTAAATGCAAACCTTATTTGTTAATTATTCAATGCCACACTTCTGTTTAATGAGAATTTTAATTCTCATTATTAGTAATGACACCAAAGATTGATATAGGATGTGGTACAAAACTGATAATCTTTCAGAACATTATCGAGTAATAAAATAACTGGTAAAAAGACACTGCTGCTTCAAAAAATGTGAAATGAAACAGATACAGGACTGTAATCTTATCTTTTAAAAGTAATTTTAATTTTACAAACATACACATAACATTTCTTAGGAAGAGATAGTAGTAAAGGAGATTTCACCTTGTAATGTCTTTACTTTATGTAGTCATTTGATGAGTAACACTAATCCAGTGGAGCAGGGGATATGAGACTATACATCAAATATATCCACTAATATTGTTTAGTCTAAAGTTTTAAATATAAAGAAATAATTTTTGCAAATAGGATTTCTAAAGCTCAAAATTAAATGGTAGTAATAGTGGCAGTACAATTTTAAATTTTTTTTGGCCACACCTGGAAAAATTGGAAATTCCCTGGCCAGGGATGGAATCTGTGTCACAGAAGAAACCTGAGCTACTGCAGGGACTATGCCACATCCCTAACTCTCTATGCCACAAGAGAACTCCCAATTTTAAAATGAACATATAAAATTGTACATTTGGGGATTAAGGTGTTCATTGTCCATTATTTTTTCAGAGCAAGTACCACAAACTAAAGCACACTGTACTTCAGGAGTTTTTCTCATTAAAATCAGCACTCTTTAAGTTGTAATGGATATGTAAACATAAATTATGAATTAGAGAATAATTAAATCACACAATTTACCAATATTATTCAAACACTTTAGTCCATTACCTATACACCTTACTCATATTTTAAAAATATAATGTGAAGACTCCTTTCCTCTATTGTTCTCATAATAAATTAAAACATACAATCGCTAATTCATCTTTCAAAATTTGCCTTTCTTAAAAGAGTTTAGTCCTTTAACTTGGATGTCCCTTATTTGAATGTAAAATTTAAGGTGCTTAATTCAATTTAGTGATAATTTCAGAGACACTAGTTACATCAAGTTAATGTGGAGAACACCTACCGAACCTGGTTTTTGGAAGCTTTGATGGTAGGCAGGAGATTAAGCACCTCTTCTTTTAAAGGACAGTTTTAAAAAGGGAGTGAGGTCATTCATTGAATAATAAAGCCCCCCCCTCCTACACACACACACACACACACACACACACACACAGACAATCCTATTTATCTGACCTATTCAAACTGCCACATGACTACTGTCAACCTTAAAATATTCTACTTTAAAACATTTCAACTTCATTTTACAATTAAAACTGAAAGCAAGATGCTCAGCTGCAGCTACTGTGTAGTATGAAACTATTAAAGTCAGCCCTGACCTACTTCATATTAGCATCATGTTATGGATGTATGCCAAGAACATAATGAAAAGTACTATATAACAAACCTTAATTTTGTATTTGAAAAACTGTCACTGTTTTCAAAAATGTAAATATTGTACTGAAATGCCAGCTGTTTTATTTATTTTTAAATTGCAATATAAAAAAGTAAAGAGTTTTAATATTTCAGTAATCTTATTCAATGATGGGCATGCAAGACTTCATTTTTAAAATCAGGCTTTTTTTAACACCACATTTAATTCTATTTTTAAACTTCTATTAAAAGCAGTCTCTTAGACCAAATTCCAAATAATATTTTTAAAATAGCACTATATTTTTTTAAAACAAGACAGTTAATGAAGAATCCTACAAAAATAAAGCAAGTTCATGTTCAAAGAATATTTGCAATGGCTCTAACAGAGGATAGATTTAACTCAGTGTATTTAATTATTAAAACACTGCCATCAGTCTTTCAGAGTTTAATCTAATAGTGAAATATTGGAAATTCTCATATTAAAAAAGTACAAGAATAGCAAAGAATATTTCTTCCATGGTTTCTAAAAAAAGACACACGAAACGGCAACACATTTAAATTAAAGACATCTTTTTAAATTAGAAAAGCACTTTACAATATAAACTACCATCTTAAAATATTCTAAAGAAACCCTTTCTTCACAACCAATGCAAAGATTAAAATCCCTGGAAGAGAAATTTAATCTCAGAATAAAGAAGGCAAAAACATCAGAAACAGCAGCTAAACCAACTGAAAGGAAGGAACACGTTAGGTTTTGTGCTGCATATTAATATTCTTACGCACAATGTCTGGTGAAAATCCACAATACACTTCTTCCTCCCTGTGTGACTGCAAAAAGGAGTAAACACATTTCACATTCCTCTGTCCCAAATTCATGCTACCAACATGCAACATGACTTAATTTCGACCCATATTCCTCTTACATATAAGTGAAAAACACAAAAAAACTTGTTTATCTGCACTCACAATTGAGGAGGGGGTAAAAGCATTTTTTGGCTCCAGAGCTCAGGGGATGATGCAAAGTCCCCACATCTCGAGAGGTCCTATAAATATGCACCCGACTCTGGATACCCACATTCAATGAAAGCATCAACCTCCTCCTCAGCTCCCCCGCCCGCCGCCACCCCCAACCCCCCACCCCTTTTGCAGCACTAATGTGCCTGGGCTTTTTTACCCCAGCGACGGAGGATCCTCTTACCAGATGGAGTTCTTGATCCTGTGTTGCAGCGCGCTGGCCTCTGTCCCTGGCAGCCCAGGCACAAGGGCTGGCAGAGCCACCCCCGAGTTGGGGGCGCTGGGGGGAAGCTGCTGATGGGCATCAGGCTGCTGTGGTGGCGGCTGTTGTTGTTCCTCTGCCATCGCTGCAGGAGGGGTGGGAGGGAGGGAGGGAAGATGGGGGCGCGGGGAAGGGTGAGGGAAGAGACGGGAGGGGAGGACGAAGGGGGAGAGGAGGAAGGGGGAGGGGAAGAGGAGGAGGAGGAAGGAAGCTGGATAAGCTAGGCCTTTACCCCAGGGCTCGAGTGAGTCGCCTTCGCCTGCCGCCTGGGGGACATCACCGGGGAGACCGAGCGGCTCCTCACGGCCCGGGCGCTTCACCGCGGGAGAGGCATGGCGGCGCACCTCAGCCCCCTGCCGCCGCCGCCTCCTCTAGTCAGCGGCCGGGGCTTGAGGGGATGGGGGGGGGGGGCGTCTGAAGACGAGGTGTGGGGGGCAGGGCTCCCCCAAATCCAAGAAGAACGGTTGCTCAGGGACTTCGCGGCCGGGCCTTCCTTTTTTCCCCCGGGGCTTTCTACTCCCGGAGCCCCGTGCTGCTGCAGCCCCAGGCTCGGCTCCACGCCACTCCCCACGCCGCCGCCGCCGCTTGCTCCTGGCCCCGCCGCCACCGCCGCCGCCGCCGCCGCCGCCGCCGCGGCCGCCGCTGCCCTGCCAGCCCCGGAGGCAGCCCAGTGCGCGCAGCCGCACTGCGGCCGGGCGCAGACGGCAAAACACCTACCGCTCGGCCGCTGGGGGGGCGTGGACCAATGTGTGCGGGGAGCAGGCGCGGGAGCAGGGGGCCGGGAGGGGGGCGCACGGGTGCGGAGGGCGAGCGCGGGCCAGCGGGACCCTGAAGGCGGGACCCTGAAGGCGCGCCGCCGGGCCGAGGAGGGGACTGGCTAAGCTGGTGAAGGAAAGCAGGAAAACGTGGGGGAGGTGCTGGCGAGAGAAAGAGAACTTGCGTGAGGGGGAGGAGGAGAAACCAAATTTAATATTTGGCGTGGAAAGGGGATTTTTTTTTTTTTTGCATCCTCCAAGCAAGTAAAGTGAAATCAGTCAGCATTATGCCCCCTCCCCTCGACAAGTGAGGATTACTTTCTCCTTGGGTAAACGAAGAAAACTCATGCAGGTAAGAGGATAATCTGACTTTTCAGAAGCCCCCAAAGAAAACCCGGTGGAATTAACCACCGTTTGGGTAATTCAGTCTTGATCGGAAATCGCAAGTAAGGAGCTGGGTTGAATGCTCCTTGGTCGGGCATTCAAAGCCCTCCAAATCTGGCCCCACTTTAGCTATCCAATCATCGCTGCCTCCATCCCCCTGCAAGAACTCCCGGCTCCAATCAGTGAAGTCTCCATGCCATTCTCAACGCGCAGCAGACTCATTCTTCCTTCGAGCCTTTGCTCATGCTGTTCTTCTCACCTCCCTGCTCACTCCACCCCCTTTCCAGGAAAGCCCTCCCTCTTCTATACCGCTCTCCAGCCAACCCAGGCTCTAAGGCACAGCTCAAGTCGCGGCTTGTCAGGGTCCCTGGCAGCCAAGGCCCCTGCCTGTCTCAGAAAGAAAGGGGTGTAGTTCTTACAACATGGAGCCTCAGGCTCCAACCACATGCTCCTTCCTTCGGAGCCAGTTGATCCCATCGACATATTCTCTGACCCCTCCCCTGCTACTCATCCTTAAGAGATAGCTTTGCCCACCAAGAGTAAGACTCCCTGCCAGAAACTTGTAGGTCTCCTTTAAGAGCAGAAGAATTGGCTTTTCTAGGTGGGGCTGATCCGGGAGGCCTAAACTGGCTGGATGTAGAAGGCTACAGCTGAGGCCTCTGGCACCAGATCGAACAGCTGCTCAGCTCACACTGACCTTTCTCTGGGCCTGTGGGTGTTATGAGTCCTTCAGCTTTAACTTTTCTGAGTTTCTATCAGGTTTCTACCTGTCAGATTCTCTGGCCACTTTTCCTGCAGTGCTTGGACTTTGGGCGCTGAGTTTCTGCCACCTTTTAGACTCCTCGTGGGTGGGGAATCTGATTGGCTCGGGCTTCTTGGCCTTTGGAGTTCTCACTTCCCTGCCTTGGCCTGGAACCTTTTTTGCTTTTGCACCGCTGTGCCCTCTGGCCTGACTTACAGACGCCACTCCCAGATTCACCCTGAATTCTTACACATGGTCGGAGCAGCATCGCTAGGAGGGAGGAAGGACACCTGTGTGCAAAACAGCTCCTCTATGAAGATTCTATGTCTTTTGGTTTCTTTTGTACCCTGAAACCCATTGCACTGGTCCTGTCACACAAAGAGCCCACTTTTCCACAGCCTAAGGTCGCTATTAGCTCAGCCTCCTTTGGAAAATAGGTTGTTTATTCATTTATTTTGCATATGTACCTTTGTGTCCTATGTAAAACCTTTTTTTTTTTTTTTTTGGTACCAAATTGATAGACATCGTGTGCCCTGGACAGAATCTTTGAAAAATAAAAAGAGTTAATGTTTGCTGAGCACTTTTATTGTGAAAGACCTAGCACTTTATATTATCATATTATTCCTTTTCAAACTGTATAATGTATTACTCTGTTTTACAGACGAACCAGAAGCTTAGAGAAGTTAACATTCTTCAAGTTACCCAAACAGTAAATGAGGAGTCAGGATTTGAATCCTGAAATCTAATGCCAGAGTTTACAAGCCACGCTGGAAATGAGGTATTTTGAATGTATATATAAACTCTGTATCAGTGGGGAAGATGGAGGAAGTAAAAAGGCCTGGGGAAAGTTGCCAAGTCCCTCAGGTCCTAATTTTTTTACCTTGCCAAGAGAGAATGATGGCTCCACAGTTGCCTCACCTTGGGAGGGGCAGACCCCAGGGAGTGGGAGTTTCTTCCAAAAATGGTGATGTATCTGAAACTTGCCAAAGGCCTTAAGAAAGAAAAGCTGAGAACCAAGACGTTTCTTTAAAACTTCGCTACCGGGTGTCACACAGGCTTGCTTCCCGAGTGCAACTTTTGAGTTTTTAATAGGTTCCATGAAAGAGCCATGGCATCCCAGCAGCCGCTAGAGGGCACAGCAGAGCTGCAACCCTGATCTGCCCTCTAGTGGCGGTGCTGACGAGAGGGCATTGTTGAGCTTGAGGGGTCTTCAAGGGTCAACGGGTGGTTGGAGGAGTCATCTGAGACTCTTTTAGGTTCTACTAGCAATGAGAAGGGTGGCAAATAATGTCAGACAGCAGAAATCTTATTGCAATAATGAACATCTTTGCAGTCGGTCCCCCAGTGCTCACTCAATGTCTGGGAGTAGAGTGTGTGTTTTGTTTCTGTCTCAAAGAGGGGAGTGAATACGGTTGTGCCAATAGAAACTTGAAAGAAATCTAAAGTTACCCAAAATCTTGATTGGAGACTAAAGTCAAACCCAGACACCTTGGGAAAAGGTAGCAATATAGACATGGTGCTTCTGAAATTGTGTGTGTACCTGTCTGGTTATGAAACCCTATACTAAGGTCCCTCAAGGATCCAGAAGCAATGTGGCTTATTTTCTCAGACCTTCAGTTTGACTCACTGGAAAGTAATGGAAAACATTATAGTAAGCAGGAATTCAAGAGAACACACTAGGTTTTGAGCTTCTATTTCCCGGTCCGGAGGAGTCTAAGTCTCTTCTCCCTGTAGAGGTGAATGTCTGTGGAAAGTAGCAGTGTAATGGTGAAAAAAGACTCTAGTCAAGGAGTCTGAAAACTTAGGAATTCATACCCTCTGTTTCCATCTCTACAAAAAAAAAAAAACAAAAAACAAACAAACAAAAAAACCCCGAAAATTATGACCTACCTCACAGGGTTGTTGTGAGAAACAACATGTAAGGTGATATCTAAACCAGGGAAGTGCTATATGCAGAGAAAGACAATCTACAAGGTCGATCGTGAGCATGTTGAAGCCTTACGTTTTATTTACCCTAGTAGTCCTAGTTCACAATTCTTTACTTCTGGGTGTTTAGTAAATATTTGTTGTATTCATTAGTTACCTAATCTTAGTTTTCTTAGCCCTGTGCCTTATACCATCTTGCTCTCTTAGGTCTGTAAACCTTGTCTCCTTTATGAAGCTAAACTTTTTATACTGACCAGATGGTAGCACATATGTAAGTCATATATTTATCATACCTGATGTATAAGAGTGTCAGGCACAGACTGGATGGATAGATAGATAGATAGATAATGACTTGGTCCCAACTTGAAGTAGTTTACATTCTAGGAAGCAGAGATTTTACACAAGATGATGAATATATTGGGTGAGGGGATAAGTCCTGCTCAGGGTAAAAGAACTATTTGGAGAAGACCTCTTGGCTAGCATTTGAAGAGGTCTCCTTGGGTGAATAGAAATTCAACAGGCAGAGCACTGAGGAAAGATGATTTCAAGTCAAGGAGCAGCATGAACACTGGTGTGAAGCTGTGAAAGGACACATGGATGAGTGTGTGAGGCAGAGCCTATTGTTATCTCTGTGCTCAGATAACACTCCTTAATGGAGGGAAGAAGGGGAGAGACACATAGCCTATTTTGTAAAATGTTACCCTTTGTCATTTCTTTAAATTTTTCTAACAAACAATGAGGACTTGAAGAGACTTCATCAGTAGTAAATATTGGTTAAGAACTTAAAGTGTACATTTAATTTTCACAAATTATGGTGGTTTACAGATATGGAAAGGAAAGGTTCTCTCCTCCCCCATCCTCTTAAAAATAAAGTGGAGTTCCCATTGTGGCAAAGTGGGTTAAGAACCTGACATGCAGGTTCAATCCCTGGCCTTGCTCAGTGGGTCAAGGATCCTATGTTGCCACAAGCTGTGGCATCTGTTGGGGATACGGCTTGGCTCTTGTGTTGCTCTGGCTGTGGTGTAGGCTGGCAGCTGTAGCTCCAATTCGACCCCTAGCCTGGGAATGTCCATATGCCGTAGGCGCAGCCATAAAAAAAAAATAATGAATTTTAAAATTTTTTTAAAGTTTAGAAAATAAAATAGATAAAAATAAAAACAAAATATTCCCTCATCCTCTTTTCTTATGATCATTCCTTTCTCTGCCTTCTTCCCTTGCAAACTTTTCCCTCTAGGAGCTGAAAGTAGAATATGTAATCACCTAGATGTTGATAATTAAGGGAACAGGGAAGGAAAGCTTTCCACCTCCAAAAAAAAAAAAAAATCTTTTTTCTTTATATCAGAAAATGATGGTTCATTTCTTTGGGTTAAGCTATTGTCTTCCAAAATGCTTGTAGTCCTAGGGGAGCTAATATATTAAGTTCCACTGCTGTAATGTAACTGAGTTTACAATTTTTTAGTAGCATTGGAGGGAGGAAGGTGAGGGCAGTGGGGAGGAAGACAACAAAGAGGAAGCAAGGTTACAGAAGAAAGAGGTTAGAAGGTTCCAAAGCAAGTGCATATTGGCAAATCTGGTTAAATTTTCTCCATGCCATAAATACTAATGCTAGTGTGATGTGAAAATGAATTTTCCTGTTAGAGCACAGATATTCCATTATGTTATTAAAACCATGGTTTGTTAAGGCAAAGTAGCCTAACTCTTCAAATTCTGGGCAAGGCAGCAGGATATTAACAACACTGTCACTACCACGGTATGTGACCCTATCTCTACAAGCCATTCTGTCAGGTCCCTTTACTTATCTCTGAGGATTACTAGAATAAAGTTCTTATAACGTGCTTGGTTCTTCAAGTGAAAAGTATTATGAAAATGAATGCCAGGTACTGCTTTGATTTCACTTAGGAATTTCCACTGTTGTTATGACACACATGTTTATGTTGTGACCTGCTTTCTCTCTATATTAAAGAAGGCTCAAGTTAATATCATCTATCTGAATTTTAAAGGAAATATTTTCTTTTATTTGGGGCTAGAAAGGTCCCATGTAGACATTTGATATCCTGGAAATTCAGACTAGCAGCAGCTGTGAACAGAAGCCGGTAAAGTAAAAGCATATTTACCTAACCCTAAAAGTGACAGTGAAAAGACAAAAGCCAATCCTACAATGAGAAGGTCAGCAATGGTGCAGTCTGAACTGGTCAAGCCTAATCAGTAATCTGCAAACTCTATTCTCTATTCTTCAGTTCATTTCAAGACACATTTAAGTGCCTACTATTATTATGATGAGACCTCAGAAAGATTTAAAAATAAGTGGTAAATATGGTATTCTTCCACAAGTTCATGATCTAATCAGAACACTACATATCATATTTTTAAATATGAGGTAAAAATATAGCAGAGAAACAAATGAAAAAATAAGTGTGTGACAGAATAATTTATTGAGCTATCAATCTGGTTTATATTCTCCTTATATTTTCCTTCTCTGCCATTCCAAACAGGCTTGAAGGGAATTTTGTGTTTCTAGGCAGAAATAAGTGGACAGGAACTCTCTCTTAGACAACTCCAAGGGGCACCACTCTATTGTAATTGGAACCTCCTGGACCATAACTCCTTAGAATGCACTGTCAGTGTTATCCCTGGAGTTGTGCTCAGCAATTTGCCTTCCAGGCTCCTTGCTTCTAGAGGGATTTTGATAGGGGGTGCAAGAGGTAGAGGTGTCTGGAGAATGAGGGAAAGGAAGAAAGAGAGAGAAGGAAGGAGGGATTGTGGGTAGGTGGAATTATTGTGAAAGAAAAAGTTCCTCAAACTGGAGTAGAGTTTCAGTAGTGGGGACACCAGCCTTGGTTCCTGGAAGCATCCCAGAGATAGCCAGACCTCAGATGGATGCATGATGACCCTACGGAGGCTGGATTCCCCTGCCATAGCCACTTTTGGTCCATGAGCAGAGCTGTTGCTGCCTTTAAAGACTGTATCCCTTAAAAATGAGGATGTCAGAGTCCTTCCCCCATCTTCTAGACACAGCATAAATCATCAAGACTCTTAGTGCCTTCCTAGGGAAGGAGGGGAGGAAGCCCAGTAATAACTCTGATTGGATTTCCTTCTACTTCAGCAGAATTAAGGCTGGGGTCGCATGAAGTCTGAGGGGAATTTAATTTGATTTAACATAATGAAACGTGACATTTCTTGCGCACCAAATTTGTACTGATAAGTTTATGCCTAACTTTTTTTGTTGTTTTTTTTGTTTTTTGTAGGGTCACACCATATGGAAATTTCCAGGCTAGGGTTTGAACTGAAGCCGCAGCGGCCAGCCTATGCCACAGCCACAGCAACTCAGGATCTGAAATGCTTTTGCAACTTACACCATAGCTCACCTCATCCCTGACCCACTGAGCGAGACCAGGGATTGAACCTGAGTCCTCATGGATACTAGTGAGATTTGTTCCTGCTGCGCCACAATGGGAACTCCTTATGCTTAACTTTTGATGGATAGCATATATAAAACAGTGTTAAATGAGATTAAGAATCGCAGTGAATGGCACAGCTAATAACTGCTGAAGGAATTAAGAGAAAGGAAAAAAAAAAGCAAATGGAGTTAAAGTAAAAGGAGGTGGCTTCATGGAGGACTTGGGACAGAGCTAGCGTGTAAGGAGAGGGAAGGAGTTTGTGAAAGTGGAAGAAAGAGAGGAGGCAAGCCAGAAAGGAAAAGCAGTGTGAACAGAAGCAGGAAATCGAGGGTGATAATGAAGAGACAAACAGGAGGCAGGCCTAATTGGAGTGAAAGCCGATGATAGAGGTCGCACTGGGTACCAGGTTCCAAGTCTCTGCTTCCTCATTCACTGTATAAGGCAGGGTTCTACTAAAGAACAACGAGTAGAATATATTATACATTTCTAATAATATTTATTATCATATTTATACATTTGTTGTAATTATTTTATTGTAATATATAATTTAAAGGAATTGGCTTACATGATTGTGGAGCAGAATCTGTAAGGCAAGCTAATAGGCCAGAAACTCTTGCAGAAACAGGCAACTGCAGTTCAAAGGTGGAATTTATTTTTCCATAGGAAAAATCTTACTTTTGCTCTTAAGGTCTTTCACTTGATTAGATGGAGCCCAGCTCAAAATATCAAGGATAATCTCCTTTACTTAAAGCCAACAGATTGTAGATATTAATGACATCTAACAGAATTCCTTCAGAGCAAAACCTAGGTTAGCGTTTAATTGAATAATTGGTACATTAGCCCAGCCACATTGACACAAAACTAACAATCACATTCAGCACACTCTTTATGTGATCACTGGTGTATTTGAGAAGAGGAAGAAGTAGATTTTGTTCTTATGAATCTCAGGAAAGATTGTTTCCTATTGAGTAAGATAACTTGTCTTTTTTCCTCGGGTATATTTATTTTCTGTGCCCTTTTGGTATATAGATACACTTACTCACAGGAACCAACTTTCTGTTTTTCTTCATCCTCCCCACTCCCATCACCTGAAGTTATGCCAAGTGAGTATTGTGGTTTGGTGTTAGTGTGTTGTTGTTTTTTAGTCTTTTGGTTTTTGTTTTTACTATTTATAGTCCCTCTAATGTATCTGTTAGCATCATTCTCATAAGTCAGCCAAGCCCTTCTATAGCTACTTTCTAAAGGACTCTGTTGATGTAAGCCTCCATCCTTGTCACTTGTAACCTTGGGTCCCTGGTTAGAACAGTGCTCAGCATCCAACATAAGGCCAACCAACCCCTGGCTGGACAGTGCTGATTAGATATAAGATCTTCACCCAAATCAGAGGTTAATAATTAGCAAATGGACTCCCTTCTTGGAGAATATGAATATAATAAATAAAGAAGGTTTGACAGTTGGAAGTAAGAGGAGTAGCTAAGAAGTTCCCCTTTTGGTTTAGTGCGTTATGAACCTGACAAGTATCCATGAGGATGCAGGTTCCATCCCTGGCCTTGAACAATAGGTTAAGGACCTGGCTTTGCTGTGAACTGTGGTATAGGTCACAGATGCAGCTTGGATCTTGTGTTGCTGTGGCTATGTTGTGTCCTAGGCTGGGAACTTCCATATTCTGCAGATGCGACTCTATTTTAAAAAATAAATAAATAAAATAAGAAGTATAGCTAAGAGATACATAAGAGAAGGAAGACCTCAGAAACCATTAGACAGCAGCAACCAGTGGAGGGAATAAGTAAGAAGCAACCGTGATGGATAAAGTGAAAAGGCTTAAGATTGTTGCTTAGTAATGGTAGGAGCAATAGGCCCAGTAATGACAGAGACTAAGGAGACTTTTTGGTGGAGCTCCCGAGTAGGAAGGCACAAATAAGGAAGAGCAGATTATTGGCCACGCCTCGGGGAAATCCAGAATCACTGCCTAGAAGCAGGTGCAGACTTAGAAGTGACCTTGTAGAGACTGAAGTGAGCTAGGGAACTAAAAGTTCATCTAGGTTCCAATGCAGTTCTAGGAACTGACTTCTCTTCTCAGACCCCCCAGGAGAGGCTTTCCATTGCTACCTTTGATATGAATCTCTCTTTTAGAAGAGCCTTACACATACATGGATGGTCCTGATCAGCTGAAGGGCTCAATCACATGTCAAGATGTGCATCCTCTCAGAAGTCTTTCCTTATTCTTTCTCCACCTCACCCACAGCCAAGCTGAGTTAACTGTCCCTTTTCTTCGGTCCTATAGTACTTTGCACAGCCTTGGGTCACAGATACTAGATCATTGTATGGTACTTGTAGGTTTCCTTTTCTGTTTTTTGTACCTACCCCCCCCCCCCCCGTCTCCCAGTACTGTGAACTCTGTGAGGGCAGAAAGTATCTGTTCATTCTTCCCTGTATCTCCAACATATGCTATAGCCCCTCCCATAAAGTTGCCAAACAGTAAATGTTTGTTGAATTGAGTTATTGAATTAGGGGAAGAGCTCATTTTGTTTAGGCAAAGATTTTCAAATAAACAAATACCAAAAAACGGCAGAATAAAAGAAAAAGCAGAGTGGGCTAATATGAAAACACAGTATCTTATCTATAATAATAGAGCAGGTGCTGAGAATTTAGTTAATTCATACTTAAAATTCATGTCTCCATGACTCTACACAAGTCTCCCAAGCAACCACATGTTGTCTGGTTCAGCTTGACATATTGTGCTCTGATTCCCCAGTTTTAAAGGTACTTTGGCCAGCACTGTCCATTTTTAGGAGAACAGTTAGCTACATCCTTCCCTCAGCCTCCAGTTTATTACCTGAATTCAGATCCACACCCTTGGAGGACTGGGCTTGAAGCTCACTCTCAGGGAGATTCCTTAGGCTTGAGAACTGAGAGTCCAGGACCCAAATCCCAGCCCTACTACCTCTTGCCACTTTTGTAGTCCCAGGTAAGTCCCTCACCATTCTCTGAGCCTCAGTTTCCTATGTGGTAGAAGTGGGATAATGAGGATTCTCTTACACAGTGATGCTGAAGGTTTGATGAAAAATATTTGTGAAAATACCTAGCATAATGTTTTACACATAGTAAGAGCCAAATAAATGTGAATTTCCTTTCCATTTTGTTCCTGAGGAGATACAGAAGGGAAGAGAAGACATAGGTTGATGGCAGAAGACAAGGGCATTGACAATGACAGGCACCCTGAAATTCAAAAGTGCCCCTTGCCTAGGGACCATGTGCCACCACTTGAAAATCTGATAAATCACAAGTCTTGGTATCTAAAGCCACATTGCCCCTGAAGCAGCTGCTGCAGGAGATTCCTTGATCATAGCATGGAAGGACATTCAAACCCTGCCAGGTTGAAATTAGGGCACAGTGGATAGTGAGATAGGCACCACTGATGGCAAGGGGAAAAGTTTTTGCTAACATCAAGGAAAGAAAATTTGGAAATTCATCCAGTGCTGTTGCAGAGAGCTCTGAGAGTGTACAGAGGTATCTGACAGCAGCCCCTGCAAGTAAACCCAGCACTGGAAAAAGAGCAAGAGGGGAAGCTGTTTATAATCAATTAAGAAATCTCAGAGTAGTCATAGGAATTTCAAACACATATCTATCCCTTCTGAGGTCCTGAAAGAAAGTTAAATGTGATTAGCTACCTTTCCCAGGGACTTAAGAGCCCAGGTAATGTGGGTTAGGGTTTATGCTTTCCAGCTATCCTAGAAAGAATTCCCTTAAATCAGGATCGAAAACTGTTAAAGTTAGGAGTTTCTGGTGTGGCTCAGCGGGTTAAGAACACAACGCTGTCTCTCCGAGAATGCAGGTTTGATCTCTGGCCTCAGAGGGTTAAGGACCTGGCGTTGCTACAAGCTGCCATATAAGTCACAAATGCAGCTTGGATCCTGTGTTGCATGGCTGTGGTGTAGGTCTGAAGCAGCAGCTCTGATTCGACTCCTGGTCCAGCAACTTCCAAATGCTGAAGGTGGGGCCCTAAAAAGGGGGAAAAAAAAAAAAAAAAGAATCCAATACAGCGACTGGGGTCATTGCAGAGACGTGGGTTTGATTCCCAGCCCAGTACAGTGGGTTAAAGGATTCAGCACTGCCACAGCATAGGTCGCATCTGTGGCTCACATTCAGTCCCTTGCCCAGGAACTTCCATATGCTGCGGGTGTGGCCATAAAAAAAAATTAAAAAAAAACAAACAACAACAACTGTTCAAGTTAGCTTGTGATGCCCTCTGAACAGGCTGCTTGACAGGCAGAGATTGACGTATGGCAGGATGTGGGTAAAATTCCAAAACAGGCTGAGTTTGTTAGCCAAATTTTTCTGCCTGAAAATGTCACAAATGTCACTGATTGCTGCCTAATGTGTCAAGTTTGTTATTAGGTGGGAAAAGTGGCTAAATGACTGCAGCTACCAGTATCTCTCACCCCCAGGAAGGAACTCTTTTTAATTGAATGGACCATCCAATCTGTTTTTTTAAGCCAAGTGACGAAAGGCAAAATACCTTTTGCCATGATAGTTGATGAGTCATTATGTTGGAGTAGGGTTTCAATTTTCTCTCTGTCATGGGTACTTTTTCTGAGGATCTTTTTTGATGTTTTGAAATTTTAAAATGGTAAGATCAGAAGTTACTACCCCCAAATAAAATTATATTTAATGGCATTTTATAAGAGTTAATTTTAAAATCCTGCAAATGAAAATGCTCAAGATGTCAGACTGAAGGAAACTTACCTCTGCCAAATGGTAGGAAATGACAGAGAAGGTTGAACAATGGGGAAGAGGGGGAGGGGAATAGTTTCTAACAAGATTGGGGACAAAAAACTGCCATCACTGTATCAGAAAATTAGGAAATGGTATTTGACCTTGAGGAAACAAAGGAGAGCAACTAAACCTGAAATACGCCCAAGCTTAAGACAGCTAAAGAGTAGAAGCAATTTCAGGGGGTGTTCCCACTTTAGAGACAGCAGATTCAGTGCATAGAGGATACTAGGGTAATGACAAGAGCTGCGAATGGAGATACTGCATTTGGAGCAGCTGGACTGCTGATCCCTTTCCCTTTTCCTACTTATAATTGTCCACAGATTATAGCAGTGAGACTGGGAGTCCTGGGAGTCAAAGATAGAACAGTAGCAACAGACTCCAGGAGGGACAGAGGAGACCCCTCACTCTGAAATCACTCTGCCCAGTGAGTGGGCCAATATCCTTCCCTTTTTCTGTGATCACCAGAGTCAACCCCCGTTAAGCAGAAGTAGAACAGTATCAGGAACTTTGATTTACAAAGTACAAGAATAATCGATGCAAGAATAACACAAGCTTGTAGGGGCATCAAACTCAGTAAATACTGAAATAGTAATACCTGTGGAAAGATAAAAGATAAGTATAAATTTATTTTATAAACATCATACAATTTTAAGAAAAATATAATTATAAGTAAAATATATACTAAAAGTGTTACAAATACAATAGTTATCTTCAAAAAGATTATGATATTATTATATTAGAGAAAATGAAGCAAATAGGGATCTTAGAGATTTAAAATGTAATTTTCAGAATTAAAAATCCAGCAGATGTGTATCACCAATAGAATCTCCTTGAAAGGATAACTGACTATTGGATACATTTTAAAAAAATAAATAATAAATCCAAGAAAGATGAAGAATATTCAAAAAACAGTGGAGAGGAAAGAAATTAGTTAACTTGTAGTTGTCTAATTATGGCATATGTTTAAAAATTAATAACATAAAATTAAAATCTAGATTAGATACCAGCAGCCTTTTTCTGTAAAAGGCCAGAGAATAAATATTTTCAGCTTTGTGGTCCATACAGCCTCTGGTGGAACTACTTGGCTTACCTGCTGTAGTGTGAAAGCAGCCATAGATAATCTGTAATTGAATGGGCATATTTGTGTTCCAATAAAATTTTATTTACAAAACAGACAGCAGGACAGATTTGGCCTGCAGGCCACCCCTGTTTCGGGAAGCGCAGTGTAAAGATGGTAGAGACAAAGTATGAAGAGATATGACGGAAGTTCTAAAAACATGATAAAACACACACAACTAGATGGCAGGAAAAAGTCAAATCATCAATAATCACAATATGTGACAAATGGACACAACTTCCTCAATAAAGAGAGAAAATCTCATAGTTCTTTTTGTGGCTCAGTGGGTTAAGGTCTCTCTGAGGGTACTGTCTCTCTGAGGATGTGGGTTCAATCCCAG
The DNA here is from genome assembly GCF_016906955.1 of Phacochoerus africanus. NCBI lineage: Eukaryota > Metazoa > Chordata > Mammalia > Artiodactyla > Suidae > Phacochoerus > Phacochoerus africanus. The sequence goes on along the minus strand of NC_062545.1, from coordinate 117,716,428 downwards.
GCCTCACTTAGTGGGTTAAGTATCTGGTATGGCTGTGGCTGTGGCATAGGCCCCAGCTGCAGCTCTGATTTGACCCCTGGCCCAGGAACTTTCATATGCTGCAGGTGTGGCCATAAAAAGAAAGAAAAAAAATTAAAAATTAATTTTAAAAAAGCTCAAATTTTATAAAACTTGTCTAGTCTTAAGGTATTTAGAATATGTCTAAAAAGAAGATAGAGAATAAAAGAACATACAAAGATAAATCAGCCAAGTACTAATAGATAAGTGTGGTAAAATTAATTTCAGACCAAAAAAGAATTTGATCTAAAGATTTGACAAGGCAAAGAACATTTATGTCGATGGAAAATACAATCCCCCAAAAGCTTTATTAATAATGAAATTTTACAAACCAACAATAAATATAACATCAAAAGTCATGCTTATAAAAGGTAAAAAGTAAAAACTGATAGAAATACAGGTAAGAATGAAAACTACACAGCCATTTTGGAGATCTTTACCATTTATCTCTGAGATTGATGGGTTACATAGAAAAAAGTACAAAAAGCGTAATGAGGAATTGAGTAACACAACTTGACTAAATAGTTATAAAGGACTTTGTACACAATAAATGGTGAATGCATAATCTCTTCAAACACGTATAACATTAACTACCTTCTTAAAACACAAAGAAAATGTTAACCAATTCCCAGATAAGAAATCATTCAGGTCACAATCACAGTGCAATAAAGTTTGGAATTAGTAAACAAAGGGACACAATTTTTATAACTTGGAAATTTTAAAAAACACTCCACTAAATAACTGACAAATTTAAAATTGTTATCAATTATTTTAAAATAACAATACCTAAAATACCTATACAACCAGCATTGTGCTACAAGTGATCTACATGGATTATCTAATTTTATTATGATAATAACCCAGAGGAATTTATTCTTTTATCATCTCATTTCACACACGAGGAGCTGAAACACAAAGCTCTATTAAATAACCTGCCCAAAAGCCCATAGTCCATATGTGACAGACTTGGGATTTGAACCTAGATAGTGTAGTCCAAAGCCAGTATATTTAACCACTATGACAAGAAGGGCAATGAGATCAATACAGCTCAAAATCTATGTATACTCAGAGAAAATATATAGCCTTAAATGCATGCATTAGAAAATAAAAGACTGAATAGAAGAAAATCATGCATACAGCACAAGAATCTAGTGGAAGAAAAAATTTTAAATATAAGGAAAGCATTACTAAAGAAAAAAACCGGAAATGAATGAAATAAGGAATACACCTGAATAAAACTAAAACTGATCCTTTGAAAAGAACCAAAACTATCAAAGGGCTGGAATGTCTGATTTAGATTTTAAAAAAGAGAAGAAAGAGGGAAAGAGAATTATCAACATTTGAAATGGGAAAGGGACATAACTATAGGTATAGAGTAGATTCTGAAAAGTCTGAGATAAATACTTTAAGATAATAAATTAGAAAAATCTAGCTTAAAATAATTTCTGGAAAATAGAAAACACCAAAATTGACCCAGGAGGAGATAGTCACCTTAAAACAACAATAAAAACACTGAAAGCATTAAAAAAGTAGTCAAAGCTCTCTCTTCTGAAAGGTCACCAAACAAAGATGGTTCTGTAAGTAAAGAACAAACAAACCCTGTGCTCTATTAATTAATTAATCCAAAGCATGGGAAAAATAGAAAAATTTCCAACTCATTTACGTTGGAGCTGACATGGCTTAAATTTTAAAACTGACAAGAAAATCATACACCCACTTATGAACACATATAAAGATATCTTAAGTATTAGCAAAATGAATCCAGAAATGTATTTCCTGAATGTTATAACTAAGAAGGATTTATCTAAGATATTCAAGGCTGATTGAAAGTTCAGAATATATTGATGCAAATCATTACTCAAAATAAAGAAAAATGATATAATTATCTTAGAAGCAAAAAAGCATCTGATATAATTTGACATCTATTTTTGATTAGAAAGAAAACCACTTTGCAAACCAGAAGTAGAAACTTCTCTGTTTTAATGAAAGATATCTGCATAAACCAACATCATAACTATTGAAGCATTTAGAAGCTTTCCCACTAAAGTTTTTTCAGTATTGTTTTGAGAGCCTTGGTTAATGCCATGTGATAAGAAAAAGAAAGTTAAAAGTGGCAAACCAGGAAAAAACATTTTCAAAATCTGAAAATATATATATATATAACAAAGAACACCTCCAAATCAATAAGAAAAATATAAACAGCCTAATAAAAACATGTGCAGAGGATATAAATAGCCACTTCAATAAGACGAAATGTAAATGATGAGAATAATTTAAAGTAACGGTGAGTTGCTTTTTTTTTTCCCATTATAACCCGCAATATTTTAAAAGATTGATAATATCTAGTGTTTTTTAAAGATATGCTGAATCAGGTATTTTCATATACTGTTGGTCAGTGTATTTTGTAAGAATTTCTTAGAAAGCAATTTAGCAGAATTTACCAGAAATTTTACTCTATACTTTTCTGTTACTAAGCAATGTTTCTACTGTTTCAGACAAAAGAAATTAATCGTTCATAGTGCACACATACAAAAAAATCATTTCCTATGCACCAGGAAAATTTAAGAAAGTTTGTTCTGGCACTGTTTCAAATAGTGAAATATTAAGAATAATCTAAATATGTTAGTAGGGAAATTACTAAAATAATTATGTTACACTGACAACATGGAATACTACACAGCTGTTAAAATGAAACTGATCTGCATTAGACAGAGCTGTGAAAGGTATTTTTAGAGAAAAAATAAAATTGTAGAATCATTGTAAATCATGAATGTGTATGTTTTTAATGTTACACATACATATTTGATATAAATGCATATATATAGATATATATACACACATATATATGCATGTAAGTGTGTAAAAATAATTTGGAAGGAGGTTCACCTGATGGTATTCTTTAGGGAGGATAGCAAAAACAGGGGATAGGAAACAGGCAGGATTAATGTTTTTGTCTCTATATTTCAGTGTTGTTTGAACCTTTCAGTGAAAATACATTGCTGTAAACTATGATTTTTAAATTTTTTTTTTTTTTAGTTTTAGCATACTGAGACTAAAGTGCACAGATTGTAAGTATACAACTCAGTGAATTTTTACATGTGTATCATTCATGTAATCACTACCCAGATCAAGATGTAGACTATTTCTGCTCCCTGGGATGTTCCCTCATGCTCCTCCATTGTACCCACCACCACAGATTATTTTTTCTGTCCCTAAAATTCATAGCAATAGAATTATACAGCTTTTTCTAATTTTGCATCTGGCTTTTTTGGTTTGCTATCCTGTCTTCTATACTAACCCATATTAGCAGTTCTTTTTTATTGCTTGTGTAATCCCACTGTGTAAATGTATCACAATTGACTTATCCATTCCTCTGTTGGTAGACATTTGAGTTATTTCCAGTTTGGGGCTATTAGGAAGCAAACTGCAGTGAGCAGGCTTGTACATGCCTTCTGCCATATTCGTGCATTTCTCTTAGATACCAAGCACTGGAATTGCTATGGAAATTCTTGGGCTAGGGATTGAACCAGAGCTGCAGCTGCCGCTGTATGCACAGCCATAGCAATGCGCGGCATCCCAGCTGCCATCTGCAACCTGCACTATAGTTTTCCACAATGCCAGATCCTTAACCCACTAAGTGAAGCCAGGGATCAAACCCGCATCCTTATGGATACCAGTCAGGTTCTTAACCCACTGAGCCACAACGAGAACTCCCTCAAAGTGCTTAAAAGTACTTAAATTTACACTTTCATTATAATATATGAAAGTTCCAGTTGTAGTTACTCCATATTCTGGCCACTACCTCACATTGTCGGTCCCTTTCATTTTACCATTCTGTTAGGTGTGTACTGACATTTCATTATGTTTTTATTTTATTTTGATTTTGATTTTATTATTATTTCCCTGATAGCTTATCATATGGAACATCTTTTCAATAGTTATGTCCATACTGATATTCTCTTTGGTAACATGCCACCTCAAGTTTTTTGCTCATTTTATTTGAGCTATTTATATTAATTGAGTTATTTTTTTACTTATTGATTTGTTATCATTCTTTAGATATTGTAGATATGAGTTATTTTTTGGATATGTACTATATATGATATGTATGTATATGCATGCGTAGATATATATTTCACAAATATCTTCTCTTTGTCTTGCTGGTTCACTCTGTTGGTGGTGTACTTTGATAAATAGAATTTCAGAACTTAATTTATCAATCTTTACTATTTTATGGCTCATAGTTTTGGGGGTCTTATTTAAGAAACCACTGCCTACCCCAAGGTCATGAGTTATTCTATGTTTTCTTCTAGAATGGGGATCAGCAAACTATGGCCTATGTTGCCTACCTGTTTTTTGTGAATAAATTTTTATTGGTACACAACCATTCAATTATGTATTGTCTGTGGTTGCTTTTGTGCTACAACAGCAAAGTTCAGTAGTCACAACAGAGACCACGTGGCCCACAAAGTTGAAAATATTGACTATCTGGTCCTTTACAGAAAAAAACTTACCAAGCCCTGTTCTAGAAAATTATTGATTTCCTTTCATATTAAGCCTTTCACATTCTAGTTGGCATTGTTTGATAAACATATAAAATAGGGTTAAAGTATGTTCCATATGAATTACCCAATTGCTACAGCATCATTTATTGAAAATAAAAAACTTATTACCACAAAATTTTAGTAGTGCTTTTGTTGTATATCAGGTTACTGTATAGGCATGGTCCTGTATCTCTGTTTTGTTCCACTATCACTGCTCCAATACCATACTATCATAAATATTATAGCTGATATTGTAAATCTTCCAACAGTTTTTTCTTTCTTATTTTTTGGCTATTATAAGTTGTTTGCAATTCCATATAAATTTTAGAATTCCCTAATAAATTTCCACAGAAAACACTGACGGGAACTCAACAGTGACTGCATTGAGTCAATAAATGAGTTTTGGGAAATTGCTATCTTTACAAAATTGACTCTCCAAATCCTTGAACATGAAAAGTCTATCTCTTTAAATATTCTTTGGTTTTGTATTTGCAGTTTAGTGATTTTACATCTTTTGTTAGATTCATTCCTAGATATCTGAGGTTTCTCAAAGCAATTGTTGCTAGAATTGTTTTAAAAATTTTATTGACTAATTGTTTTTGTAAGTACGTAGAAATACAATAGAGCTTCATATATTGATTATCTATCTAATAAGACTATCTATCTCATATCTAATTAAGACCTAGCTTAATTCATTTATTAATTCTAATAGTGTACATTTTCTTTTGAGTTTTTCTATATTAACAACTATGTCACCTAGAATTACAGTTTTACGTGCTCCTTTCCAATATTTATCCCTTATAATTCTTGTTTTTTGCCCTTTTGTACTAATCAGGACTTACAGTGCAATAGTTAATAGAAATAATGAAAACAAATATGTTTGAGTTGTTCTGAACTCAGGGAGAAGGCATTTAACATTTCACCTTTAAATAAGTTAATAGTAAATGTTTTGTATATAAACCTAATTATATTAAAGAGGTTCTCTTATATTCCTAGTTTGTTGAGCGTTTTTAGCATAACTAGTGGTTAATTCAGTTGGATACCTTTTTGCATCTCACGAGGTAATCATATGGCTTTCACTTTCATTATGTTATGTAAGTGAATTATATTGATTAACTTTCAAAATTTAAACCATTTTTCATTCCTGGAATAAGCAAACTTGGTCATGATATATTATTCTTTTATATATTCTCTGGATTTGCTTTTCTAATATTTTATACTTATCTATACATCAATTAATAAGAAGTATTATTCTGTAATTTTATTTTCTTGTAATTTCCTGGTATATTTTTGTATCAGGGTTATGCCGGTCTCATAAAATGAGTTAGAAAGAAATGCTTTCTCTATTACTTAAAAGAAGTTGTGCAAGATTGGTATTATTTCTTTTCTTTCTTTTTCTTTTTCTTTTTTTTAAAGATTGGTATTCCTTTCTTTAAATGTTTGGCAGAAATCACCAGTAAAGTTATCTAGGCTTGAATTTTCTTTGGGAAGAGTTTTGGAGTTTCTGTTTTTGCTTTGATTTTGTTTTGCTTTGTTTTGATTTTTCTGCATCTGTAGCATGTGGGAGTTCCCACGCCAGGGATTGAACTTGCACCACAGCAATGCCAGATCTTTAACCCACTGAGCTACAGGGATACTCTGGGAAGAACTTTTTAATTACAGATTTAATTTATTTATTTCTTTTATTATTTATTTATGTATTCATTTCTTACACTGTTCATTTTTTCCTTTATTGATTGATTGATTGATTTTTGTCTTTTTAGGGCCGCACCTGTGGCATATGGAGGTTCCCAGGCTAGGGGTCCAATCAGAGCTGTGACCGTCGGCCTACACCACAGCCACAGCAATGTGGGATCCAAGCCACATCTATGACCTACAGCACAGCTCATGGTAATGCCAGATCCTTCACCCACTGAGCGAGGCCAAGGCCAGGGATGGAACCCACGTCCTCATGGATGCTAGTTGGGTTCAATAACCCACTGAGCCATGACGGGAACTCCTCCTTTTTATTTTTATTTTTATTTTTATTGTCCTTTTTTTTTGCTATTTCTTTGGGCCGCTCCCACGGCATATAGAGGTTTCCAGGCTAGGGGTCTAATCGGAGCTGTAGCCACCAGCCTACGCCAGAGCCACAGCAACGCAGGATCCGAGCCGCGTCTGCAACCTACACCACAGCTCACGGCAACACCGGATCGTTAACCCACTGAGCAAGGGCAGGGACCGAACCCGCAACCTTATGGTTCCTAGTCGGAATCGTTAACCACTGCGCCACGACGGGAACTCCTTTTTTTTTTTTTCCCTTTTTATTTTTTAATTGAAGTATAATTGACATACAATATTATATTAGTTTCAATTATACAACATACCGACTCGGCATTGATATACATTACAAATTAATCACCATGTAGGTCTGGTAACCATCTGTCATCATGAAAAGTTACAGTATTATTGACTCTATTCCCTATGTTGTATATTACATCCCCATGACTTATTTATTTTATAACTAGAAGTTGTACCTCTTCATCCCCTTCAATACCCCCACTCTTCTCCCTTCTAATGACCACCGGTTTGTTCTCTGTATCCATGAGTCTGTTTCTGTTTTGTTTAGTTTATTCATTTGTTTTATATCTTAATTTCACATACAGTGAAATAATATGTTACATATCTTTCTCTGATTTATTTCTCTTAGCATAATACCCTCTAGATTCATTCACATTGTCACAATAGCAATATTTCATTTTTTATGACCAAGTAGTATTATATATATTTATATATGTATGTATCTCACATCTTTACTGATTTGTCTATAGATGGGCATTAAGGTTGCTTCTATATTTCCATGTCTTGGCTATTGTAAATAATGCTGCAGTGAACAAAAGAATACATATTTATTTTCAAATTAGTATTTTCATTTTCTTCACATAAATCCACAAAGGTAAAATTGCTGGGTCATGTGGTGGTTCTTTTTCAGTTTTTTGAGGCCTCTTGATGCTGTTTTCTATGGTACCAATTTACATTCCAACAAAAAGGGCATGAGGGTTCCCCTCTTCTCCACATCTTTGTCAACACTCATTATTTCTTGCCTTTTTGATAATAGCCATTCTGACAGGTGTGAGGTAGTATCTATCTCCTGGTGGTTTTGATTTGCATTTCCCAGATGATTATTGATGCGTCTGTTGGCCATCTGCATGTCTTCTCTGGAAAAATGTCTATTCAGATCCTTTGCCCATTTTTCACTTTTTTTTTTTTGGTTTGGTTTCTTGGTGCTGAGTTGTGTTAGTTCTATATATTTAGATATTAACTTTTATCTGATATAGCATTCACAACTATATTCTCACATTCGATAGATTGCCTTTTCATTTTGTTGATAGTTTCCTTCTTTGTGCAAAACCTTTTCAGTTTGATGTAGTTCTATTTGATTATTTTTGTTTTTGTTGCTCTTACCTGAGGAGACAGACAAAAAAATATGTATATTGCAAAAGCTAATGTCAAGGAGTGTTCTGTCTATATTTTCTTTTAGGAAGTTTATGGTTTTAGGTCTTACATTTAAATCTTTAATCCATTTTAAATTTATTTTTATAAATGGTATAAGAAAGTAGTTCAGTGTCAGTCCTTCCCATGTAGCTGACCAGTCTTTGTAACATCATTTATTTAAAAATCTGTGGAGTTCCCGTTGTGGCTCAGCAGGTTAAGAATCTGACTACTATCCATGAGGATGTGAGTTCAATCATGGACTTGCTCAGTGGGTTAAAGTATCCAGTGTTGCCAAAAGCTGTGGTGTAGGTTGCAGATGCAGCTTAGATCTGGTGTTGCTGTGGCTGTGGTGTAGGCCAGCCGTTGCAGCGCTGATTCGACCCCCTAGCCTGGGAACCTCTGTATGCAACAGGTGCAGCCCTAAAAAAAAAAAAAAAAGTCTGTGTTTTTTTCCCACTGTATATTCTTGGCTCTGTTGTCGTAGATTAATTTGCCATATAAATATGGGTTTATTTCTAGGTTCTCTATTCTTTTCCACTGATTTATGCCTGTTTTTGTGCTAGTACCATAAAAGCAGATGCTTTTCAAGCCTCTGTGCTGGGAGTCAGAGTGAGTGAGTTTATGCACAAACCCTTCAGGAGTAGAATCTTGGTTTCCCTAAAGCCCTCTGGCTCCCTTGAACTTAAGCCCTGCTGGTTTCCAAAACCAGTCATTATGGAGGCTCATTTTCCTGGTGCACATTTTTCTGGCTGAAACCAACATGGGGCTCAGATACCACACTCTTTGGAAGAACCTCTGTGGTTGTGATATCTCTCCTGCTTGGGGACCACAGCACTGGGGGTGGGGGTTCTGACTAGACCATGTCTCTACCCCTTCTACCTGTTTTGATGTGGCCCTTCCTTTCTATCCTCAGTTTTAGGAAACATGTTCTGCTAGTCATCAGAGTGTTCTCAGAGATTATTGTTCTGTATGCAGTTGTTGTTTTGGTGTGTCCATGGGAGGAGGTGAGTTCAGGAACTTCCTACCCTGCCATCTTGATCTGGACCAATTTAAATTGATTATATTTAACAACTCTCAGGTTTTTATTTTTATTTTTATTTTATTTTTTTTGTCTTTTAGGGCCACAACCATTGAGTAAGGCCAGGGATTGAACCCACATCCTCATGGATGCTAGTCGGGTTCTGAGCCACAACAGAAACTCCTCTTCAAATTTTTAAATTTTTTTCTTGTGTCAGTTTAGATAACATGTGATTTAAAAGAAAATCATCAGTTTCATTTAGTTTGCTAAGCTTATTTATATAAAACTATTCATTGTAACCCTGTATTATCTTTTTATGTCTGTAGGATCTATGGTGATATCTCCCTTTCATTCTTTGTTGTTTGTGCTTTTTTTTTTTCTTTTCTTTTTTTGGTCTTTTTAGGGCCACATCGGCAGCATATGGGAAGTTCCTAGACTAGGGGTCAAATGAGAGGTACAGCTGCCGGTCTACACCACAGCCACAGCAATGTGGGATCTAAGCCATGTCTGCAACCTTCACCACAGCTCATGGCAATGTAGGATCCTTAACCTACTGGGCAAGGCCAGGGTTTTTACCCAAATCCTCATGGATACTAGTCGGGTTCACTACTGCTGAGCCACGGTGGGAACTTCCTCCCTTTCATTCTGATATTAGTAGTTTATACTTTCCTTTCTTGAGTGGTTTTACTAAGAGTTTCTTGAGTTATTTCATCTTCTGAAAGAATGAATTTTTGCCTACATTGATTTTTGTCTTTTATGTCAGCTTACAGTTTTTTCAATTTATGTTTTTTGTTTGTTTGTTTTTGTTTTTGTTTTTGTTTTTTATGTCCATACCTGCAGCATATGGAAGTTCCTGGGTCAGGGTGGAATTGGAATTGCAGCTGCAGGCCTATCCCACAGCCACTTGCAACACCAGATCTGAGCCACATCTGTGACCTATGCCGCAGCTTGGAACAATGCCAGATGCTTAACCCACTGAGTGAGGCCAGGGATCAAACCTACATCCTCACAGAGACAGCATTGGGTCCTTTACCCGCTGAGCCACAGTGGGATGCCTCAATTTATGTTTTCAGTTTTATTAATTTCCTTCAATTTAAAATTCTTTTTCTAACTTCTTGAGATGGTAACTGCAAATTGATTTTTAATTTTTTTCTTTTCTAATATATGCATCTAAAATCATTTTTCTTCTAAGTACAATGAGTCAATAGGTCCAATCAGGAGAGAGAAATCACACAGTAATTTGAACAGAAAATTTGAATATAAAGAATTATTAACCATACCAGGGGTTTGCAGTAATGAGGGGCTTGTTAGCAAGAAGTAAAGAGGATTCTAAAGAGTATAGGAATAATAGATACAGGGGTGACCCACCATCCCCTAGAGCTGAGATAACACACCAGGGAAGAGGCCTACGAATGCCTAAGATCCAGATCTTGCTTTAGAAGGCACAGCTGTGGCTCACTAGCTGGCAGAAAAGTTACTTTGGTGCCATCCTGCTAAAATATGATGGAAATGCACCCTCTGAAACTTCCTAGATATCTACCCTGTGGGTGCCAAGGAAGAATCTTCACAGGGAGCTATCTTTGCTACAAAACTTCCTGAAGAAGGTGCCAGGGGAAGCTGCTGGCTCTAGGTGCTGCTGGCCACTGTGCGCTATAGAAGCCTAGTGTGGGGGAAATCAGTGCATCCCGGAGAAGCTTGCCTAGCAAGCACGCCAGAACCAGGAAGCAAAACTTTTCCTTCTGTAATGTATTTCCAGTGCCCTCTAATAACAAAGTTCCAGCTGGCAAGGGAAAAATATTTAAAGGGCCCATACCCATTTTCACAAAGCTGCCTAACAGGTGGAACTTGGAGGTGAAAGGCAGTAAATAATAACCAGCATACATCATTTTAGCCATATCCCATAAATTTTGGTGTGTTTTACTTTCAATATCTAATTTTCATTGTGCTTTCCTGACTACTAGGCTATTTAGAAGAGTGTTGGTTAACTTGTAAACATTTTCAGTTTTTTTTAGTTATCTATTAATTGATTTCTAGTTTTCTTCCACCATAGCCCAAGAACATGCTGTATGTGAGTTTGATTTTTTTGAAGTTTGTTCAGATTTGTTTTGTGCATAACATATAGTGTATTTTGCTAGGTATTTCATGATTACATGCAAAGAATGTGAATTCTGCAGTTCTTTAGTGTAGTGTCTGTATACATATATCAAGTAGGTTAAATTGGCTAATAATTTTGTTCAAAGATTCTGTGTAACATATCATTTTTGTTACCTAGTTTTGTTTGTTTTGGTTTTTTTTTTTTCAGTCTAACACAACAGAGCTAGGTGTATTAAACTAAGATTGGGGTTATGTCTATTTCTCCTTTATTTGGTTTGCTTACACTGTTTGAAACTATGTTATTTTTAACCAAAAAACAGTATTGCTGAATCCTGTTGAACTGACCATTTTACCTTAGGAAATGCCACTCTTTATCTCTAGTCACTTTTGCGTTAAAGCTTACCTTGTGTGATATCAATATAACCACACAAGCTTCCTCTATATTAGTTTGTATGCTATTTATTTGCCATTATTTTGCTTTCCGTCTGTGTACTTATATTTATAGTGTAACAGCACATACTTGAGTTGTTTTTTTCAAACCCTGTCTGAAATTCTTTGCCTTTTAATTGAAGTGTTTAGTCCATTTGCGTTTCATATAATTATTCATAGAACTGACTTGCTTATGTTTTTAATTTCTCTCTTCTTTCTTTATTCCTTCTTTTCTATTTTTTAGGATTATTTATTTTATTATTTTGTATTACTTCTTTATTAGTTTTTCTGAAATTCAGGTTTACTGATGTATACTTGAATAAAAATGGTGAGGTGTTCACTATCTTTACTATATACTTCTATGCGTTTTGAGAAATACATAAAGTTTTATAACTACCATCATAATCAAGATGCAGGCATAGCTTGGAGATATTGAGGGTTCAGTTCCAGACCATCACAGCAAAGTAAATACCACAATAAAGCGAGTCACATGAAGTTTTTGGTTTCCTAGTGCATATAAAAGTTGCTTACACTTTATACTGTAGTCTATTAAGTGTGCAATAGCAATTATGTATTTTAAAACAATGTATATAATTTAATTAAATACTACTTTATTGCTAAAAATATTAACCATCAACTGAGCTCTCAGTGAGTCATAATCTTTTGCTGGTGGAGGAGAGTCTTGCCTCAACAGTGATGACTGCTGAATGATCACTGTGGTGGTTGCTGAAGGTTGGGATAGCTTTGGCAGTTTCTTAAGTTAAGGCAAAAATGAAGTTTGCTGCCTTAATAGGCTCTTGTTCTCACAAAACAATTTCTCTGTAGCATGCAACACTATTTGACAGCATTTTACCCATAGCAGGACTTCCTTCCTTCCTTCCGTCCGTTCGTTCTTTCTTTCTTTCTTTCTTTCTTTCTTTCTTTCTTTCTTTCTTTCTTTGTCTTTTTGTCTTTTTAGGGCCACACCTGCAGCATATGGAAGTTCCCAGGCCAGGGACCAAATTGGAGCTGTAGCTGCAGGCCTACTCCACAGCCAAAGCAACTCGGCATCTGAGTCCTTTCTGTGTCCTACACCACAGCTCACAGCAATGCCGGATCCTTAACCCACTGAGCAGGCCAGGGATCCAACCTGCATCGTCCTACATACTAGTCAAGTTCATTAACCACTGGAGCCATGACAGGAACTCCACAGTAGGACTTCTTTCAAAATTATTATTATTATTATTTGTCTTTTGTCTTTTTAGGGCGACACTCGTGGCATACGGAGGTTCCCAGGCTAGGGGTCCAGTCGGAGCTACAGCTGCCGGCCTCCACCAGAGCCACAGCAATGCCAGATCTGAGCCACATCTGCAACCTACACCACAGCTCAGGACGACACCAGATCCTTAAGCCACTAAGCAAGGCCAGGAATCGAACCCACAACCTCATGGTTCCTAGTCAAAATTAGAGTCAAGGAGTTCCCGTCAATTCTGTGAGGTTGCAGTTTCAATCCCTGACCTCGCTCAGTGGGTTAAAGATCTGTCATTGCCTATGAGCTGTGGTGTAGGTCACGTGGCTCAGATCTGGCCGTTGCTGTGGCTGTGGTGTAGGCCAGCAACTGTAGCTCCGATTGGATCCCTAGCCTGGGAAACTCCATATGCCATGTGTGCGGCCCTAAAAAAACAAAAAAGAAAAAGTTAGAGTCAATACTCTCAAACCCTGTCACTGCATCTTCACAACATCTTCATCAGGAGTGGATTCCATCTCAAGAAAACCTTTGTTTGCTGATCCACGAGAAGCCACTCCTCATGCATTAAAGTTTTATCATGAGATTGCATCAATTCAGTCACATATTCAGGCTCCACTTTTTTTTTCTTTTTTCTTTTTCAGCTACACCCATGGCATGTGGCAGTTCCCAGACCAAGGATCGAACCTGAGCTGCAGCTGCAACCTGTGCCACAGCAGTGGCAATGCCAGATCCTTAACCCACTGTGCCGGGCTGGGGATCCAACCCATTCACTTCTTAGGTTAATTCTCTTGCTAGTTCTACTACATCTGCAGTTACTTCCTCTATTGAATCTTCTTCTTCTTTTTTTTTCAGATACAATATGACTTTTTTTTATTATAGTTGATTTACAATGTTCTGCCAATTTCTGCTGTACAGCAAAGTGATCCAGTTATACATATATATACATCCTTTTCCTCACTCTGTCCTCCATCCTGATCCACCACAAGTGATTGGATATAGTTCCCTGTGCTATACAGCAGAATCCCATTGCCCATCCACTCCAGATGCAACAGTTTTCATCTACTAAGCCCAGACTCCCAATCCGTCCCACTCCCTGCCCATCCCCCACCCCCACCCCCAGCAAACACAAGTCTGTCGTCCATGTCCATGATCTTTTCTGTTGTGTAGATAGATCGTTTGTGCTATATTTTAGAGTCCCCATGTAAGTGATGTCATATGGTGTTTGTCTTTCTATTTCTGACTTACTTCACTCAGTATGAAGTCTCCATCCATGCTGCTGCAAATGGTAGCCTAGGGGTCTAATCAGAGCTACAGCTTCTGGCCTGTGCCACCGCCACAGCAATGCCAGATCCAAGCCACGTTTTCAATCTACACCAAAGCTCATGGCAACACCAGATCCTAACCCACTGAGCGAGGCCAGGGATCAAACCCACATCCTCATGAATGCTAGTCAGATTCATTTCCTCTGAGCCACAGTGGGAACTCCCATAATTTGTCCTTTTTTATGGCTAAGTAGTAATCCATTGTATACATGTACTACATCTTAATCCATTCATCTGTCAGTGGACATTTAGGTTGTTTCCATGTCTTAGCTATTTTGAAGAGTGCTGCGATGAATGTACTGGAGCATCTTTTTTGTTTGTTTGTTTTAGGGTCACACCCACAGCATATGGAGGTTCCCAGGCTAGGGGTCAAATTGGAGCTATAACTGCCGGCCTACGCCACCAGCCATAGCAATGTGGGATCCAAACTGTATCTGCAACTGATACCACAGCTCATGGCAACACTGGATCTCCAACCCACTGAGCAAGACCAGGGATTGAATCCATACCCTCATGGATTCTAGTCAGATTTGTTTCCACTGCACCATACTGGGAACTTCATATCTTTTTCAAGGAAACTTTTGTCCAGGTATATGCCCAGGAGTGGGATTGCTGAGTCATATGGTAGTTCTATATTTAGTTTTCTGAGGTATTTCCATACTGTTTTTTTTTTTTTTGTCTTTGTTGTTGTTGTTGTTGTTGCTATTTCTTGGGCCGCTCCCGCGGCATATGGAGGTTCCCAGGCTAGGGGTTGAATCGGAGCTGTAGCCACCGGCCTACGCCAGAGCCACAGCAACGCAGGATCCAAGCCACGTCTGCAGCCTACACCACAGCTCATGGCAACGCCGGATCGTTAACCCACTGAGCAAGGGCAGGGACCGAATCCGCAACCTCATGGTTCCTAGTCGGATTCGTTAACCACTGCACCACGACGGGAACTCCTCCATACTGTTTTTACATAGTGGTTGTACCAATTTACATTCCCACCAACAGTGTAGGAGGGTTCTCTTTTCTCCAGCATTTGTTGTTTGTTGGCCTTTTAATGATGGCATCTCTAACTGGTGTGAGATAGTACCTCGTTATTTTGATTTGCATTTCTCTAATAATTAGTGATGTTGAGCATCTTTTCATGTGCCTGCTGACCATCTATATGTCTTCTTTGGAGAAATGTCTATTTAGATCTTCTGCCCATTTTTCAGTTGGATTGTTTGTTTTTTTGTTGTTGAGCTATATGAGTTGTTTGTATATTTTGGAGATTAAATCTTTGTTGATTGAGTCATTTGCAACAATTTTTTCCCATTCTGTGGGTTGTCTTTTTGTTTTTTTAATGGTTTCCTTTGCTGTGCAGAAACTTTTGAGTTTAATTAGGTCCCATGGGTTTATTTTTGTTGTTATTGTCATTATTCTAGGTGGTGGATCAAACAAGATGTTGCTGTGATTTATGTCAAAGAGCATTCTGCCTATGTTTTCCTTAGGAGTTTTATAGTATCTTGCCTTGCATTTAGTTCTTTAATCCACTTTGAGTTTATTTTTGTGTATGATGTTAGAAAATGTTCTAATTTCATTCTCTTACATGTGGTTGTCCAATTTTCCCAGCACCGTTTATCAAAGATACTATCTTTCTTCCACTGTATGTTCTTGACTCCTTTATCATAGATTAGTTGACCATATGTGCTTGGGTTTATTTCTGGGCTTTCTATCCTCTCCCATTGATCTATATTTCTGTTTTTGTTCCAGTACCATACTGTTTTGATGAGTGTAGCTTTGTAGTAGAGTGTCAGGGAGCCTGATTCCGCCAAGTCCAGAATTAGCCAGTTCCCCAGGGAAGATAATTGCTTGCCAGCATAGTGTATTAGAAAGGGTTCTTCAATCTTTGGAATACTATCCAGTCCTTTTTGCTTCCACATCACTCTGTAGTCTTTAAAAATATAAATTTTGTCATTTATATGTCTAATTGTTGCATCTGAAACATTGACCTGATGCAAGCTATTAAATTGTACTTATAACTTTATACTTTTTATTAATTTAAGGAGAAAAAAAAAACCCTGTGCATGTTCTTACCACTTCCGGGACTTTTTTTTTTAAAGGGTTTATGTGACGTTTGCATTCATAAATATGCCTTGTGGCATTTCTCTTGTTTACAGCATTTGAAACTATCTGCCTTCATATTCTGTTGAGAAGATCTTGGGAGGAGAATAATATTTAGGAAGCTTTGACCTCAAAAGTGAACTGTGTGTTAAATGTAAGAATTGTCAAAATGTAATTTTTTAAAAAATTAAGATATTTATTGTACAATGGGATTTCTTAACCCATTGTTGAGGAAACCATGAAGATGTCAAGGCAAGTTCAAGGAAGAATCCTAAGAACACAAGATAGATTGTTATTTAGTGAAAAGAAAGCTGAAATGAATCTGCTAAGAGCTACAAACTAGTTAATGTCCTGCAGGGTAAAAGAACCATAACTGTTGGGGTTACCTTTATTTCCAGAGAGAAATCTAAAATTAATACCTAAGGTGATAGAATTTAGCCCCTAATCAAGAGTAAATAGTAAGTCAAACAAAAGTAAAATTCCCTACTTAGTTAAATAATCTTTGGAAAGAGGCATTTCTTCCTTAGAGTAACATGTGTAGACAAAAGAATATCTCCTGCCCTATCAGTAAACAAACGAGGTTACAGCTATCAAGCCATCAGTCACTACAGCCCCCCCTCTACATAGTGGTGCACCCTGAAGGAATTCAGAATGAAGAAAAACAGGATACTGGCCCTAGGTAATGAAGGTGCATATCAAAGGAATAGTTTCATTAAGCCCAAACTCCTTCATATTCCCTTATATAGAAAAGTGCTAAATTCATTGATTTGAGATGTCTGATTTTTCTTTGATTAGCAGCAGTCTTTTGATGTTTTGTTTTTGTTTTGATTTTTGTTTTGCAAAAAACTCCTCCTATATATCCTGGCTCCTCCCTTACCTCTTTGGAACAGTCTCTCAGAGCTATCCCAAGCTTAAGTTCTCAGTATGTCTGCTGAATAAAACATAATTCTCAGCTCATAGGTTGTGCATTTTTTTCAATTAACACTTGAAAAAGGCATCTATTAATCCTTTTGCTTTATTTACAAATATCAGATCATTTTTACATTAATATGAAACAAGATCTCAGAAATACTAAATTTGTGCACAGAAAAGCGGAAGATATGCTGTAAGAATTAAGAGATAATTTGGAGTCATTTTTGCCCCTGTGATCATTACTAACAACTTTAATTGGCCTGTGGGAAGTACCTTTGGTATTAAGGAAATGAAGGATATTATTTACTTTATTGTTAAACCCTCACATTGTGTAAGCCTTGAAAAATATATATGTTCTTAGGCAGGAAAATTTTTATTAGAAGGATAAATCCCTTTTATCTTCTGAATATTCTACCCAAAAGAAAAGAAAATTACATTTGTATATAGGTATATAGAGGAATATATGTGTATATAGGTATATATATATATAGGAATATATATATTTAGAAGTATATATATATGTAGAGAGAGGAATACATATATAGGAATATATATATTTAGGAATATATATGTAGAGAGAAGAATATATATATATAGGAATATATATATATAGGAATATATGTAGAGAGAGAGAGGAACCTATATATATAGGAATATATGTATAGAGAGAGGAATCTATATATATGAATATATGTAAAGAGAGAGGAATATATATATAGGAATATATATAGTTATATATAGGAATATACATATAGGTATATATATAGGAATACATAGGAATATATATGTAGAGAGAGGAATATATATATAGGAATATATATGTAGAGAGAGAGAGCAATATAGAGAGAGAGAGAAAGAGAGAGAAGAATATATATATATGTAGAGAGAGAGGAATATATACATATATATATATGTAGAGAAAATAAGTAAATAAATAAATAAAAATAAAAAAAATTAAAAAGGAGTTCCTGTGGTGGCGCAGTGGTTAACGAATCCGACTAGGAACCATGAGGTTGCGTGTTCGGCTCCTGCCCTTGCTCAGTCCTTCCTCAGTGGGTTAACAATCCGGCGTTGCCGTGAGCTGTGGTGTAAGTTGCAGACGCGGCTCGGATCCCACGTTGCTGTGGCTCTGGCTAGGCCGGCAGCTACAGTTCCGACTGGACCCCTAGCCTGGGAACCTCCATATGCCTCGGGAGCGGCCCAAGAAATAGCAAGAAGACAATAAAATAAAATAAAATAAAAAATATATGTAGAAAGAGAGGAATATATATATATATGTAAAGAGAGAGGAATATATACATATATAGGAATATACATATAGGTAAATATCTATATGAATATATAGGAATATACATATAGGAATATACATATGTAGAGAGAGAGAGCAATATACATATATGTAGAGAGAGAGGAATATATATATGTAGAGAAAGAGAGGAATATATATATATTGTACAAATGTAATTTCTTTGCATAAGGAATAAATTATATGTGCCAACTTAAATAATATATGATTGTGGCTGCTACAAATAAAGGCAAGGTTATACTTAACTTTAACCATTTTCAAATGGATTTATAAAAAAATTTTTTTAAAAAGGAAACTTCATCCACATGAAAGATACAAAAAAATATAACTCAATCAGGATTTTTTTTTCTTTTTTCTTTTCTTTTTTGGCTGCCCTGTAGCATATGGAGTTCCAGGGATCAGATCCTAGCTGAGATGAGATTGTGACCTAGCACTGCAGAGACCCGCTGAGCAGGAGATCCCATTGCGTCACAGCAGGAACTCCAGGATATTTATAATTTCAAAGAACTGATGTCCTGAAGAAGGTTACCTGAAAAGAGATGTAAGCATTGGAGCTGGGAATGATTTCCACATCTGTCAGTGCTTAGCTGAGTCATTTAAATTCTCGACCCAGATTTTATGCCTAAGAGTGAGCATCAGTTAGAAAAACCAATGTTATTGCAAAGCCACATGAATAACTAATGCCTGGCATAGATCTGCTAAAGTAATTTCATCCAAACATTTGTGTTGGGGTATCAGTGAGTAAATTAAACAAGAAACCAAAGCAAAATTGTTCTTTATAGCTTCAGAGAAACCTAATGAATTGATACTTTCTTTTGAATTCAGAAGTACTCCAGGAATTATTTTCCCCCCAATGATTGGTAAGAAAGTTATTGTGTGTGTGGTAAAAAACTTGCATTGAAGGGATGAATAACATCAGATACTTGCCTATTACCTTTAGCATTAGAAAAATGCTGGTGTTTCTGAATATAAGGACTCCTAAATGCATGATAGGCCTTTAAAGATATTTGTGTCACAGAATGGGAAAGGGAAAAGTAGAACCCTTTTAAGGCAAATGAATAGTCCCCAAAAGATATTCGTTAACAGAAGTTAGCATATAGGTTCAAATCCTCAGTTAGTCAAAATAACTGAAAAGACAAAAGAAAACTGTGTTATCTGTATAATGAGGTGATTTTGTAATATTTTTGCACTTTGAAAATAAGGTCTTTGACTTAGGAATTTGTAAGAATTGGTGTGGCTGACTGCATGCAGTTTTCAGTGTATGTTATACTCCATTCCTCTGCCCCAATACAGTATCCCCCCTTAGAGAACTACAGGTTGAATAATTTGATTCATTTACATATGATAAAATGACATGGCTTCATGCTAACCAAATTCACAGGCTACTGTTTTTATTTATCAGGTTACAAGTTGTTTTTCATTTATAATAGAAGGCATTTCTGAACTAAGTTGAGAGACTACCTACTTCTTTAAGTGGTGGTATCTTCCCATTCTAAGTACCTCTCTCAAATTACAAAAAGTTATATATCACTAACCCTTCTTATTAATATAGTTGCAAAAATGCCAAACAAAATATAAGAAAGAGAAAGCAACAATATGTATTTTTAATCTCACATAACCAAAGAGATTTTATCCCACAAAAGAAATCGATTCAACATTAGGAAACTTTACCTGTGATATATTATTTAATTTAATCACATGAAAATCATAATCAGAGCTTCCGTTGTGGCTCAGTGGTTGAGGACCCAACGTTGTCTCTCCAAGAATATGGTTCAATCCCTGACCTCTCTCAGTGGGTTAAGGATCTTGCATTGCTGTAAGCTGCAGCATAGGTTGCAGATGCAGCTCAGATCTGGTGTTACCTTGGCTGTGGTGTAGGCATCAGCTGCAGCTCCAATTGGACTCCTATCCCAGCAATTTCCATAAACTGCAGGTGTGGCCCTAAAAAGAAAAAAAAAACAAAACACAATCATCTCAACAGATGCCAAAAGGGCATTTAATAAAAATCAAAGCCATTCTATTCTCTAAAACAGTAGGTCTAGATACTTACTTCCTTAACATAGTAGAGAGTAATATTCCTTTTTTGGGGGGGTGACACACACACACATATATATATCTTTATTTTTAAAATACTTTTTAGACCAGTTTTAGATTTACAAAAAAGTTGATCAGAAAACACAGAACTTTCATATATCTCTTCTTCCCCAAACTCCTCCCACCCCAAAGTTTCCCTATTGTTAAGTTTTCACATTACTGTGGTACATTTGTTACAAGTGATGAATAAAAAATACATTATTATAAACTAAAGTCCATGGTTTGCATTAGGGCTCACTCTGTATTGTACATTTTATGGATTTTAACAAATGCATAATGTTATGTATCCACCATTAGAGCATCACACAGAATAGTCTCACCAAAAGTCACCTATGCTCTACCTGTACATGGAAGTACATATTGGAGACCACTAGTAGACATCATATTTTGAATTAAAAGAGAAAAGTCATAGTTATTACAAAGAGACACAATATTAGGCTACCCACCATCACTCTTATTACTTAATATCACATTAGAAGATCTGGTTAGTACAAAGAAGATGAACCAGGAATAGGTGAACTCTCATTATTTGAAAATTATTAGACATCAAGAAATTTCTTTTCAATTTCCAAAACCATTAAAATTAGTATGATTTTATTAAAGCACTGAAATACCAGAAGACTATGTAGTGGAAAGTGAGAGGAGTATCACAAGTTAATACCTGAAGAGTGGTTAAGAGTTACAAGGTTGAAGGAGGAAGAAAGGAACAAGCAGATGAGAGTACTGTTCTAGCTGAGGGAGTTACTAAGCAAGACCTTGGCCAGGCAAGAGGAGGCATTTGATGGCTGAGGCAGTGAAAGAAATTCAATACTCCTGTTTGTGTAGGTAGGCACTGATGCAGACAGAACTTCAATGGGATATTTTGGAACTTCACATTATTTTACAGTCCTTTTTTTTGGATAAGGAATTTACTACAATTACAAGAGAAGGGAAAAAAAAGTTTGAGAACCAAATGTGTAATGTGAACCAACTTGTATAAAAATTGTGAATGGGGGAATAGACATTATATATGTTCTTATAAATATATACATGGACAATTTCTGGAAGAATACAACCAAACAGTGTTAATATACTGTTAACAGTGGCCCTTAGGGAGCAGAACTGAGAGTTTGAAAGAAACATGGAAGGAGGGGGCTTTATACTCTTCAATATTATTTGCATTTTTTTCTGTTACTATGTTCTACATTTTTTATATCATTGTTTTGAAACACAATCAGCAAATAATCCCCACTGAAAATATTTCTAGAAGAAAAACAACAAAAATATGTTTGAAAATCATCTGTTAAGTATTACTCCTACTAAAATTAAAGCATACTATAACATACTGTTAAAAATACCTGTAAATATTGGGGCAAGAAGAGATAACCAATGACACAAGATAGCCCAGAAATAAACTCGAATATAATGTGAAAGCAATATAGATAAAGGATATACCATTAATCAATGGAAGAAGAAGGAGTTATTCAATGAATTATGCTGGAGCAATTATTTAGCAGTTGGAAAAAATCATGTAGATTTTCACTTCACAACAAACATCAAAATAAATTCCAGATGGTTTGAGTTAAATATACACAAACAATTTAAAACAAGAAAAATAGAAGTGAATACTTATCAAACTTTTGGAAGGAGATAGTTGAAAAGCAATAGTAAAAAATTAGGGAAATATTTAACTACATGAACATTTAAAATGTCTACTTATGGGGTTCCCATTGTGGTTCAAGAACCCAATATAGTATCTGTGAGGTTGTAGGTTCAAATCCCTGGCCACGCTTATTGGGTTAAGGATCTAGTGTTGCTGCAAGGTATGGTATAGGTCACAGATGTGGCTCAGATATGGTGTTGCTGTGGCTGTGGTGTAGGCCTTTGGCTGTGGTTTTGATTTAACCCCTAGCCCAGGAACTTCCATATGCCACAGGTACAGCCTTAAAAAGAAAAAAATAAGGTGTTCCCATCATGGCCCAGTGGAAATGAATCTGACTAGGAACTATGAGGTTGTGGGTTCGATCCCTGGTCTTGCTCAATGGGTTAAGGATCCAGTGTTGCTGTGAGCTGTGGTGTAGGTCACAGACTTGGCTTGGATCTGGTGTTGCTGTGGCTGTGGCATAGGCCAGCAGCTATAGCTCTGATTCAACCCCTAGCCTGGTAAACTCCATATGCCTTGGGTGCAGCCCTAAAAAGAAAAGAAAGAAAGAACAAATGAATGAACAAACGAACGAATGAAAGAAAGAAAGAAAAAGAAAAGAAAATCTCTACTTATACCCAAGATAAACTACAATTTAAATTGCGGAGTTCCTGTAGTGGTTCAGTGGTTAACGAATCCAACTAGGAACCATGAGGTTGTGGGTTCGATCCCTGGCCTTGCTTAGTGGGTTAAAGATCCAGCATTGCCATGAGCTGTGGTATAGGTTGCAGATGATGCTCGGATCCCACATTGCTGTGGCTATGGTGTAGGCCGGTGGCTACAGGTCCGATTAGACCCCGAGCCTGGGAACCTCCATATGCTGTTGGTGTGGCCCTAGAAAAGACAAAAAGGAAAAAACAAAAAAAATTGAAAAAAAGATAAATTGAGACAAACATAAACCTGGAGAGAAAAATCACAATTAATTTGATAACACTTATAAAAATTTGATAAAATACTGAGACTTCAACTGATATGCAAAGGAAATAAAGTCACAGAGAAGAAAATATAACTCTTTATTAAACACAGGAGTGTCCAACCTCACTGGGTATCATAAAAATGCAAATTAAAATGACTTTCCATTTTTCACCTATAAATTTAACAGATTTTTAAAGACTGCTGCTGCAATTCTCAATATTAGTGAGATGCCTACGTTAATTGCTGATACAGTAAAAGTTAGTACAAATATTTTAGGAAGCATTTTGGCAATATGTATGAAAGGCCCTAAGAGTGCTTATTTCTTTTGTCCTAGTAATTATACTTCTTGAATATAATCTAGCAGAAAATCCTAAATATGTAAAAAAAACTTTATGCATAAAAATTCATCTAAATATTATTTATCTATTTAAATTTTATTGGAGTATGGCTGACTTACAATGTTGTATTAGTTTCAGGTGTGCAGCAAAGTGAATCAGATAGACATATATATCTCACTCCATTCTTTTCCCCATATAGGTTATTACAAACTATTGAGTAGATTTCCCTGCACTATATAGTAGGTTCTTGTTAATTATCTATTTTATACACATCTAAATATTATTTAAAGTAATATCCAGCAATAAAAGAGCATCTGAATTATGACATCCTCTAGATAGAATATTATATCTCCATTTTACCAAGTATATGTGGATAGAATGTAAAAATGCCTATTTTATACAGTACAAACTAGAAGGAAGGAATATATTCATTTAATGTTTATTATATTTTTTGAATGATTATTATTTGTTAAATTAAAAGCATGTAGAAAAAAGATGGGAAGAAAAAAATTGAGTATAATGATGGGTTCAAATTCAAATGAATGAGGAGATTGTGGGTGATGCTTTATTTCTAATTTTCTCTAAAGATAATGCTTTCCTTTTTAAATGGAAAAAGATGACAAATTGAAAAGTGTTCATACTCCCCACATAGTTCTAGTTATCCTTTTTCTGAAATTTTATTTTAATTTAAAATAATTTAATTGAAAATAACAAAATTTTATTTAATTTTTATGTTTGTTTTGTAGTAAAATATTTAAAATAAAAAAGAATGATAAAAACATGGAAAATGTTTTGGGATCTCAGAGTTAAGTGCTTGGCATCTTTTTACTTTTTACTCTTCCAAGACAATTTACATCATGACTTCATACGTTAAATGATTCTGGTAACTCTAGGCCTGACATTTCCCCTGAGTTCCAGAAACCTATTTCCAACTGACTGCTGGACAACTCTTGTCCTGTAGGTAAATCAAATCTGTTTTCTCCCAAAATATACCTCTCTAACCATAACATTTTTTTTTTTTTTGTCTTTTTAGGGCTGTACCCACAGCACATGGAAGTTCCCAGGCTAGGGGTGGAATTGGAACTGCAGCTGCTGGCCTACACCACAGCCATAGCAACTCAGGATCTGAGCTGAGTCTGTGACCTACACTACAACTCACAGCAATGCCAGATCCTTAACTCACTGAGCAAGGCCAGTGATTGAGCCCTGGTCCTCATGGAAACTAGTTGGGTTCATTACCACTGAGCCACAATGGGAACTCCTACTCATAACATTCTTATAGCTTATTTCAGTTTCTAAATAGAGATTTCCTTTTTTCCCTCCATCCTCATTGCTACTGGCTTGATTTTTTTCAAGTTCTGGTCCTCTCACAGCGCTTAAACCACTCTCCCATTTGGTCTTCCTGCTCTAACTGATTTTTGGTATTAATTTCTAGCTTAATTTTTTTGTGACAAAAGAACATTTTCCAGGAAATCAAAAGGGAAATCAAATAACATGAGAGAAATGAAAACAGAAACACAGCATTCAAAAACTTATGGGACCCAGCAAAGGCAGTTCAAAAAATGAAGTTTATAGCTATTAATGCCTACATTAAGAAAATAGAAAGATATATAAACAACCTAACATTACACTTCAAGGAACTAGAAAAGGAAGACCAAAAACTAAGTACAAAGGTACCAGAAAGAAAGAAATATAAAGATTAGAGCAGAAATAAATGAAAATAGAGAATAAGAAAGAAAAGATGAACAAAACTAAGAATTGGTTTTTGAAAGATAAAACAGACAAAATTTTAGTAAGACTGACCAAGGATAAATGAGAGAGAGGACTCAAATAAAATCAGAAACAGAAAAGGAGACATTATGATTGATACCACAGAAATACAAAGGATAGGAGTTCCCACTGTGGCTCAGCAGGTTAAGAACCCAACTAGTATACATGAGGATGCAGATTTGACCACCAGCCTTGCTCAGTGGCTTGAGAATATGGCATTGCCACAGCTGCAGCAAAGGTCACACATGCATCAAGGCTGTGGCTGTGGCTCAGGCAGTCAGCTACAGTTCCAATTCTACCCCTAGCCTGGGAATGTCTATATGCCACAGGTACGGCCCTAAAAAAAAAAAAAAGAAAGAAAGAAAGAAATACAAAGTGTAATAAGAGACGATTATGGAAATTATACAGCAACAAATTGGATAACCTAGAAGAAATGGATGCATTCCTGAAAATATGTTCCTAGAAACAAAGACTGAATCATGAAGACAGAGAATAATAGACCAATAATGAGTAAGAAGACTGAATCTGTAATAAAAAGCTCTCCAAATCGACTTGACCAGGACTAGATGGCTTCATTGGTGAGTTCTACCAAACACATAAAGAGGAATTAATGACAGTTCTCAAACTCTTCCAAAAAATTGAATTGGTGGGAACACTCACAAATTCATTTTCCAGGGCCATCATTACCATGATACCAAAGCCAACTGATGACATTGTAAGAAAAGAAAATTATAGACCAATGTCCATGATGAATTTAGATGCATAAATTCTCAACAAAATACTACCAAACTGAATTTAGCAACACATTAAAAGAATCATATACCATGATCAAGTAGGATTTATCCCTGGGATGCAAGGATGTTTCAACATATGCAAATTAATAAAATCAATATATTACATTACTAGAAGGATAAAAATCATATGATCATCTGAATAGATGCTGAAAAAGCATTTGACAGAATTCAATATTCTTTCATGGTAAAAACTTTCAACAAATTGGGTATTGAAAGAACATACTCCAACATAAGGAAGGCCATATATGACAAGCCCACAGCTAGCATCATACTCAGTAATAAACATTTGAAAACTTCCTCTAAGATCAGGAACAAGACAGTTATGCTCACTATCACCACTCCTATTCAGCGTAGGACTGGAAGTCCTAGCCATAGCAACTAGGCAAGAAAAAAGAGGTAAAGCACATCCAAATCAGAAAAAGAAGAGCTAAAATTATTTCTGTTTGCAGATGATATGATGTTCTATGTAGAAAATCTTAAAGACTCCACCAAAAAAATGATTATATCTAATCAACAAATTCAGTAAAGTTGCAGGACACAAAATCAACTTATAGAAATCAGTTGTGTTTCTATACACAATGAACTATTTGTAAAAGAAAGACAACAATCCCATTTACAATAGCATCAAAAACAATAAAATACTTGGAATAAATTTAACCAAGGAAATGAAAAATCTGTACACTGAAAATTGTAAAACATTGATGAAAGAAATTGAAGAAGACATATATAAATGGAAAGATATCCAGTGTTCATGGGATTGGAAGAATTAATATCATTAAAATGTCTCTACTACCCCCAGCAATCTACAGATCCAATGAAATCTATCAAAATTCCAATGGCATTTTTTTCACTGAAGTAGAAAAAAATCCTAAAGTTCATGTGGAAGCATAAAAGACCCTGAAATGCTGAAGTAATCTTGAGAGAGAAAGCAAAATTGGAGGCATCACACTTTGTAATTTCAAAATATATTACAGAGCTATAGTAATCAAAACAGTATGGTTCTAGCATAAAAATAGACATATATTCCAATGGACCAGAATCAAGTGCCCAGAAATAAATCTGTGAATATATGGTCTATTAATATTTAAAAAGAGAGCCAAGAATATTCAATGGTGAATAGATGGTCTTTTCGATAAATGGTGTTAGAAAACTGGATACTCACATTCAAAAGTATGAAAGTGGATCCCAGTCTTAAACCACTCACAAAAATTAACTCAAAATAGATTAAAGACTTAAATGTAAGACCTGAAACCATAAAATTTCTGGAAGAAAACAGGGGAAAAGCTCCTTGGTATTGGTCTTGGCAGTGATTTTTTTTAATGACACTTAAAATATAGGCAACAAAATAAAAATAAACAAGTGAGTCTATATCAAACTAAAAAGCTTAAGCTCAGCAAAAGAAACGACACAATAAAAGGCAACCTATAGAATAGGGGGAAATATTTTCAAACCTTCTATTCAAACTATGTAAGGAAGCCATATAACTCAATAGCAAAAAGCCAAATAATCTGATTTTCAAATAGGCAAAGGACCACAGTAGACATACGGTTGGCCAGTAGGTTCATGGAAAGGTGTTCAACATCACTAATCATCAGTAAAATGCAAATCAAAACTGTAATAAGATATCACTTCACACCTGCTAAGATGGCTATTCTAAAAAAGATAAGTACTATTTTCTCTAGATATATACTGAGGAGTGGAATTGCTAGATCATATGGAAATTCTATTTTTAGTTTTGTCAGGAACCTCCTTACTGTTCTCCATAGTGATTATACCAATTTACTTTCCTACCAACAGTGTAGGAGGGTTCCCTTTTCTCCACACCCTCTCCAGCATGTATTATTTGTAGACTTCTTGATGATGGCCACTCTAATTGGTGTGAGGTGATATTTCACCATAGTTTTGATTTGCATTTCTCTAATAATTAGTGACATTGACCATCTATATGTCATCTTTGGAGAAATGTCTATTTAGATCTTCTGCTCATTTTTTGATTGGGTTGTTTATTCGATAATTCAAAAAGATACATGCACCCCATTGTTCATTACAGCACTGTTTACAATAGTCAAGGTATGGAAGCAACCTAAATTCCCATCAACAGAGAAATGGAAAAAGAAGATGTGGTACACATATGCAATGATATGTTACTTTAGCCATAAAAAAGAATGAAATAATGCCATTTGCAGCAACATAGATGGACCTAGAGATTGTCATACTAAGTGAAATAAGACAGAGAAAGACAAATATATGATATCACTTATATGTGGAATCTAAAAAAAAATTATACAAATGAACTTAAAAAACAGAAACAGACTCACAGACTTTGAAAACAAACTTATGGTTACCAAAGGGGAAAGGTGAGAAGAAGGGACAAATTAGGAGTTGGGATTAGCATGTACACACTACTATACATAAAATAGATAATGAACAAGAACCTTCTGTGTAGTACAGGGAACTATACTCAATATTCTGTAATAGCCTATATGGGAGAAGAATCTGAAAAGAATGTGTATGTGTGTATATCTATATATCTATACCTATATCTATATACATATCTGATTCACTTTGCTATACTCCTGAAACTAACACAACATTGTAAATCAACTAATATAAAATAAAAATTAAATTAAAACCAAAATTAAATAAATAAGGTCATAAAAAAAGACAGATAATAAGTGGTGACAATGCTGTGGAGAAAAGGGAACACTTGTATACCATTTGTGGGAATGTAAATTGGTGCAGGCATTATATAAAATAGTAAGGAGATTTATCACAAAGTTAAAAATAGCATCACTATATGATTCATCAACCTGACTTCTAAGTGTATACCCAAAGGAAATGAAATCACTATCTCAGAGATACCTTCACTACCATGTTTACTCTAGCATTATCTATAATATCCAAGACATGGAAACAACCTAAGTATCCATCAATGGATGAATGGATAAGGTAAATGTGATGTGTGTGTGTGTGTGTGTACACATATACATATATATGTAATTCAGCCATAAGAAAGTATCAAATCCTTCCATTTGCAACAATATGGATGAAACTTGAGGATGCTAAGTGAAATAAGTCAGAGAAAAACAAATACTGTATGATCACACAAATTTGAAGTTGAAAAAAGTTGAACTCATAGAAACAGAGTAGACTCTTGTAGGCAATTCCTGACAAATTTGTGTTTAAATTGTAGTTTCTGCTTGTCTCACTTTTTCTGTTTCTTCTCTCTCCTTTCTTGCCTTCTTTTTGACTTCTTAAAATTTTTTTTAATATTGTTTAAACTTTTCTCTAGTTTTAAATCTATATTTAGGGTTCTCTTAATGGTGACACTAGACATTTAAAAATTTATAACTGAGGGATCGGGAGCTTGGGCTTATCAGACACAACTTAGAATAGATTTACAAGGAGATCCTGCTGAGTAGCATTGAGAACTTTGTCTAGATACTCATGTTGCAACAGAACAAAGGATGGGGAAAAAATGTAATTGTAATGTATACATGTAAGGATAACTTGATCCCCTTGCTGTACAGTGGGAAAATAAAATAAAATAATAATTTTTAAATAAAAAAATAAATAAAAATTTATAACTAGTTTATCATTGAAGTGTAATCAATACCGTTGCTCTCCTTCATAGCAAAACAAATGTCTTAGAACATGTTAACTCCATTTCTCCCATCTCCAATTATAAGTTGTTGAATACTAAAATTCTATGTTGTGATTTTTTAAAATTTCACAAGACGTTATTGTTTCTCTTTCATTAAGTCATTCACATTTAGATTACCCATTATGTCCACCTTTTTGGTTCTTTACTCCTTATTGTATCTCAGACCTTCCATTTGAGATTATTTTCCTTTTGCATGAAGCACTTCCTTTAGAATTTGCCTCAGTCTTAAAACTGTTTTCTCTTAGTACTTGGAATCCTAGGTTGGCAATTACTTCCTTTAAGGACATTTGAAGACATTTTACCTTCCTCTGGCTTCCATGGTTACTGCTGAAAATAAGTCATAAATATAACAGTTGATCTTTGAAGGTCATCTTTTACATCAGGCTTCATTTAAGACTATCTTTGGTGTTCTGCATTTCACTATGTTGTACCTAGAATGTGATTTTTTTAAATTTCTTTGATTCTATTTGAATCTGTTGATTGATTTCATTCATCAGCTCTAGAAATCTCTTATGATCTTTTAAAATATTGCCTCTGTCCACCCTCTCTTTTCTTTCTCCCAGAATTCTGATAAATGTATATTAAACCTTGTCAGTTTATCTTCATGCTTTTAAATGTTTCAAAATTGTAAAAGGCAAAATATTTATTTGATCTGAAGAGAACCAGAGTGAAAATGGCTTAAAGGCTTAAATATAAGACAACACACCATCAAACTCCTGGAAGAGAACATAGGCAAAACATTCTCTGACATCAACCTTATGAGTGTTTTCTCAGGTCAGTCTCCCAAAGCAACAGAAATAAAAGCAAAAATAAACCAATGGGACCTAATCAAACTGACAAGCTTTTGCATAGCAAAGGAAACCAAAAAGAAAACAAAAAGATAACTTACAGAATGGGCGAAAATAGTCTCAAATGATGCAGCTGACAAGGGCTTAATCTCTAAAATATACAAACAACTTATACAATTCAACAGCAAAAAAACCAACAACCCAATTGAAAAATTGGCAAAAGACCTGAATAGACATTTCTCCAAAGATACACAGATGGCCAACAAGCACATGAAAAAATGCTCAACATCACTGATTATTAGAGAAATGCAAATCAAAATTACCACCAGATACCACCTCACACCAGTGAGAATGGCCATCATTAATAAGTCCACAAATAACAAATGCTGGAGGGGGTGTGGAGAAAAGTGAACCCTCCTGCACTGTTGGTAGGAATGTAAGCTGGTACAGCCACTATGGAGATCAATATGGAGGTACCTTAGAAAACCATACATGGAACTACCATATGACCCAGCAATCCCACTCTTGGGCATATATCTGAACAAAACTTTCCTTGGAAAATACACATGCACCCACATGTTCATTGCAGCACTATTCACAATAGCCCAGACATGGAAACAACCCAAAATGTCCATCAACAGATGATTAGATTTATAAAATGTGGTGTATATATACACAATGGAATACTACTCAGCCATAAAAAGAACAAAATAACGCCATTTGCAGCAACATGGATGGAACTTAGAGACTTTCATATTGAGTGAGATAAATCAGAAAAAGAAAGGCAAATACCATATGATATCACTTATGTCTGGAATCTAATATAAGCCACAAGTGAACCTTTCCACAGAAAAGAAAATTATGGACTTGGAGAATAGACTTGTGGTTGCCAAGAGGGAGGGGAAGGTAGTGGGATGGATGGGGTGTTTGGGGTTAATAGATGCAGACTATTGCCTTTGGAATGGATTAGCAATGAGATCCTGCTGTGTAGCACTGGGAACTATGTCTAGTCACTTATGATGGAGCATGATAATGTGAGAAAATAGGATGTATACATGTATGTGTAACTGGGTCACCATTCTGTACAGTAGAAAATTGACAGAACACTGTAAACCAGCTATAATGGAACAAAACAAAAATCACTATAATAAATAAATAAATAAATAAATAAATAAATAAATAAATAAATAAATGTTTCAAAATTATATGTTTTTGTCTTATATGCTGCATTCTAAGTAATTTCTTCTAACATTTTTTGATTCATTTATTCTTTACTCAACTGGCTAGAATCAGCTAATAAGCTCATCCATTACATTTTATTGTGGTTAATATGTATTTTTTTTTAATATTGGTTTTTATTTTTTCCATTATAGCTGGTTTACAGTGTTCTGTCAATTTTCTACTGTACAGCAAGGTGACCCAGTCACACATATTTGTATACATTCTTTTTTCTCACATTATCATGCTCCAACATAAGTGACTAGATATAGTTCCCAGTGCTATACAGCAGGAGCTCATTGCTTCTAATTGGTCATTTGGGATCTATTTTATGCCTGTTCTCTAGAGAAGATTTTAAATTTATCTTTCCTTTCTTTAAACCCAATAGGAATAGAGGGTTTTTTTAATTTATGTCTGATAATTCTTATTTCTGAATACTTTGTACATCTATTATGCTGTTCCTGCTGATTTTCATTAATTATACTTCGCATTTTTCAGTGCTTGGTATTTTTGCTATGCAGGGCTCATTGTTCTTGAAAATTATTGGTGGGGATCCTTTGGGACCTATAATTAAGGCACCTGTAAAAATTTCCTCTTGCTACTATAACAAATAACCACAAATTTAATGGCTTAAAAATAGCATATTTTATTCTCTTACAGTTCTGAAGTCTAAAATCAAGGTGTCAGAAGGGCTGGGTTCCTTCTGGAGACTCTAGGGAAGAACCTGTTTCCTTGCCTTTTTTAGCTTCTGAGGCTGCCTGCAGTCTTTGGCTTCTGGCTCTTTCTTTGCCTCACTTCAAACTCTGCTTCTGTCGCCACATCTATTTCTGACTGATCCTCCTGCCTTTTTCATTATAAAGACCCCTGTGATTATGTCAGGCCCACCTGGATAATCCAGGATAATCCCCTGTCTTGAGATTCTTAATCACATCTGCAGTGTCCCAGTGTAACATATTCACAGGCGCCATGAATTAGACCATGGACACTTTTTGTTCTGGGGGGAGGAGGCATTATTCAGCCTACCACAGTGCTCTCCAAAGAGTGTTTGTATTTGCTTCTGCCAGACTCCAGTCCAGGACCATTTCTCAAAGCAAGTTCATGGCTTGAGATTTTATTGACCATCAGGTGATATAAATCCCATGATATAAATCCTCATGGGAGGATACACTATATAGTCACAAATTCTTAGAAAAGGTTTTAATCCTTTCTTTTTCTCTTGCCCTTCTTCTTCCTCCTCCTTCTCTCCCCTGTTCCCCCTTCCCTCTTTTCTTCTTCTTCTTCCTCTTCCTCCTTTTTCTCCCTTTTCCTCTTCGTCTTCCTCCTCCTTTTCTTCCTCTTCCTCCTCCTCCCCTTTTTTTCTCCTTTCTTGTTGTCCTCCTTCTCCCTCCCTCCTCTTTTTCTTCTTTTTCTTTGTCCAAAACCAAAACAAGGTTCTTTACAGTCCTCTGGAAGTGGGAATTAGAGCAGATCTGTCTTGAGAGTATAACCTTTTATGGTCTTAGTTGGTTAATTTGGGTAAATCTTATACTAGACTCCCCACCTTCCACTTAGAATTTTCCATCTGTCCCTATCACCCTGCAAGTTTTCCAAAACAAATTCAAATTTTCCGATAATGACAAAGCCCCTCAGGCCAACAGTAGCTTTGATGTTGTGACTCCTCTCTCTGGATTTCAGCTTGTCCTTGGATTTTGGCCTGGTAGTTCCTTAAGATCTTGTCTTTTTTTTTTTTTAGTCTTTTTGCCATTTTCTTGGGCCGCTCCTGCGGCATATGGAGGTTCCCAGGCTAGGGGTCGAATTGGAGCCGTAGCCGCCAACCTATGCCAGAGCCACAGCAACAGGGGATCTGAGCTGTGTCTTCGACCTACACCACAGCTCATGGCAACACCGAATCCTTAACCCACTGAGCAAGGCCAGGGAGCGAACTCTCGCAACCTCATGGTTCCTAATCGGATTCATTAACCACTGTGCCACGATGGGAACTCCTGATCTTTTCAGTTTTTTAGTGCTCCTATTTAAAACATATATATTATTTTCAGCATATTTTTGTGTTTTTAGTAAAAGGACTAGTTCGCATACTTACCTGCCATAACACAAAATTAAATCCCCCAATTTTTTTATTACGAACACATATTAGGTTTATAATTTAAAAAATTATAGGCAAAACCTCAGGATATTTGAAGAGCAAGATAAGTCACAAGATAGTACATGATTGTTACCAAAAGAATGGATAAGTGATAATTCTCATGATTTCAGAAGAAAATGAAATCACCACAATTTGAAATGGTTTGACAAGTTTAATAGCATAAGTGTGATTTAAAATGCAGGATAGACCAATGGATTTTGATGTAATGGGATAAAACATATTTCATTAATTTTCATGGTTTCACCTTTATTTAGCTCATAATCAAATCTGTGTGGCTGGAAGTTATTTTGAGATATGGATCTATGAGGTTTTCATCTCTGTATTTCCCTTCCCCTTGCCTCTCATTCAGGCATATAGCCCTGTGATCATTGCCTCGAAGGAGGTATGCAGAAAATAGAAAGCAGAAATAGACCACAAGTCTCCTTGGCTTTTGCATTCCAAAAGCATAACCCTTTAAAAAAATTTAAAGGGGAAGTTGAAAGGAAGCAGGGAAAAAATTCCCATGCATACATGGCATGTCTCTGAAGAAATATGAAAGAACAAAGATCTACTTCCTACTAAACAGATATTCTCTTAGTGAATAGGAACGAAAAGGAGATCTGTGAGGTCCAGAGCTTGAACACTGGGATACTGCTTTCAGCTAGTACCACCAGGGAGACAGCAGAAAGAAAGAAAGCAGCCAGAGAAAAATGGTTCTTCAAGGATCTAGACAGATGGAACATAGGCAGTCTAAAAATGATTCCCAGGCACTAAATTGGCAGAAAAGCAGCAGAAATCTTCTAGAATTGGAGGGTCCATGGAGATAGGACAGTGAACTCCCAATGAGAACTGTATGTATAAGCTCCCCTCCTTGCTCTGGCACTGAAATCATGGTACAACCCAAGGAGAAGGGCATCCTTAAGAATGGCTGAAATAAACTTTTCTGTCATCCCAGGGGAATGCAGTCAGAAAATAAGTCTGAATCAGAAAGTAAGTTGAAATGTAAAGAAAGAAAATAAGTGGCATATCTCAACCTTGTGACTGAAACTCAAATCTCTAGTTCTCACATTTTTCTCGAGTTCCATCCAAGTGCTTATTAGAAGTTTCTAGTTGTGTATTCCACTATCACTTCAAATTTGGCATATTGATTATCATACCACTAATATTCCCACCAAGGCCAAGTCAGGTAGGATAATTACCTCTATACTCTTCTCCCTATAATCAGGGGAAAAACCCAGGGACAGAGCAATATGAGCAGATTGTCCCTTATTGTTACTTAATGTCAGAATGTTTTGTAACTTAGCCCAGGTGGAGGACGTTTCCTTCTTTTAACATAAGGTCTAAGTTTGTAATAAATAAAATCAAAGTTATGCCCATAGGAAAAAGAAATCTTTTGTGTAAAAAGATACGTCAGAGAAAATTAAACTTCAAGGTTGATGGATGCTTGATTATGAGTACTGAGAGGAATTCCAGCCACAAGTAGAGTGGAAACTTCCTATTCCTGTTCTTTTCCTGACTTTCCATGGGGCAGAACTGTCAAGAGCAGTGAAAGATCTAAGACTGAAATCTGCTTGCATGCTAAAAGTCAATCTGAGAGTTTCAGGGATGCTGGCAGAAGACACAAGATTCCTGGGTCAGAGACAAAGGACTTTTTACTAATGGCACAGCGGATAGCATGAGCTTCTTGTTTCCCTTGATTGCCTTTCCCTCCTAAGTCCCATGAAGGTGATGAAAAGTAGATGTTGTACATGCAGTAGCTATGCTACAGGTTCCAATAAGGGGTTAGGGGTTGATGAGTTCTGTAGGAACAGGTGGCAGACTCCAAGGAAATTGAGAGGCAAATGCTGCAGAATGCACAGATGGAAATAAAGTGGGTTAAAGAGAGGGAAATTTTCAAAGTGAGGAGGGTAGAGCTTCTAACTACCATCTGAAAGTCTAGAAAGTAAAGTCCCTTATCGAAAGAGAGCAGATTTCAAAAACCAGGAACGAGTACTTCATTTTCTACTACCACCAACCACTCAACCCTCATCTCAGTAAAATATCTATTCTCTTCCATTTGATTTGGAGAAAGTAGGCACTGCAGGTTGAGTCCTTCAGAATGCAGACTCTGAGTTAGAGTTTAGAGAGCAAGATGTTTATTATAGAATATCCTTGGGATTAACAGCTATAAGAGAAAGAAAAGAAGCAGGTGGTCACAGAGAGAAAAGCAATACTGTAAGGCAGGCCTGATGATACTTTTGCTAATACCAGGGAGAGCTATGAAACTGATTGTCAGAGTTGTCTTATTTTGGGTGGAAACTGTGGGGCCCTTATCCTTAGGGTCAATCAGTCATTGGAAGTGTGCCACTGAGAAGGGTTATGACCTTGGGTGAGGGCTATTTCTGGAGCTGAGGTGGTTCTATAAAGAGTTAAGAGCTGGGTCCAAAAACCTGTGACTGGGCAGAAAAGTCTATTTCTTAACAGGGTCTAGGCATCATAATTTTGTGTCCATTACTATATACCTTCTGCTTGGTTCAAATCTACTTTTTATAATAGGACTGGAAAGATGCTCCTCTAGGATTCTGATGGACTTCTACTGGGAAAAACTAGAAGAGAGGAATGTTAATGAGATGCAGCTTGTCTCAGTACAGATATTTGTTATCCTCAGCTGGTACTTCTGCTGTTTTTGGACATGAGTAACAAGAAAGGGACATCATTTTTTAGGGTGCTGTATTCATCTTAAAGTGATATCCAGCAGTCTCTGAAATATTTGGACAGTTCCCTTTTCCCAGTACATATGTATCTAAGTAAATGGCCATAGCTCCAACTGTGGAAAGATATTATCATGTACATTTTCTCTGCTTTAGGGAGCTATTCCTTCTGAGAAGCTGGCATCCTCTGGGTCCAAAAACCTGGCTCTATTTTGAACACTAGGCAAAAGATCATGTAGTTATGTTGGGACAACTGTCCTCAGCCTCCTAATTAGTCATCCTTGATTTCCTTTGATGGTATAAGTTGAATAGTGCATTTGGTATCACCCATCTGTTTTGTACTTAGGAATACTGCATTATACCAACCATCTCTGTAACTCACCATGGGTCACTTCCTTTTGGTTGCCAGTCTGAACTTGCCATTCATTACAATAATTGCACAACCTGGCTTCTGATCATTAAGTACACCACCTGACCTCTATCCTTTTAGGTCCTTATCATCCCTACAGCCATGAGTGAGCCTCATACTCTAATTGTGTCTTCTATCAAGACCACAGACATGCAAAAGAGGACCAACACTGAAGTTTTCAAAGGATTTTTTTTCTTTTTCTTTTTCTTTTTTTTTTTGCATTTTAGGGCTGCAGGTGCAGCATATGGAAGTTCCCAGTCTAGGGCTCGAATGGGAGCTACAGCTGCCTGCCTACACCATGGCCACAGCAATGCAAGATCTGAGCTGTATCTGCAGCCTACACCACAGCTTGTGGCAACGCCAGATCCTTAACTGACTTAGCGAAGTCAGGGATCAAACTCAAAACACTGTGGTTACCAGTCAGATTCATTTCCGCTGAGCCACTACGGGAACTCCTCGAAGGATTCTTGTCTTCCTCTCACCAGCATATCCCTATGGTCTTGGTAAACTGTGTATTCTTCAGGTCTTCCTATTGAACATAACCATTCAGAGGTTTTTCTGTTTGTTTTGGGTTTTTTGTTTAGGATATATCTACTTTAGCATGCTCATTTTCTTGTGCCTTTCAATCCCTTTTTCCATCTGCCACAGGGATTCTGGCATTTTGACTTCTCTTATTGTGGGCCATATTTTTTTCCATGCTATCTAATTACACTCTCCCAGGATCCTTGCTATCTATAGTTGTTAAATCCTATAGAAACTCAGGATTAAACAAATAACCCCTTCTACTATCTTTTGTTCTAATTCTCTTGATTAAGGGCTCCAAAATAGAGTGCCAGGCATCTTCCTCACCTCTTTCCAGCCAGCTGGCTGGCTCATGCATTTCCTTTCTGCCCTTATTAAGCCAAATTTGTCCCCAGCTGGGTTTTTCTGTGATCCCCATCAGAATCATCCCTCAAATACTTATCTAACAGGTCTGTAGAAGAGCATATAATTGTCAGGCAGGAGAGAGAAATATGCATTTTCTGAAGGCAAGAGAGGCATGATAGGTCTGAATAGGCAGGGTTGGGCTCTTTCTGCAGGCTGATAGCTTTCAGGAAATCTGAGAATTCTGTATTTTCAAGGGTATCAACTCCAACTTCCCCACTCTAAGTGTTAAGGTCCAATTCTCTCTCAAACAGTGTCTTGACCTGCCTTGTTTGAAAGTTGAAATTTTTTGGAAAGTACCTACTTCAACTATTAAGTTCCGGGCCTGGTCTTAAATTTTCTCCACCCTCCTGCTGCAGGAAATTAGAGACACTTTGTATGCTGTTAAGGGGCCTTTCTGGTTTTCCACTTGACTCTTAATGTGTGTTAATGGCTCTCAGCCTTTTGTTATCTTTTTCTCCAACATCAATCGAGTTTAGCATTAGCTATGGAATTACATGGTCTTTGTGATTACTATTGTATCCGTATTTCTCAAATGTCTAATACATCAAACCAGCTAGGTTATTTCTTTCCACTGGTGTGCTTTCACAGTTTACCATGAGTGGAAATTCGAACCATTGCACAGCTCCCTGCCATTGGAGGCCGTTTCATTTACTGTGAAATGAGGTAGTCATGGCATCCTCTTTACCTATCAGGTAGTGAATGAACTAACTCTAAATCCCCATCTTACCTGTGTTTTATACCACTCCTGGCACAAGTTATTGCAGGTTGGACTTTCTGGAGTTTAGGGTTCAGGACATTCATTAGGGAGTGCCTCTGTGTCAATACCTGTGGAAAGGAGGGGAAAGAAGCAGGATTAAGCAGAGGGAGAAGTTGAGCTCTGATGAAGGCTCAAAGGGCAGCCTTGACAGAACCCATGGAGGAGCTCTGGAACTAAAATAGCCCATCAGTTTTTCCGTAATGGGCCCAAATGGCAGGGCCTTTTTACTCCCCTCTTAATAAGACATGGCTATGAGCTGCCCTGAAAAGGGCATGACCTTGGGCTAGGCACTGTCTGTAGCTAAGGCAAACCCTGCCATAAGCACTGACAGTTAAAGGCTGTCTGCTGGCATCATTTCTAGCCAAGAGTTACAGATTCTTTCCATCAAGGGGGATCTAGACTGTGTCCTTCACTGTGGGTGAAGCAGTATCTAAAGCACTTAGATGTAAGTCTCCTCTGTCATATAAATAGGCATCAGCCCTACCTTCAGTATGTATTATTGGATACAAGGATTAATCACCCACATTAAATAAGCCTGCTAAAGGAAACCTGATGTTTACTCATAACCTCCCCTCTTGGCATATAGTCTGCCACATAGTTTTCCCCCTTGATAAACCCCTGGGTAATTTCCTTCTTTCAGTTAATGGTGCTATCAATATCCCATCAACCATATATGGGATATTGGGATATTATTCAAAGGATAATATCGTGGCTTGTCCCTTTTACCTAACATTTCCAATTAGTTAGCAAGCCCTGTGTTTTTTGTTTTCTGGGTTTGTATGTGTGTGTTGGGGGGATTACAAATAACATAAAATTGACCATTTTCACCATTTTAAAATTTACACTTTAGTGGGATTAAGTATCACAATGGTATGCAACCATTATCACTATATAGTTCCAGAACATTTTCATCATCCTGAAAAGAAACCCTGTACTCATGAAATAGTCATTCCCCATCAACCCCTTAGCCTAGTCCCTGGCAACCACTGGTTTTCTTTTTGTCTCAATGGATTTGCCTATTCCAGATATTTCAAGTAAATGAGATCATACGGTACTGGTCCTTTTGTGTCCGGCTTATTTCATCAGCACAGTGTCTTCAAGGTTCATCATCCATGTTGTAGCATGTATTAGTACCTCATCCCTTTTATTTGCCAACTACTACATTTTGTTTATCCATTCATTATTTGAACATTTGAGACGGTTCAATTTTTTGGTTATTATGAATAATGCTACTATGAACATGTTTGTACACGTTTTTGTTTAAACACCTGTTTTCAATTCTTTTGAATTTATTTGTAGGAGTAGAATTGCTCAGTCATACGGTAATTCTGTGTTTAACCTTTTTAGGAACAGCCAGACAAACCCTGTGTTTTGAAATCTGTTTCCCTTCTATTCATTATTTCCATTTTTGTTACCATCAGTATGAGGCCATATTCCCTCTTGCTTGAATAATGTCAATTTCTTTACTGTCATTATTTCTCCTTCTAATACTTCTACTTAATGCCATCACAAATCTTCCCAAAATAAAGCTTTAATGACATCAATTCACTTCCTAAACACCATCTAGGACTTCCTTTTATCTTCAGAATAATATCCTAATTTTTAGTTTGGCATGTAAATTCTTCACATTTCCATTCCAGATTTAACTCTTACATCTCATTCTCCAGACCTTCCAGATAAACTAGTTCATTTGTCTTCTAAACACATCTTAAGTGTTTCTGGTTCTTCTTGTTTTCTTAAACTATGTCCTCATTCCATCTCAAGTAAAGATGGGCTATTACCTATCCTTGATTTACAAAGCCATTGCTCTTTGCAACTTGTCCCACCTCTGAACTTCCAGAGCATTTAGGTCGTATGTAATTTTGTAGTGTCTGATGAGAGAATGTTGCTGCAAAACTTCTGGAACAAAGAACTTATTCTTCAGAAAATACTCTAAGTTTTAAAGCAGACAAGATTTTGGGGGGTGATTTTATGTGAAAAGTATAAGGAAAACCACTAAATCAAATTAATGACAGTGGTTAAAATAACTTGAATTTGGACTTTTTTGTGGAATCTAATGAAAAGAGATTTCTGAAGATACACTCTAGCCCTGAGAAAAAATTCCTCTCTGATAAGATAAATAATATAATAATGGGAAATACAATTATGGACCTAAATCTGACTAACAAAGAACTTAGGGTAATGTGAGTTTGGAATCTTAAGAGAAAGATCATGTCCTCTCTTGATTCCTCTGGCTTAGAAACTGAAAATGGGATTGTCAGAGTCAAAATTTTATTTTACTCTAAGTATGGAAAGATGAGTTATGATACTAAGGCTAGAATATCTATAAAGGAATATGGTTAAAAATATATAAGGGATTCCTATAAATATAAAATTACCACTATGCAATCATGAATTATTTCATTGGGAGAGGGAGATAACCAGCACACAAAGCAACAAAATTAGCTATATAGGGAGATTTGTGATAAGCTCAGGCTTTAAAATGACCTAAAAAAAAAAATAGAATGTCACATAATTGAAAGACAAAAAAAATGTGGCATGAATCTTTAAAACCAGAAGGCTGGAGTTCTGATGGATAATAAATGCTGAAGATATAAAAAAATGCCTCTTCTCACTTTTTTTTTTTTTTTTTGCTTTTTCTAGGGCCGCTCCCGCGGCATATGGAGATTCCCAGGCTAGGGGTCTAATCGGAGCTGTAGCCACCAGCCT
The DNA here is from genome assembly GCF_016906955.1 of Phacochoerus africanus. Taxonomy (NCBI): domain Eukaryota; kingdom Metazoa; phylum Chordata; class Mammalia; order Artiodactyla; family Suidae; genus Phacochoerus; species Phacochoerus africanus. The sequence goes on along the minus strand of NC_062545.1, from coordinate 117,675,080 downwards.
ATGTCAGAGCCACAGCAACTCAGGATCCAAGCCACGTCTGCGACCTACACCACAACTCACGGCAACGCCGGATCCTTAATCCACTGAACAAGGGCAGGGATCAAACCCACAACCTCATGGTTCCTAGTCGGACTCGTCAACCACTGCGCCACGACGGGAACTCCTCTTCTCACTTTTTAAAAGGATTTTTAGATAATTGGATTAAAATAATTGAAAAGACACACTTTAGCCATCTTGGACAGATTTAGCAGTGTTTACTAAAGAAGACAACACTCGGGTAACTCCTATTTTCCTTCCATTTTATCTAGCAAACAGCATTCAAAGGTAGAACTCAAAGTGGAAAGAAAATAGAAGAGACCTTTGATAAGTAAGGAAGTGGTTTTAATGCACCTGGAAGCTGTAGATAAATTTAGAATTCTTCATTTATACAAATGTAGATTGTATATTTACATATGCAGCCCTTTATATATATCAGTGCTGTTGCAAGTCTGAGCAGGAGAAGGATTCTTTTAGCCTTGGTCATGACCAAGAGTGTAGTATAGAGTTGAAGAGCCAAGAATGCTTGTTTTTGCCTGGGATGAGGGGAGTCTTTACTTCCTAAGGAAACCATTTGTTTTCCCTTGCATTCATTTGATGGCAAGTTGATTACAAGATAATGTGCACCTTTGAAAGAGCAAAGATTCATTCTATGATTGTTCTGGGCGTGGGTATGTCTTCTCATTCACAGAGCCTAATTTAACTACTTTTGAGGGCTCGTAGACTTTGATTTATTGGCATAAGATCTCAAATAACATCTCCTTAGGATAAAGGACCTACTTTATGGCAAACGAGATTCTGAGTATAGAATCCACTGGTCCTACCACATATAGCATAACCCAGAAGCTGTCAGCTTGATAATGTGATGGAATGGCTTTTTGAAGCCTTTGCAGATATGCTAGCTGGGAGATGATTCCCAGGTGAGAAAGGAGCACTATTCTTTAGAATGTGGTATACATCTTAAAATGATGGTTATTATGTGGAGCTATGTCTCAGGTAGTTTGAATACGTAATTTCAGGAACTAAGCAGTAGAAATAGCAGTATCCCCACCTAGCATCCCTCTCAATGACCCACTTGGAGAATTTGTCTTCCTGTCCTTGCAGCTTTAGGATCAGAGGGTTGAGAATTCTAAATTTCCAGTGGGGTGGGTCCTTCCTCCAAGGAAGATAGAGTTCTGAGATACAGTCTATATATGTGCACTTCGTCTGTGGCTAGATTTCAACTGAAATCAATTCTTTGCTTAGCGTCTTCCCTGCACTCTTGTGTTTCCCTAACATCCTTACAGCCTTCTGATGAGAACTCTCCTTCAGTAAATCACTTAAAGGAGAATCCTTGCTCTGCTTCTAAGGATTCTGACTAAGGTGGTTCCCTTTTCTCTGTCTCCAAAAAGAAACGTCCTGGGGGGAGAATTTTGATTGGCCTGGTATGTAGTAAAGAATTAACCCTACCCAAAGAGAGGTCTGGCCTTTGCCTTCAGCTCCACGGAGGTGATCACTAGGCCCTTGGAATGTCTTGCCTGATTGGAGTATCCTTCCTGGGGGTTTTGCCCCATAAGCTATCAATCTAAAAATGTGATCTTAGGGGTAATGGGTCACATGGTATTAGTTTTATTGTCTCCAGAAGGGACTGAGGACTAAAGATATCAGCCCAAACTCCCAGAATAGCTGGGAGTGAAGGTCAGCCACGTAGACAGTATGTGATGGATCCTCAGTAAAAATTCTAAACACTAAAGAGTGGGGTGAGCTTCCCTGGCTGGTCATGCAAATAATCACACACCATGGCCATAAAGAGTTAACACTGTCCATGGCTCCATGTGAAAAAGACAACCAAGAGCTCTGTAGTTGGACTCATCATGAACTCTGCATGTGTCTCTTCCCTTGGCTGATTTTGATCCCTATGATAATCCATAACTGTGAATGTAGCAGCTTTCAGTGCTTTCTGAGTCCTTCTAACAAGTTATCAAAGCTGAGGGTGTTTTGGGGAATGCCCCCTCTGCCACTGGTGTCCCAAGTGATAGCAGTCTTGTGTGGACACTCTTCCCCCTAAGTGTTCAGTTGGCTAAACTCTCTCTGGCTTAGGTCTCATCTCTAGCTCTGGAACTATCACTAGGGCCAAGTGTGTGCTGCCCTCTGGTACATTTGGTTGGAGTTGAGAGGGAGGGGAGCTGGTAGGGTGGACAGACAAAACATATTTAGTTTCAGCAACATTTTCTGAGACCTGGCATCTTCACTGCCCTGACAAGTCTGCTTCTCCATTCAGGTTGTTGCTCATGCTGCTTCTTTTCCTTTCTTCTCTCCTGTGTCAGGGATACTCCCCTGTTACCCCAAACCCTGACCTTCCTTCTCCCTTCAGATGCCAGACATATGCTTTTATTGACACACCTGATATTATTTGCTTGGGGATCAGTGATATCTTAATATTGAAGCCTTCTTTATCAGATGCACAGGTGTACATATTACAACTCCTATGCTATTTTTATCTCTGGAATTGAGTTTCTAATGTTGAAATGTTTCCTTACATTGAAACTGCTTTATGAATAGATGTGGTAAGCCATCCATAAAGTCTTCGTTATAATTTTTAAAGATCTATGGTAATTTTCTTCTAAATTTTCATTATCCTAGCTAATATCACCTCATTCCTTAGTTTTTTTCTGTCATCGGGTATTAACTGATGTCGGGTGCTGTTTGATATTGGGAGCTGGAAGGAGGCTCCATGAGTGTGATATAAAGGAATAAAGGAAATTTAAGGTGGAATTTACATACTAGCAGATTTTAAACACAAGTTCTGTTTCACTTAGGACTAATGCAGGAACTGAGAAAATACATCTGGGAGAGTAAAGAGGTGGACCCTAAGAAAACAAGGCACAGATTGAGAAGGGAAGACATTATCTAAATATTTCACTAATACCTGAATGAGAAAGGGCCAGTAAGCATAAGAATATCACAGTAGTGAAGCCTCTATTTTAATTTCATTTTACTATTAAAATAAGTTTAACTATATACATAAATAAAATTTTCTTGCTTACTGGTAGTAAACTGTACATATGTATATATATATTTGGCTTTTGGGGCCGCACCCGTGGCACATGGAAGTTCCCAGGCTAGGGGGCGAATCAGAGCTACAGCTGCCAGCCTAAAACACAGCCATAGCAATAAGGGATCAGAGCCACATCTGCTACCTATGCTGCAGCAACGGTGACACACTGAGCAAGGCCAGGGATAGAACCCCTATCCTCATGGATACTAGTCAAATTTGTTTCTCCTGCACCAACGGGAACTCCCCAACTGTCCATATTTTATTTTATAATATAAACCTATTCCTGCTCATCTGCTCTACTGGAACCAGACTCAGTTCAGCATATTATTAACTATAGCTGGGGATCCTTTACTTTTGCCTCTGAATTTTAGTTTCCTGTCTGAAAAATAGCAACAAGTTTAACTTTGTTGTCAGTTGTTGAGAGCATTATTATTATTATTTGTGTCTTTGGGGCTGCACCCGCGGCATAGGGGGGTTACCAGGCTAGGGGTCAAATTGGAGCTGTAGCTCCTGGCCTTACCACAGCCACAGCAACGTGGGATCCGAGTGGCATCTGCAACCTACACTACAGCTCATGGCAACACTGGATCCTTCAACCCACCAAGCAAGGCAAGTGATCGAACCAGCATCCTCATGGATGCCAGTCAGATTCATTTCTGCTGAGCCATGACAGGAACTCCGAGAGCATTACTGATAAATTTTGAAAAGTGCTTGGCCCAATACAGGTGCTCAGTAAATGCAGCTATTACTATTAGCTCTCAGAATATTTCAGATAAAAAACAAAAATTCTCACCAAGTGGTTTTGTTTTTGTTTGTTTGTTTGTTTGTTTGTTTGTTTTTTTGGCTTTTAGGGTCACAGGTGCACCATATGGAAGTTCCCAGGCTAGGGGTGGAATTGGAGCTGCACCTGCTGGCCTATGCCACAGAAACAGCAACACAGCATCGTTAACCCACTGAGCGGGCCAGGGATCCAACCCACATCCTCAAGGATACTGGTTAGGTTCATTACCCCTGAGCCATAACAGGAACTCCTCACCAAGTATTCTTAAGGAGGTGCCATTCTGGTGTCCTAACTGGATGTACCAGTTAATCAGCACCCCTCTTTAAAAATGTATACCAGTACAAACCATCCCTTTGGGTTTCCATCCTTTTTACATCATGAATCACTGCTTGAGGACTGAGCTTTTATCAGCTTCTACCATCGTAGGCCCTGCTCTTTCAAAAGGGCTGGTACCCTCAACCCTATATTCAGCCTTACCAAGTTCCTGACCATCTTGCAGCCATTGCTTTTATCTTTGTTTCTAAGAGGGAGGTTTTTGTTTTTTTTTTTCAAATTGTATTCAAACCAGAATCTTTGAAGTATGGAATTAGTCCTACTACTTTAAGCCTGGGTTTTGTGTGGCTGTGAGGTGCCCTGGCTTCACCTATGCCCCAAAACCCCAGCCTGTGCTCATCCCTCTGCATTCCATCAAGCCATTTGCCTATATTTCTGCCTCAGTTAACCATTCAGAATTCAAGTTGCCCTGTGGGACAGGAGCAGTCAACCAAATCCATGTGAATGAGACCCTAATGCCTGCTCTTGAGGTGCTGAATCCTGTGCTTCATAAACCAAGCCTTTGTTAGACTTCTTCTCCTGAAATCCCAAACCACTACCTCCCCTGACTTCATCATTTTCTACTCTCAATACCCTTGCCTGCTGGAATGGACCAAATGTCAATGACAGTCTGAATTAGTGAGGTATTTGCTATTTGAACACTAGCTTGCTGCCCCATGACTCAGCCTATTACTGGATCACTTCCTCCTCTTGACCCATCCTGGATTCAGGCCCCAGTATACCTCTGGGTCAAGCTCATACATGTGTCAGCACTGCTAAATGGATTCAGGTATTATCTCTTTTTAAAAACTCACATAAATTACATTCCACATAGCACTTTGTAGACTACCTGCTATCTACTGTATCGCATGTATGCTTCTATTAAAATATTCTAATTATCTAATTTTGTGACAGTTGTTCTAGTTTGTTACTGAGTTTCAAATTCCGTTTTGTTTTAGAGCCCTAGGAAAATTGCACACGTTGCTTTAATTAGTATCAATTTGGTTGTCATATTTTTCAAGACAAAGCCATTGTGTTTCAGCATTATTTAAAGTTAGGGCATTAAAATAACTGGAGATATTTCAAGGATCACTCATTATGACCCAATTTTAAAGTTATTTTAAATGTAGCATTAAAAAGAATCATTAACAAGTCTGTACTCTATCTCTTTGGGCTACAATATCTCAGTTATATAAAAAGCTAATTACTAGCCAAAGGTATCACTTTTCACTGTGTAAAATATAATGTCAACTCAATTGTTACATTAGGAGAAGCAGAGGTTGAATTATCCAAAAGGAATTTATATTTGTCTTTGGGAAACTTTGCCCTTAAACTTGAAGATGGGTGAGTCTGATGTCTACGGAATTCATGTCAAAATAATGAGGCTGTATTATAAAGATCTCAAATCAAGAAGCTGATGAGTTCAATTTTTTTTTAAGTTGCTCTTCCAGGTTGAAAGAAGAAAGTTAAGCTGAGCTATATTCCTCATTGGAAGATTAGAATATCGAACACAGATGTTAAATCATGGGTCTGGGAAGAATTCAGTAGCAGATTAGAAGCTGCTGAAGTAAGGATTTTTAGATCCCTATTGGGTTACAAATTTAGATCCCTATTGGGAAACAACAACAAAAAAGGAAGATAGATTATGTCATAGAAAAAAAAAACATTTGGAGAAAATACTGCAGAGATTCTATAAAGAGAACAGAGAACGACATCTGGCCAAGTATTATGTTGCCTTAGGATATAACTGCCAAGTTCTGCATATTGCATGCCATAGAGGTAGAAGTAAATTGGAGAAGGAAGTGAAATAATAAGCTAATGAGGTAAAAACTAGTGTCTTTGAAGAGCAGGACATTTCTCGTGTACTGGTATGTAAGAATGCACATATACGTGATGCTTTAAAACAAATACTCTTTTGTATCATTTGAATAATTTTTTTTTTACCATGTGCATCTTTTTACTACCCAACAACATGCTTGAAAAGAAACACCTTGGATTTGAAAAAGTATAGAATTGGAGTAACAGCAAATGCCTTAGTGACAAGAACTTAACACTCTACCTAGCTGGAGTGGCAACCTTAGTTTGCCACAGAATTTCTAAATTGAAAGACAGCATGCTTTGTTTACCTTCTCCAACTAAACAGAACATGTCTCAAGACCAAGTGCTGTGTTATAGTTCTTTATATCCATCACCAAGGAAAAAACTTTACACATAGTAGGTGCATATTTTTTGACTGAATGAAAGCATAAATATGGAATGCATGAATATTTGTTTAAATTGGAATATCCCAAATAACAAGAACATAGCAATTTGAGCATTTCAGCCATTTTGATGCCCCACCAAATTGCATCTGCTATGTTGATTGTGTGATCTGCAAGGAACAGTTATAGCTCTGGTACTTTAATTCAATTACATTCCACTTTGTTTACCAAAAAGTATTTAGATGCCGCCAAAATTGCTCTTTTGACTGTGCCACTCTGTTTAGTATTTTTATTATTATTATTTTAAAATCCTAACCATTTTCAACATGCTGTGCCACATCTGTTCAGTTTTTCTCTTATAGAGGTTCATATTTTGGTAAAACTTTCTTTGCCTCTGCAAAGATACTGATCTCATTTAACTATGTCATGCCATCTTTGTTGTAAACATATACATGTATATTTGTATGCGTATACATTATATGACGTGAATGGGGATAGTCCTTCACATTTCTAACTATATTTCTTTTAATAAAGGAAATTGATTTACTGGTGAGTATCTAGCTAGGCTTTTAAAAAATGACTCTGGATTTCCTGTTGTGGCACAACAGAAAGGAACCCGACTAGTACCCATGAGGATGTGGTTCTATCCCTGGCTTCGCTCAGAGGGTTAAGGATCCAGCACTGCCGTGAGCTGTGGTGTAGGTCACAGACGTGGCTCAGATCCTGTGTTGCTATGGCTGTAGTGTAGGCCAGCAGCTGTTGCTCCGATTCCACCCTTGCCTGGAAACCTCCATATGCCACGGAACCTCCATATGCCACAGATGCAGCCCTAAAAAGCAAATAAATAAATAAATATTAAAAAGCCTGTCTTTTTTCTTTTTCTTAACAATCATATAGATGACCTTTCAGGAGACCTAATATTTAGCAATAATAGCTAACATTCATTTAGTACTTACTATCTTCCCAGCTTTGTGCGTGGCTCTTTAAATGCCTTATTTATTTTTTATTTTAAAATGTTAAATATACATACATACAATTTTATATGAAGTTGTAAGTATGATTATATGATACATGATGGGAAGAGCCTGAGAGTGTGATGCCTTCCCCTTCATTTCAAGGCAAGAAAGAGGAACTTACGGAAACCACTGAAAGAGTTTAGTATTGGTTCTCTGCAGTTTGGGGAGACACAGAATACTGGTGTCAGAGTTATACTTGAAAAATCTAAAAGATGAGGACTTGAGAGGAAGTGGCCAGTGGCTGTAATTGGGAAGTCACTGCCCTTTTAGAGTCTGCCACAGCAAAAGAGATGTGATGTTTCCCATGGACTAGATCGGGGTGGATGATGTGAGAGAAAGTCAGCTTGGGGTTAGTTCCTGCCCAACAGGAAGCCTCAGTGAAGGCTAAAAGTGGACCTGTAGATCCTTCAGGGTGTGAAAGAAATAAAAAATGACTAGCTAGAAAAGAGGCGCATTTGAGCTATGCAGCAGTGGTGGTGGTAGTGATAGGGTGTGTAAAATAACCCTAAGTCATCTAGGAGAGAAACAGCTGGATTTAAGGAGCTGTCAAGTCTGAAAGGAGTGAGTAGCCAGCATCAGTTAGATAAGAAACTTCCTGCCTTGCCTTCCTCTCCTCTCCCTCTGTGCTCCAGCCTGGGAGAGTAATAACACTGTGGTAGAAGCAATAGAAACGCAATGAAAAGGAAGAGAAGTGAATCATATTCCCTTTCCTGATTTCTGGCTTTGCTGACTGCAGTCTGCCCTGTGTGTAGCAAATCTGAGCCTGATGTAGGGAGGGGAAGGCTAAAATATAAATGAAGTTTATAATTTCGATGAATACACAGGAATGGAATTCTTTTTTTTTTTTTTTGTCTTTTGTTGTTGTTGTTGTTGTTGTTGTTGTTGTTGCTATTTCTTGGGCCGCTCCCGAGGCATATGGAGGTTCCCAGGCTAGGGGTCTAATTGGAGCTGTAGCCACCGGCCTACGCCAGAGCCACAGCAACACGGGATCCGAGCCGCGTCTGCAACCTACACCACAGCTCACGGCAACGCCGGATCCTTAACCCACTGAGCAAGGGCAGGGACCGAACCCGCAACCTCATGGTTCCTAGTCCGATTCGTTAACCACTGTGCCACGACGGGAACTCCCCAGGAATGGAATTCTTTTGTTTGCTCCTATATGTTTATTTTATTATTTCTTAACTTGATTTATAATTGACATATAACATTATGTTAGTTTCAAGTGTATGGCATAATGATTCAATATGTGTATGTATTGCAAAAATGATCACCACAGTAAGTTTTGTTAACATCCCATACAGTTACAACTTTTCTTCTTGTGATTAGAACTTTAAAGATCTACTGTCTTAGCAACTTTCAAACATACAAGACAGTATTATTAGCTATAGTCACTGCATCCCCAGGAATGTCAACCTGTTTTTATTCTAAGTTTCTAGATCTGCTTCTGTCAACAAGTTTCTTGTTGTCAATAAAGAAAATAATCTATAGGTAGTACCAAGTGGCTTCAGTCATTTCTATAGCTTTCCTTCAAACTAAACCTCTGCCTTAAAGGAAAAGCTACTCTTTGACCTTTCCTTCTTTATAAATATACTTTGATCAGGTTAGAAATCTAAATTGCATAATAGATTTTAAATTTGGTACCTGGCTTTCTTTGACTTGACTTTATGCAGAATATGTAGATTTGTTTAAAGATCATCAACTATATCTTTCGTTCTCTGTTCTTCCAAACTATCTACATTGGACCCATATTATATAATCATAAAAATAAGTTACTATCATTTTTTTACCCTGTCTCTTTCTCAGGCTATCTCATCTATCCTTTCCTTTATTACTGAATTTGAAAAAGGAGCCCATGAGCATTACTCTTTGATTTTTTCACTGCACATTCGCTCTAATCCTCCCAACTCTGGTTCACTTTTCTAATGAAACTGCTTTTCAAAGGCCACTGATGTCCAGTCATAAGAATTAAAGACTTTCTCTTTGGCTTTATTTTTCTGGATCATGTTTGTGACAGTGCTTAATACACTACCCAGTAACCAATCAATTCTTAATACATTGTAATTCTATTCCCACGAGATTTTTTTAATGCTATTGATTAAATACATAGTATTCTTTTTAAAAAAAACTTATTGTAGTTGATTTACAATGTTGCACATAGTATTCTTTATCTGCATAAAAGACTGAGTCAAATGAAAATTTATGCATTCCAGTTATATCTAGTTTACCTGTTTCTAATACAGCACAATAAATTTCAGTGTCTTTTTCAGCATATCCACGGTATGCAGCCCAGTATTTTAGAAATTCACCTCTCATTTGTTATACTTTTTTGGTATGCTTATTAATATAATTATGTATCTAAAAATAAATAATTCTGGGGATATAATGTAGAGTAGGGTAACTATAGTTAAAAATACTGTCTCATATGTTTGAAAGTTGCTGAGAAGAGATATTAAAAGTTCTCATCACAAGGAGAAAACCTGTAATTATATGAGGTGATGGATGTTAACTAAACTTATTGGGGTGATAATTTTATAGTACATACATATCAAATCATTATATTGTGCACCAAAAACAAATACAATGTTATATGTCAAGTATATCTCAATAGAACAGGAAAACTGATATCATTTCCTGGCAGGAAAATGACTATCTACTGTGACTATCTACTGTAAGCAGTGGGCTACCTGCCGTCTATAAGAAATAAAGCTGGCAGCCGAAAGTGCTGTAAAATCGGGTTATGATGATGGTTGCACAACTATAAATGTAATAAAATTTGAGTTAAAAAAATAAAACTGGCAGCTGAATGAAACTCAGAGTGGTGGGTAGGGGGCTAGAGGAAGCTACTAATTGAATTAAGGTATCTTCAGCCACTGGTCTGTTGTTTCAACTTTTATTTTCCACTCTCCTCCCAAGTTTATTGTCTGGAATGGCCTCTGATGAGAGAAACTGCATTTGTTTCCTAACTTTGGACTCCCCCCCCCTTTTTTTTTGGCTGTGCCTGCTGCCTATGGAAATACCCTGGGTGAGGGATTGAACCCACACTACAGCAACAACCTGAACGCACAGCAGTGGCAATTCCTGATCCTTAACCCGCTAAATCACCGGAGAACTCCTGGACTCCCTATTCTTTATCACAGGTCCTCTTCCCAGCCCAACGACCTGGACAGCTGTTTCTAATTTTCCTTGCAGGCAGCTCTCAAGCTGTCCCACCTGACCACTGCCAAGGCTAAAGTGGATAAAAATTGTTCAACCCTGGACAGGAAGTAGCCTCGGCTCTGTTATCTAAATTTATGCTCATGGGAATGAAACCAACCAACATTTATTAAATGCCTACTGTTTGCCAGATATTAAAAAATGACAATTTTATTGAGATATAAATCACATGCCAAAAAATTCACCCCTTTAAAGTGTATATATAATTTGGTGGTTTTAGTGTATTTGTGGAGTTGTGCCATCATCATCATTATGTAATTTTAGAACATTTTCATCACACCCCAGAGAAAACTCATATTCATTAGCATACACTCCTGAGCCTCCCCTCCTCCAGCTCATCTGGAAACTACTCATCTGCTTTATGTCTCTGTGGATTTGCCTTCCTATATACTTCACATAAATGGAATAATGTATAACCTTTTATGTATGGCTTCTTTAACAGTCTAATATTTCCAGTGTTAATCCATGTTGTAGTGTGTATCAGCATTTCATTTATTTATTTATGTTAACCATTTTAAAATTATAGTTAGTTTATAATGTCATGTTAGTTTCAGATGCCATCAAAGTGATTCTGTTATACCTATATTAATATCTATTCTTTTTCAGATTCTTCTCCATTACAGGTTATTACAAGATACTGAATATAGTTTCCTGTACTATACAGTAGTTCCTTGTTGTTTATCTATTTTATATATATAGTATGTATATATTAATCTCAAATCCCTAATTTATCTTCTCCCGCCATTCCCTTTGGTAACATAGAACTATAAGTTTGTTTTCTATGTTTGTGAGTTTACTTCTGTTTAGTAAATAACTTTATTTGTATCATTTTTTTAGATTCCACATACTGATATCAATGATATTTGTCTTTATCTGTCTGAATTACTTCACTTAGTATGATAATCTCCGGGTCTGTCCATGTTGCTGCAAATGAAATTATTTCATTCTTTTTTTCTGGTGGATAATATTCCATTGTGTTTGTGTGTGTGTGTGTGTGTGTGTGTGTGTGTGTACCACATCTTCTGTATCCATTCTTCTGTTGATGGACATTTAAATTGTTTGTTTCTATGTCTTGGCTATTGTAAATAGTGCTGCTATGAACATCAGGGTGCATGTATTTTTTTGAATTATAGTTTTGTCTGGATATATGCCCAGGAGTGGGATTGCTGAATTGTTTTCTGAGGAACCTCAGAACCAGCTTTTTGTTTCATTGATCTTTTCTATGGTTTTCTTCGTTTCTATTTCATATATAAAAAAATAAAAAATGGGCAGAAGACCTAAATAAACATTTCCCCAAAGAAGACAGACAGATGGCCAACAGGTACATGAAAAGATGATCAACCTTGCTAATTATTAGGGAAATGCAAATCAAAACTACAATGAGGTATGACCTCACACTGATCAGAATGGCTGTAGTTAAAAAGTCTACACATAACCAATGCTGGAAGAGGTTGTGGAGAAAAGAGAACATTCCTACACTCTTGGTGGGAATACAAATTGGTAGAGCCATTATGGAAAACAGTGTGGAGGTTCATTTTATATATATATTAAGCTGTTTATATATTTTGGAAATTAATCCCTTTGTTGTCATTTGCTTCTAGGTATTTTTTAATTTCCCCTTTGATTTCTTCAGTGATCCATTGGTTGTTTAGTAGCATGTTGTTGAGTGTCCATGTGTTTGTGTTTTTCAGTTTTTTGCTTGTTGTTGATTTCCAGTAATATAGCGTTGTGGTCAGAAAAGATGCTTGATATGATTTCAATTTTCTTAAAGTTACCAAGGTTGGATTTGTAGCCCAGGATGTGATCAGTCTTAGAGAATGTTCCATGTGCACTTGAGAAGAATGTGTATACTGTTGCTTTTGGATGGAATGTCCTATAAATATCTATCAAGTCCATCTGGTCTAATGCTTCATTCAGGGCCTGTGTTTCCATATTGATTTTCTGTCTGGATGATCTGTCCATTTCTATAAGTGGGGTGTTATAATCCCCCACTATTACTGTGTTATTGTCAATTTGTCCTTTTAAGGTTGTTAGCAGTTGCCTTATATATTGTGGTGAGCCTGTATTGGGCACATAGATATGTAAAATTGTTATATCTTCTTCTTGGATTGATCCTTTGATCATTAGAGAGTGATCTTCCTTGTTCCTTAAAATATTCTTCATTTTAAGGTCTATTTTGTCTGATATGAGTATTGCTACTCCAGCTTTCTTTTGACTCCCATCTGCATGGAATATTGTCTTCCATCCTTTCACTTTCAATTTGTATGTGTCCCTAGAAGTGAAGTGGGTGTCTTGAAGACAGCATATATATGGGTCTTGTTTTTGTATCCATTCAGCTAGTCTCTGCCTTTTGGTTGGGGCATATAGTCCATTAATATTTAAGGTAATTATGGGATATGTATGTTCTTACTGCCATTTTCGTAATTGCTTTGTATTTGTTTTTGTTGCTCTTTTTTCTTCCCTTCTCTTATTCTCTCCTCTTGTAGTTTGATGACTATCTTTAGAGTGGTATTTGAGTTGATTTTTCTTATTTGTTTGTGTACCAATTGTAGATTTTTGGTTTGCAGTTATTCTGAATTTTTGATAAGTCTATGTATATACAAGATTGTTTTAAGTTGTTGGCCTCTTAATAAGTACATCTTCAGTGTCCTGCATTTGTACTGTCCTCTTCTCAGGAGTTCTGATTTTGGTAGCATAATTGTGCATGGATGATTTCGTATCTTTACTGTATATATACCTTTACTGGTGAGCCTTGTCACTTGTGGTAATTTTGTTTCCAGTTGCATCCTTTTCTTTTCTGCCTAGAGACGTTCCTTTAGTATTTGTTGTAAAGCGGGTTTAGTGGTGCTGAATTCTCTTAGCTTTTGCTTATCTGTAAAGCTTCTGATTTCTCCTTCAAATCTGAATGAGAGCCTTGCTGGGTAAAGTAATCCTGGTTGGAGGTTTTTTCCTTTCATCCTGTTAAGTATATCCTGCCCCTCCCTTCTGACCTGCAGAGTTTCTGCTGAAAAATCTGCTGCTAACCTTCTCTGGGTTTCTTTGTATGTATGTTACTTGTTTCTTTTCCCTAGCTGCTTTCAAGATTTTTTCTTTGTGTTTAATTTTGGTCATTTGGATTACTATGTGCCTCGGGGTGTTCCTCCTTGGATTTATTTTATATGGTACTCGTTGTGCTTCCTGGATTTGAGTGAGTGGTTCCTTTCCCATGTTAGGGAAGTTTTCAGCTATCATCTCTTTGAATATCTTTTCTGTCCCTTTCTCTCTCTCGTCTCCTCTGGCACTGCTATAATATGGATGTTGGTGCATTTAACGTTGTCCCAGAGTTCTCTGAGACTCTCTTCATTTGTTTTCAATCTTTTTTCTCTTTTCTGTTCTACATCCATGATTTCCACTAATCTGTCCTCCACCTCACTTACTCTGGTTCTTCCGTCTCCTGTATTCTGCTGTTGGCTGCTTCTAATGAATTTTTAATTTCAGTTATTGTATTTTGCATCTCTTCTTGCTTAAGTTTTATATCTTGTATCTCTTTGGTCAGTGGTTTCCTGTAAGTTATCCATCTTTGCCTCCAGTTTATATCCAATGTCTTGCATCATCTTCAGCATCAACAGTCTAAAGTCTTTTTTCTTGAGGCTGAGAATCTCCTGATCACTTAGCTGATTTTCTGTTTTTTTTTTTTTCTTTCTCCCTCATCTGAGTTATAGTTCTCTGTCTTTTCATGTTTATAAGTTTTTGGCGTGTTGACCGTTTTTCAAATAATAGAGTTGTAGTCTCTCTCTTACTTCTGGCAATCTGCCCCCTTGTGGGTGAGGTTGGTACAGGGACTTGGTGTAGGCTTCCTACGGGAGGGAGTGATGCCTGCCCACTGGTATGTAGAGCTGATTCTTACCCCTCTGGGTGGGTGGGCTTTGTCTCTGGGTGAGATTTGAGGTGGCTGTGTGCCTGGGGAGTCTTTAGGTAGCCTGTTTACTGATGGGTGGGGCTCTGGCCCCACCTGGATTGTTGTTTGGCCTGGGGCTTCTCAGCACTTATGGATGGGGCCAGATTTTCCCAAAGTGGCCACCTCCAGAGAATGGCATGCTGGCTGCTGAATATTTCCAAGAGCTTTACTTCCAGTGTCCTTCCCTTCACAATAAGCCACATTCACCCATTTTTCCAGGAGGTCCTCCAAGAACTGCAGTCAGGTTTGACCCAGATTCCTATGGAGACTTTGCTTTGCCCTGGGACCCAGTGCACATGAAAGTCTGTGTGCACCTTTTAAGAATGGGGTCTCCATTTCCCCCAGTCCCATGGTGCTCCTGTGCACAAGCCCCACTGGCCTTCAATGCCAGATGCTCTGGGGGCTCTTTCTCCCAATGCCAGATCTCCACACGTGGGGGTTTGATGTTGGGCTCAGAACTCTCACTCCTGTAGGTGGTCTCTGTGATACAGTTACTTTCCAGTCTGTGGGGCTTCCCACCTGGGAAGTATGGGGTTGCTTATATCACATAATTGCCCCTTCTAGCTCTTGATGCAGCTTCCTTTTTGTCTTCTGGGGTAGGATATCTTTTTGAAAGTTTCTGGTCCATTTGGTTGAAGATTGCTCAGCATTTGGTTGTAAATTTTGTTGTTTTTTGGAGAGTTGAGCTCCAGTCCTTCTATTCCACTATCTTCCAAAAGCTTTTAACTTTAATTAGGTCCCATTTTTAAATTTTTGCTTTTGCTTCCATTACCCTACTAGATGGAGCCAAAAAAAATATTGCTGTGATTTAAGTCAAAGTGTGTTCTGCCTATGTTTTCCTCCAGTCATATATTTAGGTCTTTAATCCATTTTAAGTTGATTTTTGTATATGGTGTTAAAGATTGTTCTAATTTCATTATTTTGCATGTGCTGTTCAGTTTTCCCTGCATCACTTATTGAACGGACCCTCTTTTCTCCATTGTATATTCTTGCCTCCATTGTTATAGATTGATTATACATAGATGTGTTTATTTATGGGCTTTATTTCCTGTTCCATCTGTCTGTCTGTCTGTCTGTCTATTTATCTATCTATCTACCTATCTTTATCTTTGTACCAGTACCATAGTTTTTTTTATTACTAAAGCTTTGTAGTATAGTCTGAAGTCAGGGAGCCTGATTCCTCTAGCTCCATTCTTCTTTCTTAAGATTATTCTGAGATTGTTCTTTCTCAATATGGATTCTTCCAATCCAAGAACATAGTATGTCTTTCTATCTGTTTCTCTTATCTTCTGTTTCTTTCATCAGCATCTTACAATTTTCAGAGCGAAGGTCTTTTGCCTCCTTAGATAGATTCATTCCCAGATATTTTATTCTTTTTGTTGCAGTGGTAAATTGGATTTTTTTTGTCTTTTTGTCTTTTTTGTTGTTGTTGTTGTTGTTGCTATTTCTTGGGCCGCTCCCGAGGCATATGGAGGTTCCCAGGCCAGGGGTTGAATCGGATCTGTAGCCACCGGCCTACGCCAGAGCCACAGCAACGTGGGATCCGAGCCGCGTCTGCAACCTACACCACAGCTCACGGCAACACCGGATCGTTAACCCACTGAGCAAGCACAGGGACCAAACCCGCAACCTCATGGTTCCTAGTCGGATTCGTTAACCACTGTGCCACGACGGGAACTCCCGGATTATTGATTAAGAATTTTTTGTTGCTCCAAGGCATCTGCCTGTATGATTTTTCTCTAGCAGTGTTCAGAAGCCCAAGTGTGTGAATAAAGAAGGCAGATGGTTTAGTTAATCTAAAGTCAGTGTTTTGCTAGAAATGCCTGGGGGGGAATGGACAAAGGGGACAAAATAATATTACTATAATTTGTACCTAAGAGCTAATATCATAATCCACTATATATCATATTACAAAAGAATAATAGATGGTAAATAGAGGAGGGTGTAAAGGAAGGTAAAAGGACAATAAGAGGAATGGTATAAAGTGGGGGAGAAGGGGGAAAAGAATGTCACAAGGTACTATATAACAAAAATTAACTATGAATGATACAACTTCAGGTCTTTTTGGAATGTAGTCCTTCCTGGAGTTCCTCAGGTCTTATTTTTTATTTTTATTTTTTATTTATTTATTTTTTATTTTTAATTTTTTGTCTTTTTGCTATTTCTTGGGCCGCTCCCACGGCATATGGAGGTTCCCAGGCTAGGGGTCCAATCGGAGCTGTAGCCACCGGCCTACGCCAGAGCCATAGCAACGCGGGACCGAACCCACAACCTCATGGTTCCTAGTCGGATTCGTTAACCACTGCGCCATGATGGGAACTCCAGGTCTTATTTTTTATGTATCTGTATTTTATTTTATAATAGCTCATTATGGACAGTGTGATTTATGTGTGTATGATTTTAATCTATACCCTAGTCTAATTAACATTGAATTGGATGTACACACATCAGTATTGTGCAAAAAAAACCTCACATTCCATAAGTAGTATTCCTGATATTTCTAATCAACACAGAGAGCTTGTTAATTAGCATATATATTAGAGATCATTTTCCTTTGGTTAAATAATAGTATTCAGGAGATGTTTATTGGCTGGGAATAATGTACCAGCCCTTCTACAGGTGCAAGAACAAGGACAGGGTATGAAAGTCTGGTGAACCCATTAGTCTCTACCCTTTGGAGTGGCACTCTGTATTTAGGATTCCAATTTATTCTGTGAACAACCCCTTAAGAAGGATTTTATGATCTAACTTAAACTAGATAATTAGTTTAATCATGTTGCTTTCTGCCTTGAGTGACTGCCTTGAGTTAATTCCCTGACTGCTTAAAAAGACAGAAATCTGAGGTTTTGGTAAGCTTGCGCTACAGTGATATGACTGTTTTTATTTGTGCTTACTAGTAAAAATGTGTAAATGTTGCAGAAATAGGCCTCAGAGTTGATGGCATTATAAAACCCATGTGAAAGATTGTTGAGGAAGAGACTGACAGCCCCTCAACTACCTCTGAGCATTGGAAAATTCCAGTGGAGCCTAATAATTAGGCATAATCAAACTGGATGAAGTCAATTTGGGTATACGCTAGGTGAGACAGCCTGTTTTATAAGGGTTTTGGTTCTTTGATAGATGAGTTTGTGCTTTCTCCTTTATTGTAGCTTTAAGTACCATCCTTGTAGAAATATAAAATGTTAATGCTGAAAGAAAACAAAATCATGGAGTCTGTTTCTCCATGTTACTCATTGAAAAATTAAGGCTCAGAATTATTATTGCATTCCCAAGGTTAGTGCATAAGCTAGTTAGTGGTGAAAGAGAGACAAAATCATGGATCTTATGACAAAGTCTCATTGCCATGCTAATGAAGCTGTATTTTCCAAACCAAAACACTTGCAATGCAGTCTAGAAAGTTTGATGTGACTTGTGGGGATGATTAGGATAGAACACTTGGGACTCCAAAGGTGCTTGCAAAACACTCCCAAATCTTTTATCCATCCTTACTACTCCCTACTTACCCATATTCCCACTTATATGATACCATATTGTCTAATCTCCTTTCACCACACTAGAATATTACTCATGAGAAAAGTTGGGGTATGCAGCAGTATTACACATTGACTCTTCTTATTTCTGCAGTCTCTCATAATGTAGGTCAAGGAAGAAGTGTGTTCCATTTTGTTTTAAGGATGAACAATGAATTTTCCTATTTGGCTAAACTGACCACTTCTCGATGGTCTCTGGCTTATGTATTTCAAATGCTGAAAACTGTGTGAAATAAGATCTATTTCATGGTCTGATTGCAGCCAGTGTTAATTATGTCAACTTTTAAATCAACATTTTTGGATCCCAATTTCGTGATTTATCCAGAGTCCTAAATCTTTCTCCACATCTGTCTTTTGTGAATGTGCACTTACCATTTGTACAAAGTGCTACAATGATCCCTTAACTCACATCTGGAAGCCTAGGAAGGAACATATGCGTCCCTATAATCCAACACTCCAAGAATCTTTAGTAAGAAAGTATAAATGACTCCCTGATATCCACATAGTTTGATTAATTAGAGTCAAGAATTAGAGACTCTCCAAGTTGAAATGGATGTTAAAGATCCTTCAGCCTACCTGTCCCTGTCAATGGGTCGTCCAGGTTCTGCTTACAGTCTGTCACGTGTCATGGACTGAAATGCTCTTTTTCCCAGAGGCAGTTTATTCCAATTTGAAACAGTTTTAACTACTAGACAGTTCTTATTTGAATAGAAATACTTCCTGTGACTTCAACTAGCCTCTTTTTCAATGTATCATGTATGTATCTCTGTAGTATCATGATGAAATCATCTAATTTTTTAACTTATCAGCCCTTTAGATATTTGAAAGCAGTTTTCATGCCCCCATCATAGCTTTAAAACAAACACTTACAGACAAATATCAAGCACTTTTCTTCTTTTTTTATTTCTTTTTAGGCTGCGCCTGCGGCATGTGGAGCCACAGCCACAGCAACATCAGATCTAAGCCACATCTGCAACCTATGCTATAGCTTGCAGCAACATCAGATCCTTTACCCACTGAGAGAGGCCAGGGATCGAACCTGCATCCTCACAGACACTGTAGGGTTCTTAACCTTCTGCACCACAATGGGAACTCCTAACTTCTCTTCTGATTATGTTTTTATATGTCTGATTTATAAAGCATCAGATAAAATTTTTAAATGATTATTAATTTTTTAGTTAAATAATATGAGTTTTAGTAGAGGTATTTGAAAATTACAGATAAATGTGTTAGTATGAGTATGCCCAGAAACAGATGAAACAAATATTTGAGTGTAAACAAATTATTTGAGAAATGCAGATAACTTATGGGAGTAGAGAAGTAATATAAGGAAGATAATACAGCCAATAAAGGGTATGTTATTAAGCCAGCTATCACAGTGGGCAACTAAAGAGAAACCTCATGGAGAAATCCTGGGAAATTCTGCAAAACAAATGCCTCAGAATGATGCCACTTCAGGGGTGAGCTGCTACCTCAGCATTTTCAGCCTGTTCCCAGACAAGCTGTCTTCCACAGTTCTGGAATAAGGAGCTCTCAGGCACAGAGGAAGCCATCAGAAGTTGGCTGTAGTACTGTGTAGGACACTGACAGCATCTGGGATAATAAGCAAAATAATGAAAATTATAATAATAATTATTATTTTGTCTTTTTGCCTTTTCTAGGGCCGCTCCCACAGCATATGGAGGTTCCCAGGCTAGGGGTCGAATCGGAGCTGTAGCTGCTGGCCTTTGCCAGAGCCACAGCAACGTGGGATCTGAGTCACATTTGTGACCTACACCACAGCTCACAGCAATGCCATATCCTTAATCCACTGAGCAAGGCCAGGGATCAAACCTGCAACCTCATGGTTCCTAGTCAGATTCATTAACCACTGTGCCACGACGGGAACTCCTGAAAATTATAATTATTAATGATTAAAATGTTGATGTAATTCAATTCAGAATTATATATATAAGTATACATTTATATGAGCATAAATTAGGTCATTTATGAATATAAATAAGGTCATTCTGCAGTCTTCACTTGCAACCTGCTTTGATACTTAGCAATACCATATACCACATCTTTCTATATAAATAAGTATAAATCTACTCATATCATTACTAATTATGCTATACTGTACCATCGTTTAATAACTAATTCTCTGGGTGGACATTTAGATTGGTTCTAGGGTTTTTCGGGTTTTTTTTTTTTTTTTTTTGGTTTTTCAGGGCTGTACCCACAGCATATGGAGGTTTCCAGGCTAGGGGTTGAATCAGAGCTGCAGCTGCTGGCCTATACGACAGCCACAGCAATGTAGAATCAGAGCCGCATCTGCAACCTACACCACAGCTCACAGCAACACCAGATCTTTCACCCACTGAGTGGGGCCAGGGATTGAACCCATACCCTCAAGGATACTAGTTAGGTTCATTCCACTGAGCCACAGCGGGAACTCTGGTTTTTGCTCTTCTTAAGGGAGATTCTTTATTTCAGTCTCATTGACCACTGAATTTATACTTGGTTCAGTTTGCCACTCCACTATATGTTTATTACAGTAAAGTGCTTAAAAGATATAGGGTGGGAAATTGTACTATGTATTCAGTTGAGATAGGGTGCGTTCAGGGTGGTATGGCCATAGGAGTACTGTGTATTCAAATGTCAATGATCACACTTGCTTTGTAGTTTAGAAATATTACTTAATTCAGATAACTTTTAATTCAAAATACTGTTTTATACCTTATGATTATATCACAAGATATAGCCATTTAGCTTGCAGAGATTCAACTCTATGTTTTCATTTAACACCACTACCACAGCTTAGGATGTATTTTTTGTTGTTGTTGTTGTCTTTTGTCTCTTTTTTGTTGCTGTTGTTGTTGTTGTTGTTGTTGCTATTTCTTGGGCCGCTCCCACGGCATATGGAGGTTCCCAGGCCAGGGGTTGAATCGCAGCTGTAGCCACCGGCCTACGCCAGAGCCACAGCAACGCGGGATCCGAGCCGCGTCTGCAACCTACACCACAGCTCACGGCAACGCCGGATCGTTAACCCACTGAGCAAGGGCAGGGACCGAACCCGCAACCTCATGGTTCCTAGTCGGACGGCAACGCCGGATCCTTAACCCACTGAGCAAGGGCAGGGACCGAATCCGCAACCTCATGCTTCCTAGTCGGAATCGTTAACCACTGCGCCACGACGGGAACTCCGGATGTATTTTTTTGTATTTATGAAGATTGATTTGACTTTGAGCTGAGTACCACCAGTCCAGGGCCATCACAGTTTCCCATGTGTATTTGTAGAGTTGGAGTACTTTGTTTTCTTCTCAAAACCCTGTTATTTGTTGATTTATAGCAATGATAAATTATGCATCATATCCCCTCAGCTTGTTCAGTGGGTATGATATTGTCTTGAGTTAGGTTTCCTGGGAAACAGATTGAGGTGGAGATTTGCATGTGGGGGGTTTAATGGAGAGTTTTAGAAACTCTCTGAGAAACATAACTTCCTTCATCTGGAGCCACCTTATCTGGATTCTGGTGACTCTTTTTTTTTTTTTTTCCTGGAGAAACTTACAAAATGGTTAGTAGGAAAAATTCCAAATCTTGGCATTGCCTTTGATCCTGAAGCTCATCATATCTCTCCTTTTCCACACATCCTATATCTCCTTCACATTTAACTCACCTTTCTGCTGGCCTGGGTGGCTTATGTGGTGGGGCTACACAGACTCCCTTCCTTGAGGGATATAAGTCACTAGTTACCATGTCCATATTAAGCTGTAGATGCTGTATTTGTCCATTTGCCATCAAAATTGCCTAGGGAAATTATCAAGAGACATTCCAGTGGATCAGCAAAGTGATGAATAGTCTTCCTTTTCTCCCATTTTGTAATACAATGCTACCCCACCCAAGTCAATTACCCAGATAGTATAGAGACTCTTTTCCTTACCTGCCAGCCTCTTGGCACAAGTAATCCAAAATGTCCAGGTTGTAGCCAGATAGTAAAATTTAATGAGACTCTTAATACTGTGTGTTTGTGGAACTATTTACCCTATGCAAACTAGAACCTCTAGGCCTGCAGAGCATAGAGCTGCAGTGACAGAAAGCACTTGGGATGCTGGTGGGGAAAGCTACTGCTGCTTCTACAACCTGCCATTCCCACTAGAGCAGTGTTGTTTTTATTTTTTATTTTTTATTTTTTTTTTGGTTTTTAATTTTACAGTCTTCTAAGGATGGGAAGAGTAATATCAGGGTTTCCACTTAGCCTTTTCAATTATAATGGTTTTTCTTTCATAGGTCAGGAAACCAATGTGAGTGTTCTACCAATTGCTGACTATGTGCACTCTAATTATGTATTTAGGTACCAGGGAAATGATTAGATCATTTTATATTTATTTTTATTTTTGGAACCGATGGAGTCACCATAAGATGGACTTGGGCCAGGATTCCATTTATTTCCTGACATCCTTATTCAAACAGAGTTCTATTCCTTGTTTTAATAGAAGGGTCATGATGATGTTTGGGGCCATAGAGTATTCAACTCAGTGTTGACTCAGACCTTTTTTGAAACTTGTATGTATTTCCTTACTGCAGTTTATAATTACCAGAGAAAAGTCTTTTGGGGGAAGGACTGGTAAAATCACTCTGGTACATACTTACTGTTGTATTGCAGTTTCCTTCTTCAGGAGATCTGGCCTCTAATTGATGGGTTTGGATTCTGAAAACTGTCTTAGATCTGGAAACTAGGCAAGGGATTATTTCTTCCCACTGGGGCAGATGACTTCAATCTTTTGCCAATCCAGTAATACATATCACTGATTGATTGTTTTTATAAAGTAATAGCCTTGTTGGATTCCCGTCTGTCTTGCTCCTGGATGCATCATGCTGTATAGGATACTGTGGGTTAGGCTTCCCCAGCTGCTGATTTTTTACATCCACCTTGCTTCTGACAATTAGGGGCTGCCACCTGGTCTCTACTATTCCAGGATTATATCATTGCTATTAGGGAGCCTAGTTCTGTTACAAAATTTCTTACTATCAAACACCTCATACTGAGAACACAGGCACTACTGAGCATCCCCTGCTGCTGCAGCCCACCCCCAACCCCCATTACATTTTATACTGCTTTGGTAAATGGAATGCCCTCAGGGCCATACCAAGCAATATAATTAGCTGTTGAATTTTCCACTTCATTTAACATAGGCCATTGCTTTTTTAAAGCTTCTAAGAACCACCACAGAAACTTATTAGACCTGAATGTCAAGATCCTTGTCACGGTGTTAAACCCAATGTTAAAAGAGAGTGGTTCTGTATCAACACACTCTCCCTTAGTCTGCTTTATATTCTGTTCCCCTTGATTCAGCATCCTCAGGATCTACTTTCTTGCACATGATCCCAGTTTTTTACCACTGCATGTTATTGAGATGCTACAGATCATTCGTGGCTCATTTCTCTTCTCCCTTAGCAAACCCAATGCTACCAATTATGTTGAGATTTTACTCTAGTTATTGATCTGGTTTCCAGCATACCAGTTGATAGTAGGTCCTGAGAAGGGCAAAGCATTGTTTTGTAAGATGCCAGCCTATCTGGAACATCTGTATATTTTTCAAGCAAAGCTTCACTCATCTTCTAACGAGAATGAATGGGGCATTTCTGCAGGCTCAGAGGGTTCAAAGTTCTGAGCTGGATCTACCCAGAGTCCTTAACCTAAGTCTCAGAGTCTCATTCCTTCCATCTCAGGGCCCTGACTTTGGCATAGGAAACTTTCTAGGGATGAAAATGCAGTATTTTCTAAAATCCCACTACTCTTTAGATTAAGTCCTAAACCAGTGATGACTTCTTTAAGTGCTGCCTTGTTGGGTATTCACACTTTGGTATTCACACTTGGCTTTGAATTGATGAATGATCATCCTTAGCCTATCTTTTTTTCCCACATTTCAAAGCATTGATTGTGTTAGCAACAGCTATGCAATTTCACATTCCTTATAGTTACTATTTCTTCCATACCTTTCAAATGCCAGAGATATTGCACCAGCCAGTGCATCTCTGTACATATCATATCCCATAGCCACAACTGGAAAGCCTTAATGATTTTACTGCTTCAGCAAATGGGTCTGTCAATACTCTACCCACCCACAATGGGTAAGGTCCTCACTGGTGCGGGCCAGCAGGTGATTCAGCTCCTGCACACTATCCTTACAGCCCCCTTCCTAGCCCCTTCCTGACACATTCTGGGGTTCTGTAGAAGAGAAGCTGAGACAAGGATTCAGGTGCAGGTGATTTATTGAAAGAGTGCACTTTAGGAAAAAACTTAAAAGAGATAGAAAGAAAGGGAAAGAGCATACCATGAGGTGGTCACTCGTTAAGTCCGACTTAACAATGAGAGTGAACCCTCTGGAATATAAATCATACTGAGTGTTTTCCCAACTTGAGGCAAGAGAGCCAGGCTTTTAGACTTTTAGATCAGTCATTTACTAGCAGCCCACCCCCCACCCCAACTACTAACCTTTTGTATTATAAGCAATGAGTAGACATCTGGAAAGCATGGAGATTTTATTTTATTTTATTTTATTTTCTGATTTGGGCCGCACTGGTGGCATATGGAAGTTCCCAGGTCAGGGATCGAATCCGAGACACAGCTGCGACCTGTACCACAGCTGTGGATACACTACATCCTTAATCCACTGTGCCAGGCTGGGAAGCTAACCAGCAATGCCACAGAGGCAAGCCAGATCGTTAACTCACTGTGACACAGCAGGAAATTCTGGAATACGTTTTTAAAGTGATCTCAGACCCATCCTGTTGTTTCCTTTCTTCCAAGATTTCCTGGTAAGTTGTATTGGAGAATAGTACTAAAAACAAAAGTCTATATTCCCATAAATGTTCTCACTGGTTAAATTGTGATGTTTGAGCAGCAAAATAGCAATATTAATAATTATTTTTAAGAATTGATGAGAAAGGTGTCTGAAAGATAGTGAATGGATGAGAATATGCAAAAAGAAAAAATTAATATAAAGTATAAATACTTTTTATTTTTATTATATAATTATATAATATATTTTTATAATATACTTTATATGTATTTTGTACTTAATATATACTCTTTATATAATAAATAATATAAAATGGTAGTCATAAATATAAAAATGTTAACTATAATAGGAGATCTTTAATGTTAATTCTAGGTACATATGAGAGTTAATTGTAGGCAAAAATACAGATAAATTTAGAGATTGAGGTGAAAAAGATAGTTCTTTTAAAAATAGGAGTTCATGTTGACTTTCCCAATTTATCTTATGTGTCTGTACCCAGTCTTTTTGTCAACTATTTTTTTTGACAAGTAAGATTTTCTATTACATTAACATAGATTCAATTTTATGCTAATCTCTGTTATGACGCTCAGAGACTGGAATTTTAAATGTTCAAACGTGAACTTTCAACTCAGTACTAAAATACCACCCCTTCCTTTTCACTTGGTGCTGTTATTGGTAGTCACTTCTCTTGTGACTCCATAAAAATAATAACTAATAATATACAAGGAGCTCATCTTACTCTTCATATTATTGCTCTCACATTTCACAGTAACCTTATGAAATAGGAAGTACTTCATCTTTCAGACTAGAAAACTAAGGCTTAGAGAGGTTAAGTGAAAATGACACCCAGACAGTAAACAAAGGAGCCACATGGCTACCTCTGCTCATTCTAGAAAATGAAATTTTAAAAATAAAAATATTATTATTATTTATTTAAAAAATAAAAATATTAAGAATAATTTTCTTTTTTGTGGTTATTTGTTTTACCTGAAACAATCTTCTATCTACCCATCTGTGGTCAAGAAAGCAAGTAAAAGCAAATGTTGTGTTTGGGAGCGTTTAGTATTCAATTAAAGAGAAACTCTGAGTGTTGGAGAAAAGTTAGTGTTGTGGTTGGGGGTAGCAGAAATAAATACACTAAAACACTGGCCCAGTGCGATGAATTCCTAAAGAGACAGCAAATTCCCTTTTTTCCCTGGCCACGGTGTACAGCAGCTTAATGTAGAATCTCAGTTCTTAGATCAGGGATTGAACCCAGGTCATAGCAGTGAAAGCACTCAGTCCTAACCACTAGACCACCAGGGAACTCCCTAAATTACCCTTTAAAAAGCCTCTGAATGAGAAAATAAGCAAGAGGTTACATTGGACTGAAATATAATCCTCAGGGATAAATGTGGATTTTTTAAGGGTACTAGGATTTGAGTGTATGTCATAGCTAGGTAATTCAGAAGCAATTAGCTGTAATTATTTCATCTAGTTATTTAAGGAACTGGCAGATTTGTTCTGTGTTCTCCCATTCTTTAATATTCCTTTCCAATGACAAGCTAATCATCTCTATTTCCTTCTTTATCTGTCTAATTTCCTCCTTCAAGCAGAATGTTTAGTAGTATGCAATTCTAAGGAGCAGAACTGAGAAAAATCTCCTAAGAGTTAAGAAAATTTTTTTCTTTAGTCCCCCATTCAATTCAATGTGCAAAAAGGGAAGTACTTTTCTACTGTAGTTTGGGGTCTCTGTGCTAGATAGAGGTCCCTGCTACTGGCTCAGACACTAAAATAAATGTGGCATAGTTTCAGAGCTGGAGTGCAGGAAGTCTTTCAACAGTGATGGTTGGGTACTATCATCATTCCTCACTCTACCTAGGCTGTGATCCAAACAAAACACCTGGTCTAGGAAAAGTATGAGAAAGTAGCTGCCTGGAGAGCTACCCAAAGACTTGATACCTACAGAGAACACAGATGCTGTCAGCAGGAAAAGAGTGATTGCAGAATGGGTTAAGCCTCCAAAATTGGAGTAATCAAAACTGCAGGAGGTCTTCAAGCTATAAAGCTGTTAATGCTTGTAGAGGCTCTTTGATTTTCAGAGGCTAAAAATGTATCCATCACTGGTATGGGTACAAACTGAGAATTTCTGACATTTTGAAGGCCAGAATTACTTAAAAAAATTGTAACAAAGTTGGCAATCGCTTAGCTCAGATTTTAATTTGAAAAGAATACAGATGTTCAAGGGACTTCATAAAATGTGATGCAGTAGAGTTGAGTGTACTCTAAGAATAGAAATGGGGGAGTTCCCATCAGGGCTCAGTGGTTAACAAACTCTACTAGTATCCATGAGGACGTGGGTTTGATCCCTGGCCCCACTCAGAGGGTTAAGGATCTGGCATTGACATGAGCTGTGGTGTAGGTTGCAGATGCAGCTTCAATCCCCTGTTTCTGTGGCTGTGGCTGTGGCCGGAAGCTATAGCTCCGATTGGACCCCTAGCCTGGGAACCTCCATATGCCACGGGTGTGGCCCTAAAAAGCAAAAAAAAGAAAAAAGAAAAAAGAATAGAAATGGGGAACAAGGAGGATAAGTGTTGCTAAGGAAGTAGAAAACAAGACTCTGAGAAAGTTTGCATTATAGAAACTGGCACTGGGAAAATGATAATTTGTCTGGTCATTTAGTCCTCCATCCAACAACAAAAGGTTTATTTAGTCTTTATTATATGCCAGGCCCAGAAACCAAGGAATCTCTAGCATATCAACACATTCTTTTTGCCTTTCTCTGGAACTATAGTGTCATTCTCTTGTGGGGGTACCTGCTTCTTTCCATATTTCTTCTTTGGTTCTTGGGAATTTCACAAGGCTTTTAGCCTCTCTCTTTGACATAAAATTTTAGCCTTGGCTTTTCTTGGGGGATTTCTTGGTTCACATTCCTGAGAGAGAAAATCTGATTGGCTCAGTTCATTTTTTGGTACTGGATCCATCATAGAATCTTATTAGGTTTACCCATTGACTGTCCAGTCCCTCTCCCTACCATGCAGTCTAGTCAGGAGAGCTGTTGCCAAGGTGGTGATGGGACATAGTCACCTGGTACTAAATAGGAGGTTCGAGCTATAAGTTAGGGCTTGGAATGATACAGGGAGCAGGAATTGGTGCCCAATACAATGTTACCAGGAATTTAGGCAATGCATTGGTCCATAAATGAGGGAAAATTCCCTCTATTTCTTTTTGATTCTCCAAGTGACTTTTTTCTACTTTATTCACAACCTCTAATTCATATAGATCTTACCTCTAAAATATTTTTTTTCAATTCTCTTCTTTCAAATTTCTGTACTGTTACTTCTGTAGATCAGATTTTCTTGATGGCACAGTGATTTAAAGGATTTTTTTTTTTTTGTCTTTTTGCCTTTTCTAGGGCCACTCCCGCAGCATATTGAGATTCCCAGGCTAGGGGTCTAATCAGAGCCATAGCCACCGGCCTACGCCAGAGCCACAGCAACGCAGGATTCGAACCGTGTCTGCAACCTACACCACAGCTCACAGTAACACCAGATCCTTAACCCATTGAGCAAGGCCAGGGATCAAACCCGCAACCTCATGGTTCCTAGTCGGATTTGTTAACCACTGCGCCATGACGGGAACTCTGAGTTAAAGGATTCTTTAAATATTAAAGTTATTCTTTAATAACTTTCTTGAGTCACTCCAAGAGCTTGAGTTTCCTATCCATTCAAATTTACCTTCACTGAGTAACCTGAGTGATCTATGCGAATATAGATCTATTTCATTTTCTGGCTTTAGAACCTTGACTTAAAGATTAAGACCAGTCTCCTTAGCATGGCTGGCATGCTCATCAGTCTTCTTATCGCACCTAACATTACAAGAAATGAACTACTTGTAATTCCTTAACACACCATGTTTCCCATCTTCAGGCCTTAGTTTATGCTGTTCATGCTTGAATGCACTTTACTTTAAAAAAAAAAAGACATTATGAGAAAAATGTTATTTTATATATTTACTTCAATTTTGCCATTTCTGATGCTTTTTATTCCTTCTTGAAGATCCATCTGGTATTATTTCACTTCTACCTGAACAACTTGTATAACATTTTTTTTTTATAGTTCAGGTCTCCTGAATGTAAATTCACACATGTCTCCTGCTGACAAGTTTGTGTGTTTTTCTTGTATGTGAAAATATTTTCAGTTTGTTTTCATTATGGACATGTATTTTTGCAGGATAAAGAATTATAAGCTGATGTTCCCACCATGTCACAGTGGGTTGAGAATCTGGCTACAGCTGCTTGGGTCACTGAGGAGGTACAGGTTCAATTCTCTGCCTGGTGCAGTGAGTTAAAGGATCTGGCATAGCCGAAGCTGTGGTGTAGGTTGCAGCTGTGGCTTGGATTCAGTCCCTGGCCCAGGAACCTCCATGTAGCCGAAAGAAAGAAAGAAAGGGAATTCTGGATTAATGATTTTTCCTTTCAGCAGTTTAAAGATATTCCGTTGTCCACTCTTTTCTATTATTTCTGAAGAGAAGACCATAGGGATTCAAATTATTGTTGCCTTTATGTCAATTTTCTTTGGCTATTTCAGAATTTTTTCTTTATCTTTTGTTTTGAGAGATTTTATTGCAATGTGTAGTCATGATTTTTTCCATATTTATACTACATGGTGTCACTGAGCTTCTCGAAGCTGTAAGTAAGTTTATTTCTTTCACCATGTTTGGAGTTTTTAGCCATTATTTTAAAAATATTTCTTCTCTCCCCTTCTAAATCTCCTTTCCTTCTGTGACTTTAGTAACTCATATATCACATATATTAGAACTACTGATATTTTCCTTGAGTCTTTCATATTTTTTACCATGTTCTCCTTATTGTTCAGATAGAATCATTTCTAGTGATTTGTTTTCAAGGTCCCTGAAGCTTCCTTTTTCATCTCCATTCTGCTGTTCCGCCCATCTAATTAATTTTTAAACTTCACTGATGATAATTAGAATGGCTGCTTTAAATTCCTTGTTTGCTAAGTTCAACATCTGCATCATCGCAAAGTCAGCCTTCATTGATGGCTTTTTATGTTGAGAATGAGTCACATTTTCCTACTACTACATATAGAAAGTAATTTGGGGTTGTACCTTGGACAACGCAAGTATTAATGTTGTGAAGACTCTGAATTCTACTGTATTCCTCCAGAGTTGCTTGAACATGAAATTCAGTTTGTCAGACTCATTCTGAAAATTTTGTCTCTTGGAAAATATCTCAAATCTCATACCCATCATTAGCTGAGCTGCTTGAAGTCTGCCCATATATTTATAATTCATGGATCAGCTAGAGATTTAGGTAGAATTTATACACAGAATTTTGGGCTCTACCTCTTTGGTCCCCCTTTCTGTTTGCTCCAAATTTTGTCTTCTGCTTCTTCAGGCCAGATATATTTTGGGTTTTCTATCAGAGTTTTAGCTACACTGTGTTGTACCAACTGCAGCTTGCCCTCGGGTTAAAAGCTATAGAAATTGTAAACAAATTCCATGCCATTCCCATCACCCAAGTATAATTTTTCTTCCATAAATTGCCTACTTTTGGTCACCCTCCAGTACCTACAGGTGATTTTTTGGTATTGTGTTTAAGAGTTTATAGTCATTATAAATTACAAATGAGTTGGTCCAACAGATTACTCAGCCATACAATAATTTTAGCTCTTTTCCTCTGTAAGAACATCTATTCATTTGTCCAGATCAGCTGACATTATCTCCTCAGGCAAACCTTCTCTTTCTCCCATCTTCTTCAGGTTGAAAGTTAGCTACCTAAGAGCTGGTTCGGTGTTCTTCCTCTGGGCTTTCATAGGACCTTGTATCAAATTTCATTATAATACTTGTTATATTTTAGTGAAATTATTTATGTGTATGTATATTTTTCCAACTGACTATAAAACTTTAAGCTCAGGAACTCTAGATTATTTATTTATCTTTAGATTCCTAGTGTCTACAAGATCTGACACACAGGCTAAATATTTTGTCGAGCATCCTGTACTGATAAGCCATGAGATATGAAGTAGGGGGGGCACATTCTTGCCTGGTCTTCTTGTCTACATATATTTGTTTGTATCAGATATATAATTTTTATGGTATATCATTTTTATGATTCTCTCTCTGTTGGTAAGTGTATAGTATCCAGATATTCAAATCACAGTTAAAGGTGGCATGTCCATTCTAACTCTTGGCCTAGTAGGGTATGATATTATGGAGACAATCAAGTATACTGGAGTCCTAGGTAGGGTTTTAGACCCAGCATTGATAATGACAACTGAAACTAGGAACTGAGGTAGAATCTATGTCCTGTTGAAAAGGCAGTGATGGTAGGGGTCAGACAAGAAGGTAGCCACACTGTGGGCCTACAGGTGCCTGGAGGTTCTTATTCCATTCACAGCAACTAATTCCAGATTCTACTCACTCTGTCTAGAATAGCCTTGAGACTGGGTGAGTCTGAGCTTTAGTCTGATGATCTTCAATAATTAAAGTTTATTTCTGATAGGGGACATATCAGTCAGTCCTGGTCCAAGAAATGTCATGATTTCTTATTTATTTCATTACACCTTGACCTTGTTTTGGTCCTTAAAAGGCCCCTGACTAAAGTGAAAATATTTGTAGGAGGGGTAATAGTTTTTAAGATAGTCAATTAACTGATAGCTTGCTGAAGCCAAGACCAGGCAAGAATGTGCCATATGAGGAGTGTTTCAAGAGTTTGTAGCATGTATGCCCATGGAGTGGGTAAGATGGAAGAGATGTCCTCTTTCCATAGCTTCATTGAAGGTCACCATTCCGTGGGGTAGGGGGGCCCTTGGTCACTTTTCCCTTCATAGGCTATCAGAACCTTAGGATACAATGTTTTCACTATCTCTCAAGAAAAAGAAAATAATTTGTGGCTATTAACCATGTTTTGTAAGTCTTATCCAGATTTTGTACACCTTTCTATGAAAGATAAATACCTTTCACATTATAGCAATCATGGACCCAAAGAAATTTTGTTTGAAATTTATGCAAGGTCTCTGTTTATTGTCTCCAGTAAAGGACAAAGACCTGCCTAAAAACCCATCTCAAATGAGATAATGGAGTTAGGATACCATTATTATTGGACATTTCAGCCCCAAAGCAATTATACTAGGATTATAACTCCATCCTCCTTAGGAGAATATATTTGATTATCAGCAAAATCTTTTAGGTTTGTCACCAAAATGTTGGGGTGTATAGTTTTATTTGAACATAAAAAATTATGTCATAAGCAGAGGACTAAAACTGCACAAGAGTTGGACTGCAGGCAGTGTGGTGGTATCTTCATGTTATGGAATATTGTTTTGAATGGAGAAAAATGAAGGTACAGCAGGGTAATCCTTGACTGATCTCTAGATCTTTAGCAAGGCAAAATATTCGATCTAGCTAGAGGTTATTAACTATAGATTTAGCAAGTGTCTTTTTTGCTTTATTTTGAGGGAATATTTTATTTTCCTTTTTTAAAAGTTTTATTGAAGTGTAGTTGATTTACAATGTTGTGATAATTTATGCTGTACAACAAAGTGATTCAGTTACACATGTACACACATCCATTCTCATTCAGATTCTTTTCCCACATAGATTATCACAAAATATTTGGTAAAGTTCTCTGTGGTATACAGCAGGTTCTCAGCAAGTGGCTTAAGCAGTCAGACTTAGCAGTTGTCAAAATATTGAGCTCAAAAAATTTCTGGTGTTATAAAATCTTTTTAAACGTAGTCATAAAGATTTAGTTAATAATATCCTATGTATGAAAGAGAGAACTGCTATTTTATTTGCCATTGTATTTTTTTTTTTTGTCTTTTTTCTATTTCTTGGGCCGCTCCCGCGGCATATGGAGGCTCCCAGGCTAGGGGTCGAATCGGAGCTGCAGCCACTGGCCTACGCCAGAGCCACAGCAACGCGGGATCCGAGCCGCGTCTGCAACCTACACCACAGGTCATGGCAACAACGGATCGTTAACCCGCTGAGCAAGGGCAGGGACCGAACCTGCAACCTCATGGTTCCTAGTCGGATTTGTTAACCACTGCGCCACGACGGGAACTCCAGCCATTGTATATTTCTTTAATCATTCAAACTGTGACTTCAGTAAGAATACCAAGTTGAGGCATATACTATGCTTCCTTTTGGTTCCTCTAAGTCCTAGTATGTAACTCTGTTAATGAGGCATATTAGATATTGTTGTCATTCTCCTTAGTACTTGAGATGAATGGGAGAGGATGCATGATAAGTACATAATGAAGCTGTTGCTAGGAAGGTATCCATCCTTATAAGTGAGTGTAAGCCATTATAAAGTAAACAAGATTGAAAAAGAAGCAACTTCAGTACTTTGGGGAATTAACTTCACTCCCAGGGAATTAGCATGTAAAGGTTTAAAAGGAATCCCAGGAGTTCCCATCTTGGCACAGCGGAAACAAATCCCACTAGGAACCATGAGGGTGCAGGTTTGATCCCTGGCCTCACTCAGTGGGTTAAGGATCTGGTGTTGCCGTGAGCTGCAGTGTAGGTCACAGACACGACTCGGATCTG
Source organism: Phacochoerus africanus (assembly GCF_016906955.1). Lineage (NCBI taxonomy): Eukaryota > Metazoa > Chordata > Mammalia > Artiodactyla > Suidae > Phacochoerus > Phacochoerus africanus. The sequence continues at coordinate 117,641,685 of NC_062545.1, read as the reverse complement.
GCGTTCCTGTAGCTCTGGTATAGGCCGGCAGCAACAGCTCCAATTAGACCCCTAGCCTGGGAACCTCCATATGCCACAGGTGTGGCCCTAAAAAGACAAAGGTCAATCAATCAATCAATCAATAAAAGGAATCCCAGAAGTTACCTGGTGGCTCAGCATGTTAAGGATCCAGTGTAGTCACTGCTGTGGCTCAGGATGCTGCTGTGGTGATGGTTCAGTCCCTGGCCCAGGGAACTTCTGTATGCCACAGGCATGGCCCAAAAAATAAAAAAAATAAAAGGAATCCCCAAGCATGAAAGCAACCTAAATGTCCATGGACAGAGGACTGGATAAAGAAGGTATGGTATATATACACATATACGAAATACTGCCATTTGCAGCAATGTGGGTGGACCTGGAAATCTCTCTTTTTTTGGTCTTTTTTTTTTTTTTGTCTTTTTGCTATTTCTTAGGCCGCTCCCGCAGCATATGGAGGTTTCCAGGCTAGGGGTCTAATCGGAGCCGTAGCCACCGGCCTACGCCAGAGCCACAGCAACGCGGGATCCGAGCCGCATCTGCAACCTACACCACTCAGTGGGTTAACGCCGGATCGTTAACCCACTGAGCAAGGACAGGGACCGAACCCGCAACCTCATGGTTCCTAGTCGGATTCGTTAACCACTGTGCCAAGACAGGAACTCCTTTTTTGTCTTTTTTTTAGGGCCGCACCTGTGACATATGGAAGTTCCCAGGCTAGGGGCCGAATCAGAACTGCAGCCACCGGCCTATGCCACAGCCAAAGCAACTTGGGATCCAAGCTGTGTCTGCAGCCTACATCACAGCTCACAGCAATGCCAGATCCTTAATCCACTGAGCAAGGCCAGGGATAGAACCCGAGAACTCATGGGTACTAGTTGGTTTCATTAACTGCTGAGCCATGACAGAACTCCATCATCTTAAATGAAGTTAGACAAAGAAAGACAAATATCATGTGTAGAAGCTACTAAAAAATGATATGAAAGAACTTACAGGAGTTCCCGTTGTGCCTCAGCCGGTTAAGGACCTGATGTTGTCTCCATGAAGATGTGGGTTCAATTCCTGGCCTCAGTGAGTTAAGAAGCATAAGTTGCAGATGTGGCTCAGATCTGGTGTTGCTGAGGCTGTGGTGTAAGCCTCAGCTGCAGCTCTGATTTGACCCCTAGCCTGGGAACTTCCATATGCTGAAGATGTAGCCCTGAACAAACAAAAAACTTGCAAAACAAAAACAGATTCATAGATTTTTGGAAACCAAATTTATGGTTATCAAAGTGGAAACATTGAGAGAAGGGATAAATTATGAGGTTGGAATTGACATGTAGAGACTTCTATGTGTAAATTAGGTAAAAAGGACCTACTGCATATCACAGGGAAATCTACTCAGTACTGTGTAATATAACGTATATGGGAAAAGAATCTAAAAAGGAACGGCTATATGTATATGTATAACTGATGTACTTTATTGTATACCTGAAACTAACGCAACTTTATAAGTCAACTATACCCTGATAAAAGCGCGCGTGCGCGCACACACACACACACACGCGCGCGCGCGCACACACACACACGCACACACAGAATTGCAGACAGGAGTAGGTTGGAAAGTGTTGAATAATGAGGTGTTAGGTAAAGGCACACCAGATGTTAATTGCTGCATTTCTATTTCAAGCTTTGCCATGTGTCTTCCATTAGTATAAACCTATTTAAATAATTTACTTCTGTTGACAATAGAGTGGCTGATGCACTTCTATTCTTGGTTTTTTTCTCTGTTGTTTTCAGTATTTTTACTGTAACAGGACTCTTTTACATCAGGTTACAGAATAGCAGGAAACATATTTGCTGTCACATCAGAAATATATTATTTTGAAATTTAAAAATATGCTTTTTGTGCCCCCAATTTTAGTTATGCAACCAAACTCTGAAATAAGATATTCAGTCAGTTAACAAAGACTAAACTCTGTTACCTGCTTTCATACTATATGATAGTGCTTGAAAACTACATTTTAAAATATCTTTGAGGGAGTTCCTGTCATGGCTCAGTGGTTAACGAATCTGACTAGGAACCATGAGGTTGTGGGTTTCATCTCTGGCCTTGCTCAGTGGGTTAAGGATCCTGTGTTGCTGTGGCTCTGCTGTAGGCCGGCGGCTACAGCTCCAATTGGACCCCTAGCCTGGGAATCTCCATATGCCATGGGAGCAGCCCAAGAAATGGCAAAAAGACTAAAATAAAATATCTTTGAATCATTATTTTCCCCTCTCCATCTTCTCTCCAATTCAGCTGATTATCTAAACTACCTAAGGTAAGTTCTTTCCTATCCTTATGCAGAGAACTGATGAATGAATATGTAGATCCTTGTGATATGGGGAGTAATATTTGGGTGGCTGACCTGCTCACAACCCCTTTCTGAACTAATAGACCAGTAGCAGCCCTTAAGCATAGGTGGCCATGCTCAGGTTTATAGGATCTTAATACCATAACCACAGTTGACTAGAACCAAAGGTAGCAAATGTCCTGAAGCAGGTGAGTGAGCCTATTATGAGAGTTTCAGCTCAGAGTGGTGCTCTAGTGCCCTGGTGCCCCATAACTGGCCAATAACAACAAAACTTCTCTCAGAAAGTTTGAATCAGACACTTGCTTTGAAAGGGTTATTTCATTGTTCTTGCCAGAAGCAATAAAGACAGTGGTTAAGTCATGGAGCACTAGAATTGGGAGCAATGAAAGTCTACTGTTGTTAGTATGATGAAATAAGCAGATCGCTAAAGATGTTCCCTTAGTGATACCCCAGTTCTGCATAGCCTGGCTGTATGGCTAATAAGACTATTTCCTTTTCTTCCAGTGACCTCCCCTTTCTCTATCCACAGCAGAGCCTCATTAATTGAAGTAACATGAAAACATTCCTTACAATCCTAAAAAGCCCAGATCAGTGCTCCTCAATTTTTAACATACATACAAATCTCTTGGGGATCTTGTTAAAATGCAAATCCTAATTCAGTAAGTGTGGGGTGTGGCCTGAGATTCTGCATTTTAGAAATTCCTAAGTAATACTGATGCTGCTAACTCATGGCCATAAGCTGTACTTTGAGTAACAAGGGCTTAAATAGTAATTCTTCTGCGAGCTACATGCTAAGTGATTGATTGATCACTTATAAGTTTTTACTAGGAAATAACATCTATAAAGATTATTTTAGTCTTCAGCAATATAATTTTAATATTGGAGAAATCATCTATTTCAATGTTGTCTTATTCTTTTCAGGCTGCTATAACAGAAATAACATAGATTGGGTTGTGTATAAATAGAAGAAATTTATTTGTTACAGTTCTGGAGGCTGGAATTCTGAAATCAGTGCTAGCATGGCTGCATTCTTGTGAAGCCCTCATGTAGGTTGTAGGCTGTTTTCTCACTGTGTCCTTACATGGCAGAGAGCACAGAAAGGAAGCAAGCTCTCTAGTGACTCTAATGAGGGCATGAATCCCATTCCTGAGGGATCCTCCTTCATGACCTCAAGCAATCCCAATTACCTCCCCACCTCCTAATACCATCATACTGCGGGGTAGGGTTTCAACATATGAAAGGACATATGTCTTGAAAGGACACAATTATTCAGTTCATAAAAAATGTCTCAACCAATACCAGAATCTTTTCTACAATATCCATGATGAGTGGTCTCATTCAGCCTGTGTGAATGCCTATTAGTGATGAAGCATATACTACCCTACAAGGCTTTCCATTCTGTTGGTAAACAACTTTGGTTATAAGGCCTCACAAAGGCAGGGCCCAAGCTAAATATGCAAAAACTATAAATATGGGAATTAAAAAATAATTATATTTGCCCCCTGCAACGTGGGTTTTTCCATTTGACAAATAAAGAAATTGAGCCTCAGAGTGGATAAGTTACTTATCCAAGTTTGCACAGCTATTAGATGATAGAACTAGGAATCAGGCCCAGATCTGTCTGAGTCTAAATTGGTGTTCTTTGCACAATACTAGATTGTCTTTCAAAGTATAATTTTGTTTCTTTCAGATACCTTAAACATCTGAATTACCAAAGTAGTTTCTTAGCTGGGACCCCTGCACATAGTTTATCTCTTCTTATTCATTTCATTCACTGCTATTGGGTGAATTTTTCTTTAAAATTAAAAAAAAAAATAAATTGTAGGTGTTCCCATTGTGGCTAAGCAGGTTAAGAGCCCAACATAGTCTCTGTGAGGATGTGGGTTTGATCTTTGGCCTCCCTCAGTGGGTTAAGGATCCTTGTTGCCGTGGCTGTAGCATAGGCCTGCAGCTACAGCTGTTCCTTCAACCTCTAGCCTGAGGAACTTGCATATACCACAGGTATGGCTGTAAAAAGAAAAAAAAAATTGTGGAGTTCCCATCGTGGCTCAGTGGTTAATGAACCTGACTGGTATCCATGAGGATGCAGGCCTCACTCAGTGGGTTAAGCTCTGGTGTTGCTGTGGCTGTGGAGTAGGCCGGCAGCAACAGCTCTGATGCAACCCCTGGCCTGGGAACCTCCATATGCCCTTGGAGCAGCTCTAAAAAGACAAAAGACAAAAAAAAAAAAAAATTGTAGTACCTATCTCAGTTTCAAGAGCCTTTGATATTTTCTGTCCTTTACTCCTTAGTAAATGCCACCCACTCAAAACCCCCATTCTGGACATTCCATTCCTTCCCTTCCCAAATGATTCTTTTGTTTCCGAGTGCTTGCCAAATATTAGATTCTTTAAAGCCAGATCAAATCCTTCCTTCTTCATGAAGTTTTTATTTATTTCTCAAGACTTTCAGGACCTTACCTTGAATTCCTATGGCATCTATCACGTTTTAGCCCTTGCTGAATCACAAATTCAATCATATTGCTGTCTTGACTTTTACTTTTTTTTGCAGGGGGCGCGGTGGCCGAAGGTGCAGCATATGGAGGTTCCCAAGCTAGGGGTCTAATCAGAGCTATAGCTGCCAGTCTACACCACAGCCTCAGCAACGCACAACACTTAACCCACCAAGCAAGACCAGGGATGGAACCTGCATCCTCATTGATTTTAGTTGGTTACCACTGAAATACAAGGGGAACTCCTTGACTTTTACATTTTCTTCCCTCTCATTTCCTCCAACATCATTTAAACATTTTATGCAGTTATAGATTCATATATAATGGATTTTCCTATCCAATCCAGTTTTTTACCTCTGAAATAGCAAGTATTTTATTTTTATACATTGTTTAGCTGGCTGTATACATAATGTTGGAACAGAATTTTTTCCTAAAAATCTGTAATTTAGGAGTTCCCACTGTGGCTCAGTGGTTAACGAATACGACTAGGAACCATGAGGTTGTGGGTTCAATCCCTGGCCTCGCTCAGTGGGTTAAGGATCTGACGTTGCCGAGAGCTGTGGTGTAGGTTGCAAACATGGCTCGGATCCTATGTTGCTGTGGCTCTGGCATAGGCTGGTGGCTACAGCTTTAATTGGATCCCTAACCTGGGAACCTCCATATGCTGCGGGAGCAGCCCAAGAAATGGCAAAAAGACAAAAAAAAAAAATCTGTAATTTAACTTTTCTAAGAGTTAGATTCTGATTTTGAAACACATTAAAGAAAAATAACTATACTGGTTATAAATCTAAAAATTACTCTAATTAAAAATTTTTGTTTTAAAAAAAACAGTAGGGTCGGGGTCATAAAACCTGGCTTTTATCCCAAACTTACTATTAATGAACCATGTAACCTTGAGTGAATTTTTAAATCTCTCTAGAAATTGAGTTTCTTATTACTGAAAATGAGGGGCCTGTGCCAAATAAAGTACTGCTCTAAAATTCTATGATTCTATATTACAATTTAGTCTGAACTTTTAAAAATACCTTAAGTAGATTGAGGCTCAGTTTTAGCTAATGTTAGAGATATCTTAGACACTCACAGTTTACAAGTTGTGTTTGCTTCATGCACACACTGAGCTAAATTCTCATCAGCTGCTCCCTGCCGAAACCTTTTTTCTATTGAGTTTTTAGCTCCATATTATTGAATCAACTGCGAATGTTCATTCAGGTCACACTCAAAGTGATGAACATTATTGGATAAAGGTCCAGAATTCACAACATCCTTAAAATTCCTGTTTGTTTTCACAATGTTTCCATAGCTAAATGCTCTATTTTATATATTCCTACTACCTTAGAACATTATTTCAAAACACGTGTGGGGGCTACATAGAATTATAAACATTCCTAATTTTTTTTCAAATATTTGAAGAATTGAGTTATGAGACTAGTTTCGAATATACTAGTTCCATTTAAAGTAGAAAAAATCAAAAGCATCGTTTCAAAAGTTTATCACGAAGTACTTTCTTGTTCAAGAGAAGCTTTGTGAGAGATGATACAGGCCATCCATTACTTGGCTGACAGCGAAGTCTTTTAGTCAATTAGTAGGTAACAAGTATTATGTGAAAGACCCCAGAAGATTGGTATTGTCAGGGCAGAACTTGAGGAGATCTCATATTATTTGGGGAATGGCAGATCAAAATATGGTACAGCTTTTCAATCAGATCTAAATATGATTGTGGGGGAGAGAGGACAAGATGGCGGAGGAGTAGGGGGACATGCTCGCCCTCTCCCACAAACACAACAAAAAAAAGCACATCTACAGAATAAATGACTTGCACAGAACAGCAACCAATCGCTGGCAGAAGAACCTAAACTCCAATAACGGCAGGAAGTTCGTGACATTACGGGGCAGAACGGGAGGAAAGAGGAGAGTGAGAGAAGGTGAATCCGAGTGGGACGGGCGCTCCCGAAAGGGAACTGCGGAGGAGAAAGGGATCCCGCACCCTGGAAAGTCACCTACACGGGGGAAAGATCAAACGAACCATAGGAATCTCCAGATGCAGAGAAGAGTGTAGCAGTAAGTTGGAGTACGGAAAAGCCGATCAAGAACCGAATGGACCATCTGAACTACGGGCACAGTCACCAAAAATTGAGACGCCTGGGTAGGGGCTGGGCACCGAGACCTCACCTCCGAGGGTTGGTCGCCGAGAAAGGGCCAGGGGAAGCCTGGGTGGGGGCTGGGCACCGAATCCTCGGCTCCAGAGGTTAGTCCCCGGGCTGGGGGGGCGGGGCAGAGGGGAAACTGCTTGGGAGGTCTAGAAACCATTTGACGGGGCAGAGACTGCCTGGGAGACTAGAAAACAAAGCTGTCGCAGAGGAAGGGAGCAATACTCTAGGGGCGGGGAAGTGGAAAGCCGCATCAGAGGGAACCTGGGAGAAGAGCCTGGTCTGCGCCCATGCTGGGGAGGGGAGAGAAGAAGGGGTGGGTCCCCATAGAATACCCCCCACACCACAGCAAGCTTACAGGCCCGCTAGCTAGCTGAAAGCTGTGCTTCCCAGTGCATCCCCTCCCCCCGCCCCCACCACCCCCTATGCTCTCGCCGGACCTGGGGCTGCCTGCCGTCCAGGAGGGCTGGCCTCAACAATTGCCTGAAGCCTACCACCACAGGGGCTGTCCCTGCACAGGCCTGCTTGCCCTTTGGAGGGGCTACACTTCCGCAGAGTAGCACCAAACACCACCAGCCCCCGAGAAAAGGCCTGCAGCCCAGAAAAGCTAGAACAAGCCTAGCCAGGCAGTGAATAGATCTGCCTAATTCCCGGACGGTTTTTCTGAGTCGGGCTGCCCCAGGGAGGAGCCTCTTCGGTTTCCAACGGCCCTGCTACCCGCCCAAGCACCCCTGCTACCCGCCCAAGTGCCCTAGTGGATCAGCTGCATAGGACTGCCAGCTCCAGGCAGGACCCCCTGCAGCCCAGAAAAGCTGCAACAAGGTTGGCCAAGCCAGGAAAAGATCTCAGACGGTCTTTCTGAGTCAGGCTGCCCGGGGAGGAGTCTCTTCGGTTTCCAACGGCCTTGCTACCCGCCCAAGCCCCCAGGGGGTGCCCTAGTGGATCAGCTGCATAGGACTGCCAGCTCCAGGCAGGACCCCCTGCAGCCCAGAAAAGCTGCAACAAGCCTGGCTGAGTTGGGAAAAGATCTCAGACGGTTTTTCTGAGTTAGGCTGCCCCGGGGAGGAGCCTCTTCGGTTTCCAATGGCCCTGCTACCCGCCCAAGCCCCCAGGGGGTGCCCTAGTGGATCAGCTGCATAGGACTGCCAGCTCCAGGCAGGACCCCCTGCACCCCAGAAAAGCTGCAACAAGCCTGGCTGAGTTGGGAAAAGATCTCAGATGGTCTTTCTGAGTCGGGCTGCCCTGGGGAGGAGCCTCTAGGGTTCTCAGTGACCCAGATAGCTGCTCCAGCCCCCAGGGGGTGCTGCACTCCTGAGGAACAGCTGCCCAACACCGCCAACACTCTGCAAGAACCCCACAGCCTAAAAACACCAGAGCAAGCTCTGCATGACCAAGTGAAATCTGCTACCATCGTGGTGTGGACCTCCCAGTCCTGTCTGCCCTCAGGAAGTCCTCCTTTGCTTCAAAGAAACACTGTTAGCCCCATCAACACTCCAGAAAAGCCACACTGCCTCAAAAAAGATTGACCAACAACGCCAGCCCTCAGGAAATATTCCACGGCAGTGACAAGGCAAACACTGCCCAGTCACGGAGAGTACAACTCCCTCAGGAGAAAGAAAACAACAAGCAAGATGAAGAAGCAGAGAAACCACCCCCAGTCAAACCAACAGGAGAACTCACCTAAAACAGTCAGCAACGAAACAGATCTTGGCAGTCTGACAGACCTGGAGTTCAAAAGAGAAATAATGAAAATACTGAAGGAATTAAGAGAAGATATGAACAGGAATGCAGATACCCTCAGAAAGGAACTAGAAAATATAAGGAGGAGCCAAGAAAAACTAGAACATTCATTTGCAGAGATGCAAACTGAACTAAGGGCAGTAAAAACCAGAATGAATAATGCAGAAGAACGAATCAGTGATATGGAAGATAGAGTAATGGAAATCACTCAATCCGGTCAACAGACAGAAAACCGAATCAAAAAACTGGAAAGCAATATAAGAGACCTATGGGATAATATACAGCGGGCCAATCTATGCATAATAGGAATTCCAGAAGGAGTAGAAAAAGATAAGGGGATGGAAAATATATTTGAAGAAATTATCGCTGGAAACTTCCCAAATCTAAAGGATACTGGGTTCAAGATACAAGAAGCACAGAGGGCCCCAAACAAACTGAACCCAAACAGACCCACACCAAGATACATCATAATAAAAATGGCAAAAGTTAGTGATAAAGAGAGGATCCTAAAGGCAGCAAGAGAAAAGCAGAATGTTACCTACAAGGGAACCCCCATAAGATTATCAGCTGACTTCTCTACAGAAACACTACAGGCCAGGAGGGAATGGCAAGAGATATTTAAAGTGCTCAAAGGAAAAAATATGCAACCTAGAATACTCTATCCAGCAAGAATATCATTTAAAATAGAAGGGGAGGGAGTTCCCGTCGTGGCGCAGTGGTTAATGAATCCGACTAGGAACCATGAGGTTGCGGGTTCGGTCCCTGCCCTTGCTCAGTGGGTTAACGATCCGGTGTTTCCGTGAGCTGTGGTGTAGGTTGCAGACGCGGCTCGGATCCCGCGTTGCTGTGGCTCTGGCGTAGGCCGGTGGCTACAACTCCGATTCAACCCCTAGCCTGGGAACCTCCAAATGCCACGGGAGCGGCCAAAGAAATAGCAACAACAACAACAACAAAAAAGACAAAAGACAAAAAAAAAATAGAAGGGGAAATAAAATTTTTTTCCAACAAACAAAAACTTAAAGAATACTGCAACACAAAACCCAGGAAATATTGAAAGGGCTTCTCTAAACCAAAAAGAAAGGAAGGAAAGGGAAGAAAAAAGAAAAGAAAAAAAAAAGAAGAAGAGGAAGAACTAGGACTGAGGAAACCGCAATCAGAGAGCAGTCACTCAAATAAGCCAGCATAAAGATTTAATCATGAACAGTCCTCAAACAAAATAAAATTAAAAAGAAAAAAATAAAAAAGAGTCATCAAAACCATAAAATGTGGGCAAGGGATGTTAGGAAGTAAGTAACACTTTTTGTTTGTTTGTATGTTTCTCTTCTTAATTTTAATATAGTAATGAAGTGTTTGAACTTACAGGACCATCAGGCTAAAACACACAATTATGGGAAGGGGTTAGCATACTTAAAAAACAGGGCAACCACAAGCCAAAACCAAATATTTCATCTGCAAAAAATGAAAAAAAAATACACTCAAGCAGACGGTAACAGGAGACCATCCAACCAAAAAAAAAAAAAAAAGGAAGAATGGAGAACCATAGAATCAACTGGAACACGAGGTTCAAATGGCAATAAATAATCATCTATCAATTATCACCTTAAATGTCAATGGACTGAATGCCCCAATCAAAAGACACAGACTGGCTGAGTGGATAAAAAGGCAAAAACCTTCAATATGCTGCCTACAAGAAACTCACCTTAGGACAAAAGATACATATAGATTGAAAGTGAAAGGGTGGGGAAAAATATTTCACGCCAATAGACATGACAGAAAAGCAGTAGTCACAATGCTCATATCAGACAAAATAGACTTTAAAACAAAAGACATAAAGAAAGACAAAGAAGGACACTACTTAATGATTAAGGGATCCATCCAAGGAGAGGATGTTACTATCGTCAACATATATGCCCCAAATACAGGAGCACCCAGATACATACAACAAATATTAACAGACATAAAGGGAGATATTGATGAGAATATAATCATAGTAGGAGACCTTAATACCCCCCTCACATCAATGGACAGATCCTCTAGACAGAAAACCAGTAAAGCAACAGAGATCCTCAAGGAAACAATAGAAAAGTTAGACTTAATTGATATCTTCAGGACACTACATCCAAAAACATCAGACTACACATTCTTCTCAAATGCTCATGGAACATTCTCAAGAATTGACCACATATTGGGACACAAAGCTAATCTCAATAAATTTAGGAGCATAGAAATTATCTCAAGTATCTTCTCTGACCACAATGCCATGAAATTAGAAATCAACCATGGGAAAAGGAAAGAGAAAAAACCTACTGCATGGAGACTAAACAACATGCTACTAAAAAACCAATGGGTCAATGCGGAAATCAAGAAGGAAATTAAAAACTACCTTGAAACAAATGATAATGAAGACACAACCGCTCAAAATCTATGGGATGCTGCGAAAGCAGTGCTCAGAGGGAAATTTATAGCAATACAGGCCTTTCTCAAAAAAGAAGATCCCAAATGGACAACTTAACCCTCCACCTAAATGAATTAGAAAAAGAAGAACAAAAAAGTCCTAAAGTCAGCAGAAGGAAGGAAATTATAAAGATCGAAGAAGAAATCAATAAAATAGAGACTCAAAAAACAATAGAGAAAATTAATAAAACCAAGAGCTGGTTCTTTGAAAAGGTCAACAAAATTGACAAACCCCTGGCCAGACTCACTAAAAAGAGGAGAGAAAGAACCCAAATAACCAAAATTAGAAATGAAAAAGGAGAAATCACAACGGATACAGCAGAAATACAAAAAACCATAAGAGAATACTATGAACAACTATATGGCAACAAGTTTGACAATCTGGAAGAAATGGACAACTTTCTAGAATCTTACAGCTTGCCAAAACTGAATCAAGTAGAAACAGACCAACTGAACAGACCAATCACTAGAAATGAAATGGAAGAGGTCATAAAATCACTCCCTACAAATAAAAGTCCAGGACCAGATGGCTTCACAGGTGAATTTTATCAAACATATAAAGAGGAATTGGTGCCCATCCTCCTTAAACTCTTTCAAAAGGTTGAAGAAGAAGGAATACTCCCAAAGACATTCTATGATGCCACCATCACCCTCATTCCAAAACCAGACAGAGATACCACCAAAAAAGAAAACTATCGCCCAATATCATTGATGAATATAGATGCAAAAATTCTCAACAAAATCTTAGCCAACCGAATCCAACAACATACCAAAAAAATTATACACAATGACCAGGTTGGGTTCATCCCAGGTTCACAAGGATGGTTCAACATACGCAAATCAATCAGCATCATACACCACATTAACCAAAAAACATCAAAAATCATATGATCATCTCAATAGACGCAGGAAAAGCATTTGACAAAGTCCAACATCCATTCATGATCAAGACCCTCGCCAAAGTGGCTATAGAGGGAACATTCCTGAATATAATCAAAGCCATTTATGAGAAACCCACAGCAAATATAATCCTCAATGGGGAAAAACTGAAAGCCTTCTCACTCCAATCTGGAACAAGACAGGGATGCCCACTCTCACCACTGCTCTTCAACATCGTTTTGGAAGGCCTAGCCACAGCAATTAGACAAACAAAAGAAATAAAAGGCATCCATATAGGAAGAGAAGAGATCAAACTGTCACTGTATGCAGATGACATGATACTATACATAGAAAATCCGAAGGACTCAACCCCAAAACTACTTGAACTGATTAATAAATTCAGCAAAGTAGCAGGATATAAGATTAACATTCAGAAGTCAGTCGCATTTCTGTATACCAGCAATGAAATATTAGAAAAGGAATACAAAAATACGATACCTTTTAAAATTGCACCTCACAAAATCAAATACCTCGGAATACACCTGACCAAGGAGGGAAAGGACCTATATGCCGAGAACTATAACACTTTAATCAAAGAAATCAAAGAAGATGTAAAGAAATGGAAAGATAGTCCATGTTCCTGGATTGGGAAAATCAATATTGTAAAAATGGCCATACTACCCAAAGCAATCTACAGATTCAATGCAATCCCTATCAAATTACCCATGACATTTTTCACAGAACTAGAACAAACAATCCAAACATTTATATGGAACAACAAAAGACCAGAATCGCCAAAGCAATCCTGAGAAACAAAACCCAAGCAGGAGGCATAACTCTCCCAAACTTCAAGAAATACTACAAAGCCACAGTCATCAAAACAGTGTGGTACTGGTATCAAAACAGACAGACAGACCAGTGGAACAGAATAGAGAATCTGGAAATAAACCCTGACACCTATGGTCAATTCATCTTTGACAAGGGAGGCAAGAACATAAAATGGAAAAAAGAAAGTCTATTCAGCAAGCATTGCTGGGAAACCTGGACAGCTGCATGCAAAGCAATGAAACTAGAACACACCCTCACACCATGCACAAAAATAAACTCCAAATGGCTGAAAGACTTAAATATACGACAGGACACCATCAAACTCCTAGAAGAAAACACAGGCAAAACACTCTCTGACATCAACATCATGAATATTTTCTCAGGTCAGTCTCCCAAAGCAATAGAAATTAGAGCAAAAATAAACCCATGGGACCTCATCAAACTGAGAAGCTTTTGCACAGCAAAGGAAACCCAAAAGAAAACAAAAAGACAGCTTTCAGAATGGGAGAAAATAGTTTCAAATGATGCAACCGACAAGGGCTTAATCTCTAGAATATATAAACAACTTATACAACCCAACAGCAAAAAAGCCAATCAATCAATGGGAAAATGGGCAAAAGACCTGAATAGACATTTCTCCAAGGAAGATATACAGATGGCCAACAAACACATGAAAAAATGCTCAACATCGCTGGTTATAAGAGAAATGCAAATCAAAACTACCATGAGATATCACCTCACACCAGTCAGAATGGCCATCATTAATAAATCCACAAATAACAAGTGCTGGAGGGGGTAGTCAGAATGGCCATCATTAATAAATCCACAAATAACAAGTGCTGGAGGGGGTGTGGAGAAAAGGGAACCCTCCTATACTGTTGGTGGGAATGTAAAGTGGTACAGCCACTATGGAGAACAGTTTGGAGTTACCTTAGTAATCTATACATAGAACTTCCATATGACCCTGCAATCCCACTCTTGGGCATCTATCCAGACAAAACTCTACTTAAAAGAGACACGTGCACCCGCATGTTCATCGCAGCACTATTCACAATAGCCAAGACATGGAAACAACCCACATGTCCATCGACAGATGATTGGATTCGGAAGAAGTGGTATATATACACAATGGAATACTACTCAGCCATCAAAAAGAATGACATAATGCCATTTGCAGCAACATGGATGGAGCTAGAGACTCTCATACTGAGTGAAATGAGCCAGAAAGACAAAGACAAATACCATATGATATCACTTATAACTGGAATCTAATATTCAGCACAAATGAACATCTCCTCAGAAAAGAAAATCATGGACTTGGAAAAGAGACTTGTGGCTGCCTGATGGGAGGGGGAGGGAGTGGGAGGGACCGGGAGCTTGGGCTTATCAGACACAACTTAGAATAGATTTACAAGGAGATCCTGCTGAATAGCATTGAGAACTTTGTCTAGATACTCATGTTGCAACAGAAGAAAGGCTGGGGGAAAAATGTAATTGTATACATGTAAGGATAACTTGACCCCCTTGCTGTACAGTGGGAAAATAAATAAATAAATAAATAAATAAATAAATATGATTGCACATAAACACTGGCATAAAGTTTTGTTTTGTTTTTTTTGGCACCCGTGGTGTGGGGTTTTTTTATTCGTTTTTTTGTTTTGTACCAAGCTGGGACTGCAACCTACACCACAGCACACAGCAACGCCTGATCCTTAACCCACTGAGCAAGGCCATGGATCAAACTCGAAATGTCATGGTTCCTAGTTGGATTAATTTCCCCTGTGCCACAACGGGAACTCCTGGCAGAGAGAAAATTTTGAATTATTAAAGCTAATGCTCTCTGAGCCCTTTTGCTCAGGAAGAGCTACTCACAGAGAACCTTACCCACTTCTGCAGTGTCCTTCAATTATTACTAGGAGTCCCTAGAAGTGGTCTTTCTTACAATTACAAACAAATATTACCTTGTTCTTCTTTGATATCTTTCATCATTATTTTGCTATTTTCAGCACATAGATTTTGCACAGATTTCGGTAGATTTATACCCAAACATTTCATGGTTTTTTTGGTCCTATTGTAAATACTGATGCATTTTAAAATTTAATTTCCAATTGTTCCTTGCTAGTATAAAGAACTATTTAAATTTTGTATATTGACTTTGTATCTTACAACTTCGCCGAACTTAGTAAGTAGTTTCATGGATTTTTTTTGGGGGGGTAGATTTTTCAGAATTTTCAAAATAAACACTCATGACATCTGCAAACAGAAAGTTTTATTTCCTCTTTTCCAAGATTGATCAAGTGATTAAATTCCTTACTGCACAGGATAGAACATTCATAAGCTCCAGTATGATTATGAATAAGAGTAGTAAGAGTGGAAATCCTTGCTTATTCCTCATATTAGGAGAAAGCATTTGTTTTTTTATCATTAATTATAAAGTTAGATGTGATTTTTTTAAGAGACTCTTTATCAGGTTGAATAAGTTTCCTTCTACTCCCGGTTTGATAAGAATAAAATGTTTCACTTTTCCTTTTTTTAAAAAAACCCCACAAAGTTGGCATTATTATTAATAAGCATTTTAGAGAAATTTATTTAGACCTACATTCATGTTTATCATTTTATTTGATTACCATTCTTCTGGCATCTCAACATGTTCTTCTGGTATTATTTTCTTTCTCTCTGAAGTACATCTTTTACTTTAGTATGTTTCTTTAGTATGAGTATGTGGGTGGTAAATCTCATGGGTTTTATTTATCTAAAGATATCTTTCTTTTTCTCTCTTTTAATATAGTATTATTGACTACACAGTTCTAGAGTGAAATTACTTTCTTTGATTACTTTGAAGATATAATAACCCCCCATTATAAGATTTGTGAAAATGAAAAAATTTCAATTGAGTAAAAGGAAAGTGGGCTTATTGTGAAAATTGAAGAAATGAGTCATCTGAGTCTAACTGATTGGCTAGAAATTCTGTGATCTGTCTCTATAATTAAAATCTTTGCTCATCCTGGTTGTGGTTTAGCACAAGTTGGCATGGCTGTCTGCTTCAAAATAAACATCAGTGGTGCCAATTCTGGATCCTATCTCACTGGCTAGAACTTCTATGTCAGTGGCAGCATTTATAGTAACCTCTGGTTCAGCTGGGGCCCATTTAGTCAGGCCAATCAAAGGAGATTGAGTAGAAAAATACTGGTAATAAAGGACTCCTGCCTCATGTTTCCTGAGATAAGGTACTTTCTTTTTTCTCACACAGGCTTACCCTTTCCTTCATGACCTGTACCCTGTTCACATCTCTATCCCAGAAGATAAAAGTTTATCCATCAATTTGGGGCTAGGCAAAAGGCAGCCAATCATTAATTGTTAATGATTAAGGATTACTTGATGACTAATTACCAATCATACTTGACCCAAATTCTCTTGTATAATGGGGCTTATTATCCTGGGATCTCAGTTATTATTTTACTGTCTTTTAGCTTCCACTGTTGTGTTTAAAACATCTGCTTTTGGTCTAATTGCTTCCTTATATGCTGTCTATCTTTATTTCTCTTTGGCTACCTTAAAGATCTTTGGTATTTTTGATTTTATGATAGATCTAAGAATAGATTTTTAGATTTCTCCTCTTTGTGACACTGTGTGCTTCTTGAATGTGTGCATTCACGTCTTTCCTAAATTCTGGGAGATTCTAAGCAATTAACCTCTGTGTAATATTGCTTCTCAATTCTAAAAATCTGTCCTTCTTGATTTTTGTTTATTTATGTCAGATTTATTTTTGATTATTTATGTCAGATCTTCTCAGTCTAACTTCTAAATTGTTTAATAGTTCTTTTATATTTCCCATGTTCTTTTCGTTCTCTGTTTATTCTGGATAATTTTCTTAGACACTTTATGCTTTACAAATTATCTGTGTTTACTCTGCCATTCAACCCATCTACTAAGTATTTTCATTTCAATGAATGTATATTTAATGTCTTAAAAGCTTCATTTGATTGTCACATCTGCTTGGTCATTCCTGATAGGCTCTCGTTGCTTGCTCATGATCATGATTCTATGCCTTATTAAAATATTTTCAAAATAGATATTCTGCATTTCACAGCTGATACAATTTTAATGTCTCTTGGGGGTTCTCAATATTTATTATTTTTCTCATTTCTTACTAATGGTGGATTTATTTCCTTTATGCTTGATGATTTTTGATGGTTAACTCACATTTTCTTGATCTTTATCTAGGAATCTGGTGGCTTAAAGATATTTTTCTCTGAAGAGGATTTGTGTTTGATTCTGCTGGCAGCATAGGATCACTACCAATCTGGAACTACTTTAGCATTTTTAGTTTAGTAGCTTAGAGCAAGGGTCTTAAGTTCAGCTCCTTTATACAACTGTTGACTAAAAAACAGACTTTGTATTCTGAGCACAGTTCTTTTATGGGCATTTTCTTGGATTAGTCCTTTTCTTATTCTCTTTTCTTCCTTCTCTCCCTCCCTTCCTTCCTCCCTTTCACTTTTTTGGCTGCACCCACAGCATATGGGAGTTCCCAGGCCAGGGATCAAATCCAAGCCACAGCTGTAACCTACATTGCAGCTTCAACAACACTGGATCCTTAACCCACTCTACCATAGCAGGAACTCCAGTCCTTTTATTTTTAAGTGCCTCTTTTGCTTATTTGAGGGGCAAAGAGCTGGAGGGGGAGATATCAGCAGGATACTCAGAAATTTTCTCTGCTCCCTTCAAGTTTTCAATAATGCATATGTACTTGTTTGTTTTGACAGAATCTGGTTGTTTTGCAGTATAGGGGTGACCCAGATGATTTAGCTTTACAACTCTATTGGAGCACAAGTCTCTTTTAGCTCATTTTTTAAAAATAGACTTTATTTTTTAGAACAGAATTAGATTTACAGAAAAATTGAGAACAGAGTACAGAGTTCCCATATATCCTGCACCCAGTTTCCTTTATTATTAACATTTGTTAGAATTAATGAACCATTATTTATACATTATTTTTAACTAAGTCCGTATTTTACTCAGATTTCTTTGTTTTTTAAATGTAATGTCTTCTTCTGTTCTAGGATCTATCCAGGATACCACTTTTTTTTTTTTTTTTTTAATGGCCAAATCTGCAGCATATGGAAGTTCCTGGGCTAGAGGTTGAATGAGAGCTACTGCTGCTGGCCTACACCACAGCAACACAGGATCCATCTGTGCAACATACGCTGCAGCTTGTGGCAACACTGGATCCTTCACCCACTGAGTGAAGCCAGGGATCAAACCTGCGTCTTCATGGAGACTAGTCAGGTTTTTAACCCACTGACCCACGATGAGAACTCCTGCCTAACCCTTACTTGGTATATCTCCTTAGGCTCCTCTTGGTTGTGACAGTTTCTCAGACTTTCCTTGCTTTGCCTGATCTTGATTGTTTTCAGAAGTACTGATCAGGTATTTTGTAGGCTGCCCCTCTATTGGAATTTTTTTCTTTTACTATAGTAAAATCTACATAACATAAAATTTGCCACTGAAGCTATTTTAAAATATACGGTCTGGTGGCATTAAATATATTTGTAATGTTGTTCAGTGGTCACAATCATCCATTTCCAGATTTTTTTTTTTGTCTTTTGTCTTTTTAGGGCCACACCCACGGCATATGGATATTCCCAGGCTAGGGGTTGAATCGGAGCTACAGCTGCCAGCCTACACCAGAGCCACAGCAACGCAAGATCCAAGCCGCATCTGCAACCTACACCACAGCTAATGGCAATGCCGGATCCTTAACCCACTGAGCGAGGAAGATTGAATCCAAAACCTCATGATTCCTAGTCTGATTTGTTTCTGCTGTGCCACGACGGGAACTTCCATTTCCAGAACTTTTTGATTATCCCAAATGGAAACTCTATACCCGTTAAAAGAATAACACACCAGTCCCCTTCTCCCTATCTCCTGCCTCTATTCTATTTTCTTTTTTCTTTATTTATTTTTTTCCACTGTACAGCATGGGGACCAAGTTACACTTACATGTATACATTTTTTTCCCACCCTTTGTTCTCTATTCTATTTTCTGTCTCTGAATTTGTCTATTCTAGGTAACTCTTAATAGAGGAATCATACAATATTTATTCTTTCATGTCTGGCATATTTCACTTAGCATGCTTACAAGATTCATCCATGTCATAGTGTGTGTCCAAATTTCACTGTATATATATACTACATTTTGTTTTATCCATTTTGCTTGTTAGTCCCAGGAATTTTTGATTCCTTGGGATTTCTCTATAGATACTCATGTGATCTACAAATGAAGATACTTTATTTTTTCATTTCCATTCTGTATACATTTTATTTCCTTTTCTTTGATAAGCTAGGAGTTTAGTTGTGAGAGTAAATAAGAATGGTGAAAGTGGATGTCTTTGCCTTATCCTGATCTTTGGAAGAAAGCATTCAGTTTCTCTCTTAAGTATGATGCCATCTGTACATATTTTGTAAATGCTCTTTATTGAGTTTAGAAAGTTCCCCTCTATACTTAGTTTGCTGAGAATTTTTACCATGAAAGTTATTGGATCTTCTGAAAAGCTTTAGCTCAGTTTATATGGTCCTGTGATTTTTCTTCTTTATCCTCTTTAGGTACTGAATTACACTGTTTCATTTTAGAATGTTGAACTATCCTTTCGACCTAAAATATACCCCACTTGTCTGTGTTGTAAAATTCTTTTTGTTCATTATTGGATTCAATTTGCTAATATTTGTTAAAGAATTTTATATCTGTGTTCACGAGAGATGTCAGTTCATAGTTTTTTCTCGTTATGTTTTTAACTGCATTTGGTATTAGGGTAATGCTGGCCTTGGAATGAGTCAGGAAGTGTTCCCTTTATTTCTGCTTTTTTAGAAGAGATTGTGGTGATCTGGTATCATTTCATTTTTTAATTCATCTGTGAAACCATCTGGGCCTGGTGCTTTCTTTCTTGGAGCATGATTGACTCAATACTTGACCACTGAGATTATCTCTTTCTCCTTGTGTGAATTTTGGTAATTTGTATCTTTCAAGGAATTAGTTTATTTCATCTAATTTATCAATTTTCTGGGCATGCAGTTGTTGATAGTATTCCTTTACTTTCCTTTTAATGTTCACATGACCATTAACAATGATCCTTATTCCGTTTCTGACAATGGTATTGTATTGTTTATTTTAACAGTTTTCTGTATATTATGTTTCGACATCTTAAACAACCTTTCTGGTTTGGCAGAGACTCCTTGGCCTTGCCAATTCTCAGAGATAGTAAAGGGCTCAGCCAAGAGTGTACCTTAAATATGCCAACTGACCAATGCAGAGTCATTCTGGTCCTCTCTCTTGCCTGTACAACTCAAGAGACAATATTCCTTTGTTTTAATCATCCCAGGGCCAGATAATAGGCAACCAGGAATAGTCTCTAAAGCTTAAAGCCTGCTGAAATTATTCAAACCAGCCAACCCTAAACTGTTTACCCTGACTTTCCTTTTCTGCAGGCTAGCCTAGGTCTTCCCTTCACTCTTGTTTTCTGCCTCCTAATCACCTTGAGGCTTTCCCATGTAGCTCTGCATGGCATTTCTAGGACCTATGAGCATAATAGACTGTTTTCCTGCACCTCTTCTCTGTTGTCTTTTGTGGTTACTTCTCACTGACCTGACTGACTGTCACATTAAAGAACAGAACAGGTAATTTTGTGTCTTCTCTCCCTCTCTCTCTCTCTCTTTTTTTTTTTTTTTTGGTTATCATGACTAGAGGCTTATTGAGTTTATTGAATCTTTCAAAGAACTAGATTTTGGTTTCTGTGATTTTTCTCTGTTGTTTTCCTATTTTAAATTCCATTGATTTCTATTTTAATTGTTTGTTTATTATTTGTTTAATATTATTATTGTTTTCTCTTTTTTAAAGTTTTATTGGGGAGTTCCCGTCGTGGCTCAGTGGTTAACGAATTCGACTAGGAACCATGAGGTTGCGGGTTCGATCCCTGGCCTTGCTCAGTGGGTTAAGGATCCCACATTGCCACTAGCTGTAGTGTAGGTTGCAGACACGGTTCGAATCCTGCGTTGCTGTGGCTCTGGTGTAGCCTGGCGGCTACAGCTCCGACTAGACCCCTAGCCTGGGAACCTCCATGTGCTGCAGGTGTGGCCCTGGAAATGGCAAAAAAGAAAAAAAAGAAAAGTTTTATTGAAGTATAGTTGATTTATAATGTGGTAATTTCTTCTGTACAACAAAGTGATTCAGTTACATATATACACACATCCATTCTTTTTCAGATTTTTTTTCCATATAGGTTATCACAGAATATTGGGTAGAGTTCTCTGTTTTGCTGTCTTTAAGCTTAAATTGCTCTTCTGTCTCATTGCTTAAGGTGAAATCTGAGATTGCTGATTTTTTTTTTTTTTTTTTTTAGGGCCTCACCTGTAGCCTATGGAAGTTCCTGGGCTAGGGTCCAGGTGGAGTTGGAGCTGCAGCTGCCAGCCTTCACCACAGCCACAGCAACACCAGATTCTTAACCCAGTGAGTGAGGCCAGGAATCAAATCCAAATCCTCATGGACACTAGTTGGTTTTATTACCGCTGAGCCACAACAGGAACTCTTTTTTTTCTAATATATACTTACAATGCTAAGCATTCTATCTAAGCACTACTCTCATTGTATCCCATAAGTTTTGGTAAATTGTATTTTCATTTTCATTAAATTCAAAATAATTTTAAATTTCTCTTTAGACTTCATTGACCCATGTATTTTTTTTTTTTTTTGTCCTTAGGGAACTAAATTTAATCTGAAACTTTATGAAAATTGTTATTGAAGTACAGTTGATTTACAGTGTTAATTTCTGCTGTACAGCAAACTGACCCAGTTACATATATACACCTTCTTTTTCATATTCTTTTCCATTATGGTTTGTCACAGGACATTGAATATAGTTCCCTATATATAGTAGAATCTTGTTTATCCATCCTATATAATTGTTTGCCTCTGCTAATCCCAGACCCAGGTATTATTTTAAAGTGTGTGTTTAATCTCCAAATATTTTGGGATTTTCCACTATTTTTCTGATTTATTTCTAGTTTAATTCCATCATGGCCTCAGAAGATAGTTTTTATAATTTCTGTTACAGTGGAGTTCCCGTCGTGGCGCAGTGGCTAACGAATCCGACTAGGAACCATGAGGTTGCGGGTTCGGTCCCTGTCCTTGCTCAGTGGGTTAACGATCTGGCGTTGCCGTGAGCTGTGGTGTAGGTTGCAGATGCGGCTCGGATCCCGCATTGCTGTGGCTCTGGCATAGGCCGGTGGCTACGGCTCCGATTCAGCCCCTAGCCTGGGAACCTCCATATGCCGCGGGAGAGGCCCAAGAAATAGCAACAACAACAACAAAGACAAAAAAGACAAAAATAAATAAATAAATAAATAAATAAATAAATAAAAACAACCTAAAAAAAAATAATTTCTGTTACAGGTTGAATTTTGTCTCCCCCTGCCCCCAAAGATATGTTGAAGTCCTAATTCATCACACACACACACACATCCCTCCCCTTAACCTGTGTTTTCTTCATTTTTGTTTGTTTGTTTTAGCCATGCCCACAGCATGCAAAAGTTTGAGGGCTGAGCCACAGCAGTAACAATGCTGAATCCTTAATCGCTACACCACCACCAGGCAACCTCTCCTTAACTTGTGAAGATGACCTTTTTGGAAATGGGGTCTTACAGATATAATCAAGTTAGGATGAGGTCCTTAGGGTGGGTCCTAATCAAAAATGACTAGAGGTTTTTTTTTTTCTTTCTTTTTTTCTTTTCTTTTTAGGGCCACACCTGCAACACATGGAAGTTCCTGGGCTAGGGGTCCAATTAGAGCCACAGATACCACAGCCACAGCAATGCCAGATCCGAGCTGTGTCTGTGACATACATCACAAATTGTGGCAACGCTGTGTCCTTAACCCACTGAGTGAAGCCAAGGATTGAACCATATCCTCAAAGACATTATGTCAGGTTCAATCCACAACAGAAACTGCTATTTGGGGCAATTATATCCTTACTGATTTTCCACTTGCTTGAACTATCAATGACTGAAAAAGAAGTATTGACATCTTAAAATGTATTTGTGGATTTATCTATCTCTCTTTGCACTCCTATTAGTTGTTTCTAAATGCATTTTGATACTCAACAATTAGTTGTTTCTAAATGCATTTTGATACACGTTAAGGATTGTATCTCCTTGGAAAATTGACCTCTTTATCATTATGTAATGCTCCTCTTTAACCCTGATAGTTTTCCTGATTCTAAAGTCAGCTCTGTCTGAAATTAATATAGCTACTCTGGGGTTTGGTTTTTTTTTTTTTATTAGTTTTAGTATGGCATATTTTTTTCATCATTTGACTTTTTTTTTTTTTTTTGGTCTTTTTAGGGCCACACCCACAGCATCTAGAGGTTCCCAGGGTAAGGGTTGAATTGGAGCTGCAGCTGCCAGCCTATGCCACAGCCACAGCAATGCAGGATCCAAGCCGCGTCTGTGAACTACACCACAACTCACGGCAAAGCCGGATCCTTAATCCACTGAGCAAGGTCAGGGATCAAACCTGCATCCTCATGGATGCTAGTCAGATTCGTTTCTGCTGTGCCAGGATGGGAACTCCTGACCTTTTAATAATTTATTTATTTTTATGTTTTAATGTGATTGATGTATTTCACATACCCACCATTCACCCATAGAAAGTGTATTATTAATTGGCTTTTAATATATTCACAGAATTGTGCAACCATAATCACAATTTTAGAATATTTTCATTACACACCTCCCTGCAAAAAAAAAAAAAAAAAAGGCTTAGAACCCCTTGTAAATCCTCCATCATCTGTCAGAGCTAGGCAGTCACTAAACTACTTTCTGTCTCTATAGATTTTCCTATTCCTGATATTTCATATAATACGTGGTCATATTAAAACGGAATGATATAATATGTGGTCTTTGAATTTCTTCTTCTACATAGCATGTTTTCAAGTTTCATCCATCTTATAGTATGCATCACTACTTCATTCCTTTCTGCTGAATAATATTCCACTGTATGAATATACCACTTTTTATTTACCTATTAATTAATTTTCAATTGAGTCATTTTCATTTTTTGTCTTTTCTGAAAAGTGCTGCTATAAACATTTGCATACAACTTTTTGTGAGAGTATGTTTTTATTTCTCCTGCGTATATAGCTAGGAGTAGATTGCTGGATGATGTGGTAACTTTATGTGCAAACTTTTGAGAAAATGCCAGACTGTTTTCCAAAGTGGCTGCACAATTTTATATGTCACCAACAGTGTTTAAAGGCTTGAATTTCTTCACATCTTTGCCAACACTTGTTTTGTTCATCTTTTTGATTATAGATATCCTAGCTGGTGTGAAGTTCTATCTCGCTGAGGTTTTGATTTGGACTTCCCTGAACAATTTTTCATGTGATTTTTGGTTATATGTATATCTTCTTTGGAGGAATGCTTTTTATGATCCTTACCCATTCAAAAAAAAAACTCTTTATATATTCTAGGCACAGGTCTCTTATCAAATAAAAGATTTGCAAAAATTTCATCCCTTTTTATGGTTTGTTTTTTCGATTTTTTTTTCTTTTTTTTTAGGGCCACTCAGGCAGCATGTGGAAGTTCCCAGCTAGGGGCTGAATCAGAGCTGCAGCTGCCAGCCTATACCACAGCCACAGCAATCAGGAATCTGAGCTGCATCTGCGACCTACACCACAGTTCACAGCAAAGCCAGATCCTTAACCCACTGAGCAAGGCCAGGGATAGAACCCTCATCCTCATGGATAGTAGTTGGGTTTGTTACTGCTGAACCACAACGGGAACTCCCAGTCTTTTCATTTTATTTATGGTATTTTAAAATGAGATATTTTTAATTTGGGTGTTTTCTTCAAAAACTTTATAGTTATGGCTCTTGAAGTTAGGTCTTTTTTTCCATTCTGAATACATTTGTGTACATGGTTTGACATAAAGGTACAACTTCATTCCTTTTTTTTTTTTTTTTTTTTTAGGGCCGCACCCACAGCATATGGAGGTTCCCAGGCTAGGGGTCCAATTGGAGCTACAGCTGCCGGCCTACACCACAAACGCAGCAACGCGGGATCTGAGCTGTGTCTGCAAACTACACCACAGCTCACAGAAATGCCAAATTCTTAACTCACTGAGTGAAGCCAGGGATGGAACCCTCAACCTCATGGTTCCTAGTCGGATTCATTTTCCCTGTGCCGCAATGGTAACTCCCAACCTCATTCTTTTACATGTGGACATGCACTTATCCCAGTAGGATTGGTTGAAAAGACTGTTCTTTCCCCATTGCACGTTATTAGCACTTTCGCTGAAAGTCGTTTGTGAAGGTTTATTTCTAGATTCCCAAGTTTATTACCAAAAAAAAAAAAAAAAAAGGAATTTTT
Source organism: Phacochoerus africanus (assembly GCF_016906955.1). Classification (NCBI taxonomy): domain Eukaryota; kingdom Metazoa; phylum Chordata; class Mammalia; order Artiodactyla; family Suidae; genus Phacochoerus; species Phacochoerus africanus. The sequence goes on along the minus strand of NC_062545.1, from coordinate 117,616,385 downwards.
GACTGCTTATTGTCTTATCCTAAGCACAAATTCGCTTACTCCTTGTAGTAACTCTGTGAGACAGCACTATTCTTATTCCCATTTTACAGACGAGGTAGGTGACATAGTGAGTTGCCCAAGCTAGAATGTGGCCAACCCAGAGGGGAACTTGGATAACTGACCTGAGAGCCTGAGATTTTACCCATCCCATAAATAAATGTGAGAAGTCAAAATTTGTAATTCCAATAAGTGGTTCATTTTAAACAAAACAATTGGAGGTCAGATTGGCCACTAAATTTGGAAAACCACAACAGACTAGGAGCTTTACCAGCTTCCTTCGTACTGAGTATTAGCAATGGACCGTCCTCCGTGGTTGAACCCCTCCTTCCCCGCCCCCATCGCCAACTTAATTTCTAAATTAACTGCATTCGGCTGTGCAGGCGTTGTTACTGCTTACAGCCAAGGGGCGGATACACCGCAGCGCCCACTCCCCAGTTCTCAGCCCCGCCCCAGCCGAGAGTAGGGGCGTGGACAAAATCGTGCCCAGGGCTCGAGGCTGCCCGTTAGTGGTAATTCTCGCGGGAAGATGAGTCGTTGCCTCGGTAACGGCGCCGCAGTCGCGAAACATGGCGGGACCAGGTCTTAGCCTCAGGGTCAGTTCAACTCGACACTTCTGGTTAACCGCTAGGTTTCGGGTGGGCCCGAAGACGCCAAAATTCTTTTAACTTTGGGCCTGAAAGTGTCTGTCTTTTTAACAGAGACGGGGCGTTTCAGGGACTCCGCTCCCGCCACGGGTTCAGCATTCTGCCACACCTCGACGGGACTTCCTCGCCAAGGAGGAAGAATATAAGTAAGAAATTTGGTAGTTCGGCGAGAAAATTTCCTTTTCTTTCACTTAAATGAGGATCCTTACAAGTACTTTTCCTGGTGACTGGATTTTTGAGATCACTCACTGTCCAGCATTTTCTTTTCACGATGTCGTTTGCTCGCTTGCCTTTCTTTATCTTTTCTCTTTAACTAGAGCTGTGTCCTAGTAGGTGTTGGAAGTGAGTGAAAATTTAACCGTAGTAACTACGTGCGAAAGCAAGGTGATATGCTAGAAGTGGTTTGGATAGCAGGAATTGCCACAAATAGTTCAGGTTTTAGTTAATGGAATTCCACTTAATATCAAGTTCCTAGAGTTTACGTATGTAAATATCTTTTAAGTTTGATTGCTCACTGGAAGCGTGTTTCTCAGGGTATTTAGAATTACTTTTCTCATCCACAATTGGTGGAGTTGGGAGGAGGACTTCCTTTCCTTATCTGTGCTCAGTGTAATTACAACTATCCTGACAACACGTCCTTTCACTCCTGGACCACTCCACTCTTCATACCCCCATTTTCACAAAGGTGCCAGAGTAATCTTTAATTTGATTTTGTCACTCCCTTACCTAAAACCTTGCAGTGCTTTCCGGTTGCACTTCAAAAGCTCTGTCACACTTGGCTCCTGGCTCCTGTTTGATCTTGCCGGCTCTCCTTTTTGCCTACCAGAGTGGCCTGCCTTGACTCTGCTAAGTAGGCTCCTCTTTATTCTTTTCTTTTTTTATTGTCTGATTAACTTTTCTTTACAATTAGCATAACTTCTTATGGTAGATTCATATTACTTTTTGTTGGTTTCCTCTGCTGGACTGTGACTTCCACATGTTCACAGGCCATGTGTTTTATTTGCCATCGTATATATCCTTACAAAAAATTATATGTTAACAATTTACTTTCTTTAAAGTAATTTAAAATTTTGGAGAACATTCTGGCAGTTCCTCATATGGGTTAAACATGAAGATACCATATGATCTCTGCTTAAAATTAAAGCATATTTAAAGTTAAAACTGAAGTGTACTTACTGTCTTTTGATAAACTAGACAAATGCCAACTTGGCATAGCATGTAGAAACATAATCATCTTCCCCTGTTTGATGAAATGGGCATATTATTCTGATAAAAGAGTGTTGTCCATATATAGTTGTGAATCACCTGTGTTCAGCCCAAATCAGTTATTTTCATTATCATAGCATTTAATTACGTGTTGATTAGGTTAATTCATTTGGTTATTTGAGGGTGTATTTTGCTCTTGGTCCTCCTAAGTCATTAGGGATATGGTCTTGCTTGAAGTCAGACATGGATAGGAACTATTTTAGCAAAAATTGTTTTATGGTAAAGACTCCCAGCTGTTACTTGTTCTCTGAGATGTGCAAATTTGAAGTTTTTGAACAGACCAGCTCCCCAGTACTGCTCGAAGTTGTGGATAAGAGTGAACTGTGCATAAGAGTGAACTGTGTCTATTCTTACAGGCAAGAATATGAGTTCACAACAGAGTATTTTGCCACATGTTATCTTGGTGTTAAGCATATGGGGATATTGTTTCAATCTTCTGAACACAGCATTTCCCAGGGATCCCAATCCAGAATCTTCGACAATCAGCTTCTGTCAAATAGTTGGAGGAAATAATTACTTATATGAAATAATAAACCAAGGAATATGCTGATAACTCGTCAACAGATTTTTCCCAAGCTTTATGCCTATATCATAAAACCAGAGAGCTAAGTAATATGTGGCATCTGTTTTAATTGATGTTGATAATTGGAAAGGGCAAGCCTTCCCAAGAATTCTTGCCCATAAATACCAATTACATTGGCTTTATAGGTGAATTTCCAGAGAAATGGCATTTTTATGCTATTTAATTTGCCCTTCCACGAATATATCTCTGTTTACATGGAGGTGTTTTGGTATCCTTTAATAATACTATATCATATTACTACGTAAAAGTCTTGCATGTAGTATTTTTTTCACGGTACCTTATAGATTTTGTTGCTATAATGAATGACTTTTTTCTCACTACATATTTAATTGTTTAGATGTATAGAAACATTACAGATTTTTGTATGTTGATCCTACACCTTTATTTATATAGGTATAGATTGTCAGCTTTTCTCAACTCTTTTATTCATTCAGTAGAGTCCCTGGGTTTTGATAGAGACAGACCATATGCAGATTATGGTAGATTTGTCCCTTTACAATTTGTTCTGCATCTTTTTTCTTGATCTGGCTAGACCCTCTAGAGCAGTATGGAATAGAAAAAATGATGGTGCACATGTTTATCTTGGCTGTGATTTTTAGGAGTCCACTTTAAAAAATTTATCACCAAATTTGAAGTTTGCTGTAGAGTTTTGGTAGATTTTTAAAAATCAAGCTTAAAGACACGGTTTCCCTTTTTTGTTGTTGTTGACATGCTGTGTTATACCTTAATTTGTATTTGAATGTTAATTCTTAACTAAACTTTTTTCCCCCAAATTAATTTGTGTGATAAAATATTTCACCCCCTTGTTTATTGTTTTAACATACTGAACTACACAGGCAGATTTTTTTTCTTTTAAAGTTCCTTGGATTTGATGGCTTTAATTTTTTTGTAGGTTGTTTTGCATTTATAAACAAAAGTGAAATTGGTCGTATGCTTTTTTCTAATTCTTTGTCTTTCTGATTTTGATAATTGGTATTGTCTTAGCCACATAAAAGAAGCTGAATAATTTTCCTTTTTTGTTTTATTCTGTTCTTAGAAGCTTCTTATTATCAGAGATCGTCTGCCCTTTGATTGTGAAACTGAGTCTAGCGTGGGTTTTTTTTTTTTTTGGCCCGTCGATTCAGTTTCTTTAATAAATATTACTTCCAGAATAAATTTTTGTTATTTGCTAGTTATCTGAAAAAGTGTCTACTTCCTGTTTGTTTTAAAATGTAGTACCATGCATTTATTCTAATTATCCTCTTATTTTTTATGGTGTATCTGTAACTTTATACATACCTTCTTTTTGGGATCTATTTTATCAGTCTTGCTGATAAGTGTATATATTTTATTGGCCTTTTCAGAGAAATAGCTTTTGGTTTTATTGATAATCTATGTGATTAAATTTTTTCATTAGTCATTATAATTTCTATCTCTTTTTATCTTGGATTTCTTTTTTCTTGTTTTTAGTTTCTTTTTTAGTTTTTATTTTTTAACACGTACATTTAATTTCTGTGTATTTCCCTCCAACCATAGCTTGTTTGCATTTCAGGATCTGTTTTGATATATATTTCTTGTATGGTTAGTTTTAAATATTTTATGATTTTCAGTTATTATTTTAGGAGTGTATTTTTGTAGTTCCCAAGCATGTGTTTATTTGCTTATTTTTGTTATTTTAAAATTTATTTTTAATTGAACTGTGGTCAGGGAACATATAGAATATTGATTTTCAAAACTGTGTTGAAATTTCGTTGTGACCAGGTATATGTTGTTTTTGTAAATATTCTGTGTACTCTTTGATAGAAAGTGTATTTACTATTTGTTAACTAATATCTTAGATCAGGCTAATTAATTTTGCTGTCCATAACATCAGTATCCTCACCATTTCTTTTTCTAGAAGCTATATTAGTGTCTATTAGAGAAGTATTAAAGTCAACAATAGTTATAATTTTGGAGTTCCCTGGTGGCACAGCAGGTTAACGATCTGGCATTGCCACTGTTGTGGTCATGGCTGTGGCTTGGGTTCAATCCCTGGCTTGGGAACTTCCACATGCCACAAAAGAGGCCAAAAAGGAAAAATAAAAGCATTCTAAGTTATTACACCTGCATTTGATTATTAAAGAGAGAAAGCAAAATCCTTCATAAAGAAAACAGTCTAATTAAGGACCATATAAGAAATGCTATAATGGGTGTGAGGTGGGGGAACCCACAAAAATCAATAGATATCCAGAGGTCATTTTAATGTTCTATATTAATAAAGTCCATGGGGGAAAAACACCCATTAAAAAAAACTATAGTTACAAGTTTTAAATTTTTCCTTTAATAATTTGGGGTCATATTGTTTGATTTATTTTAATTCTCTTGATGAATAATCCCTTTCATTATTATGTAGTGGTGTTACATCTTTTTTTCATTCATTTATTTTCAAACTTTTTATGTAGTTTATCGTTATTAATATTTCTTTTATATTCTCTAGTAATTTGTGCCTTCTATCAAGTGAATTTATTTATATTATTTTGTTTACTAATTAATTAATTAATTACTAAGTTAAATAATAGTTTTATCCCTTTGCTTTGAATACTCCTTCCTGTTATTTCCATATTTTGTAATAATTTGGATTTATCATCATGTTTCCTCATTTCTTTGACAATTGATTCTATTTTCTAGATTGTTTCCTCTTTTCTGAAACATAGACCATTCACTACTTCTCTCTGTGAAAATCTGAGTCATAAATTCTCCAGTCTTGGAGTTCCCGTCGTGGCGCAGTGGTTAACGAATCCGACTAGGAACCATGAGGTTGCGGGTTCGATCCCTGCCCTTGCTCAGTGGGTTAACCATCCGGCGTTGCCGTGAGCTGTGGTGTAGGTTGCAGACGCGGCTCGGATCCTGCGTTGCTGTGGCTCTGGTGTAGGCTGGCAGCCACAGCTCCGATTCAACCCTTAGCCTGGGAACCTCCATATGCCGTGAGAGCGGCCCAAGAAATGGCAAAAAGACAAAAAAAAAAAAAATTCTCCAGTCTTACCTGAAAATTTTCTTACTTGTCACTTATTCCTCAAAGATACTTTAGTTGAATATAGAACTTCAGATGGCTAGTTTCTTCCTGCCTGGTGGTCCATTAAAGATACCACTTCAGAGTTCCCATCATGGTGCAGTGGAAACGAATCCGACTAGGAACCACGATGTTGCAGGTTTGATCCCTGGCCTCACTCAGTGGTCTGAGGATCTGGCGTTGCTGTGAGCTGTGGTGTAGGTTGCAGACGTGGCTCATATCTGACCTTGCTATGGCTGTGGTCTAGGCTGGCAGCTGTAGCTCCGATTCAACTCCTAGCCTGGGAACCTCCATATGCTGTGGATGCAGCCCTAAAAAGACAAAAACACCAAAAAAAAAAAAAAACATTTCATTGTCCATTGGAATCTAGGGATAGTAATGAGCTATCTACTGTCAGCTTTTAAGATAGTCATGCTGGTAAACTCTTTCTCTCTTCTTTTAAAATATTTGCTTTGAAATTTAAAGACTTCCCCATATCTTTGAAGTTCTGCAGTTTCACTATGATGTGTACAGGTATGGATTTGTTTTCTTAATTCTGCTTGAGATCTGTATCTTTATTCATTTCTGGAAAATTGTCAGCATTATCTCTCTTTTTTAAAAAAAGTATTGTCTTTTGCTATATTCTTTTTTTTTAAATTATGTTTATTTTTATTAGGGGATAGTTGATTTACAGTGTTGAGTCCATTTCTGCTGTGCAGCATAGTGGCCCAGTCATACATAGATATACATTCTTTTTCTCATAAAATCTTCCATCATGGTCTATCCCAAGAGACTGGATATAGTTCCCTGTGCTGTACAGTAGGACCTCACTGCTTATCCATTCTATTTTTTTTTTTCCCACTGTACAGCAAGGGGATCAAGTTATCCTTACATGTATACATTACAATTACATTTTTTTCCCCACCCTTTGTTCTGTTGCAACATGAGTATCTAGACAAAGTTCTCAATGCTATTCAGCAGGATCTCCTTGTAAATCTATTCTAAGTTGTGTCTGATAAGCCCAAGCTCCCGGTCCCTCCCACTCCCTCCCCCTCCCATCAGGCAGCCACAAGTCTTTTCTCCAAGTCCATGATTTTCTTTTCTGAGGAGATGTTCATTTGTGCTGGATATTAGATTCCAGTTATAAGTGATATCCTATGGTATTTGTCTTTGTCTTTCTGGCTCATTTCACTCAGTATGAGAGTCTCTAGTTCCATCCATGTTGCTGCAAATGGCATGATGTCATTCTTTTTTACAGCTGAGTAGTATTCCATTGTGTATATATACCACCTCTTCCGAATCCAATCATCTGTCGATGGACATGTGGGTTGTTTCCATGTCCTGGCTCTTGTGAATAGTGCTGCAATGAACATGCGGGTGCATGTGTCTGCTATATTCTTTAAGTTTCAAATATTTCTCATTTTTTTTAAATTGGGATATATTTGATTTATGATATTAGTTTCAGGTGTACAACATAGGGATTCAAAATTTTTATAGATTATACTCCACAAAAAGTTATTATAAAATATTGGCTATATTTCCTGTACTGTACAATATATGCTTGTGGCTTATTTTATACATAGTAGTTTTTATCTTTTAATCACCCTATTCCTATATTGCCCCTTTCCTTTCCCTCTCCCCATTGGTAACCACTATTTTATTCTTTATTTGAGTGGATCTATTTCTCTTTGGTTACATCATTCATTTGCTTTGTTTTTTAGATTTCACATGTAAATGATAATACACAGTATTTGTCTTTTTCTTATTTCAGTAAACATAATACCCTTCAGATCCATTCGTATTGTTATAAATTGCAAATGTTCATTCTTTTTAATGGCTGAATAATATTCTGTTGTATGTATATACCAAATCTTTATGTGTTCATCTGTTGATGGCTGTTTAGGTAGCTTACATATCTTGGCTGTTGTAAATACTGCTGTGAACATTGGGGTACATGGATCTTTTCAAAGTAGTATTTTCATTTCCTTTGGATATATATACCCGGGAGTGGAAAAATTTTTATTCAAGCTGTCTGCCTATTTTTTAACCAGGTTTTGTTTTTGTTTTTATTTTGATATTGAGTAGTATAAGCTGTTTATATATTTTGGGTATGACCTTGTTGGTCGTATCATTTGCAAATATTTTTTCCCATTCAGTAGACAGTCTTTTTGTTTTGTTGGTGATTTCCTTTCCTTTGCAAAAACTTTTAATTTTAATTAGGTCCTATTTGTTTATTTTTGTTTTTGTTTCTTTTGCCTTAGAAGACAGATTCAAAAAAAAAAAAATACTGCCGTGATCTTTGTCAGAGTGTTCTGCCTCCATGTTATTCAGAGTTTTATGGTTTATGGTCTTACATTTAAGTCTTTAATCCATTTTGAGTTTATTTTTGTATATGGTATGAGAAAATGTTCTAATTTCTTTTACATGTAGCAGCAGTCTTCCCAGCCACAGTTATTGAAGACACTCTCTTTTCCTCATTGAATATTTTTTCCTTCTTTATCATGGATTAATTGCCCATGTAAGTGTCAGTTGATTTCCAGGCTGTCTCTTCTATCCCATTCATCTATTTGTCTATTTTTGTACTGTTTTGACTCCTGTAGCTTTGTAGAATTATGATATACAGATCAATCTAAAAAGAATATATAACAATTGTAAATATATTGCACCCAGCAGAGGAGCACCTAAATAAATAATGTGTATAACAATATACATAAAGGACAATAACACAATAACAGTAGTAGACTTTAACACCCCAGTTACATCAGTGGACAGATCGTCCAGACAGAAAATCAATGATGAAACACTGGCTTTACATGACACAGTAGACCAAATGTACTCATTTTTTATATATATTCTATTCAAAACAGAATAAACATGCTTTTCAGTTGCACATGGAACCTTGTCCAGGATCGATCACATGTGAGGCCACAAAGCAAGACTCAGTAAATTTAAGAAAATTGAAATTATATCAAGCATCTTTTCCAACTATGACACTGTGAGACTAGACATCAACTACATACAGGGATGAAAATGCAAAAAACTCAAACCCATGGAGGCTAAACAATACACTACTAAACAATCAGTGGATCACTGAATAAATCAAAGAAGATATTAAAAAAAATTTTCCTGGGGACGAATGAAAATGAAAACACAGCAAACCAAAATCTCTTGGACGCATCAAAAGCAGTTCTAAAAAGGGAAGTTTATAGCCATATGAGCCTGCCTGAGGAAACAAGAAAAATCTCAAATGAACAACCTAATTTATACCTCAAGAAACTAGAAAAAAGAGGAACAAACAAATCCCATAGCTAGTAGAAGGAAAGAAATAAAGAGAGTTTAGAGAAGAAATAGAGACTTAAAAAAAACAATGTCAGAGATTAGTGAAACTAAGAGCTAGTTTTTTGAAAAGATAAACTAAATTGATAAACCTTTAGCTAGATTCATCAAGAAAAACAGATAGCCCAAATCAGTAAAATCAGAAATGAAAAAGAAGTTACAACTGACACCACCGAAATACCAAGGATCATAAGAGATGACTGTAACTAACTATATGCCAATAAAATGGAAAACCTGGAAGAAATGGACAAATTCCTAGAAATGTCCAATCTACTATGACTGAATCAGGAATAAATAGAAAATATGACCAAGTACAAGTAATGAGACTGAATCAGTAATAAAACAGCTCCCAAACAATAAAAGTCCAGGACCAAATGTCTTCACAGATGAATTCTATCAGACATTTAGAGGAGTTAACACTTATCCTTCTCAAGCTATTCAAAGAATTGCAGAGGAAGGAACACTTCTGAACTCATTGTATAAGGCCAGCATCGCCTTGATACCAAAACCATACAAAGGTATTACAGAAAAGACAATTACAGACCAATATCACTGATGAACATAAATGCAAAAATCCTCAACAGAACATTAACAAACCCAAACCATAATACATTAAAAGGATCATACACCATGATCAAGTGAGAGTTAACCTGGTATGCAAGAATGGTTCACTGTCTGCAAATCAATCCATGTGATACACCACATTAACAAAAGAGGAAAGAGATCATATGATCATCTCAATAGATGCAAGAAAAATCTTTTGACAAAATTCAACATGCATTTATGATAAAAACTCTCTACCAAGTGGGTAATAGAGGGAACATACTTCAACATAATAAAAGCCATAGATGAGAAGCCCACAGCTAACATCATACTCAATAGTGAAAATCTAAAAGCTTTTCTCTAAGATCAGGAACAAGACACAGATGTTCACTCAGTAATTTCGTTCAACATAGTATTGGAAGTCCTAGCCATGGCAATCAGACAACATTAAAAAGATGAAATAAAAGGAATCCAAATTGAAAGGAAAGAGTAAAACTGTTACTGTTTGCTGATGACATGATACTATGCATAGAAAATCCTAATGACACCACCAAAAAGCTAGTACGGCTCATCAATGAATTCAGGAAAGTTGCAGGATACAAAATTAATATATAGAAATCCGTTGCATCTCTATACACTAACAACAGTCTATCAGAAATAGAAATTAAGGAAAGAATGCCATTTATGATTGGATCAGAAAGAATAAAATACCTAGTAATAAACCTTCCTAATGAGGTGAAAGACCTGTACTCAGAAAACTATCGCCTGATGAAAGAAATTCAAGATGACACTAAGAGATGGAAAGGTATACTCTATTCATGGATTAGTAGATTTAATGTTAAAATGACCATACTACCCAAGGCAAGACATATTCATTGCAATCCATTTGAAAATACCAATGGAATTTTTTACAGAACTAGAGTAAATAGTTTTAAAATTTGTATGAATACACAGAAGACCCTGAAAAACAGTTCTGAGAAAGAACAGAGCTGGACATATCACGCTCCCCAGCTTCAGACTATGCTCAATGAATCTCTTCAAATTTTGACATTTCCTCCTGTGGGGTTTCCTTCTGCAATGTCTATTAGATAGGCATAAATCTCTTTGTCATATAGCCTGTCTTTAGTGGATGTTAACTTCTCTTTTGCATCTTTATCTTTTTTTTTTTTTCTCTGTACCTCTTTGCTGGTGATTTCCTCTATCTACCTTCTAATTCATTGATTCCCTCTTCAGTACATTCTATTGTTCAGCTTATCTATTGCATTTGGGTTTTTAAATACATTAACTATGTTTCCATTTATGTGATTTCTCTTTGGTTCTTTTCCAAATTCACTATTTTTTGGGTTTTTTTGTTTGTTTTTTGAATATGTGTTCACAATGGCTGGTTCTTGCTTAATGGTTTCTATTTTTTTTTTAAAGTGCTTTAAGATTCTTTCTTAGATTGTTTTATTATCTCCAGTTCTTATGATGCAAATTTTGTTTCATCTGCTGATTGTCCCCTGTGAGGACTTGTTTCTTAATGCAATTTATTACTTCATGAAATCATCTTTAGCAGGATTTGCTTTCTGAGAGAATTGCATGTGTTATAGATGAGTAAATGTCCCTAATGGTGGTTTTGCATTTAACTTTGTTAGCTTATCAGAGTTTTCACTGGTTCAAAGCCAACTTTCTATATTAAAGTTTTGGCATGGTGTCCCTGTACCATCTGGGTAAGATGAACTTGGACTACAATCCTGTGTGCTCTAATTACTCACAAGAGAATCTTTTCCACACTTGGCTCTAGTTTCATTTCTGTTCACCTAAGGTTATGGGTAGTGTTTTTGTAGTCTGTGGTTCACAGGTGTAGCCCTTCATGACTCTCTCATGTGCATCAATTTCTAGCTGTTAAGCCGTTTTGGCTCCTGTTCCTGTTTACTGCTCTCATTTTGAGTTGCTGCTTTATTTTTAGTACTGGGGTATTTTCCTTGCCCAAGTTTGAGTTTAGCAGTATTGGCTTTGTTACATTTTATCCAGGATTTTCATAGGTTTGCAGCAGAAGAATAATGGCCTTCCTAGTTATCTCTATTGATCAGAACCTCTAATGGTTTTACTAGGGAAATGTGAAAAATCAGGTAAAAGCATTTTGAATACAACTTTTAAGACTTTATTAGATATTTTTCTTTTGATTAACTCATCCTAAGATTTAAAAATAATTCTTAAAACATCAGACTGTTTTAAGAGATAAGATACTGCTTTTTTTTTCCCCCTTGGGAGTGGGGGTCATCACTGGCTTTTGTGTTACTTCTGAATCACATACCTTAAACAAAGAAACAGTAAAACATTTCATGTTAAAAATTGCTTTATTTTCTTCATAAAACTTCTAAAGAGCCTAGAAATGTGACCTGTGAATAGAATTTGAAAGTTACATGTTTTTGAGGATATTTACTGTAATGTTAACCTTTAAAACTGAGATGGGGACTTGAACTAACAAGAGAAACAGTTTAGTAATTATGTTAAATTCAACTCATTAAAATACTTTATAGCCATTTAAAGTACTGATTATAAAAATTATATATAGAGATAAACATATTTCATCTATATTATTCTGGGATGACAGTACAAAATTGCATATGTGCTACAGATGAAAATTAGGGAATATTAAAAATGATTGGAGGAGCAATTTTTTTCCTTTAAAAAGTTACCTTCAATGTCATTGCTATTCTTGTAGTCTTAATTGGGCCGTATAGTATTCCAATTCTTTGCTAGATTGCAGATAGATTGGAAAAAAAGGAGTCACAGGTGGAGGTAAAAATAATCACCTCTATTTCTGGTGAAACTGATACCGAAGTATGTAGCTGAAGTGTGAGCCACTTCAGGTCTGCTCACTAAACCCCAGATTTACCTTCCCAGTCACCTGACACCTCAGTTGAAAGCAGGCCTCTGCCCCACTCCTGTTCCCCTGGTCCCCACTGGAGTTGATCTCAAGAAGATGGAGAGTGGAAGTGAGTTGATGCCATCCACTTTATTCTTCCCAAATAAATCATTCCAACAGAACTAAGGGACAGAGAGAGCTAGGAGTTGCACCATTTGAATTTCTACCACAAAGAAGAAAGAATTGGGGATTTGGAGATAAGTTTTCTAATAGTTATGTTAATTTTAAAATTAAAATGTTATGTGTGTGTTTTGGCATTTGTTGATAAAAGTGTAGTTATTGAAATTTAATTGCTTTTATTTTGTATTACAGTCTTCAGTATGTCCAAATTATTAAATTATTTTTTGCTTTTAGGCGTTTAAATGCAGAATTAGAGGCAAAAACTGCTGATCTGGTTCGACAAGCTGAGGAAGTAATAGTAAGTAACTGTGAAGTTATTAATAATTCCATGTAAGTGCTAGTTTTTAACTTTTTAATTTAATGTACAACATACATACAGAAAAGTGCCCATAAATTTTCAGATCAATGAATTATTATACATTGAACACCAATATATGCATTGGTATGTGTTTATACGCATGTATATGGTTTTGATAAGCACACATTTTCTATAAGATACTAAAGAAGTGTTTTCCACTTAGATATTCCGATCATCTAATTGATAGGAGCATTAATATTTAATAATCTTTCCTGCTATTTTAAGATTAATAATTTGAGAGTAGCTACATAGATTTAACACTGGTATTTCAGTAAGGATGGAAACAAGTGGACAGAAGTTGAATAAAGGGTAACAGTTACCACTAATACTCAGATGGTAACCTGTTCCTTAAACTATGCAGTTGGATGGAACTCAGATTCTTAGGGCTAGACCATAATCAGACTTATAGTCAGGAAGAAAGTAGTGAGGTTGTATCACTGGACAATGTAAGCGTATTTTGCCCCATTCTGGCTACCAAGTTGGTTATTTCTACTTTAAGCATCCCTCCTTATGTATCAACATTCCCATTATTAATTGATAATAGTAGTCCTTAGAAGAAGAAAGTAGCTGTTTTCAAACTTTTTTCAGTTTTAATTCTCATTTAATTATAATTCTCTTTCATTTATATCCCATCCCACCCACTTTGGAGTTTATGGGGGCAGGGAAGAATCGGCAATGTTTTATTTTAATACCTTACACAGATCCATCATTATTTGCTGGTTTAGGAATAAGAAACGTATAAAATTTCGGGTAATGTATTTAGATAATGGTTACAGTTTTGCTAGTTGCATTTGTAATTAAATATTTTACTGAAAAATAAATATTTTTCTTACATCTTTTAGTTTTTGTCAGTTTCTAAAGAGCAGGAAAGTATTTAAAGAAATCCAGAAAAAAATTATTATGTATTCTGCTCAGAGTCCTCTAATGGACTTAACTTTTTGCCACAATGAATTTTTGTTTTCTTACTTTCAAATTGATATATCTTCCCCAAAAGCTGTTACTCTTAGTGCTTCATTTGTAGCACTTTCATTTCTATGTGGTCTTCTTAACATGGAAATTTGTCTAATTTCAGACAAGTTTTTTACCCATTAAATTTATTTATATATTAATTTCTTGTGAGCCTTATTTGCTTTGCATGTTACAAGAGATGGAAGCTCTAATGTAGTTGGGAAGCAGGAGTCAGCTAGGATCATATAAAGGTATTAACATTCTTAAAAATTTCCCTTAGCATTGACTCTCTTAACTAAGAATGAATGAAGGGTGAAACTACATTGTTAGAGACCTTATTTTTATACCAAAAACTTTTATAATTCTCTGCCTTGATTTTATAGAAATTGTGGACAATTCTGAAATAATTAATTATCAGAAAGGTAATTGAATATATCCTAGTTTTGTGGGGGTTTTCCTATATGACTTATCTTTACTCATTTAACTAGAGAGATCAGCAAGAAGTACGATCTAGGTCTTTTCCAACACAAATTAAATCATATGAAGAGAAAGATGATTACAGCTTAAGGTAAGTGACTTAAATTCTCAGATACATTAAATTTTTTCTTACTGGGTAAATGCTTTAAGATTGTTTCCTGTTTCTTTAAGGTATAATTGACATGCAATGTTATACTAGTTTTAGGTGTACAACATAATGATTTAATATTTGTATATATTGTGAAGTGTTCACTACAGTAAGTCTAGTTAATATCCGTACATAGTTACAGGATCTTTTTTCTTTGTGATGAGAACTTTTAAGATCTACTCCTTTAGAAGCTTTCAAATATGCAGTATAGTATGATTTAGTTGCCTTGTCATACATTACATCCTCATGACTTATTTGTTTTATAATTAGAAATTTGTACCCTTTAGCTCCCTTCTCCCATTTCCTCACTCCCACCAACCAGCCTCTGGCAACCACCCATCTGTTCTCTATCTACAGACTTGGTGTTTGTTCTTATTTAGATTCTACATATAAGTGAGGTCACATGATATTTGTCTTTCTCTGACTTATTTCACTTAGCATAATGCTCTTGAGGTCTATCTACTTGTCACAATGGCAAGATTTCATTCTTTTTATGGCTGAATAATATTCAGGTAAATATAGCATGTCTTCTTTACCTGTTTTATCTGTTGATGAACATTTAGGTTGTTGCCATGTCTAGGCTATTATAAATAATGTTGCAGTGAACATTGGGGGTGCAGGTATATGACAAAATTAGTGTTTTCATTTTCTTTGGATAAATATCCAGAGGTGGATTTTTATTTATTTACAGATCGCTGGATCATACGATAGTTATATTTTTAATTTTTGAGGAATCTCCATAATGTTTTCCATATTGGGTGTACCAAATTATATTGCCTCCACCAGTGTACAAGTGCTCTCTTTTCTCCACAACTTTGCCAGCATTTGCTATCTCTTGTCCTTTTGATAAAAGCCACTTTTACAGGTGTGAAGTGACATCTCATTGTGGTTTTGATTCACATTTCACTGATTATTACTGATATTGAACATCTTTCATGTGTTTGTTGACCATCTCTATGTCTTCTTTGGAGAAGTGTCTATTCACATCTTTTGCCAGTGTTTATTTACTGATTTATATATTATTTATTTATTTATTTATTGCTTTTTTTGGCCACACCCACGGCATATGAAGTTCCCAGGACAGGGGTCTTAATAGGAGCTACAGCTGCCAGCCTATGCCAGAGTCACAGCAATGCAGGATCCGAGCCACATCTGCAACCTATACCACAGCTCATGGCAAGGCCGGATCCTTAACCCACTGAGCGAGGCCAGGGATGGAACCCGTAACCTCATGGTTCCTAGTCGGATTCGTTTCCCCTGCACCACAACAGGAGCTCCCTCTATTGCCCATTTTTAAATCAGATTGTTTGTGGGGTTTTTTTAGTTTTCTGAGGTTTTTTTTTTTTAAATTGTTACAGTTGATTTACAATGTTCTGTCAATTTCTGCTATACAGCAAAGTGACCCAGTTACATATACACATACATTCTTTTTCTAACATTATCTTCTATCATGTTCCAGCACAAGTGACTAGATACCGTTCCCTGTGCTATACAGCAGGACTTCATTGCCTACCCCCTCCAAATGCTATAGTTTGCATCTACCAACCCCAAACTCTCATCCATCCCTCTCCCCCTCCCCCTTGGCAACCACAAATCTGTACTCCACGTCTATGAGTTTTTTTCTGTAGATAGGTTCATTTGTACCATATATTAGATTCCAGATATAAGTGATATTATGGTATTTGTCTTTCTCTTTCTGAATTACTTCACTAGTATGAGAGTCTCTTGCTCCATCGATGTTGCTGCAAATGGTGTTATTTTGTTCTTTTTATGACTGAATAGTGTTCCATTGTGTATATATCACATCTTCTAATCCATTCATCTGTCAATGGACATTTAGGTTGTTTCCAGGTCTTGGCTATTGCAAATAGTGCTGAAGTTAAACCATCACCTTTTGTAATTTGGAAAGTCTAAGAGATGTCTCATGAACTAAGGGAAGAGGTTGGAAAACAGATTATTAGTATGTGCTGTTACTACTAGCTGTATTTGCACTGTATTATAAGAAAAAGACAAGTTCAGAAAATACTTGGCTGTTTTGCAAGCAGAAATGAAAGGGAATATGGAAATTCTAGGAATTAGATGCCTTGTAACATTGAAAAAGTCACCTGCTTCTAATTTTGATGAGGTCTGATTTATCTATTTTTTTTCTTTGTTACCTGTAGTTTTAGAGTCATATCTAATAATCCATTGCTAAATCCAAGGTCATTAAGATCTATCTCTGTTTTCTTCTAGAGAATTTTGTGGTTTTAGCTCTTACAATTAAGTCTCTGATTCATTTTGAGGGCTTTTTTATAGTATGAGATAAGCATCAACCTTCATTCTTTGGCATGTGGATGTTCATTTGTTTCAGCACCATTTATTTGGAAGACTATTCTTTCTTCCATTGAATGGTCTTGGCACCCTTGACAAAAGTAACCTGGTTAGGTGTTCCCACTGTGGCACAATGTGTTAAGGATCTGCCAGCTGTGGCTTAGTTTCAGTCCTTAGCCCAGCATCCATATGCTGTGGATACAGCCAAAAAAGAAAAAAAAAATCACCTGACCAGAGACATATCACATGGTTTTATTTTGAGACACTTAGTTCTATTCCATTTATCTGTATATAAGCTTTTAAGCCAGTACTACACGGTCTTGATTACCTTTGCTTTGTAGAGTTAGCTGTTCTTAGACTTCAAAAATTATGAGATAAAATTGTTAAAAGTTTGAGAAACAAAAACCTATTTAAGCTCATCCTTGAGGCAAAATTCAGACTAAAGATGTGGTCTTCACAACCATTGATAAAACTTGCCAATGGATTTAGGTTTTTCAGGGCAAGGATCATATTAAATGGCTCCTAGTGAAGCTATCAAGTTGGATGAAGGAGCTCAGGGCAAAGATCTAACCAAAGGTAGTAGTCTCCTCATAGAACCCTGACAGCCTCGAAATAACCCATTTTTAAGTTGTTTGCGGGGAGGAGAAGAGGGAGGAAGGGAGAGGAGTTTCAGGGTAAAGAAATAATCTTAGAAAGAACTGTGAGTGTGGTATTGGCATAGGGAACTGACTGCAATCAAATAGATAATCAGTAGGTTTTGAGAGCTACTAGAGGTATCTACTGAGATACCTACTCAGTAGGTATCAGTGAAGAAACTATAAGAGTGGTGGACTAAAACTGTTTGTGATTTTTTAAATCTTAAGATAGCTATGAGCCTTCCCAGACTTCTAAGATGGAAAAAGCAGGTTGTGAGAGTTTCACAGCCCTAAGAGAGTCTAATACCTTAGAAACCTTAGAAACAAAAAATAAATGTTACTAAAGTGGCAGTATATTTGGCTCATACTTGAAATATTGGGACATTTTTCTTTTACTCAGAAATAATTATTGCATATGATCCAGCAGTTCCCCTCCAGATATATATATGTCCAAGCAAAAACTTGCATGCAGGTTTTTAAGCAGTGTTATTCATAACTGCCCCAAACTGGAAACAACTCAGACATCCATCAAATGGTGAATAGATAAATTATGGTATATCCATGCAGTTGAATACTACTTGGCAATTAAAAGCAGTGAACTACTGATACAGCAATAGCATGGATGCTGAGTGAAAGAAGCCAGACTAAAAAATGAATTTACTGTATAATTTAGAAAAGGTAAAACTATAAGGACAGAAACTGGATTAGTGATGGTTTTGTGGGACTTGACTATGGAATTAACTGCAAAGGGGTACAAGGGAACTTTTTGAAATGATAGAAATATTCTCTACCTTGGTTGTTCTGGTTATATGACAATGTAAGTTTGTTAAAGTTTGCAGAAATGTACATCTAAAAAGAGTTTGTTTTACTGTATGTGAATTATTTCTTAGTAAACCTAAAGAAAGTACTTTTTGAGCACCATTAGTGCCTGGTCCAAATAAATTTGAACTCATTATTGTACTGGTGGTATAATGGTGAGTAAACGGAGCAGGTCTTGCTTCCAAGGAGTTAATGCTTAGTGTGTTGCTTTTAAATATATTTTTTGATATTAAAAAATTCCATAATAATATTTTTATATCTTTTAATATACAAATATGTATATGTACATATAACATAAAACTACTTTTCATTGTTATATGGAATACTTTCTGATATTTATATGGAAAGTGATGTTGGACAGTTATCAAAATACCAAAATTTGGATTACAAATAAGAATTAGGCACAGCTTTTATCTAGTAAACAAAAAGATTGAAATGATAGTAACAACTGCTAATCCCTGGCTTCTGTTGAAGTAAGTGATAGACTGATTTTACAGACTTGAAAGTAAATCTGTTGGTTGTCTTTTACTAAATGTTCCATAAATGCAAAGTGTTGGTGACACCTCTGTTTACCTAGATCAGGTGCCCTTTTTTTTTTTAATGCTACTATTTGAACAAATGGCTTTTACCTTGTGAAATATGGCACATGACTATAGGGAATTGCTAAAGATGAGAGGTAATACTGTAAAGAAACAATATTTCAGCTTGGAACAATGACAATTGACCTAAATGATTACAGTCAGGCAGTGCTTACTGTAATAGGTCTTCAACATCAAGGGTTACTCTGCCTGCAGAAATATGGTAGGGAAACCATTCTTTTTTTTGGGAGGGGAGCATTCTTTAGTTTCCTGATGGTATAACATACCTGTCCTTCAGCTTTGTTTTTCCTGGAAGCAAGGCTAAATTATTTTAATCATATTACACACAGACTTTCATGGAGAAGTTTAACAACAACAACAAAAAATCTGAATACTGTGTTTTAGTTCATTTTTCAGGGAAATACAGTAACAAAGTAATAGGACTCTGCTAAACCTGAGGGAGACAGATAAATGTTAAATGTCTTTTGGTTGATTTGGATGTGTATATGGTTGGGGTGAGAGACAGAAGATGTAGAAAATGTAAGGAAATGGCAAATAGTAATTTAAAACGAGGGTAATTAAAGAGGACACTTTAAATTTGTATAAACTTCAGAAACATTTTCATGTCATATGTGAGAATGATTCCTTAGTCTCTAATTTTAAGATATTTTGAAAGCCCTTCTTTCTTCCTTCCCAGAGTGGTTTCTAGTTTGTTTTTTAATTGAATTATTGTTGATTTACAATGTTGTATTAACTTCTGCTGTACAGCAGAGTAGTTCAGTTTTACATATGCACATTTTCATTCCCATTTAGGTTATCACAGTATATTGAGTAGATGTCCCTATGCAATACAGCAGGTCCCTGTTGACCATCCATTCTGTATATCATAGGGTACATATGCCATCCCAGGCTCCCAGTCCTTCCCTCCTCCTGACCTTTCTTCTTTGGTAACCATAGATTTGTTTTTGAAGTCTGAGTCTGTTTCTATTTCTTAAATAAGTTTATTTGTATCATTTTTTAAAATGCCACATATAAGTGGTATCACATGATACTTGTCTTTGTCTGACTTACTTCACTTAGTATGATCATCTCTAGGTCCATCCATGTTGCTGCACATGACATTATTTCATTCTTTTTTATGGCTGAGTAATATTTCATTGTATATATGTACCACATCCTCTTTAGCCATTCCTCTGTCAATGGACATTTAAGTTGCTTCCATGTCTTGTCTATTGTAAATAGTGCTGCAGTTGGGATGCATGCATCTTTTTGAATTATGGTTTTTCTCTGGATGGATGCCCAGGAATGGGATTGCTGGATCATATGGTAGTATGATAGTTCTATTTTTAGTTTTTTAAGGATCCTCCAAACTGTTTTCCATGGCAGTTGTACCAATTTACATTACCACCAACAGTGTAGGAGGGTTCCCTTTTCTCTGTACCCTCTCCAATATAATTTATTGTTTGTAGACTATTTGATGGTAGCTATTCTGACTGGTGTGAGGTGATACCTCATTGCAGTTTTGATGCATTTCTCTAGTATTTAGCAATGTTGAGCATCTTTTCATGTGCTTTTTAGCTGTATGTCATCTTTGGAGAAGTGTGTGTTTAGACCTGACTTTTTTTGATTGGGTTGTTTGTTTTTTGATATAATGCTTCATGAGATGTTTGCGTATTTTGGAAATTAATCCATTGTCAGTTGCTTCTTTTGCAAGTATTTTCTCCCATTGTGTGGGTTGTATTTTCATTTTGTTTATGGTTTCCTTTGCTGTGTGAAAGCTTTTAAAATTAAGTCCCACTTGTTTATTTTTGTTTTTATTTTCAGTACTCTAAGAAGTGGATCCAAAAAGATATTCCTGTGATTTATGTCAAAGAATATTCTGCCTGTGTTTTCCTCTAAGAGTTTTATAGTATCCTTCCTTAACATTTAGGTCTTTAATCCATTGTGAGTTTATTTTTGTTTATGGTGTTAGTTCTAATTTCATTCTTTTGCATGTAGCTGCCCAGTTTTCCCAGTACCACTTATGAAGAGACTTTAAGAGGCCCTATTTAATAACATCTGTATTAACTACATGTTTGTGTTTAATATTGAAAAAATCCTATATATCTTATTAGGTGGCAGTAGGTAGCATCTGATGGAAAGTAATTTTGTTTTTAAGTCATCTACTTTGTTTAGGAGTTCTCAGGGCATAGCAGCAATAGATACTGAGGTGGTAGGTTTTTAGAAATATCAGTACAAGTGTTGGAGATGACCTACAAAATTGATCAAGGACAAGTGGCTTTTTCCTGTAAAGACCAAGACTAAATATTTTTGGATTTTTTGGCTCTCCATTCTTTGTTGCAGCTGAAACTTGGCTGTTGTGAAAGCAGCTATGGACAATGTGTAAATAAATGAATATGGGTGACTGAACCTGTGGGCCATAGTTTGCAGACCTCAATAAGCATTCTTTATTTTAAACTATACACTTATTTATTTATTTATTGCTTGCTTTTTTTAGGTCCACACCTGTGGCATGTGGAGGTTCCCAGCCTAGGGGTTGAATCAGAGTTGCAGCTGCCAGCCTACACCACAACAATGCAGGATCTCAGCCATGTCTGCAACCTACATCACAGCTCATGCTAACGCTTGATCCTTAAGCCTCCTTAACCCACTAAGTGAGGCCAGGGATTGAACTTGCATTTTCATGGATCCCAGTCAGGTTCCTTAAGCACTGAGCCAAGAAGGGAACTCCTGTTTTAAACTGCAAACATATTTAGAAAACCTTGTGCATAAAAATTAATTGTATTTTAGATATATTTATTTATACATGTTAAAAATATTTATTTAGTGTCAATTTAAGAGCTTATGTGCCAGGCACTATGCCAAATAGTAGGCATGGAGCAGTGAACAAAGCAGGCATGATTACTACCATCAAGAAGTTAATAATGTAATGGGTAAGTGGACACTGACCAAGTATTTAAATGCATAAGACAAAGAATAACATTGAGTGGCCTTACAATAAAAAGTCCTGTGGTGAATAGTTTTGTAAGATAGATAATCCTTTGTGTAGCCAATAATTACTCTCTATGATTTCCATTCATTAAAATTTGTGCTACATTTTCCTACAAAAATATTGGCACATTAGTATAGCATCTCAAAGGTAAATTATTTAAGCAAAACACTTCTCATGTGTGTGACACTCATTCAAAATAAATTAACTTGTCTATTATTAGAATGACAGCAAAGTCTACTTGATAGTTATATATATTTCCTTTCAAGTATAATTGCTCTTGAATTTTATTGTGTCAGTTTAGTATCATCTATTATTAATATATGATGTTTATTTTTTTTTATCTGTAGAGGTCCATTATCATCTGAAGGGACAGTTCATTTACATTTAGAAACTAAGGTATGAAATCAAACTTTTTGGGAATATAATTACATTCTGTAGAATTAAGTTTGTTTTTTAGACTTTTCTTAGACAAAATAGAGAAGGGGTATGACTCTATAGCATATAAGCCTTGATATTCAGAAAAGAGGCCGTTATGAAATGGTGCTCATAAAATAAATTGAATCCCTTTTTTGCCTCATAATTTCACTGAACATTGGAAGTGCATTGGAGAAACTCTAAGTGAAATTAGTCTGTTAGCTATTTCTAGTTTTTCTCTAAAGCTTATCTTTGCTAGATAGAAGATCTGAGAGAAAAAAGTACTCATATAGAAGAAGGTGATTTGGAAGGGATATACTTTCATTTTAATGTTTACGTTGTAGAAACCACCCCTCCACGTGCTGGGCATACTGGGATGTACAAGTTCCCCACCTGTGGGGAGCTACACCTAGGGAACAGTGTATGTGGAAGCCCGTCTGAAGGACAATCAGTGAGGAAAATTAAATTCTGTGATCAGAACATACAGTTTAACTAGCTAGCTGAATATCCTTGAACTTTGGGACTCATTTTCTTATCTTTGTAGTTCTTGGTCCCAGTGATAACTAGGTCTTTTCTAGCTGTACAGTTCTGGGGATTCCTTAAAATACAATTTGATTAATTCTGCAAAAATTGGAATTCTTCTATGGCAATTCCTTGTATTTAAAAAATTGCCTTCCTTGGCAAGTGATTAGAATCTAATTAATTAATCAATAGTTTTAATCCTTTTCATGTAGCCAAATAACAAAAATGTTGATCCACTAAACAAAGTTCAAAACAAACTACACTCCACAAGTAAAGGAAGAAAAACAAATTTAAGGTATAGTACAGTTTTTACAATATTACTTTCTATTATAAGTTTTGTAATTTACAGTATCATTCTTTCTTTTTTCTTTTTTCTTTTTTTTGCCATGCCTGTTACATGTGGAAATTCACAGGCCAGGGACCAAATCTGTGCCACAGGAGTGACCTAAGCTTTGTCAGTGAAAATGCCAGATCCGTAACCTGCTATGCCACAAGAAAACTCCTCATTGTTCTTAATTATTAAATACTTTCTGTTTCTGTAGATTGTTTTATACCCAAAATATACAAAACATACACTGTATCCATCTTCTCTACATTTAATAATTTAAAGCATTTTCTAATCAGAAATTTCTTGTAGCAATTAATGAACATTTTGTATTCTCTTAAGAAAAATTGTCACATTTCAAATTTTTAAAGTGTAATTTTTAGGTAGATATTTTTTAAGAACTAAGACTAAAACCTAGATGTCTTTCTCTGCCTATTTCTCTCAAATTGACTAGTCTTATACTTTTTGAACACTGTGTATTGTGTTCATTGAGATACAGCATGATTTCAGCATGCTCTCAATAAAACTAAAATGTAGTTATAATTTACATTCTATTGTTTTTGGTGAGAAAAAAGTTTTTTTTTTAGTATTTTAAGCATGAAAAGGAGATCCAAGAGTTTTTTTGAAGGTAGTAGACCTTCTAGAAGAGGAGGGTTATACCTTCAGTGGATTGTACCAACCAGCTTCTAGTTCACAGTAAATTATTATATGTCTGTTACTTATCCACACTGATAATTGCATTATAATTCTGGAAAAAAATTGTTAATTCTTGTGTCTTTTAGTTGGCTAAATCAAGTTTTTGTTTTTTGAATAAAAGACTCAAAATAGAGTGAAAGGATAAGGAAGAAAAAATCTTAAATACATTGATAGAAGAAAAGAGAATATATGCTACATACATATGTACATGCATACATAACTGGAAAGGGTTGTCTTGTTTTTAGACTTCAGGTTTACTTTTTACACTTTTTTCTTGTTGGTTTCCAGTCGTATAGCGTTGTGGTTGGAAAAGATGCTTGGTATGATTTCAATTTTCTTAAACGTTACTGAGGTTTGATTTGTAGCCCAGGATGTGATCAATCATAGAGAATGTTCCGTGTGCGCTTGAGAAGAATGTGTATTCTGTTGCTTTTGGATGGAATGTCCTATAAATATCTATTAAGTCCATCTGGTCTAATGCTTCATTCAGGGCCTGTGTTTCCTTATTGATTTTCTGTCTGGATGATCTGTCCGTTGCTATAAGTAGGGTGTTAAAGTCCCCCACTATTACTGTGTTATTGTCAATTTCTCCTTTTAAGGTTGTTAGCAGTTGCCTTATATACTGTGGTGATCCTATGTGGGGTACATAAATATTTAAAATTTTTGTATCTTCTTCTGGGATTGATCCTTTGATCATGCTGTAGTGACCTTCCTTGTCTTTTAAAATATTCTTCATTTTAAGGTCTATTTTGTCTGATATGAGTATTGCTACTCCAGCTTTTGACTCCCATCTGCATGGAATATTGTCTTCCATCCTCTCACTTTCAATTTGTATGTGTCCCTAGAAGTGAAGTGAGTCTCTTGAAGACAGCATATATATGGGTCTTGTTTTTGTATCCATTCTGCGAGCATATGTCTTTTGGTTGGGACATTTAGTCCATTGACATTTAAGGTAATTATGGGATATGTGTGTTTTTACTGCCATTTTATTAACTGTTTGGAATTCGTTTTTGTTGCTCTTTTTTCTTCCCTTCTTCTCTTATTCTCTCCTCTTGGGGTTTGATGACTATCTTTAGAGTGGTATTTGAGTTGATTTTTCTTATTTGTTTGTGTATCAATTGTAGATTTTTGGTTTGTAGTTACCCTGAAGTTTTGATATAGAAGTGTGTGTGGGGGTGATGTATTTATATATATATACACACACACATGTGTGTATATATGAGATTGTTTTAAGTGTTGGTCTCTTAATTGGAAGTGCATCTCCTCCTGCATTTGTACCCTCCTCTTCTCAGGATTTCTGATTTCGGTAGCATAATTGTGCATGGATGATTTCGTATCTTTACTGTATATATACCTTTACTGGTGAGCCTTGTCACTTGTGGCAATTTTGTTTCCAGTTGCATCCTTTTCTTTTCTGCCTAGAGAAGTTCCTTTAGTATTTGTTGTAAAGCGGGTTTAGTGGTGCTGAATTCTCTTAGCTTTTGCTTATCTGTAAAGCTTCTGATTTCTCCTTCAAATCTGAATGAGAGCCTTGCTGGGTAAAGTAATCCTGGTTGGAGGTTTTTTCCTTTCATCCTGTTAAGTATATCCTGCCCCTCCCTTCTGACCTGCAGAGTTTCTGCTGAAAAATCTGCTGCTAACCTTCTCTGGGTTTCTTTGTATGTATGTTACTTGTTTCTTTTCCCTAGCTGCTTTCAAGATTTTTTCTTTGTGTTTAATTTTGGTCATTTGGATTACTATGTGCCTCGGGGTGTTCCTCCTTGGATTTATTTTATATGGTACTCGTTGTGCTTCCTGGATTTGAGTGAGTGGTTCCTTTCCCATGTTAGGGAAGTTTTCAGCTATCATCTCTTTGAATATCTTTTCTGTCCCTTTCCCTCTCTCGTCTCCTCTGGCACTGCTATAATATGGATGTTGGTGCATTTAACGTTGTCCCAGAGTTCTCTGAGACTCTCTTCATTTGTTTTCAATCTTTTTTCTCTTTTCTGTTCTACATCCATGATTTCCACTAATCTGTCCTCCACCTCACTTACTCTGGTTCTTCCGTCTCCTGTATTCTGCTGTTGGCTGCTTCTAATGAATTTTTAATTTCAGTTATTGTATTTTGCATCTCTTCTTGCTTAAGTTTTATATCTTGTATCTCTTTGGTCAGTGTTTCCTGTAAGTTATCCATCTTTGCCTCCAGTTTATATCCAATGTCTTGCATCATCTTCAGCATCAACAGTCTAAAGTCTTTTTTCTTGAGGCTGAGAATCTCCTGATCACTTAGCTGATTTTCTGTTTTTTTTTTTCTTTCTCCCTCATCTGAGTTATAGTTCTCTGTCTTTTCATGTTTATAAGTTTTTGGCGTGTTGACCGTTTTTCAAATAATAGAGTTGTAGTCTCTCTCTTACTTCTGGCATCTGCCCCCCTTGTGGGTGAGGTTGGTACAGGGACTTGGTGTAGGCTTCCTACGGGAGGGAGTGATGCCTGCCCACTGGTATGTAGAGCTGATTCTTACCCCTCTGGTGGGTGGGCTTTGTCTCTGGGTGAGATTTGAGGTGGCTGTGTGCCTGGGGAGTCTTTAGGTAGCCTGTTTACTGATGGGTGGGGCTCTGGCCCCACCTGGATTGTTGTTTGGCCTGGGGCTTCTCAGCACTTATGGATGGGGCCAGATTTTCCCAAAGTGGCCACCTCCAGAGAATGGCATGCTGGCTGCTGAATATTTCCAAGAGCTTTACTTCCAGTGTCCTTCCTTCACAAATAGCCACATTCACCCATTTTTCCAGGAGGTCCTCCAAGAACTGCAGTCAGGTTTGACCCAGATTCCTATGGAGACTTTGCTTTGCCCTGGGACCCAGTGCACATGAAAGTCTGTGTGCACCTTTTAAGAATGGGGTCTCCATTTCCCCCAGTCCCATGGTGCTCCTGTGCACAAGCCCCACTGGCCTTCAATGCCAGATGCTCTGGGGGCTCTTTCTCCCAATGCCAGATCTCCACACGTGGGGGTTTGATGTTGGGCTCAGAACTCTCACTCCTGTAGGTGGTCTCTGTGATACAGTTACTTTCCAGTCTGTGGGGCTTCCCACCTGGGAAGTATGGGGTTGCTTATATCACATAATTGCCCCTTCTAGCTCTTGATGCAGCTTCCTTTTTGTCTTCTGGGGTAGGATATCTTTTTGAAAGTTTCTGGTCCATTTGGTTGAAGATTGCTCAGTATTTGGTTGTAAACTTTGTTGTTTTTAGTTGAGCTCCAGTCCTACTATTCTGCCATCTTAATCCCATATCCTCAAGTTTACTTTTTAAATAAAAGGTTCTTTTTCCAAAAGAATTTTAAAACCTTTGCTTATTTGTTAAAATTAAGTTTAGCTTTAAAGTTAAAAGAAAGGCTTTCAGAACCAAACTTAATGGGTTAGGCCTGGCCCATTCCTCAATGCCTTTAGAAGTGACTTTTACTTTTAATTTCTCTCCTTCATTAAAAAAAAATTCAAACTTTTGGTAGACTTTGATTTTTGCCTAGAATGTGTTGCTTTAGGTAGAAATAAAATACAGTTTGAGCTAAGAAATGTTTGCTTTATAATTCTTTCTCCAGAAGTATTATTTTTCGGTTTTTG
The DNA here is from genome assembly GCF_016906955.1 of Phacochoerus africanus. Classification (NCBI taxonomy): domain Eukaryota; kingdom Metazoa; phylum Chordata; class Mammalia; order Artiodactyla; family Suidae; genus Phacochoerus; species Phacochoerus africanus. The sequence goes on along the minus strand of NC_062545.1, from coordinate 117,589,121 downwards.
CAGAATCTAGCTAGTGTGATTTCTGATTGTACAGTTCTTCTCCAGTAGCATGTAAAATTAAAAGCCGAAGTCTGGATATGACCTAGAGGGCAAAGTTCCGTACTCTTAGTTTTGATACTCACTTGTCTGCAGGTGTGTTAACCTAAAACAAATTATCCAGCAAAAAATGGGTTTATTTGGGATCAGCAGAGAATTGCACTTTAGGGTCTGCAACCATGACAGGCCCCGTGCAAGACCCCAACAGCAAGGCAAGAACCCTTTATATGGAGAAAAGGAAGTTGGGAGGGCTAGAGTAAACAAAGACTCTTCATTACCTGAGTGTTTGCCAGGAAGGAAGAGTCTTCCTTCATACTTTTGGGCTCTGCTATTGCTACAGTATGTGAGAGCTCCCCCTTCTGTTCTCCTTTCTGTTTTTTTTTTTTTTTTTCTCATGATTTTTATTTTTTCCACTGTAGTTGGTTTACAGTGTTCTGTCAATTTTCAACAGTATAGCAAAGTGACCCAGTCACACATACATATATACCTTCTTCTTCTCACATTATCCTCCATGATGTTTCATCACAAGTGACTAGATATAGTTCCCTGTGCTTTCCTGTTTTATTGAGGTTTCTGTTTATTATTTTTTATACTTCTCTAGCCTTCTCTAGCTCTGTGGTTGTGTATTTCACAAGTTTGAAAGTCTATTAAGTCTCATGAAATATTGTCCTTGAAAGTATCATTTGTAGATTTTATCATAAATTAAAAATTTACGTTAATTTTGATGTGCTTTGTTATTTGGATGAAGTCGTATTTGGGAATCATATCTCTTTTTTATATTATATGTAATATGAAATGACATATATGTTTTTTGTTTTGTTTTTAGTGTAAAATTGAAATACTCTGATGTACGAACTGCCAATGATGTTGCCATTCCAGAGGATTTCTCAGACTTTTCTCTTGCAAAAACAATTAGCAAAATTGAAGGGCAACTGGAGGAAGAAGGTTTACCAGATTATATAGATGATGATATTTTTTGTGGTGTTAGTAAAGACATTGGATCTGGTAGGGTTTTTTGTTTTTTATCCTTATATCACTACTACTTAGAAGAAGATATTTGGGAACTATTTTTCTCATATTTAAAAAATGTGTTATGATGTTTTACATTTGTTTGATAGATGAACTAAAATTGGTAGGGTCAATAATTGTTGAAAATGGATGATGAGTAAGTAGTGTTTCATTGGACTAGTCTCGTTACTTTTTGTCTTTTTTTTTTTTTTTTTAGGGCCGTACCCACATCATTCTGATGTTTCCAAGCTAGGGACCACAGCCACAGCAACTCGGGGTATGAGCCTCATCTGCAACCTATACCACAGCTCACAGCAAAGCCAGATCCCTAACCCATTGAGTGAGGCCAGGGATCAAACCTACATCCTCATGGATACTAGTTGGATTTGTTACTGCCATGCCACAATGGGAACTCCCTCACCACTTTTATGTGATTAATATTTTCCACTATAAAAAGTAAAAATAGAAAACCCTATCTGGTATTGATTTCATTCACCACTTTTCAACTAAGGTTAAATGCCCCATAGCTTATCATTAAAACACTGAAATAATTTTTAAAAACTATGTTTATTTGAATTACTTTCATTTAATGTTAATGAATTCTCTTTATCATATGTTAAATCAACACATATTAAAGGATAAATGAATTAATGATGTAACATCAGGTAAAATAATCAAGTAAGTTTTTTAGTGAATGTTATTTTGTCTTATAAACTTATTCTCTGCATACCACTAGAAAAATAATACTTAGTCTAGATCCATCTAAAAACATCCTGTTAGTTACCAGTAATGCCTCTAAAATTGGAGTTCCCGTCGTGGCGCAGTGGTTAACGAATCCGACTAGGAACCATGAGGTTGCGGGTTTGGTCCCTGCCCTTGCTCAGTGGGCTAACGATCTGGTGTTGCCGTGAGCTGTGGTGTAGGTTGCAGACACGGCTCAGATCCCGCGTTGCTGTGGCTCTGGCGTAGGCTAGTGGCTACAGCTCCGATTCGACCCCTAGCCTGGGAAACTCCATATGCCGTGGGAGAGGCCCAAGAAATAGCAAAAAGACAAAAAATAAATAAATAAATAAAAAATAAAGTTGTTGAATTTATGAGGAACCACCTATGCTATTTAAAAAAAAATAAGGCAGTTGAGTGGTTAATGCTAAATTAAGTAATTGTGGGTTCAGGCAAACTGCTCAGCCCCTCTGTAATAGCAATTTCTTCATTTGAAACTTCTACAGTTTGTATTAGATGATCTTGAAATTTATCTTTAAAAGTCTCTGATTCTGTGAAAATTGTAGCAGCTTACATAGGTAATGATTATTGTGCCCCATGCTAGTTAGTCATAAATGAAGAATAATTCATTTATGCATTTGTTACATTTAATGACCTATCCAAGCTTTCTGGGGCTAATTGTTAGGAGTGATGGTAAGTGAAACAGAAAGCTACCTCCATGCTTCTGTTAAGATGCCTTCAGGGACAAAATGGTCAGACACTGGCTGTCCTCAGTTTCACAGTCACCCGTGGTCTTGTTACCAAGTTCTTCCTCCCATATATGGGAAACAGCACAGAAGACCTTAAATTGCTGCTTTTTTCCCCCTCTTGTTTCTGAATTGCCTCTCTGCCACTTTGCATTCCTTTCTTCCCTTTTGGCTGAGGTATCTCCCATTTTAGGGGAGTTTTTGCTTACTCTACATGATTGCCTTGAATGGATGGGTTATGTGCAGTAGAAAACAACTTAAAAAAAGTAGTTTAGTAGCACAGCCTGCTTTGTAAAACTGTAGTTGGGATGGGATAGGAGGGGAGGTTAATGCTGTGGACCTCTAGAGACAGAGCACTCAGCTCCTTGATGCTATACTAATGTTAGAGTTGGGGAGAGAAAGAGAAGGGAAAAGTCATGCTTTCCTATTCTTTCTTTCTTCTCTTTCTTCCTAGAGACCAACTACTGTAAACTTCACACTTTTAAGTTTATCATTTCCCTTCTGTCCTCTGCTAACCTGGAGTTATATGAGGCTAGAAGGAGAGTTGAGGCTGGAGAAATCTTGATGAGGCTAGAGCCAACCAACATTCACAGCTCCTTCATAACACTTTATAAGAGGAGCTTTGAAACAGGAACTGTGCATGTATATTTATGTGCTCTGTGCGATTAATCCTAATGACCTCTCAGAGACTATTCAGTGTTTAGTGAAGATAAGCTACATGAAGGCAAAGTTTGTCTTTTAATATCCCTATTATTCCTAGAACATAGTAGAACTTAATATATATCTTTTTAATGAATGATTGAATGAATTACGAGTTCTAAGTTCAGTTTTCACTTTATTTACTTTTATAATGAATTATGAGTTCTAAGTTCAGTTTTCACTTTATTTACTTTTATAGGCCTGAAAACTGCAAAGATGTTATTGAATAAAGGACTTTTGCTAGCAATGAAATGCCAAAGGTAGATCTTAATGAAGGTTTGTGATAGAAAGATTTGACAGAAGGTATTAGTGTAATTTTTTTGCTTCTAAGACAGACTACATTTTAACCGGAATTGGGACATGTGTTACAGTCAATGGCATTTTATAATTACAGTGGCTGATATTGAAGTTAAGTTTTGCTAGATAGGATTTGTGTTTGCTTCTGTCAAACACTTGGGGGCATGACTCACCTGAGACCACTTTAAATTCTGGTGTTTTAGACCACCTTGCTACATATGAATTCAGTCTGCAAACTTATATGAGTACTGGCTTATGGTTGGAATTCTCAGAGAGGTTTTTGGGTTCTTTCCCCCATATTTACTCAGTTCCAGTCTTGAGATATGAATAGTTCCTTTCTGTTTGGTGGATTTTTCATTTACTTTTACTTTAGAGGTGTTTAGTGTCTTTAGTGTTCTCAAACAGGAATCTCCTATTAGACTCCCCATCTTGAGCATTTTTCCCCTCATAAAGTAATGGTTTATCTTACACTGATGACATCTTAGATTCAGTGGAATGCAATAAATATTATTATTTAAATTGACACAGAAGCACAGATCAGATTTCTGAAGGCCAAACTCCGTGTTATGCAAGAGGAATTGGATAATGTTGTATGTGAGTGCAATAAAAAGGTAAGTTTTTAAAACCTTTTAGAATAAATACTCTAATATTTAAAAACATTTTAGGAGCAGTTTTCAATTTTATTTTAAAAACAGCTTCATTGAGGTATAATTCACAGTTAAATTTTAAATTTAAAAATTGTGTGTAAATACTGAACACACAATTTATTCTATTCTGAGATATTGAATTTTCACAGAGCTGAAGAAATTTAAATACTTGTTAGCAATTAGAGTACTCTATGTTAGACTTACAAGTGTAAGCTATTAAATGCCAATAAACATCTGACTTCCATTTTGGGGGAAGAAAATGGAATGTAGTTTGTTTTTTCCTTGTATAATAGGTATAAATATCTCTTCAAAGATCATACAAAGCTCCTTTGTTTTCTGCTTTATGTTTTGATACAAAATATTGTGGTTTTTTTCATATAACGTATAATTTCATAACTATAGGAGGATGAAATTCAGGATTTAAAGTCTCAACTGAAAATTTTTGAAGAAGATTGTGTGAAACAGCAGCGAACAATTAATTTGCAGCAGTCTCAAATAGAAAAGTATAAAACTCTTTTCGAAGAAGCAAACCAAAAATGTGATGGATTACAGCAACAGTTGTCTTCAGTAGAAAGGGTAATAATTTTGCTATTTTTCCTAATCTAATTCCAAAGATACACGAAATCATTAAAGTCTCATGTTTGCGCAAATACCACTTTTCACAGTTTAGTTATTTTATTAGTGTTTACTAAAAATTCTTCCTCCATTATTGAGCTAGTAGCTTTATCGAGAATTAATTCACATAATCTCATCCTTTAAAGTGTACAACTTAGTGGCTATTTGTATATTCATAGTATTGTGCGCCCATCACTAGTTTTAAGTTTAGAACATTTTCATCACCCATAAAGTCACCCTTACCTTTTAGCCTCAGTACCTCAGACCTCTTTCCCCAGTCCACACCACTCCTAGGCAATCTTTTCATTCATTTTCTGTCTTGATATGTTTGCCTACTCTGGCCATTTCTGGATATGTAGAATCTTATAGTATGTGATATTTAGTAACCAACATTTCTCTCTCTCTCTCTCTTTTTTTTTTTTTTTTTGTCTTTTTGCCATTTCTTGGGCCACTCCTGTGGCATATGGAGGTTCCCAGGCTAGGGGTCGAATTGGAGCTGTAGCCACCGGCCTACGCCAGAGCCACAGCAACGCAAGATCCGAGCCGCATCTGCAACCTACACCACAGCTCATGGCAACGCCGGATCGTTAACCCACTCAGTAAGGGCAGGGATCGAACCCACAACCTCATGGTTCCTAGTCGGATTCGTTAACCACTGCGCCACGACAGGAACTCCCATTTTTCTCTTAATGTAATATTTTTAGCCTTTATTCACATTGTAGCTTGTATTAGCACTCCATTCCTTTTTATGGAGTAATATTCCTTCTTATAGAGTATATGGATGTGAAACATTTTATTATGTGTTTATCAGTTGATGGACATTTGTGTTGTTTCTACTTTTTGGCTGTTTTGAATATTGCTTCTATGAATATTCAAGTACAAGTTTTTGTTTTCCTTGGGCATATTCCTAGAGGCAGAATTGCTGGATTACAACCTTATGTTTAACCTTTTGAAGAACTGCAGACTGTTTTCCTAACCAGCTACACCATTTTTATGTTTCTCCCAGCAAAGGACTCCAGTTTTTCCACATCTTACCAACACATGTCAAATTGGGGGTACCAATACCCTGTGGATACTGAGGGCTGACTGTATACATCTTTTGAGTGTTATATACCAAATAAATCACATTTTACAGAATGCGAAACTGAGTCTCAGAGGTTAAGTTCTCTGAGTTGTGACAAATGCATAGTCACCTAGCCATCACCACAACTGAGATATAGAACACGTTCATCATCCCCCAAAATTTCTTTGTGGATTTTATCCAGTCCTTTCCCTACTCTCAGCCTCATGGCTATTTTGTTTTTGATTCTTATATTTTGGCCTTTTCCAGAATGTCATATAAATAGAAGTACATAGTAGCCTAAAAAGTCTTTGTTTTTTTCACTTAGCATATAGCATTTGAAAAAATCATCCATGTTGTGTAGTCTGTTCCCTTTTATTGTTGACTATAACATTGAATGGATATACATTTTGTTTACCTACTCATCTGGAAAGAAAAATTAATTATGGTTTCTAATAGTCTAAGCCTATACTGTCCAAAATGGTAGCCACTCATCATATGTGCTTAGTCCAAATTGTGACATACTATAAGTATAAACATCAAATTTTGAAGATTAAATACAAAAAAATATATAAAAATATCAATGTTTTTATGTTGGCTATATATAAAATAATATTTTGGATATATTGAGATAAGGGAAATACACTTATATTCTACCTATTTTTTCTTAAAGTGGCTACTAGAAAATTTTAAATTACATAGTTTGTGTAACATTTCTTTTGCTTTAAGAAATAAAGGCAAGTGGTCTAAGAGAAAAACAAGATATTATGTCTGGGACAAAAACTGTTTTAAATTGCCATTTTACCATTTATCATCATACATCTAAGCTGTGGCCATATCACTGCTCTAGTTTCAGATAATTTTGAAACCTCACCTACATCTTTGATTCTTTTCTTGTTCTTGGCCCTTACACCCAATCCTATACATTCTTTCATACAAATATTTTTCATTTATCTCTTCAATTCCCTTTGCTCCTTCTTGGCTCAGGCTGTTATTATCTTATTTCTGAATCTTCCTCACTGGTTGTTTATGTCCTTTATCTTTTCCTTATCCATGGTATTCTATACTCTGTAAAAAGATCAGTATTCTCATTGATTATAGTTCTACTTTTATATGGGCACAAAAGGAACTAATATTCTTTGAGTGCTATGTGCCATACATATCACATTTTATATATAGAAAGGGAAACTGTATCTGATAGGTTAAGCAAATTACCTAAGGTCATATGGGAGTGGCAGATCAGTATTCAAACTGTGTTTGTCTGACTACAAATCATATAAACTCTTTCTCCAAGTTGCCAAAGTTAAATGGACTTGAACACATAGTTGTTCCAAAATCTCGTTGTTGTTTAGAGTTAAGTATTTGAAACTTTTAGTTCATAATAAATGTTCCAAGGAATTATGATACATTGGCTAGCTGAAAACTTGTAGAAAAATTTGTATTGGCTCTCAATTTCTCTATTTACCTACCAGCCAGAGAGACGTAACAACTCTCCTGGGTTAAGTGACACTCAAGATGGAATCTTTCTTTGCCAATTCCATTCATTTTTTATATCTCTAGAAACAAGTCTCAATGTACAGTTCACACAAGTGCAAAACAGAACTTAAGTTTGATGTAGTTGTTCTATAAACCTGTGAAAATCAAGTAGTAAAACATTGTTATGCATATTAACTTACTTTAGGGGCTAATACTAACAGATGGAGTCATTATAAAAACAAAAAAACAGAAAGCATTTTACTCCAACTTTAGATTTTTGTTTTTTTCTATTAGTGATCTTTTTAAAAATCAGCTTTATTGAGGAATAACTTAAATACAATAAAATATATTAATTGTACAGTTCATTGAGTTTTACAAGTTAATATATATCATTATAGTCACCATGATCAAAATTTTAAAAAATTGTTATCACCCCTCCAAAATTTCCTTTGTTATCACCCCTCCAAAATCCCCATGCAGCCACTGATTTGCATTCTTTCACTATAGATTAGTTTCCTTGTTCAAAAGTTGCATATAGATGGAATCCTAAGAATGTACCTTTTTGTATCTGTCTTCTTCAGTTTAATATTTTTGAGATTCATAAGTGTTGTTTTATATTTTATGGTTCATTGACTTGTATTATTGAGTAGTATTTATTTATGGATTTACTACATTTCATCTATTCAATAGTTGATGGACTTTTATTTCTAGCCCTGGACTTTAAGAAATAAAGCCACCATGAATTTTCATGTACAAGTGTTTCATGTACAGGTGTTTTGTGTAGACCCATGCTTTTGTGTAGACACACTCAATATCATTAATAATGTTGGATAAATACTTAGGAGTAAAATTTCTGAGTATTATGGAAAGTGTACGTTTAACTTTTTAAGAAACTGTCAAACTGTGTTCTAAAGTTGATTGTATCATTTTTCATTCTCACTAGGAATATATTGCTATATATCCAACACCTGGTATTGGCCATCTTTTAATTATTAGCTACTCTAGAGGGGCTGAAGTAGTATCTCATTGCAGTTGCATTTGTATATCCTTTATAACAATTGATCTTGAGCATCATTTCATATGCTTATTGAACATTTGTCTGGCTTCTCTTGTGATGTATCTGTTCAATTTTTTTGCCCAGTTTTTAGACACTGAGTTGTGGTAAGAGTTCTTCATTTCCTTATATAATTTCTTTGTTAGAAAGTATATGTATTTTGGGCTTTTTAATTTTCTTAATAGTGTCTTTCAGAAGGCAAAGGCAGCAGTTTCAAATTTTGATGAATTCTAATATATTATTTTTTGTGTGGTTATAAGATTTTTTTCATTCTATTCAAGAAATCTTTGCCAACAAATTTAACTAGTATGTACAAGTCTGTTTGGATTTTCCACTATGTTTTGAGTCAGTTTTGGTAATTTATGTTTTTTAAGAAATTTTTCCAAGTCATCTAAGTAGTCAAATTTATAAGCATAAATTTGTCCATAATATTCCTCTATTTTAAATTTTTTTAATATTTTAATTACTGTTAATTACCTCAGTTTCATTCATGATATTAATAATTTGTCTTTTCTCTGTTTTATTCTTAATCAGTCTAGTTAGATACTTATCAATTTCATTGAACTTTTCAGTGGATTAGCATTTTATTTAATTGACTTTTTCTGTTTTCTACTTCATTAATTTCTAACCTTATCTTTAGCATTTCCATCATTTTTATTTAGACTTAATTTGTTCTTATTTTTCATGATTCTTAAGACAGAAGCTTAGATAACTGATTTTGTCCTTTTTTTCTTTCCTAACATAAGCATTTATAAATGTAAATGTTGCTTTATCTGCATCCCACAAACTTTGATAGTCTTTATTTTCATTGAGTTCAAATTATTTTCTAATTTCCTCCCTGATATTTCTTGATCACTGGTTTATTTAGAAGCGTATGTTGCTCACGAAGCCTACAGCAAGCCCCCATACCAACTTCAGCCACAAGGGGGGCAAACACCAGAAGTAAGAGAGGCTACAACTCTATTGTCCGAAAAAAGGACACCACACCAAAAACCTATAAAAATGGAAAGACAGAACTATAACTCAGATAAGGCATAAAGAAAAAACCCAGAAAAACAGCTAAATGATTTGGAGATTATCAACCTTCAGGAAAAAGACCTTAGACTGTTGATACTGAAGATGATGCAAGACATTGGAAATAAGCTAGAGGCAAACATTGATAACTTACAGAAAACATTGAGCACAGAAATACATGATTTAACACTTAAGCAAGCATAGATGCAAAATAGGATAACTGAAATAAAAAATTCATTGGAAACAACCAACAACAGAATATACAAAGCAGACAAATGAATAAGCAGGGTGGAGGACAGACTAGTAGAAATTATGGATGTGGAACAGAAAAGAGAAAAAAGATTGAAAAGAAATGAAGAGATATGGAAATATATTCCATGCTCCTGGGTCGGAAGAATTAATATTGTAAAAATGGCCATACTACACAAAGCAATCTACAGATTCAATGAAATCCCCATCATTACCCATGACATTTTTCACAGAAGTAGAACAAACAATCCAAAATTTTATATGGAACCACAAAAGACCTAGAATTGCCAAAGCAATTCTGAGGAACAAAAACCAAGCAGGAGGCATAACTCTTCCAGACTTCAGGCAATATTACAAAGTCACAGTAATCAAGACAGTGTGGTATTGGTATCAAAACAGACAGACAGACCAATGGAACAGAAGAGAGAACACAGAAATAAACCCAGACACCTATGGTCAATTAGTCTTCAACCAAGGAGGCAAGAACATAAAATGGGAAAGACAGTCTTTTCAGCAAGTATTGCTGAGAAACCTGGACAGCTGCATGCAAATCAATGAAACTAGAACACACCCTCACACCATGCATGAAAATAAACTCAAAATGGCTCAAAGATTTAAATGTAAGAAAAGACACCATCACACTCCTGGAAGAGAACATAGGCAAAACACTCTCTGACATCCACCTTACAAATGTTTTCTCAGGTCAGTCTCCCAAAGCAACAGAAATAAAAACAAAAATAAACCACTGGGACCTGGCAAGCTTTTGCACAGCAAAGGAAACCAAAAAGAAAACAAAAAGGCAGCTTACAAAATGGGAGAAAATAGTTTCAAATGATGCAACTGACAAGGGCTTAATCTCTAGAATATACAGGCAACTTATACAACTCAACAGGAAAAAAGCCAACTACCCAATTGAAAAATTGGCAAAAACCTGAATAGACATTTCTCCAAGGAAGATGTACAGATGGCTAACAAGCATGTGAAAAAAAGCTCAACCTCACTGATTATTTGACAAATGCAAATCAAAACTACCACGAGATACCACCTCACACCAGTCAGAATGGCCATCAAAAATAACAAATGCTGGAGGGGGTGTGGAGAAAAGGGAACCCTCCTGCACTGTTGCTGGGAATGTAAGCTGGTACAACCACTATGGAGAACAGTATGGAAATACCTTAGTAAACTATACATAGAACTATGATATGACACAGCAATCCCACTCTTGGGCGTATATCCAGACAGAACTTTCCTTAAAAAAGACACATGCACCTGTGTGTTCATTGCAGCGCTATTTATAATGGCCAAGACATGGAAACAACCTAAATGTCCACTGACAGATGATTGGATTAGGAAGATGTGGTATATATACACAATGGAATACTACTCAGCCAAAAAAAGAACAAAATAATGCCATTTGCAGCAACATGAATGGAACTAGATACCCTCATACTAAGTGAACTAAGCCAGAAGGAGAAAGACAAAACCAGATGATATCACTTATATCTGGAATCTAGTATAAACGGCACAAATGAACCTTTCCACAGAAAAGAAAGTCATGGACATGGAGAACAGACTTGTGGTTGCCAAGAGGAAGGGGGAGGTAGTGGGATGGATGGGGTGCTTGGGGTTAATAGATCTAGACTGTTGCCTTTGGAATGGATTAGCAATGAGATCCTGCTGTGTAGCACAGGGAACTATGTCTAGTCATTTATGATGGAGCATGATAATGTGAGAAAATAGAATGGGTATATGTATGTGTAACTGGGTCACCATGCTGCACAGTAGAAAAAAAATAAAAGGAAAAAAGAAAAGAAATGAAGAGAGTCTCAGAGAACTCTGGGACAATGTTAAACATACCATATTATAGGGGTGCCAGAAGGAGAAAAGAGACAGAAAGGGACAGAAAAAAATATTCAAAGAGATGATAGCTGAAAACTTCCCTAACATGGGAAAGGAACCACTCACTCAAATCCAGGAAGCACAACGAGTACCTTATAAAATAAATCCAAGGAGGAACACCCCGAGGCACATAGTAATCCAAATGACCAAAATTAAACACAAAGAAAAAATCTTGAAAGCAGCTAGGGAAAAGAAACAAGTAACATACATACAAAGAAACCCAGAGAAGGTTAGCAGCAGATTTTTCAGCAGAAACTCTGCAGGTCAGAAGGGAGGGGCAGGATATACTTAACAGGATGAAAGGAAAAAACCTCCAACCAGGATTACTTTACCCAGCAAGGCTCTCATTCAGATTTGAAGGAGAAATCAGAAGCTTTACAGATAAGCAAAAGCTAAGAGAATTCAGCACCACTAAACCCGCTTTACAACAAATACTAAAGGAACTTCTCTAGGCAGAAAAGAAAAGGATGCAACTGGAAACAAAATTGCCACAAGTGACAAGGCTCACCAGTAAAGGTATATATACAGTAAAGATACGAAATCATCCATGCACAATTATGCTACCGAAATCAGAAATCCTGAGAAGAGGAGGGTACAAATGCAGGAGGAGATGCACTTCCAATTAAGAGACCAACACTTAAAACAATCTCATATATACACACACGTGTGTGTGTATATATATATAAATACATCACCCCACACACACTTCTATATCAAAACTTCAGGGTAACTACAAACCAAAAATCTACAATTGATACACAAACAAATAAGAAAAATCAACTCAAATACCACTCTAAAGATAGTCATCAAACCCCAAGAGGAGAGAATAAGAGAAGAAGGGAAGAAAAAAGAGCAACAAAAACGAATTCCAAACAGTTAATAAAATGGCAGTAAAAACACACATATCCCATAATTACCTTAAATGTCAATGGACTAAATGTCCCAACCAAAAGACATATGCTCGCAGAATGGATACAAAAACAAGACCCATATATATGCTGTCTTCAAGAGACTCACTTCACTTCTAGGGACACATACAAATTGAAAGTGAGAGGATGGAAGACAATATTCCATGCAGATGGGAGTCAAAAGCTGGAGTAGCAATACTCATATCAGACAAAATAGACCTTAAAATGAAGAATATTTTAAAAGACAAGGAAGGTCACTACAGCATGATCAAAGGATCAATCCCAGAAGAAGATACAAAAATTTTAAATATTTATGTACCCCACATAGGATCACCACAGTATATAAGGCAACTGCTAACAACCTTAAAAGGAGAAATTGACAATAACACAGTAATAGTGGGGGACTTTAACACCCTACTTATAGCAACGGACAGATCATCCAGACAGAAAATCAATAAGGAAACACAGGCCCTGAATGAAGCATTAGTCCATTAGCATTAGATGGACTTAATAGATATTTATAGGACATTCCATCCAAAAGCAACAGAATACACATTCTTCTCAAGCGCACACGGAACATTCTCTATGATTGATCACATCCTGGGCTACAAATCAAACCTCAGTAACGTTTAAGAAAATTGAAATCATACCAAGCATCTTTTCCAACCACAATGCTATACAACTGGAAATCAACAAAAAGCAAAAAACTGAGAAAAACACAAACACATGGAGACCAAACAACATGCTACTACCCAACTAATGGATCACTAAAGAAATCAAAGAGGAAATTAAAAAATACCTAGAAGCAAAAGACAACAAAGACACAATACTCAAAACCAATGAGATGCAGCAAAAAGCAGTTCTAAGAGGGAGGTTTATAGCAATACAAGCCTACCTCATGAAACAAGACAAAGCTCAAGTGAACAACCTAACTTTACATCTCAAGCAGCTAGAGAGAACAGACAAGACCTAAAGTTAATAGAAGGAAAGAAGTCTTAAAGATCAGAGCAGAAATAAATGACACAGAAAAGAAGAAAACGATAGAAAAGACCAATGAAAGTAAAAGCTAGTTCTTTGAAAAAAATCAACAGAATTTATAAACCCTTAGCCAGACTTATGAAGAAAAAAAAAGGACTCAAATCAATACAATTAGAGACGAAAAAGAAGAAATAACCAAGGACATCACAGAAATTCAAAGGAGCATAAGAGACTACTACATGCAAGTATGTGCTAATAAAATGGAAAACCTAGAAGAAATGGACAAATTCTTAGAAGAGTACTATCTTCCAAGACTATACCAAGATGAAATAGAAAAGTTGAATGGACCAATCACAAGTTCTTGAATTGAAAATTTGATTAAAAAACGTCCAACCAACAAAAGTCCAGGACCAGATGGCTTCACACGTGAATTCTATCAAACATTTCGAGAAGAGCTAACACCTATCCTTTTGAAACTATTCCAGAAAATTTCAGAGGAAAGAACACTTCCAAACTCATTCTATGAGGCCACCATCACCCTGAAACCAAAACCAGACAAAGATATCACACAAAAATACAAAATTACAAGTCAATTTCACTAATGAACATAGATGCAAGAATCCTCAGCAAAATACTGGCAAACCAAATCTAACAATACATTAAAAGCATTGTGCATCATGATCAAGTAGGATTTATCCAGGGATGCAAGGACTCTTCAATAACTGTGAATCGATCAGTGCGATACACCACATTAACAAACTGAGGAATAAAAACCACATGATCCTCTAAATAGATGCAGAAAAATCCTTTGACAAAATCCAACACCCATTTCTTATGAAAAAAAAAAAAAAACCTTCAGAAAGTGGGCATAGAGGGAACCTACCTCAACATAATATAGGCCATATATGACAAACCTACAGCTAACATCATTCTTGATTGTAAAAAGCTGAAAGAATTCCTGCTGAGATCAGGAACAAGACAAGGATGTCTGCTCTCACCACCAGACATCACCAGAGAAGTAAAAGAAATAAAAGGAATCCAAATTGGAAAGGAAGAAGTAAAACTATCACTATTTGCAGATGACATGATGCTATACCTAGAGAATCCTAAAGACTCTACTAGAAAACTGTTAGAGCTCATCCATATATTTGACAAAGTCACCAGATCCAAAATTAATACACAGATATTGACTGCATTTCTATATACTAACAACAAAAGATCAGAAAGAGAAATTAGGGAGGCAATCCTGTTTAGCATCGCATCCAAAAGAATAAAATATTTAGGAACAAACCTACCTAAAGAGACAAAAGACCTGTACTCTGAAAAGTGTAAGATGCCAATGAAAGAAATCAAAGATGACACAAACAGATGGAAAGACATACCATGCCCTTGGATTCGAAGAATATACTACCCAAGGCAATCTACAGATTCAATGCAATCCCTATCAAATTACCAAGGACATTTTTCACAGAACTAGAACAAAATATTTTAAAGTTTGTTTGGAAGCACAAAAGACCCAAAATAGCCAAAGCCATCCTGAAAAAGAAAAATGGAGCTGGAGGAATCAGGCTCCCAGACTTCAGACTATGCTATGTAGCCACAGTCACCAAAACCGTATGGTACTGGCCCAAAGACTAAAGTATAGATCAGTGGAACAGGATAGAAAGCCCAGAATTAAACCCACACACCTACAGCCAACTAATCTATGACAAAGGAGGCAAGAATATATGATGGAATAAAGCCGCTTCAATAAGTGGTGCTGGTTAAACTGGACAGCCACATGTAAAGGAATGAAATTAGAACACTGGCTAACACCATACACAAAAATAAACTCAAAATGGGTTAAAGACCTAGAAATAAGACCAGATACTATAAAACTCTTAGAGGAAAACACAGGCCAAACACTCTCTGACATAAACGACAGCAACATCTTCTGAGATCCACCTCTTAGAGTAATGACAATAAAAACAAAAATAAATAAATGGTACTTAATTAAACTTAAAAGTTTCTGCACAGCAAAGGAAACCCGAAACACAATGAAGAGACAACCTACAGAATGGGAGAAAATATTTGCAAATGAAGAAACTGACAAGGAATTAATCTCCAAAATTTATAAACACCTTCTGCAGCTCAATACCAAAAAAATACAACCCCATTAAAAAATGGGCAGAAGATCTAAACAGACAGTTCTCCAAAGAAGACATACAGATGGCCGAAAAACTCATGAAAAGATGTTCAACATCACTCATTATTAGAGAAATGCAAATCGAAACCACTCTGAGGTACCACCTTACATGGGCCAGAATGGCCATCATCAAAAAGTCTACAAACAATAAGTGCTGGAGAGAGTGTGGAGAAAAAAGAACCCTATTACACTGTTGGTGAGATTGTAAATTGGTGAAACCACTGTGAAAAACATTATGGAGTTTTCTCAGAAAAGTAAAAATAGAATTACCATTTGATCCAGCAGTTCCACTCCTGGGCATCTATCCAGAGAAAACCATGACTCAAAAAGGCACATGTACTCCAGTGTTCATTGCAGCACTATATACAGTAGCCAAGACATGGAAACGCCCTAAACAGAGGAGTGGATAAAGAAGATGTGGTACATATACACAATGGAATATTGCTAAGACATTAAAAGGAAAGAAATAATGGTACTTGCAGCAACATGGATAGATCTAGTAATTATCGTGCTAAGGGAAGTCAGTCAGACAATGAGATGCCAAAATCAAATGCTATTGCTTACATGTGGAATCTAAAAAAGGGACACAATGATCTTTGCAGAACAGATGCTGACTCACAGACTGAAAAACTTATGGTTTCCAAAAGAGACAGGTTTAGGGGTGGGGGATGCACTGAGGGTTTGGGATGGAAATGCTGTAAAATTTGGTTGTGGTATTGTTGTACAACTATAAATGTAATAAAATTCATTGAGTAATTTAAAAGAAAACAACAGCAAAAATAGAAGTGTATGTTGCTTAATTTCTAAATATTAAGGATTTTTCGTGTTTTTTGTTAAATGATTTCCAACAATTTTGGATATGAAAACCAACTTTATGATTTTGTTCTTTTAAAATTTGTTCCAACTAGTTTTATGGATCAGCATTTGGCCTTTCTTGATAAATGCTTCATGTACATTTGAAATGATAATATGTGCTATGCTATTGAAGGGAGTTTTCTGTAAGTATTGATTAGGCCATATATGGTGATAGTATCATTCAAATGTTGTATGTCCTTATGGATTTTCTACTCATTCTTTTAATTATTGAGAGAGAGGTGCTTGTGTGAAATTCTCTGAGTAGAATTGTGGATTTGTCTGCTTTCCTTTTGGTTATATTCATTTTGGCTTCATGTATTTTCATTTTCTCTGTTGGATGCCTGCACATTAAGGATTAAAATGGTGTTTTGATTATTGCCCCTTTATACTTATTAAATATTATTTTTAAAAGTCTATGATAATATTCCTTGCTGCAAACTCTACATTGTCTAATATTTGTGTTGTAATTGCAAATTTATTCTTAACATTTGCATGGTATATCTTTTTTCATCCTTGTACTTGTAATATCTTTATCCTGAAAATGGGTTTGTTATAGACACCATATAATTGGCTTTTTCTTCTTTATCCACTGTGATAGTCTCTTATTGGAATGTTCAGACAATTTACATTAATGCAGATTTTGATGTTTGGATTTAAATCTATCTTTCTGTTTGTTTTCTACTTTTCCTAGGTGTACTTAGCTACTTGTTTTTTTTTTGAATTGAATATTTTTAGTATTCCATTTTCTCCTCTATTAGCTATATATAGTCTTAGATTTAAGGTTTACAATATGCATATTTAACATATCACAGTCTACCTTCAACTCATGTATACTGTTTCATATATAATTCCCTCATCTAGTATATTCCATCTGCTTCCTTTGTTGTGATGCATTTTTTATTTTTATTTTTTATTTTTATGTAAAAACTTTTGTTAGAGTATGGTTGCATTACAATGTTGTTAGTTTCAGGTACACAGCAAAGTGAATCAGTTATACATATACATGTATCCGTTCCTTTTCAGATTCTTTCCCACATAGGTTATTATAGAATACTGAGTAGATTTCTCAGTGCTATACAGTAGATCCTTATAACTTATCAGTCTTATATGTAGTAGTGTGTGTATTCAATCCCAACCTCCCAATTTATCCCTCCCCCCAGTATCTCCCCTTTGGTAACCGTAAGTTTGGTTTAGAAATCTCTGAGTCAGATTCTGTTTTGTGAATAAGTTCTTTTGTATCATTTTTATTAGAGTACATATTTTAGTGATCTAATATGCTATTTGTCTTTGACTTAGTTCGCTCAGTATGATAATTTCTAGGTCCATCCATGTTGTACAAATGGCATTATTTCATTCTTTTTTATGGCTAATTAATTTTCTATTGTATGTATGTACCACGTCTTTTTTATCCAGTCCTCTGTTGATGGATATTTAGGTTGCTTCCATGTCTTGGTTATTGTAAATAGTGCTACAATGAATATTGGAGTGCATGTATCTTTTTGAATTATGGTTTTCTCCAGATATGTGCTCAGGCTCAGGAGTGGGATCAGATGGCAGTTCTTTTTTTTTTTTTTCTTTTTGTCTTTTCTAGGGCTGCACCCAGGCGTATGGAGGGGTCAAATTGGAGCTGCATCTGCTGGCCTATGCCACAGGCACAACAACGCAGGATCTGAGCCATGTCTGCAACCTACACCACAGCAACAGCAACACCAGATCCTTAACCCACTGAGCAAGGCAGATATTGAACCCACAACCTCATGGTTCATAGTCAGATTCATTAACCACTGCACCATGATGGAAACTCCGGCAGTTCTAATTTTAGTTTTTTGAGGAACCTCCATGCTGTTCTCCATAGTGGCTGTACCAATTTATGTTCCCACCAGTAGTATGAAAGGGCTCCCTTTTCTCCACACCTTCTCCAGCATTTATTGTTTGTAGACTTTTTAATGACAGCCATTCCGATTAGTGTAGCTCATACCTCATTGTAGTTTTGACTTGCATTTCTCTAATAATTAATGATGTTGAGCATCTTTTCATGAGTTTTTTTTTTTTTTTGGTATTTTTAAATGTCATCCCAGAATATTTTTCTTTAAGCAGTCCATTAATTATATTTTAAAGAGATTAAGATATTTGCATTTCTTATATTCTTTCTTCTACAGATCTGTTTTTCCATACTTGTGCTTGAAAAAAGGACCCTTTCAATTTTTGTGGTGCCAGCTTGCTAGTCACTAATTCTCCGATTTTGTTTTTCTGAAAAAGACTGAATTTCTCCTTTCATACAAAAACTTAATTTCAAAATGATTATAGATTCACACAAAGTTGCAAAAATATAACAGAAGTCCTGTATACCCTTCATGCAGGTTCCCTCAATGGTAATGTCTAACATAATTATAGTACAGTATCAAAATCAGAAAACTGACATTGGTACAGTCCACAGACATTATTCATATTTCACCAGTTTTTTATAAACATGTGTATGTTCGAACCCTTTAATTTTTGAAAGGTATTTTTCACTAGGTATAGAATTATCAATTGACCATTTTCTTCTTTTTGTTTTCTTTTGTTATTTTAAAGTTGTCATCCCATTGTCTTCTATGTTGTGTATTTTCTAATTACAAGTCCACAGTAATTCTTTTCTTTCTACTTGTGTATGTAACGTGTCTTTTTTTTTTCTCTGCTCTTAAGGCATTCTTTTTGGTAACAGTTTTCAGCAATTTCATAATGATGTGTTTTCTCAGTTTTGTGTGAGGAGTGTATTTATTTTGCTTAAAGTTTATTGAGCTTTTTGAATCTGTGGATTTATATTTTTCATCAAATTTGGAAAATCTTGGCCATTATTTCTTCAAATATTTTTTCTGTATTCTCTACCTCCCTCCTCCGCCTGAAACTTCAGTCATACTTCTGTTAGGTTACTTTATATTATCGCAATGATAATAGTGATAATAGATTACCAATGAGCACTTTTTAGCCTTTTTTCTTATATTCTTTATTTGGATATCTTCTATTGCTACATCTTCAATAGGTCATTAATCTTGTAGTGTCTAATGTGCCCCTATTCCTAACCAGGGAAGTGTTCACTTTGATAAGAGTATTCATCTATGAAGTTCTATTTGATTTTCTTTTATATCTTCAATTTATTTTCTTATATTAATGTTTCGATTTAAATACTTGTATATAATTAAAATAACTCTTTTGAAAACCTTATTAACTGGATCTATTATATTGCTCATTTATGGATTTTTTCCTAATGATTGTTTTTTTTTTCTCCTGGATATCAGTTACATCTTCTTGCTTCTTAGCTTGGTTAATGATTTCTCCCCATATGCTAGATACTATGAATATTATATTGTTGAGCATTTGTGCTCAGTGTGCTTTTTGAAGACAGTGTTGGGTTTTGACAGGTAGTTATTTGCCAGTTTAATCCCTTTCAGGTCTATTTTTAAGTTTTGCTAGAGTGCATCTAGACTAGCCTTCAGGAATAACTCAGCTGTATACCTGAGAATTCCCTTTCAGGATCTCTACCAGTGCCCCCAAATGATTACTGAGGACTGTCTATTCAGGCTGGTTAGAGCTCAGATGTCTTCCTTCTTGTGTGAGCTGTGGGAATTATTCTAGTTACAGCTCCCTAATTTTTCTTTGTCTGGCCTTATTGAGTTTCCCTGTATGTGGGTAGGGCCTAGTCCTCAGTGTATTCAAGGGATTTCCTAATATATTCCTGAAGCTCCTTCCTAATGTAATTTCTCTTTACTTGGACCTTCATACAAATTCCCAGATACCTCAGTCTCCTACAACTCATTCTGTCTCCTCAGCTCAGTGGACCTCTGGACTCTGTATTTTCTCCTTCCTGCTCCCACAGTGTGGATATTACCTCTCAGCAGAATGCTGGGGTGATTATAGGATTCATTTGTTTTTGTTTCCTCAGGAATCACAATCCTAATGTTTTCTAGTATCTCTAGACAGTTATTGAACATATTTCGATCCCTTTTTTCTAGTTGTTTATAGTTCATTTTAAAATGTTAGATATTTATTATTTCTCCATGGCCAGAAGTCTTGATCTCTGTCTTCTCTCGTTTTTGGTTAAGTTAAAATCAGTAGGTGTAGTCCACAAGTTTCTGTGGTCATGGTTCATGTCATATGAACTTTTTTTTTTTCGTTTTTTTTGTTTTTTGTTTTTAGGGCTGTACCCACAGCATGTGGAGGTTCTCAGTCTAGGGGTCGAATCAGAACTGTAGCTACTGGCCTATGCCACAGCCACAGCAACTCAGGTCCGAGCCACATCTGTGATCTACACCACAGCTCATGGCTATGCTGGATCCTTAACCCACTGAGTGAGGCCAGGGATGAAACCCATGTCCTTATGGATACTAGTTGGGTTTGTTAACTGCTGAGCCATGACGAGAACTCCCATATGAACTTTTTTTTTTTTTTTGTCTTTTTGCCATTTTCTTGGGCCGCTCTCGCGGCATATGGAGGTTCCCAGGCTAGGAGTTGAATCAGAGCTGTAGCCACCAGCCTAGGCCAGAGCCACAGCAACGCTGGATCCGAGCCATGTCTGCAACCCACACCACAGCTCACGGCAACGCCGGGTCGTTAACCCACTGAGCAAGGGCAGGGATCGAACCCGCAACCTCATGGTTCCTAGTCAGGTTCGTTAACCACTGCACCACAACGGGAACTCCCATATGAACATTTTTATCATTAGTGATGCACCTTTAAAGGAAAGTCTGCTGTCTTACTATCTTGCGTCAGGTAGACTTTAACTTTGTAATTTCCTAAAGTTGCTTTGTTCTTTAATGCTTTCATAGTAAAGCTCCTCACCATCATTTTCTCACCTTTTTCAAGTCATTTTCTTATCTTGCAAAGAAAGCTTTTTTCATTTTTGACTATATGTATCTTATAAAACTATCATATTAAAGCATATCTTTGTTAATACCATATATCTATCATATAATAGTTGTATATTTTCATTTACATATGTTTTATTACATAGCTCTACCACTTCCCCTGTATTCTTATTCCCTTCTTCCCCAGCTTAGCGTCCAGGATACACAATTTAATTATCTATTATATATATTCTTAATTTTCCTGCCAATGTAGTACATGGCAAAACCTGACCATAATTAAAATTAATTTCCTCACTTCTGCTTGCCTGTTTATGTGTGGTGAATTATGGCTGGACTAATATACACAGCCAATTAGATTGAGCCTAGTTTAATTTTATTTTCAAATATCAAATGTAACACCATTTTCCTCTCCTTTCTGAGAATTCGGTACCCTTTCCACTTTCCTGGGTAATTATTAAACAGTTGGTCTTTTTTCCTCAAGTTTCCATTACCTCTTCCAACCTTAACTATTCTTAGTTCATGACTTTTCTCCCTGTTTTACTAAAAACAATCAAAAGATAACTCTTCCTCATTCTGTCACTAAATCTGTCAACTTCTTGGCCTTTATACCCATGTACTCTGCTTTTCCCCTCATTACAGTGGATTACTACCTTTTCTATTTAAAGCTGATCTACACTGTTCACTGAAACCCATACCATCTCTCTTACTCTGAATCAAGGACTTTGGTCCTACAATTACTCTGACTTTCTTTCTCTTAAAAAATTAGATTTATTCTGTCCATGGAATTACAGCATTAGCATAGAAATATGCCATAGAATCACATATATATTTATTTATATTTATTTTTTAAAACCTCCTTGGATCTCATATCTACCTCTGGCCCTGTATCATTGCTCTCCTTTATAACAAAGCTTCTTAAAATAGTTGTATATACTTAAAATAATTGTTTCTCTATTCTTCATTTGCTCTTCTCTCTTGAAACTATAGCAGTTAGGCTTCCATCTCTACTCCGCCTCTGAAACTCTTCTTAACAAGGTCACCAGGAATCCACATTGCCAGTTCTAGTCAGGTATTATTCCCCATTGTAATTTATATCTTAGCAATATTTGACACACTTGGTTTCTCCCTCCTTGAAACACTATTGATTTGGCTTCTGTAGTATCCCACTTAGGACTTTCTTCCTCATTTTCACGACCTTTCCATGTTGGAGGGCCCAAGCCTCAGTCCTTGCCTCTCTTCTCTGTCTGCAAACAGTTCTGAGAAGCCCTTATTCATTTCCATGGCTTTATATACTGTCCCCATGTTGATCACTCCCACATTTGTGTTTCTTACTCTGATCCTTCTTTGAGCTCCAGATTCTTAAATCTTGCTGCCCACTTGGTATTTCTACCTGGTGTGTTAAACATCCTATGTCCTAAAGGGAGCCCTCGCTTCCCTGCCCTCTGCAAACCTGCTTCACCTTTTCTTCCTTTCAGACATCAAGTTGTTCAGGCCAAAAATCCAGAAGTCATCTTGATCTTTCTCTTTCCCCATACCATCATCCAGTCTGTCAAGTCCTGCCAATTCTGTCATCAAAATACATGTAGTTCACTGCTTCTCAAAAATTGATTAGTTCTACCCAAGTCCAAGCTACTGTGTTTCACTTGTACTATTCCAGTGACCTCCTCAATTGACATAGGAATACCAATATAACACTAAATAGCAATGCCACAGTAGCTAAAGTGCAGTTGACCCTTAAATAACTTGGGGGTTAAGAGTGCCAACCCTCTGAACACTTGAAAATCCCCCTATGATTTATAGTTGGCCCTCTGTATCCCTAGTTCCTCCATAGTTGATATCCATGGTTCCACATCCACAGATACAACCCACAGTGGATTGATTGTGTATTGTAGTATCTCCTATTGAAAAATTTTTGTGTGTAGGTGGGCCCAGGTAGTTTAATCCCATGTTTTTCAAGAGTGAACTGCAATCCTTAAAAAAATTAGGTCAACACACACACACCTTACTAAAAACTCTGGAGTGAATACCATGTCATTCAGAATAAAATCCAAACTCCAGGCAGGGTTCAAATGGTCCACCTAAGCTCATCCTGTCTGTTTGTCCTATCTCAAGACTTCACATTGCCTGCGTCACCCAGATGAAGCCACATTGATCACCTCAGTCATCTTTGAATATATTAAATGAATTCCTGCCTCAGGGTCTTTGTCTACATTGTTCTTCCTGTCTATAGTTCTTTCCTCCAGATCTTTACATCACAATTCATTCCCTGATTTGAAGCTTTCCTCTAACCACTATATCTTAAATAATTATGCTCTTCCCCTATTGCTCTGTCCTCTTATCCTTTATTTTTCTTCATAGCCCTTATCACTGCCAGATATTACATATGAGTGGGTATGTATGTGTTTATCATCTGTCTCTCCCTCTAGACTGCAAGCTTTATGAGAGGAGAACTTCAGTTAATTATCGTGTGTCCATCATGTGAGTAGTACCTGGCACGGAGTAAGTGCTGGATAAATGTGTTGAATAATAAAACTTATTAGGTATATGTGTTATTACTCCCAATTTCATATGTGGAAACTGAATCTCCCATAGCTGGCACGTTTTCTCACTCCAAGTATATGCTTTTTTGTACCTCAGCCACTTGTTTCCAGAGTCTTATCTGATCACTTATTTGTCCTCATCTGATTATTCCTCATCTCAATTGCTATGGCAGTTTGTGTTATCTTAAAGCATTTACTACGTTTGTCTTGTACTGTGGTTAGTGATGCGACCTCTTTATCGCAGTCTCCAGTGCCTTATGAATGATTTAAAAATTACGAGAGAATCACAAATTATTCCATCTTAGGTCTCACAGCATTTGAGTTGTTTTATATATATATATGTGTGTATATATATATATATATATATATATATATATTTATATTTATATATTTATTTCTTTTTCTTTTCTAGGGCTGCACCCATGGCACATGGAGGTACCCAGGCTAGGGGTCTAATCGGAGCTGTAGCCACTGGCCTATACCAGAGCCACAGCATCGTGGAATCTGAGCCGTATCTGCAACCTGTACCACAGCTCACTGCAATGCCAGATCCTTAACCCACTGAGCAAGGCCAGGCATCGAACCTGCAACCTCATGGTTCCTAGTTGGATTCATTAACCACTGAGCCATGATGGGAACTCCGTATTTGAGTTTTAAGGTTAGATTTAATTTTCTTTAAGCTCTCCAGCGTTTTCTTTTAAAACCATTGTAGAATTCAGGACTTGAGTTTTTCATAAATTCTTTCCTAATGATGTAAACTTCTTAGTTTAGGGGATAATAATAGATTTACTTTAGGGGAGAGTGCTCATCCTAAAAATACTCAATAATGATACGATATTGGTATCTTGTCTACTCTTTGATAAAACTACTTGAGTATGATTGAAAACAGAAGTGTATTCAAGTTTTTTATAAGGTTATCCTTTTCTTTAGTGGATTTACCCATAGAGGAAAACTTAATTTCCTTCTTTACTATTCTTATAACTATCCTTTTTCTTTTTCACTTTTCCCAAGAAGTGGGGCAGAATTGATTCAGGGGTAGGGGGACATCAGGTTTATGAAGGTTTTCATTTTTCTGTGAAGTAGGTTACAGAGTTACTGGCAAGAAAGAGAAGGGTAAAGAATCATTTCCATATTCTTAAGAGGCTGAAATGAGGCAGAATTGTGGCCTTGGTAGCTAATGAGAATCTCTGCCTTTCCCATGTGAACAGTGAGAGAAATCAGGCTGCTCATAGTGTAGCTACCACCCACAAAGCTGTGAAGAAGGCTGGTGAGAGCAGATGGTATCCAGACTCAGTTTGATTTGTTTAGAAACCTGCATGAAGAGCAGCATGTGTTTTATTTTGTTTTATTTTCCCCCTTAATTACTCAGAGCCAGGGAGATCAGTTTTCAAATAAAACATAGTGAGTGATACAGCCAGGAGAAAAAAAATTATAAAAGAAGAAAACAGGCAGCTGTATTTTAAACTGCATCATTTCAGTTCCACAATATTTATTGAGTATCCACTTTGTATAATGCTCTGTACCAGGCATTGAAAGGCATGCAAAGAAGTGTGAGTTTAGTATTACAAAAATTCTGTTCAACAAACCTGTCATCAGTGCCTTTTATTTGCCGCTGAAGTGCTGGGAATATTGAAATTTAAATGGTTCGTATCATCAAGGAGCTTACACTATTGTGGGGGAAATGAAGTAAATGGATAGTTTCAGTTCCACACAAGGAGGCAGTGTGATGTGTGTGAAGAAAGGGTACTTACTCCAGTCTGGGAGGGTAGTGAGGAAGATAGTGATGGAAGGCTTCTGGGAGAAGGTAAAACCCTGGTATATAGCCCTAGCTGAGTTTAACTCTCCTGGTGTTAACCAGGTAAAAATGAGAGGTAGGGAGATATCAGGGCTGAAGCAAGAACATAAGCAAAGGATCAGAGGCAAGAAACATCTTGGCTCTGGGGGAGAGAACTGAGCAGTTACTGCTCATATAGCTGAAGGTAAAATTTGTGGCAGAGGGTGAGATTATGGTCCCAGATCGTAATGTAGTTTGGAGTGTATGCTATATGTTCATGTTTCTTCCTGTGTGTCTTGTAGACCCTGCAACAGCACCTCTTAGACTGCAGAAATGCAGGTCTAAACCCACATCAAGATGTGGAAAATATCCATAAAATCTGTTGTTTTTGCTCAGAATTGGGATTTTCCTATATGGCTAATGTAGAATGCTCTGTGTTTAGCAAATATTTTTAAATGTTATATTTCATTAGGTTTACACAAATGCAGTATTTTTGAGAGAATTTATGTCTTATATGGGTGTTTTGGGAGGTTCCCAAGAGAAGAACTATGGTTATAAAAAGCTGCTTATAAAATAACTGTAGGAGATTACAGCTTGGGGTCAATAAAGAGTCAGAAAATTCCAACAAAAAGTAATTTGAAACCTAATTTGTGACTATCTCTTTAAGAATATATTTTCCTAAAACCAATTCAGAGAATTCCCTGAGATGACTCTCACTCAGTGTTGGGCCTCTCTGGCTCTGTGTGTGTGTGTGTGTGTGTGTGTGTGTATATAAAATTTGGGAGAAAGCAAGGAATATTGAAATGGAAAATTTTGCAATATAATAGAGGGAACTTATGCTTATAAGTGTTCTCTGTATCTCTTTTATTTTATAGGAATTAGAAAATAAAAGAAGACTGCAGAAACAGGCTGCCACAAGTCAAAGTGCCATGGAAGTTCGCTTGAATAGAGCTCTAGAAGAAGCAGAAAAGTATAAACTGGAGTTAAGTAAACTAAAGCAGAACAACAAGGTATGGAAAAACTGAATAGTTTGGTAGTGGTCACCTTTGGTAACTTTCTCTTTTATTCAAGAATCAAAGTAATAGTTTTTAAATTAAAATTCCTGATGTCATGGTGAACATTTTTCTTTTCAGAAGAAATATACTCATTAGCAATATGTACATTTTCAATAAATTAGGATTATATTTCTTAGACTATTGCCAAAACTGGGTGATAGCACAGCTCTTTGGAGGAGTCATTCATTTTTTTCAATCCAACAAATCCTTATTTTATGCCCACATTATACACCAGACACTTTTCTAATCTCTGGGATTAAATGGTGAAAAAATGTCTCATATCTCAAATCTGTTATATCCTCTTTGAGCTTCAGTTTTACAATATGTAATGTCAGGGGCTATTTTATAGGGTCATGGCTCTCAAACTTCAGCATGTATCAGAATCACCTGGAGGGCTTAATAAAATATAAATTCCTCAGTCCCAGATTTTATTAGTAGATCTAAGATGAGACCTTAGAATGTGAAGTTTTAAAGTTCCCAGGTGATGCTGATGCTACTGATTCATTTTCTTTTTCTTTTCCATTTCTTTTATTTTTTTCCGAAGTATAGTTATTTACCATGTCATATTAGTTTCAGGTGTACATTACAGTGATTAAGTTTTATGCATATATACCAGATTCTTTACCCTTATAGATTACTACAAAATATGGAGTCTAGTTCCCTGTGCTATACAATAGGTCCTTGTTGGTTACCTATTTTATATAGAATAGTGTGTATATGTTAGCTCAATCTTCTCATTTATCCCTAACCTACTTTCCCCTACGAAAATGTGTGTGTGTGTGCACGCGCGCATGTGTGTGTATGTCTGTCTGTTTTTGTGCCAGTACCATACTGCTTTGATGACTGTAGCTTTTAGTATAGCCTGAAGTCAGGGAACCTGATTATTCTAGCTCTGTTTTTCTTCTCATTATTGCTTTGGCTATTCAGGGTCCTTTGTGTTTCCTTCCACACAAATTTAAAAAATGTTTTCTTCTAGTTCTGTGAAAAATGCCATCGGTTATATGATAGGGATTGCATTGAATCTGTAGATTGCTTCCGATGGTATGGTCATTTTGACAATATTGATTCTTTCAACCTAAGAAAATAGTATGTTTCCATCTGTTTGTGTCATCTTCAATTTCTTCCGTCGGCATGTTACAGTTTTTGGAATACAGGTCTTTTGCCTCCTCATGTAGGTGTTTGTTTTTTTGTTTTGTTTTGTTTTGTTTTTCTTTTCTAGAGCACCTGTGGCATATGGAAGTTCCCAGGCTAGAGGCTGAATTGGAGCTGTAGCCACTGTCCTACACCACAGCCACAGCAATGCAGATCCCAGCCACAACTGTGACCTCCACCACAGCTCATGGCAACACCGGATCCTTAACCTATTGAATGAGGCCACGGATCGAACCCTCATCCTCATGGGTACTAGTTGAGTTCATTAACTGCTGAGCCACAATGGGAACTGCAGCTAGGTTTATTCCTAGGTATTCTTTTTGATGTGATGATAAATGGGATGGTTTCCTTAATTTCTCTTTCTGATCTTTCATTGTTAGTGTATAGGAATGTAACAGCTTTCTGTGTGTTAATTTTTTATCCAGCTGCCATACCAAATTAATTGATGAGCTATAGTAGTTTTCTGATAGTGTCTTTATGATTTTCTATGTATGGTATCATCTGCAAACAGTGCCAGTTTGACTTCTTTTCCAATTTGGATTCCATGTATTTCTTTTTCTTCTCTGATTGCCATGGCTAGGACTTCCAAAACTATGTTGAATAAAAGTGGCAAGAGTGGACATCCTTGTCTAGTTTCTGATGTCAGAGGAAATACTTGGAGTTTTTCACCATTGAGTATGATGTTAAATGTAGGTTTGCAATATTTGCCCTTTATTATGTTATGTTTCCTCTATGCCCACATGCTGGAGAGTTTTTAATCATAAATGTGTGTTGAATTTTGTCAGAGGCTTTTTCTGCATCTATTGAGATGATCAATGTATTTTTTATTATTCAGTTTATTAATGTGTATCATACTGATTGATTTACAGATATTAAAAAAATCCCTGTATCTCTGGGATAAATCCCACTTAATCATGGTGTAGTGATTCTTATAACATATTATTGAATTCAGTTCACTTTCTATTTTGTTGAAGATTTTTGCATCTATGTTCATCAGTGATATTGGCCTGTAATTTTCTCCTTTTTGTTGTATCTTTGTCAGTTTTGGTATCAGGGTGATGGTGGCCTCATAGAATGAGTTTAGAAACATCCCTTCCTCTATAATTTTTTATAATGGTTTTAGAAAGCTAAAGATTTTTTTTTTTTATTTTCCCACTGTACAGCAAGGGGATCAAGTTATCCTTACATGTATACATTACAATTACATTTTTTTCCCCACCCTTTGTTCTGTTGCAACATGAGTGTCTGGACATAGTTCTCAATGCTATTCAGTAGGATCTCCTTGTAAATCTATTCTAAGTTGTGTCTGATAAGCCCAAGCTCCCAATCCCTCCCACTCCCTCCCCCTCCCATCAGGCAGCCACAAGTCTTTTCTCCAAGTCCATGATTTTCTTTTCTGAGGAGATGTTCATTTGTGCTGGATATTAGATTCCAGTTATAAGTGATATCATATGGTATTTGTCTTTGTCTTTTCTGGCTCATTTCACTCAGTATGAGATTCTCTAGTTCCATCCATGTTGCTGCAAATGGCATTATTTTGTTCTTTTTTTGGCTGAGTAGTATTCCATTGTGTATATATACCACATCTTTCGAATCCAATCATCTGTCGATGGACATGTGGGTTGTTTCCATGTCCTGGATCTTGTGAATAGTGCTGCAATGAACATGTGGGTGCATGTGTCTCTTTTAAGTAGAGTTTTGTCCGGATATATGCCCAGGAGTGGGATTGCAGGGTCATATGGAAGTTCTATGTATAGATTTCTTAGGTATCTCCAAACTGTTCTCCATAGTGGCTGAACCAGTTTACATTCCCACCAGCAGTGCAGGAGGGTTCCCTTTTCTCCACACCCCCTCCAGCACTTGTTATTTGTGGATTTATTAATGATGGCCATTCTGACTGGTGTGAGGTGGTATCTCATGGTAGTTTTGATTTGCATTTCTCTTATAATCAGTGATGTTGGGCATTTTTTCATGTGTTTGCTGGCCATCTGATATCTTCTTTGGAGAAATGTCTATTCAGGTCTTTTGCCCATTTTCCCATTGATTGATTGGCTTTTTTGCTGTTGGGTTGTATAAGTTGTTTATATATTCTAGAGATTAAGCCCTTGTCGGTTGCATCATTTGAAACTATTTTCTCCCATTCTGAAAGCTGTCTTTTTGTTTTCTTTTGGGTTTCCTTTGCTGTGCAAAAGCTTTTCAGTTTGATGAGGTCCCATGGGTTTATTTTTGCTCTAATTTCTATTGCTTTGGGAGACTGACCTGAGAAAATATTCATGAGGTTGATGTCAGAGAGTGTTTTGCCTGTGTTTTCTTCTAGGAGTTTGATGGTGTCCTGTCGTATATTTAAGTCTTTCAGCCATTTGGAGTTTATTTTTGTGCATGGTGTGAGGGTGTGTTCTAGTTTCATTGCTTTGCATGCAGCTGTCCAGGTTTCCCAGCAATGCTTGCTGAATAGACTTAGAAAGCTAAAGATGTTAACTCTTTTCTAAATATTTGATAGAATTTGCTGTGAAACCATCTGGTCCTGGATTTTTGTTTGTTGGGATTTTTTAAATCACTGACTGAATTTTAGTATAGTCGATTTTTGAACAACTGATTTGTTCATATTTTCTATTTCTTCCTGGTAAAGTATTGGGAAATTGCACCTTTCTAATAATTTTCCATTTGTTCTTGATTGTCAGTTTTATTTGCATATATTTGCCTGTTTTAGTCTCATATAGTTCATTGAAGTAGTCTTCTGCATTTCAGTGGTATCATTTTTAACTTCTTTTTCATTTATAACTTGATTGATTTGGGCCCTCTCTTTTTTCTTGATGAGTCTGGCTAAAGGTTTATCAATTATGTTTAATCTTTTCCAAGAACCAGCTTTTAGTTTCATTGAACCTTTCTATTGTTTTCTTCATCTCTCTCTCATTTATTTCTGCTCTGATCTTTATGATTTCTTTCCTTCTAATCACTTTGGGTTTTTGTTTGTTCTTTCTCTAGCTGTTGTAAATGTCAAGTTGGTTTATTTATTTGAGATTTTTCTTGTTTCCTGAGGTAAGCTTATATTGCTCTAAACTTCCCTTTTTATTTTAGTTATTTGTTTTTTTATTTTTATTTTTTTTTGGGGGGGCTGCACCTGTGGCTTATGAAAGTTCCCAGGCTAGGGGTTGAATTGGAGCCATAGCTGCCAGCCTACACCACAACCACAGCAATGCCAGATCTAAGCTGCATCCATGACCTACACCACAGCTCATGGCAACACCAGATCCTTAACCCACAGAGCAAGGCCAAGGATCAAACCCGCATCATCACGGATACTCATCATGTTCGTTTCTGCTGAGCCACATGGGAACTCCAGTTATTTATTTTTAAAGAAAGGCAGACTGTCACATACAATGACTCATTTAGATATGTCTGTGGTCTTAGAAGCTTGACTGCTATCCTGCGTTCTCCTACAAGTGGACCTTGAGTGTTTACTTGGAGCTTCTACCAGGGGAGTGCAGCTACTTATGGACCCTTATCTGAAGAATGGTCCTCCTCTATTGGGGAAGGTCATTCTCTTCCAGCAAGCAGCTTCTGGAGAGATACACATGGGGTGGAGAGGGAGGAAGGAGACACCCACCTCACCAGCCAGATCAGCCAATCTGGCGATCAATGGGGTGACAGATATTGCAGCCAGATGGCCCTCACATCCTAAACTTCCCTTTTAGAATTGCTTTTGTTGTGTTCTATAGGTTTTGGATCATTGTGTTTTCATTTTCATTTGTATCCAGATATTTTTTGATTTCCTCTTGATTTCTTCAGTAATCCATTGGTTGTTCAGTAGCATATTTTCTAGCCTTTAAGTAGGGTTTTTTTTTTTTTGCAGTTTTTTCTTCTAGGTAGTTGATTTCTAATCTCATAGCATTGTGATCAGAAAAGATGATTTTTAAGATTTAAGTTTTCTTAAGTTGACTAAGGCTTGCTTTGTGACCCAGTATGTGATCTATCCTGGAGAATATTCCATGTGCACTGGAAAAAATGTGTTTTCTGTTGCTTTTGGGTAGAATATTCTATGTGTATTATTTAAGTCCATGTGGTCTCATGTGTCATTTAAATCCTGTGTGTCCTTATCGATTTTCTGACTGGACATATCCTTTGATGTAATTGGACAACATATATATGGGTCTTGTTATTGTATCCATTCATCCAGTCTGTGTCTTTTGGTTGGAGGTTTTAGTCCATTTACATTTAGGGTAATTGTTGATATATGTTCTTATTACCACTTTGTTCGTTGTTTTTAGATTTGTTTTTGTAGGTCTTTTTTCTTCCCTTCCTTTTTTGTTCTCTTGTGATTCGATGACTATCTTTAGTGTTGTGTTTGGATTCCTTTTTCTTTTTGTGTGTGTATCTATTATGGGTTTTTTTTGTTTGCAGTTACCATGAGGTTTTGATATAGCAGTCTGTACACACAAACACATGATTGTTTTAAGTTGCTGTTATCTTAATTTCAAATGCATTTCAAATATCCTGCACTTGAACTCTCCTACTCTAACCCTTCTCTCACAGTTATTGGTTTTGATATATTTATGTGTGGGTGATTTCCTGCTTTTACTGTATGTTTGATTTACCAGTGAGCTTCCCCATTTCATAATTTTCTTGGTTTTAGTTGTGGCTTTTTCTTTTCCGTGTAGAGAATTTCCTTTAGCATTTGTTGTACAGCTGGTTTCGTGGTGCTGAATTCTTTTAGATTTTGCTTGTCTGTAAAGCTTTTGATTTCTCCATGAAATCTGAATGAGAGCCTTTCCAAGTAGGGTATTCTTGGTTGTAGGTTTTCCCCTTTCATTACTTTATATATATCATGCCAATACCTCCTGGCCTGCAGAGTTTCTGTTGAGAAATCAGGTGATAGTCTTGTGGGGATTCTCTTGTATGTTTTTTGTTGCTTTTATCTTGTTGTTTTTAATATTTTCTCTTTGTCTTTAATTTTTCTCTGTTTTATTACTGTGACTTGGTATTTTCCTCCTTGGATTTATACTGTAATGGGACTCTCTCCACTTCCTGGATTTGGGTGACTCTTCCCCTTCCCATATTAGGGAAGTTTTCAGCTATTACCTCTTCCCATACTTTTTCAGGTGCTTTCTTCTCCTTCTGGGACCCCTATCATGTGACTATTGGTGCATTTGATTTTATCCCAAAGTTCTCTTAAATAGTCCTCATTTCTTTTCATTATTTGTTCTGTATTCTGTCCCATGGCAGTGATTTCCACATAACTGTCTTCCAGCTCATGGATTTGTTCTTCTGCCTTATTTATTCTGCTATTGATTTCTTCTAGTGTATTTTTCATTTCAGTTATGGTTTTCTTCAACTCTTTTTGGTTGTTCTTTATATTTTCTCTTCGCTAAAAACTTCTTATAGCTTCTCACTCTGCATCCATTCTTTTCCCAAGTTCTTCAGTCATCTTCACAATCATTACTCAGAGCTCTTTCTCAGGTAGATTGGCTATCTTCACTTCACTTGGTTTCTTCTGGAGTTTTATCTTTTTCCTTCATCTGGAACATATTCCTTTGCCTTCTCATTTTGTTTAAATTTCTATTTATATTTTATGTATGTAGTAGCTTAGTTATATTTCTTGACCTTGTATAAGTTTCCCTCTGTAGGGGATGTCCTGTGTGTCCCAGGAGTACACTCCCCTCTTGTCACCCAAGGGCCAGGAACCAGCTGGCCTCAGGGTAGATTCTGTCCTGTTTTTGCAGACTCAGTTCTGCAGGCTGCAGGGTTGTAGTTCTTTGGTTTCTGGTGTCTGCTCCTGGCGGGTGAGGCTGGTCTAGAGGCATGAGCAAGCTTCCTAGTGGGAGGGACTCATGGCTGCCCACTGATGGGTGGAGCTGGGTCTTTGCCCTCTGGTGGGCAGGGCAGTTTCAAGGGACATGTCTAGAGGTGGCTTTGGGCTCAAGTCTTTAGGCATCTTGTATTATCATGGGTGGGGCTGTATTCCCACCCTGTTGGTTTTTTGGCCTGATGCATCATAGAACTAGAGCTCACAGGCTACTGGATAGGGCTAAGTCTTGGTCACAAGGACCCAAAGTATCTGCCTCCAGCTAGATTCACATAGGTCTCTGCTATGTCCACCACCAATTTTAATGACCCTAAAGAGAGCCACAGCCCCCAAACCTCTTCAGGAGACCCTACAAGACTAGCAGGTATGTCTGGCACAGGCTTTTGCCTTGGGATCTACCACATGCAGGACCTTGTGTGCACCCTCCAAGAGTGGAGTCTCTTTATTCCCCAGTCCAGTAGAGCCCCTGAAGTTGAGCCTTGCTGGCCTTCAAAGCAAATAATCTGGGCATCCTACTCCTAATTCAGGATCCCTAAGCTGGGGAGTCTTGCATGGAGCTCAGAGCTCTCACTCCTGTTGGAGAACTTCTGCAATATAATTGTCCAGTTTGTGGATCACCCACTTGGGTGATACAGGATTTGGTTATATCACAAGTGCACCCCTCCCATCATCACATGTTTTTCTTTTTTCTTTTAATGGCTGCACCTGCAGCATATGGAAGTTCCCAGGCCAGGGTTCAAATCAGCTACAGCCACAGCCTATGCCATAGGTATAGCAACACCAGATCTGAGCCATATCTGTGACCTATGCCACAGCTTGCAGTAACACTGGATCCTTAATCCACTTAGCAACACCAGGGATTGAACCCACATCTTCATAGAGATAATGTCAGGTCCTTAACCTGCTGAGCCACAACAGGAACTCCTCATAGTTTCTTCTTTATGTCTTTGAATATAGAGTATCTTCTTTTGATAGATTCCAGTCTTTTTTTTGGTGGTCATTCAGCAGTTAGTTGTGATTTTGGTGTGCTTGTGAGAGGAGGTGAACTGAAGGTCCTCCTACTCTGCCATCTTGTGTCCTTTGATGTTACTGATCCTGAGATTACATTTGATAACCACTTACATAGTTATTGTAGGGATCATCATTGTGTTCCTAGCATCTAGCCAACGATTGGCATAGAGTTGACATTAAGTTCCTAAAATATCATTTGACTAAATGAAGGCTTATATATCAATGTACGTGAAAGCCTTTTCTATAAATGCTGGCTGTTAGTTTTTGGTTTTTTGTAAGCCTGAAAATGATGCTTTATCGGAATCTCCCCTTTAGTACAATACTAAATTATTTAACATTGCCTTGGATAGTAAATTTAGGAGCCACCCTCATTACATACACAGATGATACATTTTAGATTAAATTAGTAACACTTAATAGGACATAGAACAAAATTGATTTTAGTAAGTCCTCCAACATTTTTTTTTTATGGCTGTACCCACAGCATATGGAAGTTCCCAAGCCAGGGACTGAATCTGAGCCATAGCTGAGACCTATGCTGCAACTGCAGCAACACTGGATCTCTTAACCCACTGTACTAGGTTGGGAATCAAACCCATGCCTCTGTAGTGACCTGAGCCACTCCAGTCATGTTCTTAATCCACTGCACCACAGCAGGAACTCCCCAACATTTTTAACAGAGGCAAACATATTACAGTGACAAAAGAGTTATAAAGTATCTTCTTTAAGATAGATCATACTATTTTCACCTTCAAGAACTATCAATAATAGCATGATGACAGGGATTTATTAATAGAAGGTATTTAATGAACAAGTTAGGAAATCAGCTTTACAAACTTGACAGTAATTATGTTATTGGAGTATTATTTCCAATTTTGGTGCATTTTAAAGGGATTTTTGAAGAAAATAAAATGGAATAATCATGTGTGTGTTAGTATTTGCTAACTGTGGTTACAGATATAATTTCTATTTTAGCACATTCATTAAAGAAGTAGAAAGAAAAACTTGTTACTATAACAACAGATGACTCTCCTATTCTAGCAGCCATTTTGCAAATTCAAGTAATGAAGACTTGATAGGTGAATAATAGTTCAAAGCCATCAATACTGTAGAAACAACTTTGATGTGTTCAAGACCAGCTTCTGACTCCAGGTCTGCATTGTAGTGATTGATTTAAACACAATGGGATGACATTTTTTGTGTATATACTTACTAACAAGTAGACATTTTGAGATCAGAATTCTTAAATATAAATTTTTTTCAGATTTCTAAAGAAATATGTGTCTTAAGTTTTTGATTTTTTAATTATTTGGCCCTGTTTCTAAGTTTGAGGAATATTTTCAAGATATGCAACAAGATTTTCCTTGGAGTCTAATCTTTATGTAAGTTTTTCTTTTGTGAGCAGTTACATTTTTTTCTATTTTAATTCTTTGTACCTTGCTTCTCATTCTGATTAGACATATTATAGTTAGGTAGGCAAGTAAAATTATTCTGGTTTATGTGTTTAAGAAATAGTAAAATTTCCATAAAATAGAACACGATTGTCTCATAGTCATCAGAAAGTTGAAGATTTTTTTTTTTAAATAACAAACTTATTTTGCACAGCAATTAGGAAACAAGTAAACCAGTTTAGAGTAACTTCTGAAATGAAAAGTCAGTCAACTTAAGTCCGGTGCTGCATGAGTGCAGGAACCCTGCCTTATTCACTGCTGTGCTTCAGTGCCTGGAACATAATAATTGCCTCTGCAAAGTACTGAAGAGATAAATGATGAAAGACAACTGTGTTATGGTTTAACTGCACATTTGATTAGATGGTTGTTTGAAGTTCATTTAAAATGTGTTACCAAGTACATGTTACTTCACTTAGGGATGGATCATTTCTAATTCTTCATTAATTCATTTAGAAATATTTATGAGGGCCTTCTATGTACCTGTCAGATCTTTACTAGAGGCTGGAGATATAAAGGTGATAAAAAAAATAATGTGGCCATTGTAGTTATGTACCTTATAGTGGAGAAGTTGGATGGTATTTAGATAACACATTGAGCAAACTAAGGTGCATCTGTGATAAATGTGTATATGGTGCTTTGAGCAGGTAACCAGGCCAGAGAGTGCATTTTTAAAAATGTAATTCTAAGTTAAGATCTGAAAACATATAGGAGATATGTACCAGGGGTGTTAGAAAGAATGGTATGTAAAAATAGCTCTGGGACAAGAAAGACAACATAATGAAAGGCAGGGGTGGATGTGAAAGGAATGTTGCAGAATGAGGCTTTAAACATAGAGGCCAAGCCATCCAGGTCCTTTAGGTCATGTTAAGTATTAAAGATTTTATCCAAAGAGCAGTGCAAAGCCACTGCATAGTTATTTTGAATAAGATGACAGGAGACTATGCCATAGCCAGACATGCATCGGGAAAGTACAGTTGTTCCTTGATGTCCAAAGGTGCTCAAGTCTCTTATATAAAATGGTGTAATATTTGCATGTAAGCTACACATATTCTCTTGTATACTTTAAATCATCTCTAGATTACATGTAACACCTAATATAGTATAAATGCCAACAGGGACCTGATGTATATGTAGCACAGGGAACTCTACCCAGTATTCTGTGATAATCTAAATGGGAAAAGAATCTGAAAAACAGTGGATGTGTAACTGAATCAGTTTGTTGTACAGCAGAAATTATCACAACATTGTAAATCAACTGTACTTCAATAAAACTTTTAAAAATGCACAGAATAAATAAATGCCATGTAAATAGTTGCTGGCATGTGGAAAATTCAAGTTTTGCTTTTTGGAACTTTCTGGAATTTTTTCCCCCAGAATATTTTTTCATCAGCACTTGATTGAACCCACCCTTGATTAACTTTGGGAATATAGAGGGCCAGCTGTATTTGCTTGTTATTTCTTTGTTTGTGGAGAATTGATTGGAAGGGGGCCCAAATGGATGCAGTAGATTGCTTGAGAGTAGCAGTGTGAGAGATAATGATGTAGCTTGAACTAAACTGAGGGTGATAGCAATGGAAAGAAACCAAGTATCAAAAAATACATCTAAGAGAAAGAATCACTAGGATGTGGTGATGGATTGGATATAGGATTGTGAGAAAGGGAAGCTTAAGGAAGGATATTTTGACTTCTCGTTTTCAGAACTAGAATACCTTTCACTGAAATAAAAAACAATGGAATAGGTTTGGGGCAGAAGATTGAGTTGCTTTAGAACATGTTGAGTTTTGAGTATTCTGAGAAATCCAAGGGTAGATGTCAAGATCTAAGCGAGAAGTCTGCACAGTGATAGTAGAAGAAGCCATTCGTGTTCCCTAGGAAGATAGGATAGAGTAAGGAAAAGAGAAAAGCCAGGGCCTAGAGTTGAGCCTTGAAGAATTTCTGTATTTTGGAACAAATGATC
Source organism: Phacochoerus africanus (assembly GCF_016906955.1). Lineage (NCBI taxonomy): Eukaryota > Metazoa > Chordata > Mammalia > Artiodactyla > Suidae > Phacochoerus > Phacochoerus africanus. The sequence continues at coordinate 117,551,088 of NC_062545.1, read as the reverse complement.
AACAATGTTGACTACTACTGAGAGGTCAGGTTCTTGGGGAACCGAAAAAACTTTGCTGGATTTAACAGCACAGAAGTGACCTTGGTCATCAATGTTTGGTAGAGTGATAGGGAAGTTAAATTCAAGGAGGATGAAAAATGAATGCAGGTGAGGAGTGGGAGACAGTGGATGTGTATAATTTTTTAAGAAGCTAAGCTAGAGGGTAGAACAGGAGGGACAAAGAGAGATGGGTGGATTTTTTTAAATTGAATTAACTTACATACAATAAAATTCATATATTTTATATCTGTAATTTAGTGAGTTGGGGCTCTTAGACATCTGTGTAATCACCACTTCTGTCAATATATAGAATATTTTCATCATCCCTAAAAAGTTCCCTGTATTCCCTTTCCAAGTACTCTATCCTCCTCTTAAAGATCTCACTGGTTCTGATATTCTTGTTCTTGAATTTCATATGAAATTGCATAGAATGTACTCTTTTGTGACAGGCATAAAGTTGAGATTCACCCACATTGCAAGTTGTTTTTTTGTTCCCTTACTCAATCTTGCTAACCAGTTATCAGTTAATCTTTTCAAATTTGTGGGGTTTTTTTCCTATTGTTTGCTTTCTATCTTCCCTGAATTCTCTTTAACATAATTCTGTCTCTTTGCTTTGCTTTTTAATTCGCTCTTTTCACTTTCTGAAATTGAAGGCTTATTAGGTTGTTGATTTTTCAACTTTCTTTTCTAACACATTTAAAACCAATATTGCCCTCAAAATGATACTTCTGCTGTGTCTTAAAATTTTTTAAATTCGTATATCTTTAAATGCACATATTTTATTTCTATTTTTCATATTTATTTTGGTATAATTGACATAGAATAATCCCACACATATGTAAAGTGTAAAATTTGATGACTTGTGACTATGTGTATACCTATATAAAAATCATAATACAAATAATAAATATATCGCCCCCAAAATTTTCTTTGTGCCCCTTTAAAATCATGCCCTTCTCCCAACCCCTGTATCTCCAGATAACTTGTTTGCATTTTCTAGAATTTCATATTTTTTATTTATTTTTTCATATTTTTTAAAATGTGATTTCTTTCACTCAATGCAAATATTTTGAGCTTCTTTCCCATTATTTGCATGTGACAATGATAATTTTACACATGGTATAAATATTCCAAATTATACCACCTATTGATGAACACAAGGGTTGTTTTCACTTTTTGGCTATTACAATTAAGCCTTCATGAACATTCATATATGTCTTTGTGTGAACATGTGTTTTCATTTCTCTTGAGTAAATACCTAGGTGTCAATTTTATGGGTTGTATTTTACATGTATGCTCAGTTACCAAATTGTTTTCTAAAATGATTGTACCAATTTACATTTTCACCTGCACTGTATGAAATTTACATTTTCACCTGCACTGTATGAAATTTGCAGCTGTTTCATATCCTCACCAAAAGTTAACATGGTCAGTTTTTTATATTTTAGCTGTTCTAATAGGTGCCTAGTAGTATCTCATATTACGGTTTTAATTTGCACTAGTGATGTTGAGTGTATTCATATGCTTATTTGCCATCTTGATAACTTTCTTTAAAGTTTTATTGAGATATAATTGACATTTAAGTTTTATAGTGATTCTTTAAGTGTATAATTATGACTCATAAGTTTAAGGTGTACATAGCATGATGATTTGACTTATTTTGTGAAATAATTATAATAAGTTTAGTTAATATTCATCATATATATGATATATACACGTGTATATATACACATCATGAACATATATATTCATCATGTATATATTCATCACATACAGATACATACACTGTTTTTTTTTTTTTTTTTCCTGGTGATGAGAACTCTCAGGCTGTACTCTTAAAAACTTTCAAATCTGTCATATAACAGTGTTAACTCTGGTCATCAAGTTGTATATTACATACCTAGTACTATTTTATTTTATGGAAGGAAGTTTACACATTTTGACCACTTTCATCCAATTCCCTCCTCCCATCACTGCCTGCCCCTGGTAACCACAAATCTCATCTCCCTTTCTGTGAGTTTGTTTTTTCTGTGGGTTTTGTTATTGTTGTTTTAGATTCTACATATAAGTGAGATCATATGGTATTTGTCTTTCTCTATCTGACTTAATTTCACTTACCATAATGCCCTCAAGGCCCATCCATGATGTTGCAAATGCAGGATTTCCTTTTTTATGGCTAAATAACATTCCAGTGTGTGTGTGTATACACCACACTGGAATGTCATTGGACTTTTAGGTTGTTTCTATATCTTAGCTACTGTAAACAATACTATTGTGAACATTGGGTTGCAGATATTTCTTTGACACAGTGTTTTCATTTCTTTGGGGTATATTTCATTTCTTTGGGGTATATATCCAGTTCCACTTCTGGATATATGGTATTTCTATTTTTAATGTTTTGAGGTACCTCCAAACTGTTTTCCATGGTGGCCATACCAGTGTACAATACTCCCAACAGTACACAAGTTGTTCCCCCTTTCTCCACATCCTTACCATCACTTGTTAGCTCTGGTCTTTTTTATAATAGACATTCATACAGTTGTGAGGTGTTATCTCATTGTGATTTTACTTTGCATTTCCCTAAGGATAAGAGTGTTGTTGAGCACCATTTCATGTACCTGTTGGGAATTTGTAAATCTTCTTTGAAAAATTGTCGGGAGTTTCCATCATGGCTCAGTGGTTAACAAACCTAACAACCATGAGGTTGCAGGTTTGATCCCTGGCCTCGCTCAGTGGGCTAAGGATCCAGCATTGCCGTGAGCTGTGGTGTAGGTCACACATGTGGCTCGGATACTATGTTTCTGGGGCTCTGGTGTAGGCCAGTGGCTATAGCTCCGATTTGACTCCTAGCCTGGGAACCTCCATATGCTGCAGGTGTGGCCCTAGAAAAGACAAAAAGGACAAAAAAGAAAAAAGAAAGAAAATTGTCTCTTGACATCCTTTTCTCATTTTTAAATTGAGTATTGTTGAGTTGTATCAATTCTTTATATATATTTTGGATATTAACCCCTTCAGATAGATTTTTTTTTTCACATTCTGTGGATTGCCTTTTTACTTTGTTGATCGTTTGTTGTGCAAAAGATTTTTGGTTTGACATAGTCCTACTTGTTTATCATTTTGTAGCAGTGATTTAAGTGTCATGTTCAAAAAAAATCATTGCCAAGACATATGTCATGGAGCTTTTTCCCATGTTTTCTTCTAGGATTTTTATAGTTTCTAGTCTTACATGTAAATTTTTACTCCATTTTGAGTTCATTTTTGTGAGTGGTAATATAGGATTAGTTTCATTCTTTTACAACGTGCTATCAGATTTTCCCAGAACCATTAATAAGGAGATTTTCCTTTTCCCACTAAGTATTCTTGGCTCCTTTGTCAAATATTAGTTGATGGTACATGTTTGGGTTTGTTTCTGGGCTCTTGTATCTGTTCCATTGGTCTCTGTTGCTGATTTTATGCCAGTACCATACTATTTTGATTTCTGTAGCTTTATAATGTAGCTTGAAATCAGGAAGTATGATGCCTTCCACTTTGTTCTTTCTCAGTATTGTTTTGGCTATTTGAGGCCTTTTGTAATTCCATATAAATTCAGGTTTTTCTCTCTAATTTTGTTAAAATTGCCATTAGAATCTTGATAGGAAATGCATCTATAGGTGGATTTGGTGGTAATGACATGTAAAAACATTAATTCTTCCAATCTATGAACATAGAATACCTTTCCATTTATTTGTGCTTTCTTTGATTTCTTTCATCAATGTCTTAAAGTTTTCAGTATATAAGTCTTTCACATCATTCATTAAATTTATTTTACTTGATGTAATTATAAATAGGATTGTTTTCTTTTTCAGATAATTTGTTGTTAGTGTACAGAAACTCTATTTAATGCTAATTTTGTATCCTACACCTTTACTGAATTTGTTGATGAGAACTGACAGTTTGGGGATGGACTCTATAAATTTTATATGTATAAAATCATATCACCTGCAAATAGAGACAATTTTGCTTCTTCCTTTCCCATTCTGATGCATTTCATATTTCTTGCTTAATTTCTCTGGCTGGGATTTCTAGTACTATGTTAAGTAGGATTGGTTGGAGTGGGCACTTGTCTGGTCCCTGACCTTAGAGGAAAAGCTTTCAGTGATTGACAACTGAGTATGATTTTAACTGTGTGCTTGACATATGTTGCCTTTTTTTTTAATTAAGGTACATTCCTTCTAAATTTAATTTGTTAGAGTTTTTATCATGAATGTTAATTTTTGTCAAATGATTTTTCTGTGTCTATTGAGGTAATCCTGTGATGTTTTTCTTTCATTCATTAATAAATGTGATATATGACATTTATTCATTTGTAGATATTGAGCCATTCTTACCTCCCTAGGATAAATACCACTTGATCATGGTGTATGATATTTTTAATGTATTGTTCAATTTGCTAATATTTTGTTGAGGATTTTTGCATCTATGTTCATAAGTGATACCTGTAATTTTCTTATTTTTGTGGTATATTTATTTGGTTTTGATATCAGCATGATGCTGCTCTTGAAGAATGACTTAGGAAGCATTCCTTTCTCTTCAATTTTTTGGAATAGTTTGAGAAGGATAAGCATTAACACTTCTTTAAGTATTTGGTATAATTCATCTGTGAAGCCATTTGGTCTTGGACTTTTGTTTGGAGGGAGAATATTTTTTATTATTTTCTCTTAGTGGTAATTGGAGTCTGTTCTTATTTCATGTTTCTTCCTGATTCAGTCTTGGGAGATTGTACATTTCTAGGGATTTTTTCATTTCTTCTAGGTTGTCCATTTTATTGGTAATTATTCAGAGTAATCTCTTATGATCCTTTGTGTTTCTGTGTTGATTTTAACTTCATTTCTGATTATTTGGCCCCACTCTTTTTTTTCTTGATAAGTCTGGCTACAAGTTTATCAGTTTTGTGTATCTTTTCAAAGAAGCAGCTTTTACTTCCTTTGATCCATCCCCCCTTCCTCCTTTCTTTCCTTGCTTCTTTTTCTGTCCTCTCTTCTCTATTTCACTCATTTCTTCTCTAATTTCCTTCCACTAACTTTAGGTTTGTTTGTTCTTCTAATCCATTTAAGTGTGAGGTTAGATATTTTGAGACTTTTCTTGTTTTCTGAGGTAGGCCTATATCATTATAAACTTTCTTTTTGGAACTGCTTTTGCTGCATCCCAAAGATTCTGGATCATTGTGTTTTTGCTTTTGTCTCCATATCTTTTTTTTTTTAATTTCCTCCTTGATTTCTTCCATGACTCATTTGTTGTTCAGTAGCATATTGTTTAGCCTCCATGCAAGTTTTTTTTTTTTAATAGTTGATTTCTACTCTCATAGAGTTGTGGTCAGAGAAGTTTAGTATGATATAAATTTTCTAAAATATATTAAAACTTGTTTTGTGGCTTAGTATGTGATCTATTCTGGAGAATGTTCCATGTGCCCTTGAAAAAAATGTGTGTGTATTATGCTGCTTTTGGATGGGATGTTTTCTCTATATCTATTAAGTATATCTGATCTAATATGTTTAAGGCCTATGTTTCTGTATTGATTTTCTGTCTCGATGATCTGCCTATTTATGTAAGTGGGGTGTTAAAGCCCCCTACTATTGTGTTACTGTTAATATCTTTATTTATATTTGGTAGTATTTGCTATATGTGTTTAAGTGTTCCAGTTTGTGTGCATAAGTTATTTACAAGTGTTATATATTCTTGCATCAATCCTTTTATCATTATTTAATGTCCTTCTTTATCTCTTGTTACAGACTTTGTTTTCTATCCCCTCAGTTTCAATCTATTTGTATTTAGATCTGAAGTGAATCTTTTGTAGGCAGCATGTATATAGATCTTGGTTTTGTATCCAGCCAGACAGCCACTCATTGTCTTTTGATTGGAACATTAAGTACACTTCCACTTAAAGTACTTATTGATAAGTGTTTACTTATTGCCATTTTAAAAATTGTTTTGGAGATGTGTTTATAGTTCTTCATTGTTCCTTTCCTCTTTTCACTTGTGATGGCTATCTTAATGCTATATTTGGATTCCTTTATCTTTGTGTGTGTGTATCTATTAGAGATTTTTAGCTTGTGGGTATCATGAGATATACAGCAACATATACAGGTGATTGTTTTAAGTTGATGATGTCTTAAGTTTGAACATATTGTAAAAACCCTAGAGATGAGCAACATGCCCAATAAACTGTTCACAGTAATGACCATAAAAATGCTCCATACTAGGAAGAAGAATGGGTGAACACAGAATTTTAACAAGGAGTTAGAAAACATAAAGAACCAAACAGAGCTAAAAATGGAGTAACAAAAAAACACTAGAAGGAATCAAGATTAGATTGGATAATAGGAATGGATCAGTAAACTGAAAGTCATAGTAGTGTAAATCACCCATGTTGAAGAGAAAAAAGAAACCAGAATTTTAAAAAATGAATGCAATTTTAAGACATCACTTGGAAAACATCAAGCATGATAATATTCACATTATAGAGGCCTCAGAAGGAGAAAGGAGACAGATAGAGGCATACCAAACATGGGAAAAGAAACAGATATCCAGGTCCAGGAAGAACAGAGAGTCCCAAATAAGAGCAGCCCAAAGAGGTCCACACCAAGATCCATTATAGTTAAAATAGCAAAAATTAAAAACAAAGAGAATATTAAGAGCCCCAAGGGAGAAGCAACTAGTTATGTATAAGGGAACTCTCATAAGATTGTTAGCAGACTTTCAGCAGAAACCTTACTGGCCAGAAGGGAGTGGTCCAATATTTTAATATGATGAAAGCAAAAAACCTGCACAGCCATGAATACTCTACCCAGCAAGGGTATAATTCAGACTTAAAGGAGAGAAAAGGAACTTTACAGACAAGCAAAACCTAAGAGTTCAACAGCACTAAACCAGTTTCCCAGTAAATGTTATAGGGACTTCTCTAAATGAAAAAGAAAAGGCCACAGCTAGAAATAGGAAAACTACAAGAGGAAAAATCTCATTGGTAAATACAAACATACAGTAAAGGTAGTATATCAACCAATTATACAGCTAATATAAAGGTTAAAAGACAAAAGTAGTAAAATCATCTATAGTCATCATAAGTAGTTAAGGTTTACACAAAACAAAAAGATGTAAAATATGATGTCAAAAACATTAAACTTGGGGAAGGAGGAGTAAAAATGCAGAGATCTTTAATGTAGGTATTTTTTATGCACTTCCCTCTTAAAACTGCTCTCACTACATACCTCCTGTAAGTTTTGGTATATTGTGCCTCCATTTTCATATGTTTCAAGATTTTTTCCTCTTTGATTTCTTCTTTCATTTATTGGTTGTTCAGGAGAGTCTTGATATCTTCTTTGGTTAAGTATCTTCTTTGGTTAAGTTTTTATTTCCTTAGTTCATTTTTAGGAATTTAGTTGACTTGTTACTATAACTGAGTTATAAGAGTTCTTGATATATCCTAACTACAAGTCTTTTGTCAGATACCTGTTTTGCAAATATCCTATCCCTTGCCTTGTATTTTTATAATAGTTTTTTTTTTAAAGAGCAATGTTTTAACTTTTGATGAAGTCTAATCTCTTGTTTTTCTTCTTTTATAGTTTGTGCTTTTTGTATCCTAATTAAGAATTCTTTGCTAGGAGTTCCTGTTGTGGTTCAGCAGGTTAAAAACCCAACTAATATCCATGAGGATGTGGGTTTGATCCCTGGCCCCATTCAGGGGGTAAAGGATCCAGCATTGCTGCAAGCTGAGGTTTAGGTTGCAGATGTGGCTCAGATCTGGCATTGCTGTGGTGTAGGTTGGTAGCTGCAGTTCCACTTCAACCCCAGCCTGGGAACTTATGCATGCCACAGATGTGGCTGTAAAGGGGGAAAAAAAGAGAATTATTTTCTAGACCTAAGGGGTCACTAAGAGTTGTTCTAAGGTTTTCTTGCAGAAGTTGCATAATTTGAGCTTTTATGTTTTCATGAGTTTTTGTGCATGATATAAGGGTCAAGGTTCATTGTTGAATATGTACAGTACTATTTGTTGAGAAGATTATCCTTTCATTATTGAATTGCTTTGCCACCTTTGTTGAAAATTAGTTGCCCAGATAGGGGTGGATCTATTTCTGGAATCTCTGTTCTGTTCCATCAATGTGTATCCTCTCCTCATGTTAATGCATTGTCTTGATTAGTATACTTTTATAATAAATCTTGAAATCATGTAATTTCTTTTAATTGGTGTTGACAGTAGCTTGTCTTTTCCATCCATTTATTTGTAACTCCTTTTTATCTTGTTGTAGGCAGCATGTAGTTGAATTTTCCTGTTGTTTTAAGCCAATCTGACAATCTCTTATTTTTTAATTAGGAGGCTTAGACCATTACATTTAATGTGATTATTAATAATGGTTGAGTTTAACTCAATCAAGTTGCTATTTGTTTTTTATTCATACATATTCAGGTTCTTTCTTCCCCTTTATTTTCTTTCTCCTCTTGAATATTTTTAATGATTTTATCTCCTTTATTGTTTTTATCTACATTTTTTGTTACACTATCATTTATCAGATACATCTTTAACTTAGCATTGTCTACCTTTAAGTAACAGCATTTTATGAATAGTGTATAAAACTTTCAGCAGTATATTTCTCTTCTGCCCTTTTTGCTACTGTTGTCATACATTTTACTTTCAAATTCCCTACTACATTGTTACTCTTTTTGCTTTAAAGAGTTAATGAACTTTCTAAATTAAAAGGAAGGAAGGAAGGAAGGAAGGAAAGAGAAAGAAAGGAAGGAAGGAAGGAAGGAAGGAAAATAAAAGAAAGAAAGAAGGAAAGAAAGAAAGAAAACAACCTTGTGGAGTTCCTTTCTGGCTCAGTGAGTTAAAGATCTGGCATTGTCCCTGCTGCAGCTTGGGTTGCTGCAGTGGCACAGGTTTGATCCCTGGCCCAGTAACATATACATGCTGAGGAGCTCAGCCAAAACAAACAAAAACAACAAAACCCTTTGTATTTTATTACACATAAAATTTACCCTGATTTTTGAGGTGTACAAGTTCAGTTGTGTTACATATATTCACATTGTTGCGTAACCAAACTACAGAACTCTTTGTTCATCTTCCAAAAACTGAAAGCCTGTGTCCAATAAAAAAAAAAAATAACTCCCCATTCCCCTTTCTCTGACCCCTGGCAACCACAATTCTGTCTCTGATTTTGACCACTCCAGGTAGTACCTAATATAAGTAGAATCATATACTATTTGTCTCTTCGTAATTAGTTTTTTTTCACTCAGCAAATGTCCTCAAATTCTATCCATGTTATAGCGTATGTCAGAATTTCATTCATTTTTAAGAGGCCATGTTTTCCTATAGTGAATGGTCTTGACATCCTTGTGAAAAATCATTCGACTTTATATGCAGGGTTTTATTTGGGGGCTCTTTATACCATTGGTATTTATGATCTTTATGTTGGTATTAAACCATTTTGATTACTATAGATGTGTAATAAGTTTTGAAATCAGGAACTTGGTTACTTTTATTCCAAAGTAGTTGATTCTTTTTTGGTGGTATTATTAGTAGTTATTTCTTAATTTCTTTTTAGCAATGTTCATTAGTAGTATATAGAAACAACTGATTTTTTGGTGTTATTTCTATATCCTACAACTTCTCCAAATTAATTTATTCTGACAGTTTTCTTATAGAATTTATAGGCTTTTCTACATACAAGATAATGTCATCTGTGAACAGAGATAATCTCCCTTTTACTTTTTAATTTGGATGCCTTTTATTTTTCTTCAATAGCTGCTCTGGCCAGAACTTCCAGTAGGGTGACTAAAAGTGACAAAAATGAGCATCCTTGTCTTGTCTCTAATCCTAGAGGGAAAGCCTTCAGTCTTTTAGCATTGAGTTTGCTGTTAGCCGTGGGCTTTTCATGTATGTCTGTTATGTTGAAGTAGAATCCTTCTGTTCCTTGTTTGTTAAGTAGTTTTATCATAAAAATATGTTGCATCCTGTTAGATGTTTTTCTGCATTAATTAAGAGGATCGTCCCTTCATTCTGTTAATGTGGGGTGTTAAGTGATTGATTTTCATAGGTATTCTTGCATTTCAAGAATAAATCCCTTTTGGCCATTGTGTATAATCCTCCTCATGTGCTGTGAAATTGTTTGCTATTATTTTGTTGAGGATTTTTGCATCAGTACTTCTCAAGGATATTAGTTTGAATTTTCTTAGAGTGTCTAAGGCTTTAAGTATCAAGTTAATGCTGACCTCAGAAATTGATTTGGAAATTATCTGTCCTCTTCAGTTTTGGGAGAGAAACTTTAAGATGATTAGTGTTAATTCTTCTTTAAACCTTTGGTTAAATTCACTAGTGAAGCCATATGGTCTGGGATTTTTCTTTTTTTTTTTCTTTTTTTTTTTTTGTTGTTGTTGTTGTTGTTGCTATTTCTTGGGCCACTCCCACGGCATATGGAGGTTCCCAGGCTAGGGGTTGAATCGGAGCTGTAGCCACCGGCCTACGCCAGAGCCACAGCAACGCGGGATCCGAGCCGCGTCTGCAACCTACACCACAGCTCACGGCAACGCCGGATCCTTAACCCACTGAGCAAGGGCAGGGACCGAACCCGCAACCTCATGGTTCCTAGTCGGATTCGTTAACCACTGCGCCATGACGGGAACTCCTGGGATTTTTCTTTGTTGGGAGATTGTTGATTATTCCTTCAATCTCCTTACTAGTTATAGGTCTATCTAGATTTCTTATTTCTTCATTATTCAGTTTTGGTAGATTGTGATACTCTGGGAATTCATCTGTTATCCAGTTTTTTGGTGTACAATTTTTCATAGTGTTCTCTTACAACCTTTTCTATTTCTGTGGTATTTGTTGTAAGATATTTTCTTCCATCTATTATTTTATTTCTATAAAATCAGTTGCAATGTCCCCTCTTCCATTCCCAATATTTGTTATTTGAGTCCTCATTCTCTTAGTCTAGCTAAAGTTTTGTCAATTTTGGTGATCTTTTCAAAGAACTCTTGGTTTCACTGATTTTTCTGTACTGTTTTTCTATCTTCTGTTTCATTGACTCTGCTCTATTCTTTATTATCTCCTATTTTCAACTAGCTTTGGGTTTAGTTCTTTTTTCTAATTAAGTTGTAAAGTTATTGATTTTACACCTTCCTTCCTTTTTAATGTAAATATACATAGCTTTAAGTTTCCTTTAGCACTACTTTGACTGCATCCCTTACATTTGGGTGTGTTGTGTTTTCATTATCATTCGCCTGAAGATCTTTTCTCACTTATATGTTGATTTCTTCTTTAACTCATTGAATATTTGAGTATGTTCATTTCCTCTAAATTTTTGGATTTTCCTATTTTCCTAATGCTCCTGATTTCTAGTTACATTTCACTATAAATAGGAAACATACTTTGTATGACATTAGTCCTTAAATTTACTAACACCTGTTTTGGGGCCTAATATATGATCTGTTCTGGATAAGTCTTTTGGGTCTAGTTGGTCTACAACATTGCTCAAGTACTTTTCCCTTATTGCCCTCTGTCTGGTGGTTCTTCTGTCTTTATTCATTATTGTAAATAGGGTATTGAGGTCTCTTACTGTACTGTGAGCTGTCTACTTTTCCTACCATTTCTGTCAATGTTTAAGTCATATATTTAGTAGCTCTGAGGTTTGGTGCATATATAAGTGCTATAGCTCCTTGGTGAGCTGGCCTTTTATTGTTATGAAATGTCCTTGTTTCTTTTAATGGTTTTGACTTAAATGCTGTTTTGTCTGACACTATTATAGCCACCCCATTCTCTTTTGGTTACTGTTTTCATAGAGTATCTTTTGCCATTCCATCATTTTCAATCTCTGTGTACCATTAGAGCTAAAGTGAGTCTCTTGTAGACAAAATATAGTTACATCTTTTTTAATCCATTCTTCCTATTTATGAGTTTAGTCTATTTATGTTTCAACCTATAACTGATAGGAACTTCTTATTGCCATTTTGTTAATTGTTTTTGCCTTAAAGCCTTTTTGTCCCTCATTTAAATGTCTTCATTTCCTAAAAGTTTCAGTCCTGGTGCTTTTCCAGGCCTTAGGTATTAGGTTTTATTCCTCTGCCCATAATCTCTTCATCATTGGTCCTCATGGTTTTGCAGACCCCTTGCAGCTTCATGGATACTAGTCAGGTTCATTATCACTGAACCACAATGGGAACTTGCCCAATTTTTTTTTTTTTTTGAGGCTTAGCTGATTTACAGTATTAATTTCAGGTGTACAGCATAGTGATTAAAAATTTTTATGAACTATAAAGTTATTTTAAAATAACTGTCTATATTCCCTGTTCTGTACAATATACCTTTGTAGCTTATTTTATAATAGTACCTCATACATCTAAATTCCCTATTTTATAACCCCCTTCCCTCTCTCTACTGGCACAGTGTCTCATTGTTGGTACCAGCCTTCTGGTGGGTGGATTGAGTCCTGGCATAGCAGACTGCAGGGCTGTGTTGATGCTGGGCTGGTGTCTGCCGACTGACGCATGGAGCTGGAGCCCAGGGTCTCTGGCTCCAAAGCCCTGGGGATCCCAGGACAAGTGCCTGTGTACTTGTGAGTGGGGCAGGGTCTTGGGCCCTCTGATGGGCAAGGCCATGTTCCAGGCTCATAGGATTTTAAAGTAACCTGCTTGCTGGTGGTGGTTGGGTGGTGTCCCCACCCAGCTAGTTGCTTGACCTGAGGCTTCCCCAAAGTACTGGTGCTAACAGGCTGGTGGGTGGGGCCATGTCCAGATGCTAATAAGCTAGAAGAGGAGTCTGAAATAGTGCTTCCCAGCACCAGTGTCCACCTGGTAGAATGGGTTCACAAAAATGGCTGCTGCCAATGTCTGTGTCCCTAGGATAAGCTTCAGTGGATTCTTGCCTCTTAGGGATCAGCAGGTGTGTCTGACCCTGGCTCCTTTCAAAAACCACTGCTTCTTCCATGACTTCTGGAGCATGTGAGATTTTATGTGCACTCTGTAAGAGTGGAATTTCTATTTCCCATACCCCTCTGGGTCTCCTGAAAGTAAGCCCCATTGGCCTTCAAAGCCAGATCTTCTGCGGTCTTTTCTACCCTGTACAGGATCCCCCAGGCTGAGTCCAGTGTGAGGCTTAGACCCACTGCTCCTTGGGAAGAACCTCTGTAATTGTAATTATCCTCCCATCTGTGGGTCACCCATTCTGGGGTATTGGTCTTGACACATGGCACCGCTGCTCCTTCTACTTATCTTGCGGTTCCTTCTTTAGAGAAGATCTTTTCTGTTAGAATACTCTGTAAGTAGTTTTAATTTTGGTATACCCATGGTGGGAGGTAAACTCAGGGTCTTTCTACTCTGCCATCTTAGCAAAAAAACAAAGTCATCCCCCATTATCTTTTAAAGAGAATTTTTAAAGAAAAACTCTACTAATACCACATTTCTATTTCTGATACTTTTTTTTCTTTTTTATGTGTGAATATATAGTTTCCTTCTGATATCATTTTCCTTTGGCATGAAAGACTTATTTTTAACATTTTTTCCAAGTACAAGATCTTCCTGAACTTTATATAACTTCTACTAACCTATCTTAAAGTTCACTGGCTCTTTTTCTCCATTGTCCAAGTTGCCGCAGAGCTCATCTTACTTTTACCAGGATTACAGACTTGGTAATCTATAATTTCCATAGGCAGTGGCTGAATTTTTTGCTCAGTTCTTTGCCTTTTATGGTTCCTAGGAGTCTCACCATGCAAATACTATTTAAATGTCTGCCATGTATTTGAGGGAACTATGTGGGAAGATTTTGATGATCTCCTACCTTAAAATTTCTACCATCATAGTAGCCCTGCAGTATAATTCCTCAGCCCAGTAAGACTACTGCTTTTTGCTTTAAATCTATCCCCTGTCAACCCATGAACTGAAAGGTGCTCTCAGAAGCAAGCTGAAGATGGATCTTCAACTAGTATGCTTCTGTTCTTTCAAGGATCATAACCACCTCCAATTTCTGTTTACTACTGATTACTCACTTCTGCCCTCAAATGTAAATTACTTTGGCATTATTAGAAATTTAGCATTATTAGAAATTAGTTAAAATGTTTTTTAAAACCTTTTTAAAAATGCTTCAGGTGTGAGCATCATTAAAAGTTATAAAAATTATAGTAATTTAATAATGCAAAAACTAAATAGTTTTTATTGCTGATGTGATCATTTTTTCCATCAAAGTACTATAAAGAATACATAGAATTTTTTTCTTTTGCAGGATATAGCAAATGAAGAACACAAAAAAATCGAAGTGTTAAAATCAGAAAACAAGAAGCTAGAAAAGCAAAAAGGAGAATTAATGATAGGGTTCAAGAAACAATTAAAATTAGTTGATGTTTTAAAAAGGCAGAAGGTGAGTTTATCCTAAAAAACAAAGTTAAAATAAATAATAGATATTATATTTGGACATTTCTACTTAGATATTATATTTGAACATTTCTACTAAGATATTTAGTATTTCAACTTTAAGTATGTTTTTTATTTTGACATGCTTAGTCACAAAAATTTATCTACACTTAGATGAAGATGAATTAGTAATGTGGAAATAGGACTTACATACAGTACAGATACTCCCTAACTAAAGAAAATACCATATATAAAAGTAACTATTATCTTCAGGGATCAGTTTACCTCTTTAAACCTTGAAGAGTGAAAACTGATTCCAAACCATCACTATAGGAGTTACCTAGCGGTAAGAGGACTCAATCCATGGTTCTGCCATTCTTTTTTGTAGAGGTGACAAATCATAACATTATTAAATTGTTCTCTCAACAGATTGATACAATACTACTAGTGGACAAAGGCTTTTAGAGGTTGACCACTGTATGTAATTACTACTTTAAGTATCATGCTTATTGGAATTAACATTACACATTCTTACAACGAAACTTATAATCTGATAGCATATTACACATTTCACAAATTTCCTGGTTCTGGGGTCTACTCTTATACCAAATTAGACGATGCTATGTTTTTAAAACACAGATGCATATTGAAGCTGCCAGGATGCTGTCTTTCACCGAAGAGGAATTTATGAAGGCACTTGAATGGGGAAATTGATAAGTGATTGACTTTTTAACCTAAAGTGCATGGTATATAAAGTGCAAAACATACTCTTTAACTTAAGTTGTAATAGTTTGAATTGCCTTTATAGGTAATGAAGATATTCGATAACAAAATCAAAATAATTCCAAATTCCCTATTTAGATTTGGGGATATAAAGTTGATAGCTAATTATCAGAAAATAGAAATATTTTGTAAAATAAAGCAATAGGAATCTAACTTTTGATTCTGTTGTCTTTCTTATGACCTTCTAGCATTTTTTTCAGCTACACTGAATATTTAGCTCTAGTTTATAAATGATGTTTATCTGAGACAAAACCAGTACTTTGAAATTCCTCACTCCTTACTTTTCTCTCTCCTATAGTAGACAGAAAAAGATTTTTCCTGGCCAACTCAGGGCGGTTAAGTTCCTAAACACAAACGTAGGTAGAAGTGGACTGGAGAAGTTAGTCTTCTGAGTTTGGCCTATGATATATTTATCTATATATTGAGTGTGGTGTAGCACTCACATCTTGAAATTACCATACAAAAACAATAGTGTAATAAAAAGCAATTAACTTTGCAATTAATTCTGCAGTTTAAAAATATTCAGTAATTTAGTTTTTATCAGAAAACAAATGTTTTCTTACAGGTAAAATTGTTTATAAATGATGAAATACAGATGTTTTAGAAAATCGAAAGACAGTGGGTTCCTGTGCTCACTGAACTGTAAAACAAAAGTTACACTGACATCTAGTGGTAACATACAAATAAGAATCCAGATTTTACCAAATGATATCACTTATGTTCACAGATTTCACTCCTTTTTCCGATATGCTTTTCTGAATTCTTCACCAAGCATATCAATATCATCCACTTTTTTGAATACTCCCTACAAGAAAAATATTTTGTGGGTTACTTTGAATGCCAGAATATTTCACTAAATGTTTGTAAGACTAACAGATAAACAGACCTGAAATTTGTCTTCAGAATAATGAAATCTATTTCATATACTTATGAACTTTTTTCCCTGAAATTATGACTTTATAAACATATATACTGAATATTCTTAGAATGACCTGATTTCCTGATTTATCAGATCCTGTGTTAAAACTTTTCATAAAAATCTGGGCTCTTCTGCTTTATTTACTACAAGTACTACTTACTGCCTTGATGGGCTGAATGGGAATTAATTTAACCCATACTGTACCCTCTACCATTGTTTTGAAAGAACCCTACAGTATGATATGAAGGAGGTCAGGGTGAAGAGACAAAGCTTTGCCAGATTCATGCATGGCACTGGCTCCTGCCTCAGTTCTGTGTCTAATCAGCAAACATTCATTCTTGCAGGAAAGAATCCAGGTTTGGAGTTAAGCCAACTAATTGTAATCCCTTTAACATAAAATTAAACATTAACTTATTATCTAAAGAACCCAAAGAATAATTTAGATCATTTGGAGCCATTAGGATCTAAGGGATAAAATCATTTTAGTTTTATTGTCAGGCTCTCCTGTTCCTACAGTTATTCTGCTACACAAATATCTAAATCCCAAGACTTGGCCTGAATTTATAGTCTATTTTATTAAATTTATCAATTCCATATGGCATTTGTCATTAATACATCATTTAGTATTCACTAATCCTAATTAATTAGACTCTAAATTCCTAGGTAATAATTACATTTCTCTTCTTACTTTGCACTGGACTAAACAAAATATAAACTTGATTCTTTTGATTGAATAAAGTATCAAATGGCATAATTTGTATATCTGAAGGATGGAAATTTTATTTACAGGAGTCCAGATGTTTATGTGGCCTGTAAAACTCAGTTGTTATTTTTATAGTCATAATGTCTTTCAGATATACATGAAAATTTGTCATCTTCTGGAAGTGTTTTTAAAAACCAAGGTTACCTAGTTAAAATGTAACCTCTTATTACAAAGCAGGTCTGGCTCTCAGACTCAGTTCAAGTATGTATCTGTTACTAGTATTACCCATTACATGGTTTTCCTGTATAACATGAGCTTTGGTATACAGAGGATCAAAATTGCTTTAGTTTGAGATCTCCTACACTAAAGGAGGAGAAAGAACATTTAAAATTTCAATTCAGTAATTCCAACTCATACTGAAACTATGCCAAGATAAGTTCTCTCATTTTGGAAATACTCAATTACTATTCCACATGCCACTGCTGCTTTGTAACTACAAGAAGTGAGTGAAACCCAGGCCCTCTGAAATCCTAATACCATGATTTCCCCCCCCACTATTAGGGGTTATGAATTAAATCTCAACTTACTTTAGGGAGATATCCTAGTAGTTTTGTAGCATGTTCTTTAAGAAGTTTTAGTCTTTCTTCTTCAATAATTTCATTAACACATCCTTGTCTTCTTTGCTGCAACTGCCATTCCTCCAGTTCACGTTGCTAGAGATGTAAAAATTTTTTTCTTGTCACAAAACAATCTTTTAAGAATTTGTCAAAAGTACTTTTGCAGTAAATTAGGTAAAACTGGTAGATGTGAGATAATATATATGTTACATTATATACACACACACAGTCATATTTTCATGATAGTCTCTTCATTACCATAGAAAAAAGGTTCAAAGAAGTCATTTCCTAATTAACTCAACTATTTATTGAGTGCCTCCAGGATTTTTCAACTTGCATGTTTGATTTCAAACTCAATATGACAAACTCAAAACTCCAACTCAAAACATAACAGCACGCACTTGTATTCCTTGAGTGTCTCATATTTGAAATCTTGAGAGTTATTTTGACATCTTCCTTCCCTCTATCCTATATGTTCAAAAAAAATCATTACAAGTTTCATCTGTTATTTCTTTAAAATATTTAAACTTTTCCCTTTCTCTCTCCTTCCATTGCTCTGTTAACCTATTCATACGTCCTCATCACTTCACTCTTAAATTACTATCTCCTATTAAAAATCACAATAAAACCAGTTTCTATCAATGCAAACTCCTCTACGTATCATTTAGATTTTTCCATGTGATACAATTCTGTATGCTGCCAACTTAGAATAGCCTTCCTCTGTCTTCTTTTATTCATCTTTTATGTATTTCCAGATAAACCACATAGTTTTGCCATAAATGTATTGCATAATTAGTAAATTATACAACATTCTACAAATGTTTACACTGTACATTTAAGAAACATATTCTTGGAGCTCCCACTGTTGCACAATGGAATTGGTAGGCATCTTCAGAGTGCTTTGATCCCCAGCCTGGCACAGTGGGGTCATGGATCCAGCATTGCCATAGCTGTGGCTTAGGTCACAGCTGTACCTGGGATCTGATGCCTGGTCTGGGAGCTCCATATGCCACAAGGTGGCCAAAAAAGAAGAGAAAGAAAAGTATTCTCAGTAAAGTGTTAAATATAATTGAATCTTTTGGTTATCTGTGTCTTATTTTCTTCTGCTAGATTAGAAGCTACCACAATGAGCTTTTGTTTGTTTTGGTTCCCTCACCAACACTCAGCAGAATGCTTAACAGATCACTATCTGTTAGATTACAAGAATATCTTGGGGTTTCTTTTTGTCTTCCCATGCAGGAAAAGATCAGCATTGTGATGTTAATTTATTAATCCCAGCTCTGCCACTTACTTGCTGTGAAATCTTAGACAATAATCTTTCTATGCCTCAGTTTCCACATCTTTAGAATGGGGGTAGTAATGATACCTAACTCACAGGGTTCAAAGTTAAAAGTTATTACTTTGCTTGTTATGAGCATAGAATAGTAAATGACATATGAAAGTGCTCAATAAATGTTAATTATTTTTACCACTTGTAATTACTACTTAAAATATTTATGATATGCCTAATCTATTTTTTTTCATATTTAGAGCTCTTTATCTTTTCAAAACACTTATTATCTCATTTGGTTCTTAAAGTATTAATTCAGTTTTATGAGTGAAACATAAATAGACAAATCAATGTGTCCAAAGTCACAGACCTAGTCCAATCAGAACTACAGCTACTGGCCTGTGTCACAGCCACAGCAACCCAGGATCTGAGCCGTGTCTGCAACCTATACCACAGCTCACAGCAATGATGGATCCCTGACCCACTGAGCAAGGCCAGGGATCAAACCTCATGGATACTAGTTGGATTCATTTCTGCTGCGCCACAATGGGAACTCCCCCTCACCAACTCTTAAATCCACATTTCTAATTAAGAAATCTTACCCTGGGCCTCAGAATCATTGTGGACAAAATGGGATTATATTCCCCCTCAAAATCTGTTTTTCTTTATAGATACTCTTTCTGTAAAACATCACCACTCACTCACTGAAGACAAGTACATAATAGCATTATTTATTAGTAATAGCCTAGTTTTCTTCTCAACTCTCCAAGCCTTATTGGTCACCAACCCCCATAAATTCTATCTTCCTAACATCTCACAGATGGATCCTTCTCCATTCACATGGGCTTTCACCACCTATCACTGGGATAACTGTAATAATAATAACTTCCTTAATGAGCTTCCTGTCTCCAGTCCTACCCCTCACATCTGTCCTTGAGTCATCTTTCAAAGTGCAGATATTATGTAGCTTTCTTAATTACTCAGTGGGTCCCCTTGGATAAAGTCCACCTTCTTTAAAATGGGAGCCAGGGCATACATGGTCTGTCTCCTCTCAGCCATACCAAGATGTCCAGATTGGTATCAATGCATGCATTTGATATATCTTTATAATCATTGTTTTTATGTATTTTTTCTCAACCAAAACCTCACAGATGACATGGACTTAGTCATATTTATCTTTATGTTCTCAACACCACCTAATGTCTAACACATAGAAAGCATCAATTGGTACAGCCACTATGGAGAACAGTTTGGAGATACCTTAGAAATCTATACATAGAACTTCCATATGACCCCGCAATCCCACTCTTGGGCATCTATCCGGACAAAACTCTACTTAAAAGAGACACGTGCACCCGCATGTTCATTGCAGCACTATTCACAATAGCCAGGACATGGAAACAACCCACATGTCCATCGACAGATGACTGGATTCGGAAGAGGTGGTATGTATACACAATGGAATACTACTCAGCTGTAAAAAAGAATGACATCATGCCATTTGCAGCAACATGGATGGAGCTAGAGAACCTCATACTGAGTGAAATGAGCCAGAAAGACAAAGACAAATACCATAGGATATCACTTATAACTGGAATCTAATATCCAGCACAAATGAACATCTCCTCAGAAAAGAAAATCATGGACTTGGAGAAGAGACTTGTGGCTGCCTGATGGGAGGGGGAGGGAGTGGGAGGGATCGGGAGCTTGGGCTTATCAGACACAATTTAGAATAGATTTACAAGGAGATCCTGCTGAATAGCATTGAGAACTTTGTCTAGATACTCATGTTGCAACAGAAGAAAGGCTGGGGGAAAAATGTAATTGTAATGTATACATGTAAGGATAACCTGACCCCCTTGCTGTACAGTGGGAAAAAAATAATAAATAATTTAAAAAAAAAGAAAGCATCAATAAATATTTTCTAGATGCATCAATTAACATTTAGTAAGAAAATTTATCATATGATTAGTAAATGGATATATTACATCTAGCACATAAACAAATCTCAGTTACATGTTTAGTGGATAAAGAGATGAGCTGGTTGCTATTCAATGATAATTACCAAAATAAAAAAATTAAAAAAAAAAGCCCAAAGTACTTTTTCTTACTTTGTCTGCAAGGAACTGGTTGCGACGCTCTTCAATAAGTTTTTCCACAGCCTTCTTGTGTTCCAGTTGCTTCATTCTTTGTTTCTGAGCATTCATTAATTCTATTCGATCATCCTCAGCATATTTCGCTAGCATAGCTTTTCGAAAGATCTCCTCTTCCTCTTTTGCAGCCTGTAGTACTAGTTCCTTCAAGGCCATTTGTTCCATAAAATTTTGCTTCAATTCCTTTTGCTTTCTCAATTTCTTTTCGGCTTCTTCCTAAACAACATTTCATATAAAGTTAATTCAGTAATTGTTTCTTTACATCAGTTTATAAAGATAGGGTAAGACAGATTGATTAAGCTTAGTGTTAAAATATGAAGTAAAACTGAAAAATTAAGCCTTTTCAGGGTAACACTTTGCCCCATCCTTTAAAAATGTTAAAGTACTTGTTACCTTTGGATTGTATATTATTTTTTAATTTCATTTTACAGTGTTCTGTCAGTTTCTGTAGAGCAAAGGGACCCAATTATACATATACATATATTCTCTTTTTCACATCATCCTCCATCATTTTCCATCACAAGTGATCAGATATAGCTCCTTGGGCTATACAGCAGAATCTCATTGCTTATCCATTCCAAATGCAGTAGTTTGCCTCTACTAACCCCAAACTCCCAGTTCCTCCCACTCCCTCCTCCTCCCTCTTGGCAATCACAAAACTGTTCTCCATGTCCATAAGTTTGTTTCTTTTCTGTAGATAGGTTCATTTGTGCCATATGTTAGATTCCAGATATAAGTGATATCAACATGGTGTTTGTCTTTATCCTTCTGACTTACTTCACTTAGTATGAGAGTCTCTAGTTCCATCCGTGTTGCTGCAAATAGCATTATTTTGTTCTTTTTTATGGCTGAGTAGTATTCCATTTTGTATATGTACCACATCGTCTTAATCCATTCATCATTATTATTATTTTAAATTTTAATATATATTTACCATCTTGTTTCTATAGTCAAAATTAATACTAACTTTGAAAAGACCTAATATAAAAATTTTTGCATATATGAGCTTATAAAATCTGTAGTCTGTATAATTCGTACCAACTATGGATTATGCTAGAATCTTGCCTTAAACTTGGGCAGATCATTGATAAAAATTTTTCAGAAAAATAATCTAGCAATGTCAATCAGAAGTAATTCAGGGAAATTCAAATTTACTTAAAGCAGTTGAAGTCTTTTCCTACAAGTTTTAATGTTCCTAACATTTTGTTAGGGAAGATTTAAAAAAATATAAAGAATTTTGGAGTTCCTGTCGGTGCAGTGGCAACAGATCCAACTAGGGACCATGAGGTTGCAGGTTTGATTCCTGGCCTCGCTCAGTGGGTTAAGGATCTGGTGTTGCCATGAGCTGTGGTGTAGGTCACAAACGTGGCTCAGATCTGGTATTGCTGTGGCTCTGGTGTAGGCCAGCAGCAACAGCTCCGATTAGACCCCTAGCCTGGGAGCCTCCATATGCCACAGGTGCGGCCCTAAAAAGACAAAAAGACAAGTAAATAAATACATAATTTTATAGTGATCACCCTCACCCACTTTTCCTTTATCGTCTACCTATTCAATTACGACTGATGTAAAATTTTAAGTTATTTGCTAACCTAACCAGTTTTGCTCAATTCTAAAACAAGGTCCAGGTAGGCCAGTATCTTCAAGGTATACAAAATATCACCTTAGCAACACCTGTATGGCAAAAGTTCTTACTTTCAGATAATACAAACCATGAGGGATTTACCCCAGGCCATCAGGTGGCATATAGAACTTCCAGGAAAGCCAGGGACCCAAACTGCCATCCCACTGCTCAAGTCCATTATGATAACTCTGCTTAGGCTACTACCCCCAGTCTCATTTTGCTCACTTCCATCCTCACACTCTGAAGTGGGGGTGATGACTGATGGAGATAACCTAGGTCATATAAATATTCTAGCTAAAATAAGAGAAATGTAGTTTTAACTTAATAGTTGTTAAAATAAAGATGAATGAATTTAAAATGGGGTAGGATATGTTAGGATTGGGAGTGGGTTTTAAATGAGCCAAACTATAGTATCAGTCACAGCAACTTTATTAAGTACTCAACCTCTTTTTCTTCATTTATCTTATCTAATCCCCTTTCAAATCCTACCTCCTTCATAGTCTTCTCTTACCACTCTAACTCATACTTATCTCTCTTTTAGGGCTCTTAGACCATTTAATTTTCTACCATTTGGTTTTATCTACACACACGCTTCATCTCTTCACTAAAAATAGAGGGTGGGGGCAGGGAGGTAATCCCTCAACTAACAGTGGACAGAAACTGAAGGATAAATGCTTCTTTGCCTGTCTGCCTTTGGGAAAGTCCTGAAAGGCACTACATGAATTCCTCACAAGGTTATGGCAGAAGTAAGCCCCAGCTGTCTGTAGTGGTAACCAGTTCAGTGATGCACCTGTGTGTTGGCTTTTCTTCCTTCCCTGTTTGCTTGCTCCTCACTGCCACTTCCTTTATCCCCTTGAAAAAATACATACAAGTCCTTGTTTAAGGCTCTGCTTTCAGAGAACCCAGACTAAGAGGTCTCCAGAAAGTTTCCAAGCTAAGAGTAGTCTTAAAGCAAATTACTTCGGTCCTTTAGTGACTAACTATTCCTCAAACCATGTAATAGGTTTTAGAACATAAAAAAGATGGAAAATTATGCAGTTCATTTTATATAACAACATAATCCTGATCCAGACACATCAAGGAGTACATGAATACTTTTCCAACTGAAAAAATACAGTGTTTTGCCAAAGTTCCCTGGTTTTTGTTTGTTCTTACCAGATGTCTTCATTGGATTAAACTAAAATTTGTATGGGGATGGGTGCCAGGAAATATCAACAGTTAGTTTGGTTTGAAATGTACTAAATTTCTGTGTGTAAAGTGTAATAAGCTCTTGGAGGAATTCAAAGCTGACTGACATAGTATCTTTGCCTTCAGTGAGGCTTTCACTTCTATGCAGTACATGGCAAATAAACACAAACTCTCTATTATAAAAACACTCTGTGCCTGGCATCCCAGAGGAAAATAGGATATGCCCTCTATGAATTTATTTTTAGTGAAGAGATGAGGTGTGTATATATGGATAAAATAAAATGGTGGAAAATTAAATGGGAAGCAGGTATGCAAGGTTATCACTAGATAAGTAGAATATCAAATGAATCCCAGATACCACAAATAAAAGGTATAATCACTAAGGGAGGGATAACAGAATGAACATTTAATCTTCCATGTAACATTGCATTGAAATGCATAATTTTAAAAGGTGTAGGATTGCCAAAGAAAATTTCCTGGAATGATATAAAGGAAAAGGGTGTTTAAACACCACTAGAAATTAATGACAAATATTTTAACTTAATAACTGAAATTTTAAAAATACTCTTTTCAGTTATTACTGGTTGAAGAGGCTAGTTTAGAGGATGAGATTAAACCTATCAAAATCAGGAAATTAATTTTTAAATGAGAAATATGGGAAAAATATCTAGGCAATCAATATAACTAAGAAAAATAATATAAATTCAAGTTATGAGGCAAGACTATAGAAGTAATAAAGATGCTAGTACAAACTAAAAATCAGGAGAATACATTAGCATTTATTAATCCAGTTGCTTAATATTGGGGAGAAAGATTTTACTCTGGAAAAATATAACAAAAAAAAAGTAAAAACAAAATTTGAAGGAGAAGATTAGAAAAATAGTGAAAGGTCATTTAATTGTATACTAATAAAATGAAAATCTCAATGGCACAATTTCTGAGTTAAAAATATGATTTTAAAAATGTAGAAAAATCAGAGAAAATAAGATTATTAAGGATATATCCTCCATCAAAAGACTTCTGGGCCCTGCCTCACCTCTGATGTCAGTGACAGCTGTGGGGAAATGCTGTGAGGACTTAGACTGACTCTGCTGATAGCTTCCTAAAGTGTAGGGGTGTGTGGAAAAGAGTTTCTCAAAAAACTGAACACAGAATTATATATGACCCAGCAATACCACTGCCAGGTATACATTCAAAAGAATTTGAAAAAGATATTCAAACAAAAACCTGTACATAAATGTTCATAACAGCAATGTTCACAACAGTCAAAAAAAAAGGTGGAAACAAACCCAATAGCCATCAACCATTGAATAGACAAACAAAATACTGTATATCCATACAATGGAATGTTATTCAGCCAAAAAAAGGAAATGAATTACTGATACATGCTACCAAGTGGATGAACCTCCAAAATATTATTCTAAGGGAAAAAATCCCAGTACAAAAAGGTCACATATTACATAATCCCATTTATATGATCTATCCAGAGTAGGCAACTCATAAAGACAGAAAGCAGATTGGTCACCAGGGGCTAGGAGAGTACCCAAAGAGGAATGACTGCTTAATGCAAGGTATCCTTTTGGGATAATGAAAATGTTTTGTAACCAGATAGAGATGATGGCTGCAAAACATCGTGAATGTACTAAGTGCTGTGTCAGAATAGTCAATTTTATAAAATGTGAATTTTACCTCAATTAAAGTGAATAGACTTACAAGGAGATCCTGCTGAGTAGCATTGAGAACTATGTCTAGATACTCATGTTGCAACAGAACAAAGGATGGGGAAAAAAATGTAATGTATACATGTAAGGATAACTTGATCCCCTTGTTGTATAGTGGGAAAATAAAATTTAAAAAAATGCAAAAAATATATATACTTTGTTGAAGGAGAACTACACAAACCCACATTTATGGTTCGAGTCATCAACAATCCTCTCTCAACAAGTGACAGAACAACTAGACAGAAAACCACAAGGATAGAGAAGAACTCAACAATACCATCAACCAATAGAATCGAATTGGCATTTATAGAACATTTTACCCAAAATAGCAGAATACATATCCTTTTCAAGTGCCCACAGAACAAATCCAAAGGAAATGAAATCATATTTAGTATGTTCTCTAATCACAATGGAATCAAACTAGAAATCAATAATTTAAAAAAAAACAGGAAAATTTCTGGACATTTGGGGACGTTTAAGTAATTCATTGGTCAAGGAGAAAGTTTCAAGAAAATAAATACTCCAGAGTTAATGAAAATGAAAACAAGATATCAAAACGTGAGATGCAACTAAAACAGTTTTGAGGGAAACTTTTAGTTTGAGGGAAACATTTAGTAAAATGCATTTATAGCACTAAGTGCATGCACATAGGAAATGTCTCAAATCAATAATCTATGCTCCTACACCTCAAGAACCCATAAAAAGGAAGAGAAGGAAGTAAATAAAGAGTAAAAAAATCAAAGGAATTAAAAACATAAAACCAATAGAAAACATCAATGAGATAAAAGGCTGGCTCTTTTAAAAAATATATAGTGAAATTGAAACTATAAACCTAGTACACTGTAAACCAACCATAATGGAAAAACCAAAAATAATTTTAAAAATTTTAAACAAAAGAGAAACAAAAAAACTCCTACAAAAAAAAACATGGGGGGACGGATAAGCTCTTCTACATCAGTCTTGGTGATGATTTTTTGGATTTGAGACCAAAGCAAAAATTTTAAAATGGGATCATATCAAAATAAAAAGCTTCTGCAGTGCTAAGGAAATCATCAACAAAATGAAAAGGCACCTATGGAATAGGAGAAAAGATATGCAGATCCTATAACTGATAGAAATTAATGTCCAAAACCTATAAAGAACTCATAAAACTCAAAAGAAAATAACCCCAAAAATCCAACTAAAAAATAGGCAAAGGATCTAAAAACACACTTTTTTTTTCCCAAAGAAGATAGACAAATGGCCAACAGGTACATGAAAAGGTGCTCAAGGTGCTCAACATCATTAAATATCAGGGAAGTGCAAATCAAAACACAGTAAGATATTACCTTATACCTGTTAGAATGGCTACCATCAAAAAGACAAGAGATAGTAAGTGTTGGTGAGTATATGGAAGAAAAGAACCCCTGACACTGCTGATGGGAATATAAACTGGTACAGTCACTATGGAAAACAGTATGTAGGTTCCTCAAAAAATTAGATAAAACTACCATATGATCCAGCAGTCTCATTAGTGCAAATATGCAAAGAAAGTGAAATCAAGATCTCAAAGAGATAGCTTCATTCCCATGTTCACTGCAGCATTACTGACAATAGCCAAAATATGGAAACAACCTAATTGTCCATCAGCAGATAAATGGGTAAAGAAAATGTGGTGTGTATGTATGTATGGGTATTGTGTGTCTATGCACACACTGGTGTATTATTCAGCTATCAAAAGGAACTCCTGTTGTTTGCAACAATACAGATGGACATTGAGGGTATTATGCTAAGTGAAATAAGCTGGACAAAGCAAACGTGAAGTGAAATGAGCTGGACAAAGAAAAACAAATACTGCATGTTAGCATTTATATGTGGAATCTAAAGAAAAATTTTAAATTCTCTGAAACAGAGAGTTGAAAAGTAGTTGCCAGAGGATGGAGGGTGTGGAAAACAGGAAGAGGTTGGTAAAACAGTACAAACTCGCAGCTCTAATGCAAATAAGGTCTGAGGGCCTAATTTAAAACATGGCAACTAAAGTTGGTAACACCATACTGCATAAATGAAATGTGAAAAGAAAGTGAAACTTAAAAAGATAAATATGTGAGGTGACCAATATGTTTAACTAGATGGGGAAATCTTTTCATAATATACATGTTTATCAAACCACCACAATGTATACTTTAAATATCTTACAATTTTATTTTTTTATTTTTTTATTTTTATTTATTTATTTTTGTCCTTTCTAGGGCCGCACCCGCGGCATATGGAGGTTCCCAGGCTAGGGGTCTAATCAGAGCTATAGCTGCCAGCCTATGCCAGGGCCACAGCAACCCAGGATCCAAGCCACGTCTGTGACTTACACCACAGCTCACAGCAACACCGGATCCTTAACCCATTGAGTGAGGCCAGGGATTGAACCCACAACCTCATGGTTCCTAGTTGGATTCATTAACCACTGTGCCATGACAGGAACTCCCATCTTAAAATTTTATATGGCAATTATACCTCAAGAAAGCTGAAAATTTTAAAAAGATCAAGGAAAAACTTAATGCAAGAGTGACCAAATAGGGCACTGTGGCTTGGTGGGAACAAACCCAAGTAGTATCCATGAGGATGCGGATTCAATCCCTGGCCCCTCTCAGTGGGTTAAGGATCTGGCATTGCCATGAGCTGTGGTGTAGGTCACAGATGCAGTTTGGATCCTGTGTTGCTGTGGCTGTCATGTAGGCTGGTAGCTGTAGCTCTGATTCAACCTCCATATGCCATAGGTACAGCCCTAATCAGACAAAAAAAAAAAAAAAAGAGAGAGAGAGAGAGACCAAATAAATGAAGAAACAAACCACCAATACCAGGAATGAAACACGAGATAGCACTAGAGACCCTGCAGACATTAAAAGGATAATAAGGCAATAGTACAAACAAGTCTACCCACCTCAGTTTGACAACTCAGAAAAAGCAGATCACTTCCTTGAGAAATGCAAGTCATCAAAACTCACCAAATACAAAAAAAAGATAATTTGAATTGCTCTATTCAGTAACTCTCAAGAAGATTGAATTAATATTTTAAAACTCTCGAAAAATAAAACTCTTAAGTCTAGATGGTTTCGCTGGAAGATTCTACCAGATGTTTAAAGAAGAATTAACACCAATGCTAAACAATCTCTTCCAGAAAAATAGAGGAGGAAATATTTCCCCATTCATTTTATGAAGGCAGTATTACCCTGACAGCAGTACAAACAAATGGAAACCAAAAACCAATATTCTTCATGAATATGGATGTAAAAATCCTTAACCCAATGTTAGAAAAATAAAATCTAGGCACATATTAAAAGTATACCCCACAACCAAGTGGGGCTTAATCCAGTGATGCGAGATGGTATAGTATTCCCCCCAAAACAATCAATGGAGTCCACCAGGCTAAAGAAGAAAAAGCACATGATCATATCAACAGATGTAGAAGAAGCGTTTGACAAAATTCAGCACCCATTCATGATAAAAAATATTCAGAAAAATAGGGATAGAAGAGAATGTCTCAACTTAATAAAGAGCATCTACCAAAAAACTACAATTAATAGAATTCTTTTCCCATGATAGACAACAAAGAAAGTTGATCTCTACTCTCATCACTCTTATTCGAGATAGTGCTAGCCAGTGCTAAAAGTTTTAGCCAGTACAAAAATATTAAATAAAAGATGTACAGATGAGAAAGCAAGAAATAAAACTGTCCCTATCTGTAGAAGACTTGACTATGTATGGAAAAACAAACTCCTAGAGCTACTAAATGAATTAAGGAAGGTCTTGAGATTTAAGATAAATATTTAAAAAGTCAGTTCATGAGCACTGAGTACGTGGACACTAAAATTAAAACTTAAATTTCATCCACAATCAAAAAATTAAAATACTTAGATGTAAATCTAATGAGACATGTACAGGATTCATATGCTAAAAACTATAAAACACTGATGAAAAAATTCAAAGATGATCTACATATAAAGATGTGGTACATATATCAAATGGAATACTACTCAGCCATAAAAATCAATGAAATAATACCATTTGCGGCAACATGGATGGACCTAGAGATTATCATACTAAGTGAAGTCAGACAAAGACAAACACTACATGATATCACTTAAATGTGGAATCTAAATTATGACATAAATGAACTTATCTACAAAATACAAATAGACTGAGAGACATAGAGAACAGACTTGTTGCCAAGGGGGAGATGGGGAGGGATGGATTGGGAGTTTGGGGTTGGTAGATGCAAACTCTTATACAGAATGGGTACACAACAAAGTCCTACCGTATAGCACAGGGAACTATATTTAACATCCTGTGATAAACCATAATGGAAAAGAACATTAAAAAGTGTGTGTGTGTGTGTGTGTGTGTATACATATATGTATAACTGAAATACTCTACTGTGCAGCAGAAATTAACACCTTATAAATCAACTCTACTCCAATTTCTTTAAAAAAATAAGAGTTGACTCTTGAACAACACAGAGGTTAATCTGCATATCATTTACAGTTGGCTCTCCATATCCAACAGTTCCTTTACATCTGTGGAATCAATCAACCATGGACTGCATAGTACTGCAATATTTACTATTGAAAAATATCCAAATATAAGTAGACTCTCACAGTCCAAACCTGTGCTTTTCAAGAGGCAATTGTACGATTTCCCATCGTGGCACAGCAGAAACAAATCCGCCTAGGAACCATGAGGCTGTAGGTTCGATACTTGGCCTCACTCAGTGGGTTAAGGATTTGGCGTTCCCGTGAGCTGTGGTGTAGATCGCAGATGTGGCTCGGATCCTGTGTTGCTGTGGCTATGGTGTAGGCCAGCAGCTATAGCTCCAATTGGACCCCTAGCTTGGGGACCTCCATATGCCGTGGGTGCAGCCATTTAAAAAAAAAAAAAAGCCACTGTAAATGCAATCATACCATGTTCATGGACTGTAAGACTCAATACAGTGAACATGTCATTTTTCTCTAAACTGATATTCAGATTTAATATAATTCCTATCAAACTCCCAGAAGACTATTTGTAGATACAGACAAGGTTATTCTAAACTATGTGTAAAGGCAAAAGAACTAGAACAGCTAAAATAATTTTGAAGCCTTTAACTATATAGCTGCAGTAATCAAAATTGTGTGGTACTGGTGAAGGGGCAGATCCTTAGATCAACAGATGAAATAGAAATCCCAGTAACAGACTTACAAATAGGCTCAACTGTAGATGCAGCTTGGATCTCGTGAGCTGTAGCTGTGATTTAGGCTGGCAGCTGCAGCTCCGATTCAACCCAAAGCCTGGGAACTTCCATATGCCGTGGGCATGGCCCTAAGACATAATACACTTTAAAAGCAATTAAGCATCTGCAACCTATACTAGCGCTCTCGGCAACACCAAATCCTTAACACACTGAGCAAGGCCAGGGATCAAAACCGCATCCTCAGGGATACTAGTCGGATTTGTTTCCAGTGCACCTCAACGGGATCTCCCATGTCTTCATATTTAAATTATATTTGTCTACAACATAGTTGCATCATGCTTTTGATACAATGTGTGAACTGTTGCCTGGCTCTAGCTTTTTTTATCCAGGCTGAAAATTTCTCTTTTAACCATAGTGTTTATACCATTTACATATAATGTAACTATAAATTGGGTTTAAATCTATTATTTTTTTACTGCTTCATCTCAGAATGATACCCTTTCTCTATGTTAATCATTCCTTCAGTTTCCAGAACTTACTTCTAGTTTCTTCTTATGTATTTCAGCTTGTTCTTCGAGGTATAATTCCTGTCGCACTTGTTCTAAATCTTCACGTTGCCTCAGCATTTCTTCCAATCTCTGAGACAGCTATTACATTAAAAAAAAAACACACAAACATGTATAGGAATCATATTCTATGACAAATACTTCAGAATTTTTCCAATGCTAAAGGAATGTCTTTTTGAATACCGTATTCTGAAGCTGTAGCCTTTTTTCTTCAGTTTCTTGAACTTTTGCCATCCAATCTTCTTCCCTTTGTTGCTGCATCTTGGCAAACTCTATGATTCTTCTATTTTCTTCTTCCATTTCCTCACGTTTCTTTTTTCTCCAGAGAGCTTGCTGTTTCTTAAATTCTTCTATATACCTTTGAGTTGTTTTCATTTTTTCTAACTTTTGTTGTCTTTCCCTATAAAGCAGTGAATGCAGTTTTATACGTAACAGAAATAACAAAATATCAAAAAACAGAAGTGTCATTTCTTTCACTTGATGATGATATGGAGAAAAATGGCTTTCCTATTTACAATTTGTTCATTCTTTCATGCAACAAACACTTAGAGATGTCTACTATGTGCCACTGAATATAATGACATGTATGAATTTTCTATGAGTAAACTACTACTATGCCCCTTCTCTAAACTATGATGAAGTTTTATGCATCTCATTTCAGAAAGACCACAACCCATTTACAGAAGCCTCGCAGCACTTTACATTTTAGCTGTCTACCAGTGAAACAACAGAAAACAAGTCGTCTTGATATGGGCTTACTTAGAAAAACAGAAGTTTAGCCATTGTCACCTAAAGTTTTTATCATGAAACAATTAGGATGCTTACAAAGATAACTGAGTTGTTCTCAGTTTATGTGATAACATTTACTGAGGACTTACCATGTTATTAGGCACTATTTAGAGGATTTACTCTTCACTGCGAGCTTGAAATAAAATCTAAAAGAAATGTTTAGTCATGTAAGAAATTTGGGATAAACTTACAACTGATCTTCTTCATAGATTTTCCTAACAATTTCATCAATCATGAGTTTCTCTTTGAGCAATTGCTCATAAGCTTCCTGCTTTTTCTTTTCTTGTTCTTCAAGTTGCTTCTCTAAGTCAAGATTGTACTGTGCTTTTACTTTGTTTCGTTTGTCTTCTGTGGCATTCTCTTCCTTTATCAATCTCTCATGTTCTTCCATCATAGTTTTGGCTATTTCAGCATCACGTTTCTATTATTAAAACAAAATTCATCTTTCCATTTTCAAATCTGAGCACAGTATGACAGAATACTTTTAACAGATGGGATACTATAAAGCCTGTTACATAAAATATTTTCACGTGTAGTTGTAAAAAACAAGGGTAAGTCACTATCGCCTGAAGGTTTGAATGATGAGTAAAACTCTAACAAGGCTTTTCTATTCCAAGTAGCTCTCTCTCAAGGCAATATATGATAAGGAAAATAACTCCACATTTGAAAAACGGTATGTAAAATTAGAAAGACTTTATTAATAATTTATCTATATTAACCATCAAAACAGTAGTCATCTTTTTCTTCTATTTAGAAGCTGGTATAGGCAATTTTCACAAATTTTAGTTCCACTGGGTACTGGCTACTATTTAGAGTAAGGATGGTACTGTCTTTTTCATACAGGTCTGCTATTAAATAACTCTGAGCAACTCTTAAGTTTCTCCCAGCCTAAGCTTTCTTTCCTACCACTGGCCTTTGAAGTTTCCCCATTTTATTAAAGGCCCTTCATAATCATTTAAACTTAAAGGGTCAAATATGTCACTGTGTCTATTTTCCCAGGTTTTAATTCCTTCATTCAAGAACATTCTTTCTGAGGTAGACACAATCTTGCTTCTTGAATGGGTTAAAACTTATTTGTTTTGAGCATTTTAAAATCCTTTAATAAAATGGTTTAAAGGGGTACAATTTTAAAATTTACTCTTTACTGTTATGATCACATCCCAAATGCTAGAATGGTTAGCAGCATCAAACATAAAAGAAGAAACAGGTGAAAATATGAAAGCTAAAGGCCATTCCTGATCTAACTGATGCCTTTAACATAGACACTCTTAATATGACAACCTAAATTCTCTTTCCTTCTCTTTTCTTGCACATGTTGTACTAGGCTCTAGAGAAAAAAGCAGGGAATGACAAAAACATGTATGTACACTTACAGCAATACAGTGTTCTCATTTCACAGATAAGTAAACTAAGGCTAAGAGAGATAGAGCCAAAATTAGCACCTAAATCCTCTGACACCTAGTCAAGTCCTAAGAGTATTTGACTTTAATTTTTGTGGATTAACTTTATTTAGAAAATAACAGAAATTCTGGAGTACTCACCGTGGCTCAGTAGAAACAAACCCAACCCATGAGGATGTGGGTTCAATCACTGGCCTCCCTCAGGGGGTTAAGGATAAGACGTTGCTGTGAGCTATGGTGTAGGTTGCAGACATGGCTTGGATCCTGCATTGCTGTGGCTGTGGCTGGCAGCTACAGCTCCCATTCAACCCCCTAGCCTGGGAACTTCCCTATGCCACAGGCAGCCCTAAAAGATTAAAAAAAAAAAAAAAGAAGAAAATAATGGATATCCTTTCAACAGCCAGATTAAAATGCTACAACTGCTTCGAATAACCTCAACTATCAGAATAATTAAAACTGCAATCTACTGGGTGAGTGGTACATTATGTTCTACTTTATTTCTGAAAGGGTAGAATAGAACTTTATGACTTATGAAATTCCTTTACCCTCTCCTACCATCTGCCACACCAAAGGCTATCACTGATAACAGCATTCTGTGTAACTCTCAAGACTTTCTCTGTTCTAACACACATGTACACATGTGTCACAACAGCCAGCATCTATTCTCATTTGGTGTCTGGTTTACACTGCACTGGTTAAGTATTTTGATACCACTCCACTACCTGTATGTGTGTGTCAACATGTGTGTGTGGATATGCAAAACACACTGTGTATGCAAGATGTTGCTATACACATACATATATGTACATTTTAAAAAATAAAAACAGCCTGTAAAATGTATTATTCTCCAACTTGGTTTTCTTTGCCACTCGCTTTGTAACATGTACTATAGCCTGGCCAACTTTAAAGGCCACAATACTTGCCTCTACCTCTCTCTCTTTAATAGCCACGTAACATTCTGAAAGGGATCTAGGAGAGAGGGAGCTCTATTACCCTATAAAATAATAGAGAAATGAGAGAAGTGAACTTAGAAGACTGTGTAATATTGCAATCAAATCTTCTCCATCTCTAGCCTTTCTGTATGACAATGAGAGTTCAAATGATAACATGACCTGCTTTTGAGTATTAATAAACCCCATTTTATATTATACTGTAAAACACTACTGATGTATCTGAAACTCCTTTGCCCAAGAGTAACTATTACCCTGAACTTGGCAGTAGGTCAGGAATAAGAAAAGAGGATAAATATAGAGGAAAACATGAGAAGAAAATATTGCTGTTTACAAAACAGAAAAAAATTTCTTACCTAAAGTTATAGTTTTTTAAAACGTTTAAAAAATAAAAAAATTTAATAACATTCTAAAATAGAATGATGATGCTAACAACTTGTGTTGGTTTGTCAAAGAATAATCAGACCATTAAGAATGCTGGGATGGAGTTCCCGTTGTGGCGCAGTGGTTAATGAATCCGACTATGAACCATGAGGTTGCGGGTTTGATCCATGCCCTTGCCCCGTGGTTAAGGATCCGGCGTTGCTGTGAGCTGTGGTGTAGGTCGCAGATGCAGCTCGGATCCCGCGTTGCTGTGGCTCTGGCGTAGGCTGGCGGCTACAGCTCCGATTCGACCCCTAGCCTGGGAACCTCCATATGCAGCGGGATCGGTCCAAGAAATGGCAAAAAGACAAAAAAAAAGAATGCTGGGAGTTACTGAATATCACTGTTCATTCCAAGCAACAACCTAATTCTTTGAGTTTGAAAGGCTCAAATATTAAGCTACGCAAGGTTCAATATCCATAATTTCCTACACCTTCACAATCTAAAAAGTATAAAAGTATTTGAGAAATCTAGCACTGTAAATTCTTTATATTATGCAACAATTTTCTAAATTTTGGTCTATTTTTGGTTTTCTAAATGAAGGTAAAAATATAGAAACATAACAACCAGAAACATGATTACCATTTGCTCATATTTAATGGCATCCTTTTCAGCAATCTGAGCTGCTCGCTCTTTATTCATGTAAGCTGCTTGTAATTTCTTCTCCAGTTCTCTGAGCTCAATGCTGTTTTAAAAAAAAAAAAGACAGAAATTTAAAGGACCACATATCTCTACTATTTAAAAAAAAATATATATATATATCTGCCATTTAAAAGAATTTTTTCTAAATGTGCAAAAGACATTTACATTTGAAAAATATTTTTTTGAATTCCCTTTCTCACTTCATGCCAAGAAAAATCAGGATGCATGTGAAATGAGACACTGCAATTAATTTTTCCAGACAAAACAATCCTTTTATTTTCAATAATTACCACTAAAAATTTTTTTGCCAGTGCCTGGTTCAGAATAGGTGCTATATATAGATTAAAATTTCTATCCAGTAACTAGTACTATTGGGTTAAAAGAATAACTTTGGGGGGGCATTAAACCTATGCAAGTTACTTACCTTTTGTACCTAGGTTTTCCTCTCTGTGAAAGGGGTAATTTGGGTAATTAAAGTAAGTTAATGTGTGTAACAGTAACCATTCTGTATATGGTAACTATTTTTTGATGATGATTAAGAGGGAGTAACATGGACAAGTTTGCTTCTCTTTTCTGGGCTTGTTTATTTGTTAAAAAATGGGGATTGGCTTCAGATAATCTCTGAATTACTTTTGAATCTATCACTCTCCTAACCTTAGTGAAAACAATATGCCATATGAAAATTTTCATTTTAATGTGCCAGTCATAATTCTAAATATGTTAGAATATGAGAATTCTGAGTTGGAAGGTCATATAAGTACATGTCAATTCTTACTGGAATAAAGAGGCACATAACTATCAACTCAATTTACAAGTACCCCTGCCTACAAAGAAAACAGTCATTAAGGGTAAGGGAAGAGAGATATCCCTGATTTTATAGTGTGGGTGCTTCTTGCCCTTACTGTAGGTGCAAATGTACAATAACATAAGATTGCCTTCTTTTGTAAAAATAGTATTATAAATAAGGATCAATTTTCTAGGTTATTCTACATGTTTTATCTACTAAAAGGATGAAATATTTACAAATTTACAAGGATTTTTGTTAGAGTTGGGTACTAATGCTTATGTACCAGCATACAAACCCAGTCAATTTATAATATCTCTACAAAAATATGTGCATCAAATTTCAAACAACCAATGTTAAAATAACCTTCATTTGAAGGACAAGAGCAATTGTTTCTATTGGATATATATCTAGAAATGAAGCTTATAAGTCATAGGGTAGATTGTGTTCAAATTTAGTAGATAATGCCAATTTGCCAAAGCTTTGTCAGATGTACACTCCCATAAACAGGGCCCAAGAGCTCCCATTATTCCACATCCTCAGTAAAACCTTAGTCTTGTCATCGATTTTAATCCTTCTTGTAGGTATGTAATTTATAACCGGGGTTTTAATTTACATTTCCCTATTATTAATGGAACTGAGACCTTTTCATATGTTTGAGTCATTTATATATCTTCTGTAAAGTTCTTATTCAATTTTTAAATTTTTTTTCATTTTAATATTTACTGTTTATCTACTTGTTGCAGAAAAGTTCTTTTTATATTCCAGATACTAGTCCCTTATTGATAATGTGCACTGCAAACACTTCCCTCCAGTCTGTTGTTACTCTCACAGCGGTTCTTCAGATGAAGAGGAAGGAGTATTCTTCCACCAATCTTTTCTTCATTGTCAGTGACTGTTGTGTCAAGTTTTAAAAAATATTGCCCATACCACAGACATAAGGATATCTTCTTATGTCAGCCTTGCAAAGCTTCGCTATTTCACCATTAACTTTTAATTAGACCATAATCCTT
The DNA here is from genome assembly GCF_016906955.1 of Phacochoerus africanus. Lineage (NCBI taxonomy): Eukaryota > Metazoa > Chordata > Mammalia > Artiodactyla > Suidae > Phacochoerus > Phacochoerus africanus. The sequence goes on along the minus strand of NC_062545.1, from coordinate 117,513,937 downwards.
CAGGAATTGATTTTTGTGTGTGGTGTGAGGGAGAAATCAATTTCATTTTCTTCCGTATGGATGTCTGATTGATTCAGTACCAATTTATAAAAATGTCTACTTTTTTCTTTTAATTGAAGTATAGTTGATTTGCAATATTGTGTTAGTTTCTGGTGTATAGCAAAGTGATTCAGTTATTACAAACATACATATTCTTTTTCATATTCTTTTCCATTATGGTTATTACAGGATATTGAATATAGCTGTGTGCTATACAGTAGGGACCCTGTTATCCGTTTTATATATGGTAGTTTTTATCTGCTAATCCCAAACTCCTAATTTATCACCTTTCCCCTTTGATACCCATATGTTCTCTATGGGTATCTCTGTGAGTCTGTTTCCATTTTGTAAATAAGTTCATTTGTGTCATATTTTAGATTCCACATATAAGTGATATCATATAATATTTGTCTTTCTCTGACTTCGCATAGTATGATAATCTCTATGTCCATCCATGTTGCTGCAAATGGCATTATTTCATTCATTTTATGGCTGAGTAATATTCGTGTGTGTGTGTGCGTGCGTGTGTGCGTGTATGCCAACAACTTCTTTATTCATTCATCTACTGATGGACATTTAAGTTGCTTCCATGTTTTAGCTATTATAAATAGCGTTGCTGGAGTTCCCTGGTGGCCTAGTGGCTAAGGATTCAGCCCTCCCACTTCTGTGGCTTGAGTTCAATCCCAGGCCTGGGAGCTTCCACATGCCACGGGCATGGCCAAAGAAAGAAAATAAATACATAGTGCTGCTATGAACACTAGGGTGCAGGTATCTTTTTGAATTGGAGTTTTCTCCAGATATATGCCCAGGAGTGATATTGTGGATCATACGGTAACTCTATTTTCAGTTTTTTGTGGAATCTCCATACTGTTTTCCATAGTAACTGTACCAAATTACATCCCCACCAACAGTGTAGGAGGGTTCCCTTTTCTCCACACCCTCACCAGCACTGGTTATTTGTACACTTTTTAATGATAGCCATTCTGGCAAGGTGAGGTCATACCTCACTGTATTTTTGATGTGCATTTCCGTAATTATTAGCAAAGTTGAGCATCTTTTCATGTGCCCATTGGCCATCTGTTATGTCCTCTTTGGAGAAATGTCTATTTAGGTCTTCTGCTCATTTTTTGATTGGGTTGTTTGTTTTTCTGTTATTGAGTTGTGTATCAGCTGTTTGTATATTTTGGAAATTAAGCCCTTGTGGCCACATCATTTACAAATATTTTCTCCCATTCTTTAGGCTGTTTTTTTTTTTTTGTTTACTTTATGGTTTTCTTTGCTGTACAAAGGCTTATAAATTTAATTAGGTGCCATTTATTTTTGTTTTCATTTCTATTGCCTTGGGTGATTGACCTAAGAAAACATTTGTGTGGTTGATGTCAGAGAATGTTTTGCCTATATTCTCTTCTAGGTGTCATGTCTTATGTGTCTTTAAGTCACTTTTGAGTTTATATTTGTGCATGGTGTGAGGGTATGTTCTAACTTCACTGATTTACATGCAACTGTCCAGATTTCCCAACCCTGGTTGCTGAAGAGGCTGTCTTTCTCTATTGTATAGTCTTGCCTACCTTATTGAAGATTAATTGACCGTAGGTGTATGGGTTTATTTCTGGGCTCTCTATCCTGTTTCAATGATCCATATGTCTGTTTTGTACCAGTACCATATTGTTTTGATAACTGTAGCTTTATAATATTGTTTGAAGGAGGGTTATACCATCAGCTTTGTTCTTTTTCCTAAGGAATGCTTTGGAAATTCTGGGTTTTTATACTTCCATAAAAATTTTAGGACTTTTCTAGGTCTGTGAAAAATGTCATGGGTAATTTGATAGGGATCACATTAAATTTGTAGATTTTGCTTTGGGTAGTATGGCCATTTTAACAGTATTAATTTTTCCAATCCAAGAGTATGGGATATATTTCTATTTCTTTGAATCATCTTCAATTTATTTTATCAATGTTTTATAGTCCTCAGCATATAAGTATTCCACCTCCCTGGTCAGGTTTATTCCTAAGTATAAACATGTCTATTTCTGAATGCTCTGCAGTGATTCTAAAATGTATATGGAAATGCAAAGTAGGAATGGCTAGGCTTTCTACAAACTGCTACATAAATAAGAGAAGTAATGAAATTTTACTAGGTTGGTCTCTGTTTCTAGTGTCATTTTTGCCTCTCTTTTTGAATAGAATGCATGGTTCTTGAGGAAAAGAATAATTTATTATATATTAATATGCCAAGGAGTACTGTTAGAAACTTCTTGGAGTCTCTTCAGGATATGAATACTTATAAAGACACAATATTTAAGAGAGCATGATTTTAACACAGGATGAACAAATGGATGAATGGAATAGGATAACAGCTCTTCTAAACTAGAAGTTTTAAGTCCTAATGTCCTCAGGCATCTATTATATGCAATGAATTAACTTAGCTCTTCTGGACCTAAAATAATACCAGCTATATACTGTCTTTGAAAAAATTAACAGGAGTTACTGTTGTGGCTCAGTGGATAACGAATCCAACTAGGAACCATGAGGTTGCGGGTTCAATCCCTGGCCTTGCTCAGTGGGTTAAGGTTCTGGTGCTGCCATGAGCTGTGGTATAGGTCGCAGATGCAACTTGGATCCTGAGTTGCTGTGGCTCTGGCACAGGCCAGCAGCTACGGCTCCGATTAGACCCCTAGCCTGGGAATCTCCATATGCCACAGGTACAGCCCTAGAAAAGACAAAAAAAAAAAAAAAGAAAAGAAAAAATTAACAATTCACTCACTCAACTTACTGTGAGGCTTAGTTCTCTGATGGAATCCAGTTGAGGGAAGATGGGATATAAAATCCAAAGACAGATTCCATGTACATATGTACACTTAATTTATGACAAAACTGGCAAAAAAGAGCCAGTTTCCACTTCTACTAGTGCCAGTCAGTTTCGTAAATATGCTACTTAAAAATTTATCTAAATTTTCAAATTTGCATAAAATTGTTTTTAATACCCTGCTATTATCTACAGTGATGTCTCATTTGTACAATCTACAGTTATAGCCCATTATCCATTCCTAGAATAGGTTATTTGCGCATTCCCTTCTACACTTTAACATTCCTGACAGGGATTATCAATGTTATTGGCCTTTTTCAAGGCACAATTTTTGGCTTTGTTTATTCCTTTTTTTTTGGTCTTTTTAGGGCTGCACCTAGGGCATATGGAGGTTCCCAGGCTAGGGGTTTAACTGGAGCTGTAGCCACTGGCCTACACCACAGCCACAGCAATGTCAGATTCGAGGACCCTCTGTGACCTACACCACAGCTCACGGCAATGCTGGATCCTTAACCCACTAAGCGAGGCCAGGGATCAAACCCGCAACCTCATGGTTGCTAGTTGGATTCGTTTCTGCTGCGCCACCATGGGACTGGCTTTATTGATTCGAATTTGCTCATTTATGCTCTTACTTTACCTATATTATTTTTTAATCACTCCAGAGGGGAATTTTCTGTTTTCTAATAATTCTAGATGGAATCTTCTTTTCTCAATAGTTATTTTTGATTATGGCTACCTTCAAAAAAGAGTTCAAGCTCTACCCTTTAAGTTTTGGGGAATTTTTCTATCCTAGAACTTTTTTTATTGTGGTAAAACATATCCAATTAAAAAACTGCCATTTTAACCATTTTTAAGTGTACAATTCAGTAGAGTTAATTACATTTATAATACTAGGCAACTATCAACACTATTTCAAAAAAATTCTTCTCAAAAAGAAATGCTGTAACTATTTAAGCACTAACTCCCCATTCTTCCCTCCCCCCCCTTTACTTTTTGTCCCTATAAATCTGTTTCTAGATATTTCAAGTAAGTGGAATTACACAGTATTTGTCCTTTTGTTTCTGGCTTACTTCACTCAGAGTAACACTTTTCAAGGTTCAGCCATACTGCAGCATGTATTAGAGCTTCATTGCCTTTTCTAGCTGAATAATATATAGACACGATAATTTGTGAATAAGATCTGCTCTTCTCCCTCCACAACCAGTGTCTGTCACTCACAATATGGGCTGCTGCCTTCAAGACTGCCTCAGAGCTGGGAGGGAATGGGGCTAGGACAAATAAAAACAACATGAATTTTTGCTACCATTTCTAAATTGCCTTTTTCTTGTTTTGGCATTCACTTGCTTGCTATAAAACTTTGATGTTGAGAGTTGGTTCTGACAGTTTCCTTGTTTGAATGGGAAGGCTGGAATTTGGAGCTGCCTACTACATCATTTTCCTGATGTCACTACAATCTTACAACTTTTACTCTGTGGCATTTTCATTATCATTCCGTTAAAATGCTATCTAATTTCAATTTGATTACTTCTTTGGCCTACACTCATTTAGAAGTACATTTTAAACTATATAAACATACAAAAATTGCCTAGTTTTTTTTTTTTGTGGTTGTTATTACTGTGTATCTAGTTTAACCCCGCTGTGGTCAGCAAACATACTATATATGAATTAAAGGCTTTGAAAAATCTGGTGACTTGTTCTGGCACAAATGATCTATTTTCATAAGTGGTTCAAATATGTTTCTTCTAACCACTAATATTGTTGGGTTTAATTTTACAACCTTAGTATTTTCTTTCTCTTTGTGCTACCTGTTCAGTGTTTTCTCTTCTCTTCTTTTTGTTTCTGTGCCTGGAGTCCCCAAGACCACCATCCCCACTCTGGGGTTTGAATACTCACTCAGAGGACTCATAGGACTTAGCACAGTCATACTCATGGATATGATTTATCACGTGAAATACAGAGCAAAACTGGCAAGGAAAAAAAGCATGTGGGCAAAGTCTGGAAAATCAGCTGCAAATTTCCAAAAGTCCTTTTCCAGTGGAGTCACACAGGACGTACTTAATTCCCCTAGCAATGAGTTGTGACATGTGAGAACTGTCTGCCAGGAAAGCTTGCTAGAGACTTAGGGCCCCAGGTTTTCATTAGGGGCTGCTCATGTTTGCACCCTCTGCATACCAAATACCAAATTCCAGACTAACAGAAGGAACAGGAGATCAGTAGAAACCATACTGTTTTTCCAAATAATTTCTACACTCTTCTCATGGAATGGTGTGAACTTGCTTGAATCCAAGTTTCCAGATGCCAGCCAAGGCCCAAACCTGGAAAGCAGGTTTTTGAGACTAAGGATATTATTCTCAAGTGTGCTCTTTTCTGCACAGCCTCATCATTCCTTATTATATTTTCCTCTCTATTAATGTGTTGTTTATTCTTTCCCAAATTTTCATTACAGAGATTACATGTTTATTTCAAGTCTAATAAAATGTGTCCATTATTTTTAACTGAATAAAAGATTCTTGACCACTTTAACTCCACTTTGGTTATAGTTCATTACATTTTTAATTCTTTATATATTTTAAATCCCAAAGATATTATAATAAGTGATTTACACATTCAAATTTCACCTAGATTTACTACACATTTGCCTCCCTGAAGTTCTGAAATTAATGTTGAAATCATATTATTCTTCTACCTGAAGAACAACTGCTAGTATTTCCTTTAATGCAGGGTTAACAGTGATCGATTCTTTCTTTGTTTTTGCTTGTCTGGAAATGTTACTTTTTAATCCATCTCCTGTACTTTATTTTAATAATTAACATCTTGATTATCAGTCTGGAAATCATACTGGCATCAGCAAGGAACTGGTTGTACATTTAATAAGGGAAGACTATCTCTGTCTCTTCTTTGAGCTAGTTTTTGCTGAACTTCAATACAAGTTATAAATAAGGTAATTATTTTTGCTTTCATAAAGCTATGTATAAACAGGTCATAAATATATAGTTGCTCATTATTTAATAATTATAAATTGGATTAGTCATAATTATATAATTAATTGTAATAACTGTAAATGTAACTGTACAATTACAATTATTATTGTATTACAATAGGATTTCTAAAACTTGACAGTTTCTCAACTCTTTAAAAGCTGTCATAAAATTAAATTGTCTTTTAAATATTTTTTTGGATTAAAAAAATTGTGTTCAAATAAAAGTCTCATGACTTCTGAACTTGAACAGTTACTTTGAAAATAAATTCCAATGATTTTTAAAAATTTACCCTGAGTTTTAAAAATTAAGTTTAGAGCAAAATTATCATGTAGGTAATTTTTAATACTTCAGATACATTTTAGGCACCACAACAAACATTTCCTTGAATCTAGACCTGCAAATTTTCATATGAATATACTGATCACAAAAATGGTCCATCCCTGCATGTCAGTCAAAATTTTACCATGGCTTATGCACAAAATAAAAAACTCGTAGCAGTTTAAACACCACTGAGAGGAAACACTCTAGTTGAAAGACAACTCAATGAATGACTTTTGCCTTATGCTTGAAGAAAATTTCCACAATGTATGCAGTTCTAAATGGGCTATTATTTTCTTTCTGCCCTTTAAATCTGCTGTCTTCTAGCTTCTAATGTTACCGCTCAAATTTCAGTCATACTTCTTACTATTGCTGCTTTGAAGGTGAGAGTCTTTTTTGTGTGGCTACTTTTGTGATTTTTATGATTTTCTCTACAGTTAGATTTCAAAAGTTTGGGCTTAGCACAGATGTATTTTTAATTATTTACTGTCTTAACCTGTGGCTTTAGGTCTTTTATCATTTTTAGAAATGCTCAGCCTCTCTTTGAATACGGGTTCTGCATTATCCTCTTTCATTTCTACTACCAGAATTAAAATTATTTATCTGGTAGAAATTTCCAGCACAGTGCTTAGCTCTTTAAGATCTCTTCTGTATTTTTCTCTCATTCTGTCTCTCTTTGCTTATTCTGGATATTTTCTACTAACCTGCTCACACATTATCTCTTCATCTAATAAACTCTAATTAAATTCTGGATTATTCAAATAAAACATACACTAAAGTACACAACTTTTAAGCATACAGTGTGGAGAATGATCTTGAACACCTTGCTATATGCTTACTGGCCAAGCTCTGCTTCACTTTAACTCTCAGCTAAACTTCTGCAATCTGCAGAAACTTCTAGGAAAGATGCAACTACAAATGCCAGGCTCACCATGAGTTTCCTTCCTTCCTCTCTCATATCTTTTTTGTTTTTGTTTTTTTGTGTTGTTGTTTTTGTTTGTTTTTTGTTGTTTTTTTGCCCCCCCCCCCCTTTTTTTTTTTTTTTTTTTTTTGCTTTTTAGGGCTGCACTCACGGCATATGGAGGTTACCAGGCTGGGGCCCAATCAGAGCTACAGCTGCTGGCCCACACCACAGCCACAGCAACATCAGATCTGAGCCACGTCCTCGACCTATACCACAGCTCACAGCATCGCTGGGTCCTTAACCTACTGAGTGAGGCCAGGGATCGAACCAGCAACCTCATGGTTCCTAGTCAGATTCGTTTCTGCTGCGCCACAATGGGAACTCTTTGTATCTTATTTTTATACCTTCTCTGGATAGCCTGCTCTGGGAGAGAGCATTTACCTTAATTACATAGCTGCATTTGCTAGACAGCTCCTATATTTAATTCTTTTACCAATGATAGACAGACATGATGAAATATTTATTTCATCTTCAGATAATATAAAAACATGATAGTTAACAATGACTGGAGAATTAAGATCCAAAAGGATAGTTTGAGCCTAGAATAATACAAAGACATTAGCAGTAATTTTAAATCTTTTTTAAAAAAGAATTAGTAATCCCTTAGAGAATTTGATAAAAGTTGTGGACACAGAAAAGTACACCTAGGTACATTTGCCTTAATGTATATAATGTATATCGAAACCTCTGAAGCTCATTCATGGAACATATAATAGTGTATAGAAAACTTGCTCAGTTAAGATAAAAGTTAACACTATCAAAGTAAATTCCCTATATGTTCAACTATATAAATAGAGAATGGGTATGTACTTAGCCTGAGTTTTAATCAACAGTATGATAGGCTGCCACTGAAAAGTAATTTGATCTTAAGCAACATTAAGAAACATATTCTAGGACAATGTGGTTCGTAGTCTCACTGTTAGTACTAAACAGTACCCTAGAGTATTAGACATAATTGTGGAGGCAAAAATATTTTGTTAAAGAACACCAAAAATCTAAATTATATTCCACAGAAGAGAACTAGGATGGTGAAGAATTTTGAAACCATGTTATCTAAGGAACAAATGAAGGAATGAGGGATATTTAACTTAAAAGAAGGAAATGTTTAGTGGATTCATAAGTACAAAAGGATGGTCTAAAGAACTAAATTTATTTCATTTTCAATCAGAAGAACTAAGATAAATGCCTGGGAATTACAGAGAAATTAATTTTGAAATAATAATGCCCTTAAATAGGGCTGAATGATAAAGAAAGTTCCTATCACAGTCACAGGAGATGCTGAACCACAGCTGAGCAGCCACTTTCCAGAAATAAGGCAGGAGATTTATGTAGGAGCATAAAATTAAATTAGGTATCAACTAAGATTTCTCTCAAGAATAGGATTCATGAGTATTTTTTATGAAGTCATTTCAAAATTTATTTTTCAAGAAAACAGAAGAGTGAAATGATATTGATTTTACCCCTAAATATTACCACTTTATTTCTATGGATACCTCTTCTCTCAAATGAACATATATATAGGATTTAAAGCACTAAGTATTTCTAGGTAAAATATTAATGAAATACAATGACATAAAGAAAGAAATTTCACTCTTTGGTGCTAAGCATTACACAAAAGTTTGAGGATAAAGACTAAATAAAAAGAAACTTCTGGTAGCCAAGATACCTGTTTTCTCTTACTTGTTGCCTCATCTTTTCATCCTTTAGACTTTCATGTTTTAGTTTTGCCAATTCCAAAGCCAATTTTTCTTCTTGTTCAAGCTGGCATTCCCTCAATCTCCTGTTTTCTTCTGCCTAAATAAAAAAAATAAATAAATAACTTCAGTCAATTGTCCTCCAGAATCAGTTACTTTTTTCACCAACAATGAATTTGTTTTATAACAGAAAACCTCAAATGCCTTCAGAGCAGTCAACCATTCATATTTTAAAGTACAAAGTATTATTTCAATAAATACTTCTTCCAAGCATTTTATCATGGAAAATTTCAAACATCGCCTACAGTAAGAAGAAGATTACAACACCCCTCAGGTGGTAGCCATCACTCACCTTAAACAGTTATCAATATTTTGCCAATCTTTACTCTTCCACTCCACTCACATTTTTTTTTTGCTAGAGTATTTTAAAACAAATCCTAGATATATCATTACCATGTAAATAATTCAATATTGATCTCTACCTGACAAGAATTTTCTTCTTATATAACCATATCATTAACAAATTTAAAGAAGTTAATAATAAATCCTCAGTAAGGTCTAATACCTTGTCCCTATTCAAGCTTCCTCAATTGTCTCAAAGATCCTTTTTTTTTTTTTTTGGTTTGTTCAAATCAGAATCAAAAGTCTAACTATTGTATCTAATTATTATTTCTCTTACGTTTTTAATTTTTTTTTTTCCATTTCTTGGGCGGCTCCCGCGGCATATGGAGGTTCCCAGGCTAGGGGTCCAATCGGAGCTGTAGCCGCCAGCCTACACCACAGCCACAGCAAAGCAGGATCTGAGCTGCATCTGCAACCTACACCACAGCTCACGGCAACGCCGGATCCTTAACCCACTGAGCAAGGCCAGGGATCGAACCTGCAACCTCATGGTTCCTAGCTGGATTCGTTAACCACTGAGCCACGACGGGAACTCCAGTTTTTAATATTTTTTAAGTCTCCTCACACATACAGTTTTTCCTCCCAAGGCACTGATTTGTTGTAGAAATTAGGACGTATGTCCCACAGAATGTCCTATATTCTAAATTTGACTGATTGCTTCCCCAGGATAATCTTCTTGTCTTTAGTATTTCTTGTAAAATGGTAGAATGACCTAGAGACTTGATTAAATTCTATATAGGAAAGAATAAGCACATGAAAAAAATGTTCAACATTATTAGCCATCAGGAAATTTAAGTTAAAACCACAATGATACATCATAACATACCTATTGGAATGGCTCAAATAAAAAAAACAAACACTGGTGAGAAGCTACATTAACCACACATTGCTGGGTGGGAATGTAAAATGGTACAGCCACTCTGGTAGTTTGGTATAAAGCTAACACAATTACCATACAACTCAAAGATTAAAACTTATGCTTATTAAAAAACCTGTACCCAAATGATTTATTCGGAATAGCCAATTGGAAACACACAGACATCCTTCAAGAGGTGAATGGTCAAACAACTGTGGTATATCCACACTATGGAACATTGCTCAGCAACAAAAATAGTGAGTTATTGTTTTATACAAGCAAAAATCTGGATGAATCCCTAGGAATTCTGCTGGGTGAAAAAATCCATTCCTAAAAGGTTACATACTATTTGATCCTATTCTTGGAACACATTCTATTTTAAAATCGAAATATCACTCATATAGCATAAAATTCACCTTTTTTAATTCACAATTCAGTGGTTTTTTAGTATATTCACAATGTTGTGCAACCATCACCACTATCTAGTTTCAGAATTTTTTAAAACAAACTATTTTTTTAAGCAGTACTGGGTTAGCAGAAAAAATGAGGACAGAGTTCCCAAATACCCTCTGCCCACACACATGCACAGCCTCCTTCCCTACCAACATCCCACACCAGAGGGTACATTTGTTGCAATCAATAAAGTTACAGACATACCATTATCACCCAAAATCCATAGTTTACAGTTTATTCTTGGTGTTATATATTCTATGTGTTTGAACAAATGTATAATAACATGTATCCACTGTTACAGTATCATACAGAATAGTTTCATGCCCTAAAAATCCTCTGTGCTCTGCTTATTCATCACACCCTCCCTCAAATCCCTGGCAACCACTGATCTTTTTACTATCCACATGGTTTTGCTTCTTCCAGAATGTCATATAGCTGGAATCATTACAGTATGGAGCCTTTTTCAGATTGACTTCTTTCACTTAGTAATACATTTAAGGTTCTTTCATGTCTTTTCATGGCTCAATAGCTGATTTCTTTTATCAATGAATAACACTCTATTGTCTGGATTATTTATCTAAAGGACATCTTAGTTGCTTACAGCTTTTAAAGTTGCTATAAACATTGACATGCAGGTTTTTGTATAGATGTAAGTTTTCAACATTACAGAACATTTTTATCATCCCCAGAAAAACCCCATACCAGCTAGTAGTCAGTCATCACTCCCTTTACCCAACTACTCAACTACTCATCTACTTTATATCGTATGAATTTTCATATTCTATATATTTCATTTAAATGAAATCAAAAAAATATATGTCTTTTCATGTTTGGCTTTTTTCACTGATTATAATGTTTTCAAGGTTCATCCATGTTGCAGCACATATCAGTAATTAATTCTTTTTACGATTGTATAATATCCTACTGTGTAAATATAAAACATTTTGTTTATCCATTCACTGGCTGTTTATACACTTAGGTTGTTTCCACTTATTTGGGTATCATGAAAAATGTTTCTATGAACATTCACATATACACTTTTATGTGGACATGATTTAAATTATCTTGGTCACAGGTTTACGAGTAGAATTGCTGGGTAATATAGTAACTATGTTTAACCTTATGAGGAACTACCAAACTGTTTTCCATAGCCACTACACCATTTACATTGTCATCAGCAATGTACAGGGTTCCAATACCTATCTCCCCTTTTTAAAAAATTGTAGCAGTTCTTATGGGTCTCAAAGTGGTATCTCATTGTTATCTTGATTTGCATTTCCCTAATAGCTGATGATGTTGAGCATCTTTTTGTGTGTGTGCTTTTTGCTCATCTGTATATCTTATTTAGAGAAATGGTTATGGAAATCCTTTGCCCATTAAAAAAGTTTTTTGTGGAGTTCCCGTCGTGGAGCAGTGGTTAACGAATCTGACTAGGAACCACGAGGTTGCAGGTTCGATCCCTGGCCTTGCTCAGTGGGTTAAAGATCCGGCGTTGCCGTGAGCTGTGGTGTAGGTCGCAGACGCGGCTCGGATCCTGCGTTGCTATGGCTCTGGCGTAGGCTGGCAGCTACAGCTCCGATTGGACCCCTAGCCTGGGAACCTCCATATGCCGTGGGAGCGGCCCAAGAAATGGCAAAAAGACAAAAAAAAAAAAAAGAGCTATAAAAAAGTTTGTTTTTTATTGTTGAGTTGTATCAGTAACATTCTTTTTTTTTAATTTTTATTTTTGTTATTTCCCCAATATAGTTTTTTCCTACTGTACAGCATGATGACCCAGTTACATAAACATGCACACATTCTATTTCCTCACATTATCATCCTCCACCATAAGTGACTAGACATAGCTCCCCGTGCTACACAGCAGGATCTCATTGCTAATCCATTCCAAAGGCAATAGTTGGCATCTATTAAACTCAAGTTCCCCACCCACCTTACTCCCTCCCCCTTCACCTTGGCAACCACTAGTCTATTCTCCAAGTCTATGACTTTCTTTTCTGTGGAAAGGTTCATTTGTGCTGTATACTGGATTCCAGATATAAGTGGTATCATCTGGTTTTGTCTTTCTCTTTCTGACTTACTTCACTCAGGATGAAAGTCTCTAGTTTCATCCATGTTGCTGCAAATGGCATCATTTTGTTCTTTTTATGGCTGAGTAGTATTCCATTGTGTATATATACCACATCTTCCTAATCCAATCATCTGTCAGTGGACATTTAGGTTGTTTCCATGTCTTGGCTATTATAAATAGTGCTGCAATGAACATGCGGGTTCATGTGTCTTTTTCAAGGAAAGTTTTGTCTGGATATATGCCCAAGAGTGAGATTGTTGGGTCGTATGGTACTTCTATGTATAGATTTCTAAGGTACCTCCATACTGTTCTCCATAGTGGCTGTACCAGCTTACATTCCCACCAAGAGTGCACGAGGGTTCCCTTTTCTCCACACTCCCTCCAGCATTTGTTATTTGTGGACTTATGAATGATGGCCATTCTGACTGGTGTGAGGTGGCATCTTGTGGAAGTTTTGATTTGCATTTTTCTAATAATTAGGGATGTTGAGCATTTTTTCATGTGCTTGTTGACCATCTGTACCTCTTCCTTGAAAAAATGTCTATTCAGGTCTTTCACCCATTTTTCTCATGGGTAGTTGGCTTTTTTGCTGTTGAGTTGTGTAAGTTGTTTGTATTTTGTAGAGATTAAGCCCTTGACAGACACATCATTTGAAATGATTTTTTCCCATTCTGTAAGTTGTCTTTTTGTTTTCTTTTTGGTTTCCTCTGATGTGCAAAAGCTTGTCAGTGTGATTAGGTCCCATTGGTTTATTTCTGCTCTTATTTCTGTTGCTTTGGGAGACTGACCTGAGAAAACATTCATAAGGTTGATGTCAGAGAATGTTTTGCTTATGTTCTCTCCCAGGAGTTTGATGTTATCTTGTCTTATATTTAAGCCTTTTAGGCATTTTGAGTTTATTTTCATGCATGGTATGAGGGTGTGTTCTAGTTTCATTGATTTGCATGCAGCTGTCCAGGTTTCTCAGCAATACTTGCTAAAAGGCTGTCTTTTTCCTATTTTATATTCTTGCCTTCTTTGTCAAAGATTAATTGACCATAGGTGTCTGGGTTTATTTCTGGGTTCTCTCTTCGGTTCCATTGGTCTGTCTGTCTGTTTTGATACCAGTACCACACTGTCTTGATTACTGTGGCTTTGTAATATTGCCTGAAGTCTGGAAGAGTTATGCCTCCTGATTGGTTTCTGTTCCTCAGGGTTGCTTTGACAATTCTGGGTCTTTTGTGGTTCCATATAAATTTTTGGATTGTTTGTTCTAGTTCTGTGAAAAATGTCATGGGTAATTTGATAGGGATTGCATTGAATCTGGAGATTGCTTTGGGTAGTATGGTCATTTTTACAATGTTAATTTTTCCAACCCAGGAGCATGGAATATCTTTCCATTTCTTTACATCTTCTTTAATTTCCTTGATTAATGTTTTATAGTTCTCAGCATGTAAGTCCTTTACCTTCTTGGTTAGGTGTATTCCCAGGTATTTGATTGTTGGGGGGCACAATTTTAAAAGGGACTGTATTTTTGTATTCCTTTGCTAATATTCATTGTTAATCTACAGAAATGTGACTGATTTCTGAATGTTAATTTTATATCCTGTTACTGTGCTGTATTTGTTGACTAGTTCAAGTAGTTTTGGGGTTGAGTCCTTGGGGTTTTCTATGTATAGTATCATGTCACCTGCATACAGTGACAGTTTTACCTCTTCTCTTCCTATTTGGATGCCTTTTATTTCTTTTGTCTGTCTGATTACTGTGGCTAGGACTTCCAATACTATGTTGAATAACAGTAATGAGAGTGGGCATCCTCATCTTGTTCCAGATTTTAGTGGGAAAAGCTTTCAGCTTTTCTCCATTGAGTATTATAGCTGCTGTGGGACATTCTTTAAGTAACAAAATAATAGAAATGGAGATGATATTAGTGGTTGCCAGAGTCAGGGATGAAGTAGGGGTAGACAAGAAAGAGTATGCTTAAACAAGGACAAAATGTAAGAGCCTTGTGAACATGGAACTCTTATGGATCTTGGCTCTAGTGTTATATACGAAAGGCTACACAGGTTATAAAATGTATAGAACTAAACACACACATGCAAGTAAAACTGGGGAAATCAGAACAAGACTGGTGGGTTGTATCATTGTTGATATCTTGTAATATTATACTATACTTTTACATGCTGTGCCACTGGGAGAAACTGGGTACAGCATATATACAATTACTCTGTCTTTTTTCTTACAAGTACCTACGAATCTACAATTACCAATAAAATTTCAACTGACAAAAACCAACAGTAAGTACTGGTGAGGACACAGAGCAAACAGAATTCTTAAACATTACTTGTGGAAATACAAAATAGTACAATTACTTTGGAAAACGATTTGGCAATTTCTTATAATGAAAGAGACATTTACCATGTGACTCAACCATCCTACTCTCAGATATCTATTCAAGAGAAATGAAAACTTACGGTCATACAAAAATAAGTATGCATTTTATTCATATTTGCCAAAAACTAGAAACAACTCAAATTCTCTTCAACTTGTGAACTGACAAACTATGGTACATCCATAATGGAATACTACTATACAATTTGTCCAGTAAGAGAAATAATTCATGCAACAACATGAAATCTTAAATTTGTTTTGCTAAGTGAAAGAAGTCTGACGCAAAAGGTGACATACTGTATAATTTGATTTATGTAATACTATGGAAAAAGTGAACCTACTGGGACAAAAAAATAAATCAATGGCTTCCAGGAGTCAGGAGGGGTGAGTAGTTCACTACGGAGGGGCAGCATGAGAGGACTTGTGATGTGATGAAACTGGTTTGTATGCAGAGATCAATGTAACAGGATAGAGAGCCCAGAAATAAACCCACACTCCTGTGGTCAATTAATCTATGACAAAGGAGGCAAGAATATACAATAGAGGAGAGAGTCTCTTCAAAAAGTGGTGCTGGGAAAACTGGACAATGACATGTAAAGGAATGAAATTAGAACAATCTCTAACATCATATACAAAAATAAACTCAAAATAAATTAAAGACCTAAATGTAAGACCAGATACTATAAAAATCTTAAGACAAAAACATAGAAGAACACTCTTTGACATAAATCACAGAAATCATTTTGGATCCACCTCCTAGAATAATAGAAACAAAAATATACAAATGGGACCTAAGTAAACTTAAAAGCTTTTGTGCAGCAAAGGAAATTACTGAAAAAAAATGAAAAGACAGCATACTAGAAAGATTAAGATGGTGGAAGAGTAAGATGCTCACCTTCTCCCACAAACACATCAAGAAAACATATCTCCATGTATAACAATTCACACAGAACATCTACTGAATGCTGACAGAAGAATTTAAATCTCCAAAAGGGCAAGAAATCCTCCACATAACTGGGTAGAACAAAAGAAAAAAAGAGGGAGAGAGAGAGAAAAAAGGAATCAGGACAGGACTAACATTCCAGAGAGGAAGCTGTGAAAGATAAAAGAAAGCCACATCCTGGGAAACCTAACAGGGATATCAGCCAAGAGAGAGGGACCTCAAAGTCACCAAGAAAAGCACAGCAGCTAGACCTAGGAGGCAAAGCAGAGTGAGAGCCACACAGACCGTCTGCACCACTGCCCCAGACATCATACCCTGAGATGCTTGGGCAGAGGCTGAGCCCTGAGACTCAGGCTCTGGAGGTTAGTTCTAGGGAGAGGACTAAGATTGGCTGTGTGGAAACAGCCTGAGGGTCTAAGAAGCAGTGTGTCATGGGCTGGGGAGCAGAATGCCACAGCCGAGGGAACCTGGGAGGAGGTCTGGGCCTACAGGAGAAGCAAGGTACCATTGCTGGGGAGAGCGAGAGAAGGAGAGGCAGGCCACCACAGGAATCTCCCTGCCAATAGGCAGGTTCTCAGAGGGCAGGATGCCTCTGGCACAGGCTACAGGTGGCAAAAGGCCACTTACTTGGGCTTACAGGAGACTGAGTGCTTCTTGTGTGGGCTATGAGTAGCCAGGCACCTCTGTGTGGGCTAAGGGCAGCAGGGGGCCAAGCACAACATGGTGCATCCTGTGTGATCTACAGGTGGCAGGGAAAAACCACAGTAGTCATCTCAGAAACCAGAGGGAGGTGTGGCCTGCCACCACTAGGGATCTGAGAATAGGCTCAACCTGCTGCCCCAGTCACCTCAGAGGTCGACAAAAAGAGAGCACTGCAATCGAGCTCACCCATTGACTCTCTCTGCTCTGGGAACCCACCCACCCTGCTGCTGCCACTGCCAAATGCTCCAGGCAGCACCCACACATGCGTGATCACTGTCACTTCCCAGGACCCTGCAACTAGGAGCAGCCTCTGCAGCACCTCCTGAATGGGCTAGGCAGGAAAGGGTAATTCTTGCATGGTCTACAAGCGGCAGGGGCAAACCACCGCAGTTATCTCTGATTCCAGAGGTGGGCATGGCATGCCATCACTAGAGGTCCGTGAACAGGCACCACTTATGGCTGCAATCACCTCAGAGGACACCACAGAGGAGGGCATTGTGACCAAATACCACCTGTTGTTGCTCTCACTCCCCTGGGAACTCACACACCCCACTGACGCCACAGCCAAATGCACTGGGCACCACCTAAATCTGTCTGAGGCTCAGTACCACTCCCAGGGCCATGCAACTAGGAATAGCCTGCACCACCTTTCTGCAGGTCCTTGCTACTGTCAAGAGCCCAGAAACCAGGCACTGACTACTAGCCGTACCCATTGCTTCCTTCTCTGTGGAAACATACTTGACACCCTGGGGATAACAGCCTGCTCACACGGGAGAGCAAAAATCCAAACTCCCACTCCAAAAATAAATAGCAACATCCCACAAAATACAAAGGGGAACATTTGCATAGAAATAGCCCTCCAATACTGCAGTTTGGTTTCCCTCAACTCACACAAAAAGAAAAATACATGCAAAATGAAGAAGCTCAGGAACCATTCCTAGTTAAAAGAACAGAAGAATTCACATGAAGGAGCAAACAATGAAACAGACCTCTGCAGTCTAATAGATGTTGAGTTCAAAAGGGAGACAGTGAAAATACTGAAAGAATTAAGGATGAATACGAAGGAATTAAGAGAAGATATAAACAGTAATGCAGATTACTTTAGAAAGGAACTAGAAAAAATGAGGAACCAAAAAATATTAGAAAATTCATTTGCAGAGACTCAAACTGAGCTAAAGGCACTAAACAGCAGAATGAATAATGCAGAGGAACAAATTAATGACTTGGAAGATAAAATAATGGAAATCACCCAATCAGGACAGCAGACAGAAAACCAAATGAAAAAACATGAAAGCAATATAAGAGATCTATGGGATAATATAAAGTGGGTGAATCTATGTATAACAGGAATTCCAGAAGGAGAAGAAAACGAAAAGGGGATTTAAAATATGTTTGAAGAAATTATGTCTGAAAACTTTCCAAATCTAAAGAAAACCAATATCAAGATAAAGGTAGCAGAGAGGGCCCCAAACAAGTTGAACCCAAACAGGCCCACACCAAGACATACTATAATAAAAATGGCAAAAGTTAAAGAGAGGATTCTAAAGGCAGCAAGAGAAACACAAAGTGTTAATTATAAGGGAACCCCCATAAAGCTATCAGCTGATTTCTCTACAGGAACACTACAGGGCAGAAGAGAGTGGTAAGATATATTCAAAGTTCTAAAAAGGAAAAAACTGTAGCCTAGAATACTCTACCCAGCAAGGATACCATTTAAAACAGAAGGAGAAATAAAGAATTTCTCCAACAAACAAAAGCTAAAAGAGTAGAGCAATACTGAACTGACTCTAAAAGAAATACTGAAAGGGCTTCTCTAAGTAAAAAAGAAGTAAGAAGAAATAAGATGGAGGAAATCACAATTGGAAAGCACTTAAATAAGCCAGGATACAGATATAAAAGAAAAATAAAACAAGAAACAAAAACCTACTATAAAAGCGACAATAAACACAAGGAACAGCAAAAGGACAAACATGAAGCACTTCAAAATAATAGAATGTGGGGAGGTAAGAAAATCTCTTACTCTTTTCAAAATAATGTGTTTGAGCCTGTATGACTCTCAGGCTAAATAAAGCAAGCAGATTCAGGAAGGGATTAACTTACTTGAAAGACAGGGCAACCACAAATCAAAACCAAACATTACATTCACAAAAACTAAAAAGAAAAGTACACAAGCATAAAATAAATGGAAATCATCCAACCAAAAATAAAATAAAATAAAATAAAATAAAGGAACAAAGGAGAAACATAGAATCAACTAGAAAACAAAGTTCAAAATGATAACAAATACCTATTTATCAATCATTACCTTAAATGTCAATGGACTGAATGCTCCAATCAAAATACACAGAGTGGCAGACTGGATAAAAAAGCAAGAGCTTAAAATATGCTGTCTATAAGAAACTCACCTTAGGGCAAAGGACACATGTAGATTCAAAGTGAGGGCATGGGAAAAGATACTTCATGCCAATGGACACAACAGGAAAGCAGGAGGTGCAAAACTCACATCAGACAAAATAGACTATAAAATGAAGGCCATAAAAAAAGACAAAGAAGGGCACTATTTAATGATAAAAGGACCTATTCAAGAAGAGGATACTACAATTGTCAATATATATGCGCCTAATATAGGATACCCAGATATATACGACAAATACTAACAGATATAAAAGGAGAAATTGATGGGAATACAGTAAACGCGGGAGAATTTACCACCCCACTCACGTCAATGGACAGATTCTCTACACAGAAAATCAATCAGGCAACAAAGAGCCTAAATGACACAATAAAAAAGTTAGACTTAATTGACATTTTCAGGATATAACATCCAAAAAAATTGGAATATACATTCTTTTCAAGTGCACATGGAACATTCTCAAGAATTGACCCCATGCTGGGGCACAAAACTAACCTCAAACAAATTTAAAGAGTACAGAAATTATTTCAAGTATCTTCTCTGACCACAATGGCATAAAACTAGAAGTCAACCACAGGAAAAGAAATGAGAAAAAGCTGACTATATGGAAACTAAACAACATGCTACTAAAAAACCAATGGGTCACTGAGGAAATAAAAAAGGAAATTAAAAAATATCTCAAGAAAAATGATAATGAATACAGAACCACTCAAAATCTATGGGATGCTGCAAAAGCAGTGCTTAGAGGGAAACTCATAGCAATACAGGCCTTCCTCAAAAAAAAAAGAAAAAGAAAAATCTCAAATTGACAACTTAACCCACCTCCTAAATGAATTAGGAAAAGAAGAACAAACAAAACCTGAAGTCAGCAGAAGGACAGAAATCATAAAGATCAGAGAGGAAATCAATAAAATAGAGATTCCAAAAACAATAGAAAAAAAATCTATAAAAGCAAGACTAGTTCTTTGAAAAGGTAAACAAAATTTACAAACCTCTGGGCAGACTCACCAAGAAGAGGAGAGGAAAAAACCCAACTAAAATAAGAAATGAAAAAGAAGAAACCTCAATGGATAATGCAGTAATACAAAAAAAAAAAAAACATAAGAAATACTACGAACAATTATATGCCAACAAATGCGACAACCAAGAAGAAATCAACAACTTTCTAGAGACTTACAGCCTGCCAAAACTGAATCAAGAAGAAATAGATCAACTGAACAGACCGATCACTAGAAATTAAATTGAGTATGTCATAAGAACACTCCCTACAAACAAAAGTCCAGGACCAAATGGCTTCACAGGTGAATTCTACCAAAGATACAAAGAGGAAGTCACACCCATCCTCCATAAACTTTTACAAAAGGTTGAAGAAGAATGAACACATCCAAAGGAATTCCATGAAGCCACCATCACCCTAACACCAAAACAAGACAAAGATACTGCCAAAAAAGAAAACTGTAGCCCAATAACTTTGATGAATATAGAAGCAAAAATTCTCAACAAAATTTTAGCCAAGTGAAATCAGCAACACATAAAAAAGATCATTTACCACAACCAAGTGGGATTCATCCCAGGTTCACAAGGATGGGTCAACATACACAAACCAATAAATGTCATATACCACCTTAACAAAAGAAAAGTCAAAAACCACATGATCACTTCAATAGATGCAGAAAAAGCATTTGACAAAGTCCAACATCCATTCATCATAAAACCCTTACCAAAGTGGGTATAGAGGGAACATACCTTAACATAATAAAAGCCATTTATGACAAACCCACAGCAAATACAATACTCAATGGAGAAAAGCTGAAAGCCTTCCCACTAAAATCTGGAACAAGACAAGGATGCCCGCTCTCACCACTTTTATTCAACATAGTATTGGAAGTCTTAGCCACAGTAATCAGACAAACAAAAGAAATAAAAAGTATCCAAATAGGAAGAGAAGAGGTAAAATTGTCACTATATGCATACATATGGTAAACCCTAAGGACTCAACCCAAAAACTACTCTAACTGATCAATAAATGCAGCCAAGTAGCAGGATATAAGACTAACATTCAGAAATCAGTGTCATTTCTGTATCCTAACAATGAAATATTAGCAAAGGAATACTAAAGCACAATACCTTATAAAATTGCACCCCCAAAAATCAAATACCTGGAAATAAAACTGACCGAGGAGGTCAAAGACTTATATGCTGAGAACTATAAAACATTAATCAAGGAAATTAAAGAAGATGTAAAGAAATGGAAAGATATTCCATGCTCCTAGGTTGGAAAAATTAACATTGTAAAAAGGGACATACTACCCAAAGCAATCTCCAGATTCAATGCAATCCCTATCAAATTACCCATGACATTTTTCACAGAACTAGAACAAACAATCCAAAAATTTTTATGTAACCACAAAAGACCCAGAATTGCCAAAGCAACCCTGAGGAACAGAAACCAATCAGGAGGCATAACTCTTCCAGACTTCAGGCAATATTACAAAGCCACAGTAATCAAGACAGACCAATGGAACGGAAGAGAGAACCCAGAAATAAACCCAGACACCTATGGTCAATTAATCTTTGACAAAGAAGGCAAGAATATAAAATAGGAAAAAGACAGCCTTTTAGCAAGTATTGCTGGGAAACCTGGACTGCTGCATGTAAATCAATAAACTGGAACACACTCTCACACCATGCACAAAAATAAACTCAAAATGGCTTAAAGATTGAAATGTAAGACAAGACACCAACACACTCCTAGAAGAGAACACAGGCAAAACATTCTCTGACATCAACCTTACAAATGTTTTCTATGTCAGTCTCCCAAGGCAAGAGAAATAAAAGCAAAAATAAACCAATGGGACCTAATCAAACTGACAAGCTTTTGCACAACAAAGGAAACCATTAAAAAAAAAAAAAGACAACACATGGAACGGGAGAAAAGTTTCAAATGATGCAACTGACAAGGGCTTAATCTCTACAAAATACAAACAACTTATACAACTCAACAACAAAAAAAACAACAACCCAATTGAAAAATGGGCGAAAGATCTGAATAGACATTTCTCCAAAGAAGATGGACAGATGGCCAACAAGCACAAGAAAAATGCTCAACATCCCTAATTATTAGAGAAATGCAAATCAAAACTACTATGAGGTAACACCTCTCACCAGTCAGATGGCCATCATTAGTAAGTCCACAAATAACAAATGCTGGAGAGGGGGTGGAGAAAAGGGAACCCTCCTGCACTGTTGGTGGGAATGCAACTTGGTACAACCACTACGGAAAACGCTATGGAGATACCTTAGAAAACTATACATGGAACTACCATATGACCCAGCAATCCCACTCTTGGGCATATATCCAGACAAAACTTTCCTTGAAAAAGACACATGCACCCGCATGTTCATTGCAGCACTATTCATAATAGCCAAGACATGGAAACAACCTAAATGTCCACTGACAGATGATTGGATTAGGAAGATGTGGTATATATACACAATGGAATACGACTCAGCCAAAAAAAGAACAAAATAATACCATTTGCAGCAACATGGATGAAACTAGAGACTTTCATCCTGAGTGAAGTAAGTCAGAAAGAGAAAGACAAGTACCATACAATATCACTCATATCTGGAACTAATATACAGCACAAATAAACCTTTCCACAAAAAGAAACTCGTGGACTCAGAGAACAGACTTGTGGTTGCCAGGTGGTGGGAGGTGGGCTAGGAATCTGGGGTTAACAGATGCCAACTATTGCCTTTGGAATGGATAGGCAATGAGATCCTGTTGTATAGCACTGGGAACTATATCTAGTCACTTATCATGGAGCACGATGGAGGATAATGTGAGGAAAAGAATGTGTGTGTTTGTGTGTGTGTATGTGTGTGTATGTGTGTGTCTGGATCACTCTGCTCTTCAGTAGAGATTGACAGAACACTAAACCAACTATGATGGAAAAAATTAAAATCATTAAAAATTAAAATAAAAAAATTTAAAAATTTTAAAAAACCACAATGATGTTTCTTGGCCACAATAAAATATTTACATGGGTGTGCTTTAAAAAATAAAAAATTTAAAAATTTAAAAAAGACAACATACTGGAGTTCCCGTCATGGAGCAGCAGAAATGAATCCAACTAGGAATTTTAGGTTGTGGGTTCACAATCCCTGGCCTCATTCAGTGGATTAAGGATCCTGTGAGCTATGGTGTAGGTTGCAGACATGGCTCAGATCTGATGTTGCTGTGAGGTAGGCCAGCAGCTGTAGCTCAGATTAGACCCCTAGCCTCAGAAACTCCATATGCTGTGGGTGTGGCCCTAAAAAGCAAAAAAAAAAAAAAAAAAAAAAAGACAACATACTGAATGGGAGAAAATATTTGTAAATGATATGACTGATAAGGGATTATGATCAAACATATACAATAAACAGCTTATACAACTCAACAACAACAACAAAAAAAACAACCTAATTTAAAAATAGGCAGAAGAACTGAAGAGATATTTTTCCAAAAAGGACATGAAGATGGCAAACAAGCACATGAAAAGATGTTCCACATCACTAATGATGAGGGAAATGCAAATCACAACCACAATGAGATATTACTGCACACCTGTCTGAATGGCTATCATCAAAAAGAACACAAATAACAAATGTTGACAAGGATGTGGAGAAAAGGGAATCCTTGTACACTGTTGGTGGGAATGTCAATTGTGCAGCCACTGTGGAAAACAATATGGAGGTTTTTCTCAAAAAACTAGAAACAGAACTACCACATAACCCAGCAATTCCACTCCTAAGTATATATCCAATAAAACAAAAACAGTAATTTGAAAAGATACATGCACTCCAATGTTCACAGTGGCATTATTTAAAACTGCCAGGATATGGAAGCAACCTAAACGTCCATCAACAGATGAATGGATAAAGAAAATGTGGTACATATATACATTGCAATACTACTTAACCATAAAAAGAATGAAATTTTGATATTTGTAGCAACATGGATAAACTAAGAGGGCATTATGCTCAGTCAAGTAAGTCAGAGGAAGACAAGTACTATATGATATCATTTATACGTGGCATCTAAAAAATACAACAAACTAGTGAATATAACAAAAAGAAGACTCACAAATATAGAGAACAAACTAGTGGTTACCATTGGGCAGAGAAAAGAGAGCAAAAATAATATACAGTGAGGGAGTAAGAAATATAAAATATTAGGCATAAAATAAGCTACATGGATATATTGTGCAATGTGGGGAATATAGCCAATATTTTATAATAACTATAAATAGAGTATAACCTTTAAAAATTGTGGATTATGATATTGTACACCTATAACATGTAATTCTGTATAACAACTATACTTCAATTTAAAAAAAGGAAATTGCTCTGTAGAACAATGCAGTGGTGAAAATGGAAATCTACTCATTTGTTAAAATCCATAGAATTGTACATCACAGTGAATTGTACATACACAAATTTTAAAACAAATCAGCCAGTACATCCATACCATGCACTACCACTCAGTAATAAAAAAGAATTAGCTACTGATACATCCAACAACTTGGATGAATTTCAAGAGCATTATGCAGAGTAAAAAAAAAAAAACCCATTCAAAAGGTTACAGACATATGATTCCACTTGCATATGGAATCACAGACACAAATGTTTATAGACCATTCTTGGAATGACAAAATTATAGGGATATAGAACAAATTAGTGGTTGCCAGTTACACCAGGGGTTGAAAGGAATGTATGATTATAGTGTGGTAGCATGAATGAGGTCTTGGTGGTGATGGAATAGTTCTGTATGTTGAATGAGGTGGTGGTTGCATAAATCTACATGTGTGATAAAATGACACAAGTATATATGCATAGCATAGAAATGCCATTTTCCAGGGTCTGATACTAAACTATAGTTATGTAAGAAGTAACTATGTGGGAATATTCAAGGGCACAATGGACTTCTCTGTACTATCTTTGCACCTTTCCAAGGATCTGTAATTATTTCAACATTGAAAAAAAAATCAACCAGATGTGGGGGAAGAAAAGAATGCACACTGTGACAAATTAACTATATTTATTCAATCACATAACCACAGTGAAGGAAACAGGTAGGAGTGGACATAGTGACTTGGGAAAACAGTGTTTGACTTGATATTTTAAGACTAAGGACAAAAAGAACTATACTCAAGTCTGTATTGCAGTAAGTAAATTTGTCGTTCAGAGGTGCAAGTTAGCAATGCTGGAATTTTATCTGTATACTATGATTGAAATAATAAGTGAATATATTGTAGACAATGAGAACCAGCTTTCTTTTGTTAGAAGAATGTAACTACAAATAAGACTGAAATGACCCCTTGGGTGCCAGATTAGTCAGCACCAATATAGCCCATGGTTTTCTAATAAATATATGCAGATAGTCACAAAAGTAAACACAGATGTGTGTGTGTGCGCACTGGTTAGTGTAGACTTATATTTTAGTTCCTGGAGGGAGTAGAGCAGTAAAACCCCAGTAATAATAAGCACACCTATCGTTCAGACATTGCTTTCTAAATACCATTCTCCAATAAAAGGAACCAAGTATTCTTGGAGAACTGTTTGATTTCAAGGCAATGTAAGGAAAGAATAAGCTGGACCTGAAACATCTTGTGGAACCAGAAAGCAGGAAAACTCAAAAACAAAAACAAACAAACAAAGCATGATGTCAGAAAGGCATAGCAGACAACTTGAAAAGAGTTTCCAAAAGTCAAAATTCGAACAACTAGAGGAACAAAATAAATAACAACGCTAGTGGATTATAAACAAAAGTATTTAAAAAATCAATGAATCCACATAGATATAAATAAATAAATATATAATATACAGGGAAAGGGGTCAACTCTTTCTTACAGAAAAATTCCAATTAATAAATGAAGAGGGAATAAATCAAATCAGAAATTACCATTAAAACCCAAAAGTAATAATTGTTAAAGGCAAGATTCACCAATGAATACTAATATTAGTGTGCAAAATTTAAATAAAAACAGGATATGTGCATAGTCTCAAAGCATCTCCCTCATAATATTTAGTATTTACAAACTGTAAAATAATTCTAAAGTATAAAACTTTACATAGGGGAATCCTGATAACACATTAACCAAGTGATCAAGGCTAACAGCAAGTATAATACATACCAACATCATGTACCCCCAATACAAAATGCAAAGGGCATTAATGTCCCCAATAAATTGCTTTTAAATTAATCAGAAGGGAGATTTTCCTGGGTAGGCCTGACCTAAACAGGTGAGCCCTAACAATGACAGGGAGTAACAGAAGTCAGTGCCCTGTGGACCTTATGGAAGCAAACTGCATGTACAGAGAGGGTCATGTGGCAGGGAATGTCACAACCTCTGGAAGACAAAACCTCAGTCTTAGAGCTACAAGAACAGGAATTCTGCTGGCAACTTAAATGAGGTTAGAAGAAGCTCCAAGATCTAGATGAAAATGCATCCCAGCAATACCTTGATTTCAGCCTTGAAAATGAGCGGACAATCCAGCTACACCGTGCCTGGATTTCTGACCTACAGAAATTGTGAGGTAATAAATGGGTGTAATTTTAAGCCACAAAGTTTGTGGCAATTTGTTACACAAATAATAATATAACAACATAACAAATAAACTACAGTTTTCAAAACTGTTAAGATCATCAAAGACAGGGAAAAGCGAGGAACTCTCACAGACTGGAGGAGGCTAAGGAGACCTGACAACTAAATTAAGTTTGTGATTCTGGAACAGAAAAAAAGATGTTAGTGGAAAAACTGATGAAATTTTAATAAATCCCATAGTTCAGTTAACAATACTGTACCAAAGTTAATTGCTTCATTTTGATAACTGTTCTCTGATTACATTAGATGTTAACATAAGGGGAAGTCAAGGGTATTCAGGAATTTTTATTTTTGCAACTCTTCCATAAATCTAAATTTATCTCAAAAACTTAAAAATATGCCTATTTCCAAATTCCATCTAATGCAAAGACCTGGAACCAATGATAACCCAAGATTAATAAGTGTCTCTAACACTTACAACTGAAATATTTCCCTAAATATTATTTCCACTAAATGGTAACAGAGCTTCTTGGTACAATGGCCAATTCCAAGTGTGAGGCAAGAAATTTATAAGATAAGCCTTATATTAGGGTTTTCCAGAAAAACAGAAACAACATAATAAGGAATCAGGCTCAAGAAATTATGGAAGCAGGCAAGTCCCAAGATCTTCAGAGTGAGTTGGAAAACTAGGGACCAAGGAAAGTCAATGGTTTAGTTCCAGTCAAAGTTCCAACGTCTGAGAGCCAGGGGTGTAGTACCTGTCTGAAGGCTGGCAGGCTTGAGATTCATAGTTGATGTCTCAGTTAAAGTGTGAAGACTGGAAAAAAGCTAATATCCTAGTTGGAAGGCAATCGGGGAGGAGCAGTTTCCTCTTATTTGGCCTTTTTGTTCTATTGAGACTTTCAATAGATTGGATGAGGCACACCCACACAAGGAAGAAAATATGCTTTACTTAGTGTGCTAATTTATATGTTAACCTCATCCGAAGCCACCCAGAATAATGTTTGACCAAATATCTGGGCACCCCATGGCCCAGTCAAATTGACACATAAAATTAACCACCTCTAGTCCATAACATTTTGTTCTGACAAAAAGCAAGGAAGCCATCATAGATTACAGGAGTCTTCTCTAAAGGACACAAAAGCAATAAAAGGGCATCCACTGGCCAAAGGCAGGACAACATGAGCACAAAAAAGAATAATAAATGCAATTAATTCAAGTATATAAAGACCCATGAGACCATAAAGATATATTTGCTTTTTAGGGCCACACCTGTGGAATATGGAGGTTCCCAGGCTAGGGGTCTAATCAGATCTGAGACGTATCTGCAACCTACACCACGGCTCATGGCAATGCCAGGTCTTTAACCCACTGAGAAAGGCCAGGGATCGAACCCACAACCTCACAGTTCCTAGTCAGATTTGTTTCTGCTGTGACATGATGGGAACTCCCCGTCTTTTGTTTTGTTTTTTCATAAAGATATTCTTTTAAAAAGTCCAAAGCTAAAGAAAACTTTAAAAAACAACACAGGCATACCACAGTGGAAGTAACTAGGGCACCAATTCTTACTCTCAAAATTAGCTAATCTCCTTTTCCAGTAAAAACCATATTTCAGGATACCAAATTACCCTTGTTGACAAGGGAAAGTTCTTTACAGAGGAATTTCAGCTACTTAAATGTGTAAGGAACAACAAAATTAGAAAATCAGTGTTTTGCAAGCCCTGATGAAGAAAAAGCTTCCTTGGTAAAACCATAGATTAAAGTATGATGGGGATCTTTACAATGGAGGAACCAGGCTGTCTCACTAAACCCACTGATTAGCATTAGCATCACTTAACACAGAACAACCATGTATGTGCCTGCTGGTAGGATATAATTAACATCAAGGACAGCATGACCATGGAATGACTGCCAAAAAAGTTGCATCTAAAACTAATCATGCTTTTAGGCTAACTTTCACTTAGAGGAAAAGAAGTAAAGGAACCACTGAGGAAGCAAACAGATGAATTCAGAAAGTGAGATATCCTATCAAAAAACTGGCCTAGCCGCTTTAACAAGTTAAAAAAATAAAACTGAAAAAATAAAGCACAAGGGCTGTTTTAGATTAAAATGGACCTGATAAACCCAAATACACTGTATAAACCTTGTTTGGATCCTGATTAAAAGAAACCCAGTAAAAGCAGTCTTGACACAATCAGAGAAATTTTATTATAGAATAGTACTAAATGATACCTAGAATTTACTTACTGATAAATTCTATTAGGTAAGATAATGGCATTATGCTGCTGCTATGTAAAAAAAAAAAAAAAAGAACCTATTTTGTAAGATGCACATCATAGCATGAACAAGAGAACTGATACAGTATCTGGGATTTTATTTAAAATTAAAGTGAGTTCCCTTCGTGGCTCAGTGGTTAACGAATCCAACTAGGAACCATGAAGTTGTGGGTTCGATCCCTGGCCTCACTCAGCGGGTTAAGGATCCAGCATTGCTGTGAGCTGTGGTGTAGGTTGAAGACTCGGCTCAGATCCCACGTTGCTAGGGCTCTGGCATAGGCTGGCAGCTACAGTTCTATTTGGATCCCTAGCCTGGGAACCTCCATATGCCGCAGGTGTGGCCCTAGAAAGACAAAAAAGACAAAAAAATAAAATTAAAGAAAATTAAAGAAAAATGAGTATAAAAAAGAAGAGGAAAAAATCTAATCCCAAGGATTTTCTTGCTCAGGATTAAAAAGTCAAGTCTAAGTTATAGGGATAAAGTAGAAAAATTAAATAGCTTAAAATCTCACCAGGGGATTAAAGACAGAAAAGGAATATTAAGGGAGTTTGGGAGACTGCTGTAAGCTAGTGACCACTCAAGAAAAGAATCCAGTAAACTAGCAACAATCTACACTACCTTGAAGATGACCAGGTGCATTTAAGTGCCAGACACACTCAAACCACCAACCCAGTTAGAACACAAAACAATATGACACGGGGTCTGAAATCTTGTTACATGAAGTCAGGGAGTTAACAGTCCCTGACGAGTAGCATTTCTGATGTAGGCAAGACAAAAATGTAGGTGAAAGGGGAAAAAAAACAGGTAAAAGGAGACACTGTACTGAAACCTCAAATGAGCTACCAAATTTTAGTACGTTTCCACCTTTTGCTAATATACATATGATTTATGTAGCACCATGTCAGTCCTGGTTAAACTAAGTATACAGGGTCAAAGGAGGAACTAATGATGTAAGCCTTGATGTCTACCCAAAAATGAGGAAGGTGGTGGTCTTCTCCCCTCCTCACTTTTTCTTTTATTATAAAAATGTAGCCCTCTTTTTTGGGGGGACTGCTGCTGCATTCCCTTGCTAGCCGCTTGTGTCTTTCAGGATCCTATACTAATAAACTTATTCTTTGTCTGCCACTTCACTGAATTCTTTCTGCAATAAGACAAAAGAACCTGAGCTTCAGGAAGTTCCTGACACCAGGTGAGCAGTTTCAATTAAAAGACAGTGGGTTCAAGTTTCCTCCTAAGTCAGGGATCATGGGTTCAAGTCCCATGCAGGTGGATTGAGTCCCAGCCCGTGGGTTCAAGGCTAGCCCTTGCATTCAAATCTGAATCTGAGTTTTGGCTGGGTTCGAGGCCCACCTGAAAAGGACTGAGGTTTTATAAGCTTCTGGAATTTGGAACTCAGAGGATGAATATCACTTTTAAAACTTGTTTTTACCATTCCCCACAATATCTTAAGAATTTTGCACAGCAGGCACACACACACACACACACAAAACCTGAAACATTAAAACACCTTTTTCACTTTTATGAGAACTCATGTCTTTTCTTATTGGCTTCCCTTTTCCTATGTCCCTCATCCCTTAAAGTATTAAGAAATTCCCAATGAAAAACTGTCTCCATACTTTAGGAGCTATATACATACATACATACTGTAAGTGAATTCTTCAAGGCAGTATTTCAAAAATCAAAAATACAAGTAAATTTGGAATTCCCATCATGGTGCAGCAGAAATGAATCTAACTAGGAACCATGAGGTTTCATGTTCGATCCCTGGCCTCGCTCAGTGGGTTAAGGATCTGGCGTTGCCGAGAGCTATGGTGTAGGTTACAGATGAGGCTCAGATCTAGCATTGCTGTGGCTCTGGCGTAGGCCAGCTGCTACAGCTCCGATCAGACCCCTAGCCTGGGAACCTCCATATGCCGAGGGTGCGGCCCTAAAAGGACATAAGACAAAAAAATAAATAAATAAAATTTGTATCTTATACATAAGTGTTCATTTTTAACCACTTAATAACATACAAGTTTAATCTCAGTAAATTCAAAAAAGGCATTCTTAAATTTTTGTCTTTAGAATTTTATGGAAAGCAAATGAATTATGAGAACAAACTGTGGAAGTTAGTAATTACAGATTTCATATTTATGGAAAAAAACAAAAAACAAACAAACCTGAGTGCTTAGTCTGCTCCAGGCACTATTCTAAGGTCTTTGCCTGTATTAACTGTTTATTAAAACAATCTTATAAAGTAGGTACTATTATTGTTCTACTTTACAGATGATGCAGAGAAGTAAAAGCAACCTACCCAAGGTTCCACAGCTAACACAAACATTATTAGGATTCCAAGACACGCAGCCTTTAAAACCCCAGCTCTTTAACTCTACACTGGGCTGACTCACAGTGAGGCGTCCTTTGCCTGATGCTTAGTCTATCCACTCAATTCCAGTATTGTTGATTTTCATTGTTTTCAAAGAGAAAATGAAAGGAAAATGATGCAAAAATGAACAGTAAAACTTACCTTTTGAATGGCCTCTTCCATATCCAACTCAAACTGCTCATTCTGTAGTAATCTGAGGAACCTTTTGTGCTCAGCCCGGTCATCATTCTCATTCCGCACCATTTGGTCCCTGACTTGATTCTGTAGCTTTTTTAGCGCCTCAACATGCAATGTTTTGCAATAGTTTGCATCTACTAATTTCTGATGCCTTTCACTGAAGCTCAAAGTTCTCCTCTTGGAAGCCTATAATGAGGGGGAAAAAAAAGCATACCTTGGTATTTTCTATCTAATTTTTTAAAAACACATTGATTGCAGCCCTCAAATACAAAAGAAACAAAAATAGTTAACAGTAATAAACGAAAGCTTTTGGCGTCTTTCCTAAAATGAAATATGCCTTAATAAAAAAAAGCAAATGTAAACACATGATATATCAATGCAGTACGTACTATTACTACTCCCCCTCTTACAAATGAGGCATGAAAAGTTAAAGCAACTTGACTCAAGTTTCTTCAGCTAATAAACAGCCCCACTAGAATTCAAAGACGTGCAGCTGGGCTCTACAGACTCAGCTCTTTACCACTACGCAGGTAATCCTTCTCATTCCACCCACTTCTCTTTCCCCTATGGCCATAAATTGCTGTTCAAAAGTTAGCCAGGCTTTTCTAATACACATTTAAAAGGTCAACCTGCTGCTATTCATTTATTCGCGCTCTCTGGGACTTTCATTTACACTCATTTATACAGCGGTTCTTAAAACATTTCTCAAGTTCCAGAAATGTGAGAAACAACATTTTTTTACCAGGCAGATCTAATATAGTGTGGGAGAAATGCAAAAAAAAAAAAAAAAAAAGGCTGGAAGCCACCGGTGGCGTCCCTTAAATAATAGCACCTGAAGTCCTGAAAGCAAGTAAAACTGTCTTTCGCACTTAATTCTCAGATTAGGCACTAATCTCAGTTTGGCTCTAAACTACAGTACATCAATAGACAAGTAGTTCGGAGACCCCCGACAGGCTCACCATCTTGGCAGACGAAAATCCTCCTTTCCCGCTCCCGCGGCCTCCACCTCCTCCGGTAAACCGCAAGGCCTCAGTTCTCTCTGGCGTTTACGAGGTCTCCTGGCAACAGCCTCCGAGGCTCCAACTCAAACAAAGCAGACGCCAGAAGGCCGCCACCTCCTATTGGACGCAGCACTATCCAATCAGCGCTGAGCTTCCTGGGAGGCCGGCTGGACAGCTACTTTCATAGGTCTAAAGGAGACAGGCGGGAGGTTCAGAGGTACAATGAGGTAATCCCTTTGCAGTCTGTTGGGAGGCCAAGGTTTCTCTCAAGCTATTAGCTTTGGGTTTGGGTGGAGTTGAGGGCAAAGCTGAGGTGTGGAAACTGTTTACAGAGAAATATGCAAACTCCTGTCCAAAATAGGGGGCTAAAGTCACTTTCTATGCACATGACCGTACTGCAACCTCAATGCATTTTCTGCCATTTCCACTTTCGTCCTTAGCAGTGGGAGGCAGGGTCAGTCTCCCTTGCTGAGTTACTGCACTATGCTTAGCGCGCGTTTCCTGGAGCCTTTGCCTCACCACCACCCCACCACCACCACCCGCCCTCAGAAGATGTTGGTAAATTTTGGGAATAAAATGTATAGGCTACATGGATCTTACTCTGCTATGTAACACATGGTAAGAGACCAGATAGATGATGGAAGGATGCTGGTTAGGTTTTTTTTTAAAGTTAGACACTAAAGTCCGTTTTAAATGCAAGGATTTAAGAACAAGAATGGGTAGAGAAATTGGTCTAATATATTGATTTTAGAGAAGACTTATTTAGAAAACTTGTCAAAACTAAGAAAAACATTTTTTACGGTAGTGTGAGAATTTGGCTTAGTTTGTGCTAGTTTGATGTTCATTTTGGGTAGTAATATGTCTGCTTAAAGATTAATGATAAGTAGGACTTCTAGTTTCAGCTCCAAAATGTTAAAAACGTGTAAGTTATTACTTCCATCTTTAATACCAGAAAAAGCTGGACAAACTTGAAACTTTGTGAGCTGAGGTCATAGGGGAACCCACCACCCTGAAATCTGGGAAGAGTAAACCCAGAGTGTCACAGTCACAACTCTCTTACTTACCTGGAGCAGAAGCCCCTGAAGCTATGAATTAGAAATAATTAAACGGTAACTTTCATGGATTGCTGGAGGCTGAATGTGGTTGGAATCAGTGAAACTAGCGTAGGCTGCTGTGTTAGGGAGGCCTCCACACTTCCTCCAGGAATCTCATGGGCTTTTTTCCTCCAATCTCAGTAGTTCTCAGAGTGAAGACCCAAGAAAGATCTCCTGCGGCTTCCACCAGGGGCAGGGGGGCGGGTGAAGAATCATTGTGAAATATGTCCAGAGACTTCTCCACAATAAAGGTCTGCTTTCCAGAGGATAAGATTTTACCAGAGCCTTATCCCACCTGGGGCAAAGAAAGACACTTCTTTCCCTCCAGCCTCCTTCAGCCTTCCTCTCTCACCTAAGTGGAGAGCAGGGATCTAAGAAATAGTTGTGAAGATCACACCCCAGCGGCACAGCTCTCCTAAAAATTTTAATCACAAAATTATGGAATAGTTCCCCTTTCCCACACTTTATCACCAAAACAACAGTGCTCCAGTGTAATAACAGTTGATTATAGCTGAAAGTCCTACAAAACAGAATTCTTAGGGAATCCAAGGAAAACAGGAGACGAAAACAAAAGCAGAGGAATTTGAACCCTCTAGAACCTCAGCTATAGCAAACATTAAACACAGCCCAACTCCTAGAAATATAGTTTTGGAGAAAAAAAAAAAAAAGCACTCTTAAGCCATGTTTACTTCAGTTCCTGTTACCCAACATAACACATGTAGCTATTAACAACAAATTACAAGGCTAAAGGCAAATTGTTGGGAAGCAAGTAAAACACAGTTTGAAAGGCAAAGGAAACATCAGAACTAGACTCAGCTATCATACACATTTGGGATTAAACAGGAATTTAAATAACTATGATTATTATGCTGAGGTATCTGCTAGAAAGTGTGGATAACGTACAAGAACAAAAGGGTAATGAAAGCAGAGAAATGGAAACTATATGAAAGAATTCAAATGAAATTCTAGAAATCAAAAACACTATGACAAATGAAGAGTGCCTTTCATAGGATTATCAGTAGACTGGGCACTACTGACGAGGGAATCAGTGACCTTGAAGTTATGTAAATAGACACCTCCTAAACTGAAATGCAAAGAGATTAATAGCAAATAGATAACCCTAATGGGCTTTTAGACCTCACCTTAGACTCAAATTGTTTTCTAAAATTAGAAGTGGACTTTTACCAATGTGTGTGTGTGTGTGTGTGTGTGTGTGTAGGGGGAATATTGCCAATGTTACTGTCTTTGGAGAGTCTTATAAACCCAGTAACTACAAAAGTAAAATTGACTACAGTGTGTGTGGTACGAAATATTGTGAAATCAGGATGCAACTATTGTTTTCATTTAATGCCCCATTAGTCTAGCAATTTCGACAAGTCTCTACAAAAATCATGGCTTCTGAATAGCTTCTCTTAAAGTAGACTTTAATTAAAGCTTATTGGCTAGGCTGTCAGCAGAAATATTTTTGTTGTTGTTTTGAACACTGATGGATCTCAAGCATTTAAAATAGTGCTTGGCATATAGTAAGTCGTAAATAAATATTGGTTACATGAACAAATGATTGAAATTATATTACAGCTAGGCACATAGGAAAATGCTCTACCAGAAATAACTCTGAAGAAACTGTTCTTCATCACTTAGGGTTTTATAAATTTTACTTATATTTTCAAAGAGAAAATTTTGGTTTTGTTATTTTTTTCCCAAATCCATTGTTTTCTGTTCTTACCATTATTATTTTCTTCAATAAGTGGTAATTTGCTCCTGCTTAACAGCCAGGATGTGGGAAGAAGGGGGTTCTCTGTTATCCTGGTTCAGTCTCAGTATTTTAGACAGGTCTTGATACACTGGGTCTCTGGTTTGGGGGTTTATATATGAGAAATTTTCCTTAATGGTAGGTATCAGTGCTTTCTTTTGGCCTTTAAAGAAAGTCTAAAACTCTCAACCTGACCTCTAAAGGCTTGCATGTCTACCCCTTTAGGTTTCTTCAAACTTTGACCAAAATGTACTTCTCTGAGCTTTTTCCCGTCAGAGGGCCTTTGTATGTGTGGGTCTCTGCCCTTAATAAGAGTATTTGATAATGGAAAATCCACCCACAGTCTTGACAATGAGATAGCACATGCTCTGGATGTCAGAGAAGAAAAATAGAAGAAGCCTTGGTTCTTTATGACCACGGAGTTGCCATACCAGCCCTGGGCTGCCTAACTCATGACCTAATGCTCTCTGAAAGAAAAGTAAAATAGTTTGTCTAAGCTTCTGTGTCTTCTTCTTCACCCAGTATTCTATTAGTTATCAATGCAAGTTCTGATACAACCACTTTCTCTGTTTAATTTCATAGGTGAAAAATGATTAAGAAAAACAAGAATTTTTGCAGCATTAATTGCTTTTTAAAATCAATGTTTGATTTTAAAGATTATTAGTAGTTAGAGTGGGAAAACCTCTAATTCCCTTTCTCACATTTTGCTCTCTCCCTTCTTATCTACTAGAAGCTACTAGCCAGTTTCTTTCCTTTAATCCCTAAATCTCAGAGTCTTTTTTATATAATGATTTTTATTTTTTCCATTATAGCTGGTTTACAGTGTTCTGTCAATTTTATACTGCACAGCAAGGTGACCCAGAGACACATACATATATACATTCTTTTTTCTCCCATTATCATGCTCTGTCACAAGTGCCTAGACATAGTTCTCAGTGCTATACAGCAGGATTCCATCGCTTATCCATTCCAGAGGCAATTGTTTGCATCTATTAACCCCAAATTCCCAGTCCATCCCACTCCCTCCCCTTCTACCTTGGCAACCACAAGTCTGCTCTCCATGTCCATGATTTTCTTTTCTGTGGAAAGGTTCGTTTGTGCCATATATTAGATTCCAGATATAAGTGATGTCTTCTGGTATTTGTCTTTCTCTTTCTGACTTACTTCACTCAGTATGAAAGTCTCTAGTTCCATCCATGTTGCTGCAAATAGAATTGTTTTGTTCTCTTTTATGGCTAAGTGGTATTCCATTGCGTGTATATATACCATACCCTCTTAATCCATTCATCTGTCAATGGACATTTAGGTTGTTTCCATGTCTTGGCTATTGTGAATAGTGCTGCAATGAACATGTCGGTGCACATGTCTTTTTCAAGGAAAGTTTTGTCCGGATATATGCCCAAGAGTGGGATTGTGGGGTCATATGGTAGTTCTATGTATAGCTTTCTAAGGTACCTCCATAGTGTTTTCCATAGTGGTTGTACCAAGTTACATTCCCACCAACAGTGCAGGAGGGTTCCCTTTTCTCCACACGTTCTCCAGCATTTGTTATTTGTGGACTTATTAATGATGGCCATTCTGACTGGTGTGATTTGATTTGCATTTCTGTAATAATCGTTGATGTTGAGCATTTTTCTTGTGCTTGTTGGCCATCTGTCCATCTTCTTTGGAGAAATGTCTATTCAGATCTTTCGCCCATTTTTCAATTGGGTTGTTAGTTTTTTGTTGTTGAGTTGTATAAATTGTATATTTTAGAGATTAAACCCTTGTCAGTTGCATCATTTGAAAGTATTTTCTCCCATTCTGTAAGCTGTCTTTTTGTTTCCTTTTTGGTTTCCTTTGTTGTGCAAAAGCTTGTCAGTTTGATTAGGTCCCATTGGTTTATTTTTGCTTTTATTTCTCTTGCCTTGGGAGACTGACATAGAAAACATTTGTAAGGTTGATGTCAGAGAATGCTTTGCCTGTGTTCTCTTCTAGAAGTGTATTGGTGTCTTGTCTTACATTTAAGTCTTTAAGCCATTTTGAGTTTATTTTTGTGCATGGTGTGAGAGTGTGTTCCAGTTTCATTGATTTACATGTGGCTCTCCAATTTCTCAGCACCACATGCTGAAAAGACCGTCTTTTTCCCATTTTATATTCTTGCCTTCTTTGTCAAAGACTAATTGACCATAGGTGTCTGGGTTTATTTCTGTGTTCTCTCTTCTGTTCCATTGGTCTGTCTGTCTGTTTTGGTACCAGTACCACACCGTCTTGATGACTCTGTAATATTGCCTTGGGAGTGTTGATCACAGTTTTTGTTTGTTTTTTCTATTTTTTTTTTTTGTCACACCTGTTGAATATGTAAATTCCTAGGCCTGGGATCAAATCTGAGTCACAGCTGAGGCAAGACCGACTCTTTAATCCACTGCACCAGGCCAGGGATCGAATGCCACAGAATGTCACGCTGCCACAGAGACAATACTGGATCCTTAACCCAATGTACCACAGCAGGAACTCCTTGATCACAATTTTTGATTCTTGAATTTGTTCTCCAAAATATCAGTGCAATATGTTTGTCTAGTAATTTCATAACTCCTAGAGTCATGTCATTGCTGACTAAAAATTGGCACTTAATATCTGCCTCTACAAGGACTGAGTCATTAGCCTTTGCAGCCACTGACCTTCAACACATCCTAAAAGGAGTTTAGGGTGGAGATCCAGAATGAGGCACTCTGTGCTCTGGGAAAAAAAATTGGCAGAACGTGCTTTCAGATAGTTAAAAGTTTCAGGAGACAGTTTTGTGAGTCCAAATTCTTGTATCTTCTCCTATGTAGAAATGTATGAAAATCATTAATGGAGACATCTGTTCCTCATGACTAGAGGTAACCTTCTGAAAAAAATGTGTGCTTGACTGCACGCATCCCCTTCACGGAAAATCACATATTATACTGACCTTCCCCACTACCCTTTTGGAGCAGTTCCTCAGAGCTATGTGAGATGCTGTCTCCTAAGCTACATATCTCATTTTGCCCCAAATAAAATTTAACTCACAACTCTCACACTGGCTTTTTTTTTTCAGTCAACATCATTTAAAAATTGGATAAACATGCCTTTTATATTTTCAAATACTCCATAGATAAAAATGTTGAGTAGGAGATCCTGTCATGGTGCAGCAGAAATGAATCCAGCTAGGAATGATAAGGTTTTGGGTTTGATCCCTGGCCTCACTCAGTGGGTTAAGGATCCGGCCTTGCTGTGAACTGTGGTGGAGGTCACAGACATGGCTCAGATCTGGCATTGCTGTGGCTCTGGCGTAGGCCAGCAGCTTTAGCTCGGATTGGACCCCTAGCCTAGGAATCTCCATATGCCATGGGTGCGGCCCTAAAAAGACAAAAAAAAAAAAATGTTGAGTAAGACTAGGAGAACACAGAACCCTGACATGTGCCACCTAGAGTATCTCTCCGGGTGGAACTAGATCAGCAAACTTTGAGGATGATCAATCAACTATTTACCAATGCACAAATTTTACTAGTATTC
This sequence comes from Phacochoerus africanus, assembly GCF_016906955.1. Lineage (NCBI taxonomy): Eukaryota > Metazoa > Chordata > Mammalia > Artiodactyla > Suidae > Phacochoerus > Phacochoerus africanus. Next base: position 117,475,156 of record NC_062545.1, on the reverse strand, counting down.
TACCAATATTTCTATGCCTTTCTACAAGAATTTACTGAAGGAATTCTCCAAAGAGACTTCTCTAAAGTCTAGATAACATCATGAGTTTTTTCATTTCTTTATCTACGTAACACAATATATTTGATTGCTTGGCATCCAAGTGACAAATTCTTTGGTTACATAGATAGATTCAGGTCAACATTATATGAAATGCTCACAGATCAATAAATATAAACATCTTTGAAACATTAACAAGGTACAAATCTGATCATTAAGTGTTTAGTTGCTTGATAAACTTTACCATGTTCAATTGACTTCTAATGCACAATAGTATATTAGTTTTTGCAAGAAAATATTTGTAACTTTGACTACTCATTAATCAAATATACAAAGTAGTTCACTCATTGGTACATAGATTATCTGTTTCATCAGGCAATTAAATATATCGGTACTACTTGCTTTTTAAGATACACAATTAACATTTCAGAACACCACACACAGCAATAGTTTAAATGCATTACTAATCATCTAAATTTACTAAATTTTTGTTATCACAGAACCTTCAACATATCATAGCTTAATAAAAATATAATGAAGAATAAACATTGTATTTAGAATGCAGTAATTTGAGTGTTAAGAGGATCAGAAGGATAATTCAGATGGGGAATCTATTATGTAGGAGGGGGGAAAAGCACTGCATTTAGTCAGTATAAATGAACTAAGGGAAAATCACTTAGGTCATCAGAAATTATGAGACAGACACACACACACAAAGGATTTGTGGAAAGGTTACCATGCTTTTAATCACCATAGTAAGGGGAGCTGAAAAATTAATACACTTCTCACCAAGGAGAATTCAAGTCTTCAGTCATAGAGTACTCACACTGCACTCCTGGTTGCCCTGGCAAAGAGACCTCCACCTTAAGATAATGGCATTATAATATGAATAAAGAGCACTAATGAAGAAACAGTGATTAAAGGTCAAGCCAAATATAATCAAATTAAAGCATGCAACAGTCACCTTGAAAGAAATTCCTGTAAAAAAAGGTGTATACTGTTGGTGCTTGAACAACATGGATTTGAACTGCAAAGGTCTACATATACAGGGATTTTTTTCAATAAATATATACAGTACTACAGTATCACTGGTTGGCTGAATCCGCAGATGCAGAACCACAGATACCGAGGGCTATACTATACATGGAGCATCCATCAATTTCGATATCCAAGGCAGTTCCTGGAAACAACTGCCTACAGACACCCAAGGACCACTGTATGGGCAGAGACTGAGACCATGACAAAAAGAATGCAAAGCACAAATAAAAAGCTTCGCCTGAGTTCTCTTGTGGTGCAGTGGGTTAAGGATCCCATGTTGTCATTGCAGGAGCTTGGGTTGCTGCTTGGGTTTGATCCATGGCCTGGGAACTTACACATGCAGTGGATGCAGAAAAAAAAAAAAAAAAGCTTCCCATGAGACTTGAAAGAATTTCTGGGACTTGCAAATTTTGCTCCCCTCTCCATCCTGGGGTTACATCACATTGTGCATATCAACATTACCTCCACTGCTCTACTCATTGGCAATACTGTCTGAGAAGAACAGAAAGTACTGGTGTTAATGTATAAATTGCCCTGCGATGAAGCCTGCTGCAGATTTCTTGACATAACCATCTCCCCAAAGGGTTAGGTTCCTTGTAGTGAAGGTAAGAAATGAGGACAAGTTTAGGATATAACAGGTCTAATAGCATGGAAGTTGTTAACACCTAGTAATGAATTGTTATGCAGCATCGCAAAGTATTTTAGCAAACAAGGATGCTCTTCATTATTTTTTTCTTCTCGAAGACCTTTGGCTCTAGGAATAATTTTGGTTACAGCTCCTTGTGTTCAGTCCACATACTGAATGCAAGGAGCTATAATGGGTATTATAGAAAGATTCTATGGTAATTTATGCAATTTAATAGGGAATCTGTCAAAGAAAAAGATTTTTGGCTGAATGTCCATCTAAAGCAGATATGCTTTTATAAATTTAATTTTTATTTAATATTGGAGCATAGTTAATTTACAATGTTGTGTTAGTTTCATGTATACAGCAAAGTGAATCAGATATAGATATATAGATACATAGATATAAATATATATACACACAGATAGATATAGCTGTATAGATATAGATATATCCATTCTTTTTCAGATTATTTCCCACATAGGTTATTACAGAATATTGAATAGAGTTCCCTGTGCTATACAGTAGGTCCTTATTGGTTATCTATTTTATATATAGTAGTATGTATAGGTTAATCCCAAACCCCTAATTTATCCCTTCCCCCCATGTTTCCCCTTTGGTAACCATACGTTTGACATCTATGAGTCTGTTTTTGTTTTCTAAGTCCATTTGTATAATTTTTTAATGATTTCACATATAGATGATGTCATCTTGTATTTGTCTTTGACTTACTTCACTTAGTATTATAATTTCTAAGTCTATGCATGATGCTGCAAATGGCATTAGTTCATTTATTTTTATGGCTAATATTCCACTGTATATATGTACCACATCTTCATCCTCTCTTCTTTTGATGGACATTTTGGTTGCCTCCATGTCTTGGCTATTGTAAATAGTGCTGCAATGAACACTGGGGTGCATGTATCTTTTCAGATTATGGTTTTCTCTGTATATATGCCCAGAATTAAGATTGCAGGATGATATGGTAGCTCTATATTTAGTTTTTTAAGGAAACTTCATACATTACACCATTGGTTATACTAATCACATTCCCACCAACAGTGTAGGAAGTTTCCTTTTTCTCCATACCCTGTCCAGAATTAATTGATTGTAGACTTTTTGATGATGGCCATTCTGACTGTCGTGAGATGATACCTCATTGTAGTTTTTGCATTTCTGCAGTAATTAGCAATGTTAAACATCCTTTCGTGTTATTAGCCATTTGTCTGTCTTCCTTAGATAAATGTCTATTTATATCTTCTGCCCTTTTTTATTGAGTTGAAATATATATATTTCTGCTCATATATATATATATATGAGCTGCATGAGCTCTTTGCATATTTTGGAGATTAATCCCTTGTCAGTGGCTTCATTTGCAAATATTTTCTCCCATTCTGAGAGTTGTCTTTTTATTTTGTTTATAGTGTCCTTTGCTGTGCAAAAGCTTGTAATTTTAATTAGGTCCCACTTGTGTATTTTTGTTTTTATTCTAATTACTCTAGGAGGTGGATCCAAAAAGTTATTGCTGTGATTCATATCAAAGGGTGTTCTATGATTTCCTCTAAGAGTTTTATAGCATCCAGCCTTGAATTTAGGTCTTTGATCTGTTTTGAGTTTATTTTTGTCTACAGTGTTAGAGAATGTTCTAATTTCATTTTTTTACATGTAGCTATCCTTTTCCCCCAGCACTATTTATTGAAGAGACTGTCTTTTCTCCACTGTGTATTCTTGTACTATTTGTCATAGAGTAATTGACCTTAAGGGTTTGGATTCATTTCTGGATTTTCTATCCTGTTCCATTGATCTATACTTCTGTTTTTGAGTTAGTACCATGCTGTTTTAATGACTGTAGTTTTGTGGTATAGTCTGGAGTCAGGGAGCCTTATTCCTCCAGATCCATTTTTCTTTCTCAGGATTGATTTTGCTATTGGGGTCTTTTGCGTTTCCATTCAAATTTAAAAAAAATTTGTTCTAGTTCTGTGAGACATGCAATAGTAATTTGATAGGGATTACATTGAATCTGTAGATTGCCTTAGGTAGTATAGTCCTTTTGACAATATTGAGTCTTTCAATCCAAGAGCATGGTATATCTTTCCATCTGTTTCATCTTCAATTTCTTTCACCAACATTTTTTAGTTTCCAGAGTACAGATCTTTTACCTATTTAGGTATACTTATTCCTAGGTATCTCATTTTTTTGATGCAATGGTAAAGGGATTTTTTCCCTGTACTTTCTCTTTCTAATCTTTCATTGTTAGTGCATAGGAATGCAATGGTTTTCTGTATATTAATTCTGTATTCTGCAACTTTACTGAATTTATTGATGAGCTCTAGTAGTTTTCTGGTTGCATCTTTAGGATTTTCTATGTATAGCATCATGTCATCTGCAGACAGTGACAAGTTTACTTCTTCTTTTCCAGTTTGGATTCCTTTTATTTCTTTTCCTTCTCTGATTGTTGTGACTAGGATTTCTAAAACTATGCTGAATAAAAATGGCGAGAGTGGACATCTTTGTCTTGATCCTGATCTTAGAGGAAATAAAGACCAATTTAATCAATTACAACAATTAGCTGATTTTACCTAAAGAAAATTACCCTAAATTTTTTTAAATTAATAGACTTTGTTTTTTAGAGCAGTTTTAGGTTTATAGAAAAATTGATAGAATACAGGGCATTCTGATACATCCCCTCTTCCCTCCATACCCACACAATTTCCACTATCATTAGCACCATGCATTTGTTAAAACTGATGAATCAAAATTTATACATTATTCACAAAACTGCATAGTTTTCATGAGAGTTTTCTCATTGTTTTGTACAGGTCTATGTGGATTTTAACAAGACATGCATAATGTCATGTATCCACCATTACAGTATCATACAGAATAGTTTCAGTGTTCTAAAATCCCATGTGGTCCACTTATTCATCCTTCTCTCCTTCCACCCAAGCCCCTGGAAACCATTAATATTTCTGTCTTTATAGTTTTGATTTTCCAGAATGTCATATATTTGGAATTATACAGAATATATCTTTTTCAGACTGACTTCTTTTGCTTAGCAATATGCCTTTAAGTTTCCTCCATGTCTTTTCATGAGTTGATAGCACATTTATTTTTATCACTGAATAATATTCCATTGTATGACTTTTGTAAAAAAAATAATGATCACATTTAAAGATTTCTCATGACAAATTATTCCTATCATAAGTGATATTTCATTGTTAAGGAAGGATTTATGCCCTCCTAGCATTAAGGAGAAATCTTCTGGTTCATTTCCCTTTGCAATATAGCTTTTCACTTACATGTCTAGATTAAAGGTCTAGACTACTGAAGGGAAAGAGCTTTCCCTAATAATAAATGATGGATTATACTGATTAATGTTCCCCAATAGTTACAACATAACAGGGTTTAACATATCAGAGTTGCTGATCTGAAATAAGGCATAAGTATACACTCTAAGTTCTAACTATACAGTAGAAATTATTTACAAAATTGTATTGCTTTATAAAATGAAGCAATTAGAATAGAACAGTTTTTCTTTGTGTAGAAAAATGCCCAAATCTAATCTAATTTGCTGCAGCTGGACACCACCTGCAGATGACTGTTTAAGTACTCTGAACGTTACACACTTATCTTTTAAATATTGATAATGCCATTTTTCATTTCCTCGACATGAAATCCCACAGGGAATAATTATGCTAATAAACCTTAATGATTCTTGCAAATAAATGATCAAACCAAATTGCTTCTGTTGATTTATATTAATGGATGCCTTTAGGACGAGATTTGCCAGTACGGTGCTGCCTCTTGAATCTCAATTCATCTTATTTAGCTGAAGAGTGTACATAGTTTGTTAAATAGATGAAGTGTTTAAAATATAATGTGTTTGTGCAGTTTTTGCACTTTGTAATGTTCAAGCATTACCATCTTGCCTTGTGGCAAATCTGCATTTAATGGTTTCATTGTATATAACTTTCTTTTGTACTTTCTCTCTCTGTTATGCACTTAGACAATGACTACTTTCTGGTTGATTCAGGATAGTCCAGCTTCCATATGTTGAATTATTGTTTTATTAAAATAACAAAATCTGTTTCTGGATATTTTAGCCACCACAAGCTGGGAATCACATTGACTATGTGAAGATGTGATCAAGTGTCAAATAATTGAGGGGGAAAAGGGACCCTATTAAATGGCCTATTTGTTGCCCCATTTAAACCTAGATTAGTGGTTCTCTCCTTTCCTGCTCCCATTTTCACTCTTGCTCTGGCATCCTCGCCAAGTCTATAGAGACCAGGAAGTTGCTATCTTTGTGAATTTTTAAGTAAAATAACTGCAGAATTGTTACATACTCATTCCTAGGACTGGAGAACACTGTACAGAGAGAATCGTTATTCATTGTGGCTATGAACACAATTTTATCTGAGTAATTTTGTAAAAAGCCACTTTTATTTAAACCACCATAAAATTGGGGGAAAATGACCTTCATCCAGGTAATTGCCTTTTGTCATTTTTTGTGCAATGCACATCAAATTCTAAGCATAAGAGAAAACCAAAACGAGACAAACAGTTACACAGAATCGAATGAAAGTGATTTAAATTAGTAGTAAAACAGAGGATTTGCATATATAAAAATCATACATACAAAAATAGGGTATGGAACTTATGACGTGAAGTAACAGTTGCTTAGGGATTTGTCATGTGATGCAGAGAGACTAATCTGGTTAGTGATGAAGCAAAAATGACCTTAAATTCATTGTGAAGAGCGGAGGTGTCCCTTTCTGAATTATAAAGCTCAATGATTTTTAAAAGTATGTGTATACATATTAACATATTTATATATATATATATAAACTACCTCTATAAAGGAATTTTTTCTTTTCTTAACTTTAAAAAAAGTGCCTACTTTGATTAAATTTGGTATTTTATGAGTTTTTCTAATTAAAAATTAACCAGACCAAAAATTTGAAACCACTGCATGCATTATTTTATTCATTGTAAAATTTTCTATTTAGCACAAAAAAAAAAAAGAAAAAGAGAGAATGATTCAAATATGCAATGAAAGGGGAGTGATTAAAGTAAATGATCTCACATCAGCTCTGTACCTAGAGAAATGTGGGTGTGTCGAGGGCTGGAGGGCAGGCCAGGGACAGGTGGCTTGTAGGGAGCCTAAGCACCCTCATAGGAAAGGAGAAAGGCACTCAGAACCTGAGGAGTAACTCTAAGGTCCTCTGGGAGGAGGAGGGACATGATAAACCTCCAGGAGGAATGACAGCTGAGGAAGGCAGCTAGCTACCTGTGGAGGGAGAGTCAGCGGGCCCAAGCTGGCTGGGAGCACTGGAGCCAGACAAAAGAGCATTGGTATGAGGCAGGTACTAAGTTCTGTCCTCAGACTGAGGCCTATTAGGCCCATTGCCAGGAGACAGGGAAAGGAAGGGAGTGGGAGGGGGATAAAGGAAACAATGATTTCAATCCTAATTTTAGAATCAGTCAGTGCCAAGGAATCCAATTTTAGATAACAGATACACTTATGGGAATCCAGGCAACAGATCCTTCCATACAACCCTTCTCCCTGGAGACTGTCTTCCAATTCAGGGCTTCTTGCCCACACACCAACACGGGGTTCAACACATAGAGGGGAAAACCTTTATTATCACAGGTCTTATCATATAAGATGCTGCTGGAAGAATGACAGAATAACCAGAAAAATAAGGTGACTATGGCCTGTAAGGAAACATCAGTTATAAATGTAGACAAAAAAGGAAGAATAAAAGAGTGAATAGAGGAGTTCCCATCGTGGCTCAGTGGTTAACGAATCCGACTAGGAACCATGAGGTTGCAGGTTCAATCCCTGGCCTTACTCAGTGGGTTAAGGATCCGGCGTTGCCGTGAGCTGTGGTGTAGGTTGCAGACACGGCTCAGATCCCGGCGTTGCTGTGGCTGTGGCATTGGCCAGTGGCTACAGCTCTGATTTGACCCCTAGCCTGGGAACCTTCATATGCTGCAGGAGCGGCCCAAGAAATGGCAAAAAGACAAAAAAAAAAAAAAAGAGTGAATAGAGCCAGAAGCGAAAAGAGCATATTTCCTTGCTTTCTATAATTATTTAATGTTTCATTGGATCTCTAGTTATTTTTATATTAATATATCCATGGCAATAGTTATCTGCTGTACACCTTTCAATAATAGCAAAATTACAAACCACGAAGGCTAATCCAACCCCTTGGTTCTTAAAAATCCATTATGGTACCTGACATCTGGTGAACTGAATTGAGCTAATGTATTTCATTGACTCTGCAGCATATCAGTGGTAGGATGCACCATTATTTCATTCATCAGTAAAAAAGAAAAAGACCTGCCAATTACACTGGCACATCATCACTTTTCAGACCTATCCCAATTTCAGAAAAGTTAAAATGAAAAAGCATATCTTAGAATCTAAGAAAATACGGATTTTTTTCATGGAGTAGCATAGATAAGAAACTGCAATAACAGGAACTACAACAACCATTATTATGAAGCGGCCACCAGCAAAGTAGGATCCTAATTCTTGTTCAAGTTTTTTTTAATCCCTCCTTGACATCAAGCAGAGCATGTGCTATACTCTGCATCAGCTAGTATCTTCTGAGATGCAGAAGCTGAGACAATTGTTTGATCAAGACATTTATTTTCGGAAGGGTCTGTAAAGGATGAGGAGGTAGGGGAAGTAGCGGAAAGCAGGGAGAGCCTCCAGAACTGACACAGTTCTGATACCTGTCAAAGGAGAGAAGAAATGAGAAAGGAGGAACCTCGAACTGTAGCACAATTGAGAAAGTCCTGCCAGGCTAATGGGGAGTGCCCCAACAAAGACTTCCCAGTAGAGATGCCCCAAAATACTGGGTCATGCTCAGGTATTGGCTGGGAGCAGCTTCAGAAGAGCCGTGGCAAGGATGCTGCTGCAGAGCCGAATATGGAGCAACCAGAGGTTCTTGGACACCCACTCTCTTTGCAGTAGGTTCTCTTGGAGGGAGATTTGAGCAGGGCACCGCTGTGGCTGCCATCATGACATGACATGTGGCATGCCACCATGCTTCTCATATTTATAGTAGCTGTGTCATTTCCTCCAATCTTCGCATGTGTCATCTTTGTCGTCATAAGTACCCTACTGATATATTCTTGAAAAACTGTCTACAAGTCAGTTTTTACTATTTACATTTTGTTGTTGTTTTTCGTTTTTCTTTTTTTGGCCACCCTGCGGCATATGGAGTTCTCCGGCCAGGGATCAGTTCTGACCTACTGCATTTGCCACAGCTGCTCAACACCAGATCCTTTAACCCACTGCTCTGGCCAGGATAAAACCTGTATCCTGGCACTGCAGAGACACCAACAATCCTATTGTGACACAGTGGGAAGTCTTTATAATCAGGCCATCAAATCCTTAAGGGATGGCATGGCCTGCAAGGTCCTATCAGGATTAGATGTCATTCACACCATCAAACTGGGACCCCCTTTTTCCACATGGCTGCTCCTGTCTCCAGGGCTCCCCTGTTGAATGTGCAGATTAGGACATGACCCCTCCCTACTTCCCCCTTTGCTGTATAAACGTTATGGAACCAACTTCATATTTTAAAAACAAATGCTTGGAAACTCTTGCAAGGACACATTCATAAGATGAATTCTCAGAAACATCCATGTTCAAATAATATTTCATGATCAGATGCAAAGAAACTCATAAAAACTTTAAGGATGCAATACTGAACCTATTTACAAGACAGTGGCAAGGACAGACCATATCTTTGACCTTGAACAAGTCTTTTAACCTCCCTGATATGTATTTCCCGCACAATAAAATGAAGAGGGTGGGTGAGATGAACCTTGAGGCCTCTTCTAGTACTAACAGTGTATGAAATAAAAGTCAACTTAGAGATTAATTGGGTTTCTCAGCCTCAAGCAATTAATTACACTGTCATTGCCCTTTAACAGACCCATCACAGAAGAAAATTAGATTCAAACGACAGATTTTAATCTTCACCAACTCATGTTGATTTTAAGTCCAACACATTTTTTAAAGATTTGCAAATTAATGCTTTCACAAAAGGTTCAATAGCATTCTGGATGAGGAATTGACCCAATATAATACTGAGGCCATTCTTATCCATTAAAAAAACACTACCAGAGTTTTATAAAATGATAGACAGTGATTTTGTGAAATTCTTTACCAGTTTCTGAAGTGGTTAAGGACATCTGATCAGGGACTTTAGCTCTGCCCACATCTAATTGATCTAATTCTATTATTTTTCAAAAATTTTTCTTGGCCTTCTGTGTTTCCTTACCTAGTGTTTACCTCAGGTCAACACTGAATTATTAATAGAAAACATGTTGGTTAATTTTCTAGCCAAAAAAAATCATTTTTTTATTTCCAGTCCATAAGGAAGTAAATTTTTACATTATCTTCCTTTTAATGCCTATTCATTTAAATAATGCAATAGTTTCCTACTTTTTCCTTAAATATCATAGTTCATATCTAGTTTAGATTTTAAAAATCAAATCCCACAACTTTTAGTTTATTGAACTTTGATTTCCGATATCTAGGTTCTACTTTTGTGTCATGTCCACTTGCATTGGTAATATTGCTGACATTTGAAAAGATATAGAGAATAATATGATACCATATTTTCATAACTCGACATAAGAAAAGCTATGGAAGCTGTTTTGCGCATGTGTATACATCTTCCTGTCTCATTTCTTCCTTCTAGAGATAATGCTATTCTGTGTTTAATAGTATTTATCATTCTCATGCATGTCTTTATACTTTTAATACCATGAATCAGCCTCTAAAAATATGTGATACTGTTTTGCCTTCTTTCATGATAAAACTAAGCCGTAATTCCCCAAATTGCTTTTAATTCTGCATCACATTTGTAAGATTACTCCATGGTAGTACGCATACATCTACTTAATTTTCTCCAAGCTATGGTTCGTATTTTTAACTCTCTCTAAAATCCCTCTTAAAGCACAGAAATTTTAAGTCCAATGTAGTCAAATTTATCAATTATCTCCTTTATGTTATATGGTGTGTTGCCTTATTTAAGCAGTCCTTTAATAATGTGAGTTCATAGAGTTTTTATGATTCATCTATAATTCACCTGGGATTTATAAATCTTTTCTATAATGTGATGTAATTGTACAATTTTATCATTCCTTTGCACATATGGATAACCATTGTCCCAACATCACTGTCTTTTCCTAATAATCGACAATGTACCAATTTCATGGTTTTCAATCCTATATGTTTCTAATAATACTTTTATAGAATAATATTATTATATAAAATTATAGTAATACTTTACTGGATTTGTTGTTCTTCAGACTTTCTTGGCTATTCTTTGCCCACAGTTTGTATATATAAATTTAGATTTCCCTTGCTAAGTGCCATGGAAAAAAATTGTTGGGAATTTGATTGGAATTTCATTGAATCTATGGATCAATTTGTAGAAAATTCAATGCTTTTATGATAGTATGTTCTCCTATCCATGTACACAGTACACCGCTATAATACCTTGTTAAAAATCTTTTAAGGTTTGTAATTTTCTTTATAAAGATATCATACCTCTTTTTGATAAGTTTATTCCTAGGTACTTTAAATATTTTGCTGCTGTATAAATAATATTGATATCATTTAAGGTTCAAGTAGGAAACAGCACTCTCATTTGGGTCATTTACTCTGATGTAGGCAGGATTTAAGGAAGCCAGAAATTGTACAGTACCGAGGGGTGAGTTAATTCTGGGGAACTGTTATCACTCCTAAACCTAAAGCCAAGGGGAGAAGGCAATTTTCCTGAACCTGAAGACAAAAACTGCTACATGATTGGAGTTCCCACTCCAGCTCAGGGGGTTATGAACCCAGCTAGTATCCATGACAATTTGGGTTCAATCCCTGGCCTCACCCAGTGGGTTAAGGATCCAGCGCTGCTGTAGTGTAGGTTGCAGAGGTGGCTCAGATTCACGTTGCTATGTCTGTGGCATAGGCTGGCAACTGCAGCTCCACTTTGACCCCTAGCCTGGGGACTTCCATATGCTGCAGGTGCAGCCCTAAAAAGAAAATTAAAAAACTGCTACATGATTGACAAGAGCTAGGACCTTTGGTCCAGGGATCCAGCCAGCCAGGAACAACTTCACAGAGAGAGAGGTGAGGCAATATAATCCCCATCCTCTTTTAGCCCTTCTTTGATCTCCTGCCAGTGAAACTAATAAGCCAAAGAACAAGGGAGCCTCTTATCTATCACAAGTTAATAAAGGCATTACTAAACATGGACAACAGTGGTGAGACAATTTGGAAAGACAAATATGTCATGTACTCTATCTTTTACAAAGTTAATTTTCTGCTTATTGCTGTTATACCGGAATGCAAACTGTTTCTGTATACCGACTTTATATCCACTAGACTTGCTGAGTTCCATTTAAAATTCTAATCACTTATCTGTAGATTCTCTTTAGTTTTCACGTTTATAAACTTTTCATTTTCTTTTCTTTCCTCTCCAACTCTTTTTTCTTCCTTATTGAACTGGATAGAACCTACAATGAAATGACAGAAAGAAGAACTAAGAGGGACGATCTTAACTTACATGTTCGACATCTCACCTCAAAGTGTGATGTTTACTGCAGACTTTGCTTTTCGCTTTTATTATTGCAAAAGCAATAATTGCAATTTATTAGAAAGTAAGAATATATAGAAAACTAAATATAAGAATGAACACTATATTTCCTAACCCAGAGATTATGACTACTAACACCTTAGTGAACCATGCACATACATACTTACGGATTTTTAAGAGAAGGAATTATACTGTATATACTGTAATATACAATTATGCAGTGGAAACTGCTTTTTACATTGTGTTTTATTCCCTTGCTTGTTTTTTGTTTTGTTTTGCTTTTTTTTTTTTTTTTTTTTTTGTCTTCTTGCCTTTTCTAGGGCCTCACTCGTGGCATATGGAGCTTCCCAGGCTAGGGGTCTAATTGGAGTGGTAGCCGCTGGCCTACACCACAGCCACAGCAACGTGGGATCCAAGCCAGGTCTGTGATCTACACTACAGCTCACGGCAATGCTGGATCCTCAACCCACTGAGCAAGGCCAGGGATCGAACCCACAACCTCATGGTTCCTAGTGGGGTTCATTAACCACTGAGCCATGACAGGAACTCCTGCTTTTTTATTAATTTATTTTTTATTATTTCCCCCAACACCCTTCCCCCCCCCCCACTGTATAGCATGGGGACCCAGTTACACATACATGTATACATAATTTTTTCTCCCATTGTTGTGCTGCATTGTAAGTATCTAGACATTGTTCTCAATGCTACACAGCAGGATCTTTTGTTAATCCATTCCAAAAGCAATAGTTTGCACCCTTTAACCTCAAGCTCCCAATCCCTGCCACTCCCTCCCCCTTGGCAACCACAAGTCTGTTCTCTAAGACCATAATTTTCTTTTCTGTGGAAAGGTTTGTTTGTGCTGTATATTAGATACCAGATATGAGGGATATCATATGGTATGTGTCTTTCTCTTTCGGACTTACTTCACTCAGGAGGAGACTTAGTGAACCATACACATCCATATTGACAGATTTTTAAGAGTTCCATCCATGTTGCTGCAAAAGGCATTATTTTGTTCTCTTTTAGGCTGAGTCATATTCCATTGTGTATATATACCACATCCTCTTAATTCAATCATCTTTTAATGGACATTTGGGTTGTTTCCATATTTTGGCTGTTGTGAATAGAGCTGCAATGAACATGTGGGTGTATGTGTCTTTTTCAAGGAAAGTTTTGTCTGGATATATGCCCAAGAGTGGGATTGCTGGAACATGTGGTGGTTCCATGTATAGATTTCTAAGGTACCTCCATACTGTTCTCCATAGTGGCTGTACCAGCTTACATTCCCACCAACAGTGCAGGAGGGTACCCTTTTCTCCACACCCTCTCCAGCATTTGTTATTTGTGGACTTAATAATGATGGCCATTCTGACTGGTGTAAGGTCATATCTCCTGGTAGTTTTGATTTGCATTTCTCTAATAATCAGTGATGTTGAGCCACAAAAAAACCCAGAATTGCCAAAGCAATCCTGAGGAACAAAAAAACCAATCCAGAGGCATAACTCTCCCAGGCCTGAAGCAATATTACAAAGCCACAGTCATCAAGACAATGTGGTACCAGTACCAAAACAGACAGACCAGTGGAAGAGAATAGAGAACCCAGAAATAAACCCAGACACCTATGGTCAATTAATCTTTGACAAAGGAGGCAAGAACATAAAATGGGAAAAAAACAGTCTATTCAGCAAGAATTGCTGGGAAACCTGGACACCTACATGCAAATCAGCGAAACTGGAATGTACCCTCACATCATGCACAAAAATAAACTCAAAATGGCTTAAAGACTTAAATATAAGACAAGATACCATCAAACTCCTGGAAAAGAACATAGGCAAAACATTCTCTGATATCAACTTTATGAATATTTTCTCAGGTCAGTCTCCCAAAGCAACAGAAATAAAAGCAAAAATAAACCAATGGGACCTAATCTCACTGACAAGCTTTTGCAGAGCAAAGGAAACCAAAAATGAAAAAGACAACTTATAGAATGGAAAAAAATAGCTTCAAACGATGCAACTGACAATAGCTTAATATCTAGAATATTCAAGCAACTTATACAACTCAACAGCAAAAAAAGCCAACTACCCAACTGAAAAATGGGCAAAAGACCTGAATAGACATTTCTCCAAGGAAGATATACAGATGGCCAACAAGCACGTGAAAAAATACTCCCTTGCTTGTAAAGAGTTTTAATCTTGAATGTAATTCAGTTTTATCAACTGGACCTTTCTCTTATACCATATATTAAAAGCTAATCCAAAATGAATCAAAGACCTAAACCTAAGAGCCAAAACTGTAAAATTCTTAGAAGAAAACATATGGTAAAATGTTCATGACAATAGATTTGACACTGTTTTCCTGATATGACACCAAAAGCCGAGGTAACAAAAGAAATAATAGATAAATTGAACTACTTGAAAATAAAAATCTCCTGTGCATTAGAAGACACTCAACAGAGTGAAAAGACAATTAAGAGAATGGGAGGAGTTCCCGTCGTGGCGCAGTGGGTAACGAATCTGACTAGGAACCATGGGGTTGCGGGTTCGGTCCCTGCCCTTGCTCAGTGGTTAGGGATCCGGCATTGCCGTGAACTGTGGTGTAGGCTGCAGACGCGGCTCAGATCCTGCGTTGCTGTGGCTCTGGCATAGGACGGTGGCTGCAGCTCCGATTCAACCTCTAGCCTGGGAACCTCCATATGCCGCAGGAGCAGCCCAAGAAATAGCAAAATAAATAAATAAATAAATAAATAAATAAATAAATAAATAAATAAAATAATAAAAAATAAAAAATAAATTAAAAAAGAAATAAACTAAAAAAAAAAAAGAGAATGGGAGAAAATATTTGCATATCACATTACCTGAAAAGGGGCCAATATCCAGAATGTGTAGAGAATTCTTACAATTCAACAACAAAAACACAACCAATTTTTTATGATATCATTTTTAATATAATGACTTTTATTTTTTTCATTACAGTGTCCTGTCAATTTTTCTGCTGTATAGCATGGTGACCCAGTTACACATACATGTATAGACACTTTTTTCTCACAGTATCATACTCCATCACAGTGACTAAATATAGTTCCCAGTGCTACATGGTAGGATCTCATTGCTTATCCGTTCCAAAGGCAATAGTCTGCATCTATTAACCCCAAGTTCCCAGCCCATCCCATGCCCTCCCCCTCCCCCTTGGCAACCACAAGTCTATTCTCCAAGTCCATAATTTTCTTTTCTATGGAAAGGTTCATTTGTGCTGTATATTAGATATCAGATATGAGCAATATCATATGGTATTTGTGTTTCTCTTTCCGACATACTTCACTCAGTATGAGAGTCTCTAGTTCTATCCATGTTGCTGCAAATGGCATTATTTTGTTCTTTTTTATGGCTGAGTGGCATTCCATTGTGTATATATACCACATCTTCCTAATCCAATCATCTGTCAGTGGACATTTAGGTTGTTTCCATGTCTTGGCTTTTGTGAATAGCCCTGCAATGAACATGTGGGTGCATGTGACTTTTTCAAGGAAAGTTTTGTCCAGATATATGCCCAAGAGTGGGATTGCGGGGTCATATGGTAGTTCCATGTATAGTTTTCCTAAGGTACCTCCATAGCGTTTTCCGTAGTGGTTGTACCAAGTTACATTCCCACCAACAGTGCAGGAGGGTTCCCTTTTCTCCACACCCTCTCCAGCACTTGTTATTTGTGGACTTATTAATGATGGCCATTCTGACTGGTGTGAGGTGATATCTCATAGTAGATTTGATTTGCATTTCTGTAATAATCGTTGATGTTGAGCATTTTTCAGGTGCTTGTTGGCCATCTGTATATCTTCTTTGGAGAAATGTCTATTAAAGCCTTTTGCCATTTTTTTTTTGGCTTTTTAGGGCTGCACCCTGGCACATGGAGGTTCCCAGGCTAGAGGCTGAAACAGAGCTATAGCTGCTGGCCTACACCACAGCCACAGCAACGCTGGATCCAAGCCACGTCTGTGACCTACATCATAGCTCATGGAAATGCCAGATCATTAAACCACTAAGTGAGGCCAGGGATCAAACCCACAACCTCATGGTTCCTAGTCAGATTTGTTTCCATTGAGCCACTCCTTTTGCCCATTTTTCAATCAGGTTGTTGGCTTTTTTGCTGTTGAGTTGTATAAGTTGTTTGTATATTTTAGAGATTAAGCCTTTGTCAGTTGCATCATTTGAAATGATTTTCTCCCATTTTGTAAGTTGCCTTTTTGTTTTCTTTTTGGTTTCCTTTGCTGTGCAAAAGCTTGTCAGTTTAATTAGGTCCCACTGGTTTATTTTTGCTCTTATTTCTGTTACCTTGGAAAACTGACTTGAAAAAACATTTCTAAGGGTGATGTCAGAGAATGTTTTGCCTATGTTCTCTTCCAGGAGTGTGATGGTGTCTTTTCTTACATTTAAATCTTTGAGCCATTTTGAGTTTATTTTTGTACATGGTGTGAGGGTGTGTTCTAGTTTCATTGATTTACATGCAGCTCTCCAGGTTTCCCAGCAATACTTGTTGAAAAGACTTTTTCCCATTTTGTGTTCTTGCCTCCTTTGTCAAAGATTAATTGACCATAGGTGTCTGGGTTCATTTCTGTGTTCTTTTTTTCTGTTTCATTGGTCTGTATGTCTGTTTTGGTACCAGTACCACACTGTCTTGATGACTGTGGCTCTGTAATATTGCCTGAAGTCTGGAAGAGTTATGCCTCCTACTTGGTTTTTGTTCCTCAAGATTGCTTTGGCAATTCTGGGTCTTTTGTGGTTCCATATAAATTTTTGGATTGTTTGTTCTAGTTCTGTGAAAAATGTCATGGGCAATTTGATAGGGATTGCATTGAATCTGTAGATTGCTTTGGGTAGTCTGGCCATTTTTACAATATTAATTTTACCAACCCAGGAGCATGGAATATCTTTCCATTTCTTTACATCTTCTTTAATTTCCTTGATTAATAGTTCTCAGCATATAAGTCTTTCACCTCCTTGGTCAGGTGTATTTCCAGGTATTTAATTTTGGGGGGTACAATTTTGAAAGGTATTGTAATTTTGTATTCCTTTCCTAAAATTTCATTGTTAGTACACAGAAATGTGACTTATTTTTGAATGTTAACCTTATATCCTGATGCTTTGCTGAATTTGTTGATCAATTCAGCAATTTGTAGTTTTTTGGGTTGAGTCCTTGGGGTTTTCTACATATAGTATCATGTCACCTGCATACAGTGACACTTTTACCTCTTTTCCTCCTATTTGGATGCCCTTTATTTCTTTTGTTTGTCTGACTGCTATGGCTAGGACTTCCAATACTATGTTGAATAACAGTGGTGAGAGTGGGCATCCTTGTCTTGTTCCAGATTTTAGTGGGAAGGCTTTCAGCTTTTCTCCATTGAGTACTATATTTACTGTGGGTCTGTCATAAATCCACAATAAATTTTTTAATGTGCAAAGGATTTGAATAGACCCTTCTTCAAGGAGATACAGATTGCCAACATGCAATAAAAAGATGCTCAAAAGCAATGAGATCCTGCTGTGTTAGCACTGGGAACTATATCTAGTCACTTATGATGGAGAATTATAATGTTAGAAGTAAGTGTCTATACATGTATGTGAAACTGGGTCACCACGCTGTACAGTAGAAAATTGACAGAACACTGTAAACCAGCTATAATGAAAAAAAATCATTATATAAATAGCAAAAAATAAAAAGAGAAAAAAAAGATGCTCAACATTACTAATCATTAGAGAAATGCAAATCAAAACCACAATGCTATATGACTCACCTATTAGGATAACTACTATTTAAAGAAACAAAACAAGAAAACAACCATTCTTGGCAAGGATGTGGAGAAGTCAGAACTCTTGTGTCGGTGGGAATATAAAATGGTCTAGCGGCCGTGGAAAACAGTTTGGTTCTTCCTTAAAAAAATCAAAATAGAATTACCATACAATCCAGCAATCCCACTTCTAGGCATACACCCAAAATGATTAAGAGCAAATCTTGAAAAGATATTTGTACACCCAAATTCATAGCAGTATTATCTACAGTAGCCAAAGGGTGAAAGCAACCCCAGTATCCACTGATGGGTGAATGGATAAACAAAATGTGATATATACATTCAAATGAGTAGTATTCATCTTAAAAAGAAATGAAACTATTACACATGCTACAACATGGGTGAATCTTGAAGATATTGTGCTAAGTGAAATAAGCCAATCACAAAAGGACAAATACTGTCTCAGTCCACTTATATGAGATACCTGGAGTAATCAAATTCATAAAGCCAGAAAGCAGAATGGTGGTTGCCAGGGACTGTGGGAGGAGGCAGGTGTGGGGAAGTATTGTTTAATGAGCACAGACTTTCAGTTCTGCAAGAAGAAAAGATATTTGAAGGTAGATGGCGGTGGTGATTGTACAACAATGTAAATATACTTGATGCCACTAAACTATATATATATATATGTGTGTGTGACTGGGTCACTTTGCTGTACAGTAGAAAATTGACAGAACACTGCAAACCAACGGAAAATGGAAAAAATAAAAAAAATTTTAAAAGAAAAAAAAATAAAAATAAAAAATGGTTACGGTAGTAAATTTCATGCTATATTTATTTATTTTACTCCCCAAAAAATTGGGGAGGGAGGGAAAGTGAATGAATGACACTCTCCAGATAGTTTGATTCAGAAAGTTAGGTGTTGAGCCCTAGCATTTCTTTCTCACAGTCTTCACAGCAAAGCCAAAAATAACTCATGTGAGATTCCCTTCAGTGAAAGGAAGCAGGCTGGAAAAAGCAAAAGAGGAATGAAATGTAAAAAAAAATAAGATACTAAACTAAACCTTGATTACTTTCAGTTTCACTGGATGCTGATCTTTCCTGATGCCTTCACTAAAGCTTTGACTTTATATTTTAGAAATTATTCTCACCTGTAGTGGGCAAGAAGATACCAAAGCCAGATACCAAAGACTTTACCAACATAGTTACAATTTCAGAGAGAAGCATGTTTTCATTTTAACTTCCCTTTTCTTACTATTCTGTTTTTCCTTTTTCTGACTATTGCAGCTTGATTCCCTTGTGTTTCATTTTAAAGAAGTAAAGATTAACTTCTCAAACTTTCTTAAAGACTCATGTCTAGAAACAGATCCACAAATTGTATCATTTATTTTGGCTGAGTTTATACCTATAACTAACTTGATTTCAAGAAGAGAAACTCTATTGCTTATAATCACACTGACCCCGAAGTCACTGTCTCCACAATTGACTATAACAATCTTTAGCATCACTTAACAATTGTGTCAAGTGAATGTTTGTCAGGGAGAATCGAAATTTTATCAAAACACCATAGAGATGTGCTCCCAACTCTAAGGAAACACAGAGGTGAGCTCATTCAGACTCATGAATGCAAAGTATAAAAACAAAAAATATTCTCAAGAGAGTCTTGAAAGATTTTCCCTGTTAACCTGTTTAATTCTCCTCCTCTTCTACTCACAACATCCATCCACTACATAATTGGTCCACAGAGGGCATTCAATAAACATTTGTTGAATGAATAAACATGGAGCATATTCAACTAGGAAAAACAATGAAATATGTAAGAAACAATTTTCTTAACCATAAAAATCAATAGGTATTCTAACAAAGTTTAAAATTTCCAACTAAAAAACCTAGACCATGGAAGAAGTGCTAGAAGTATTTTAGGTTTCACAGAGACCCATTCTTTCTGCCTAGTTAATAATACTTAAGTGGAGCAGAGCCTACACTGGCTACCAGATCAATATCTGAAATTCTGTTCTTCAGTTTTTTAATGGCTTCTTGTGCAAAAAAGCAGGTTGTTGAGTTTGATGAGTCCACATCTTGTTCTGCTCAGCTTGGGAAGCCTTCTTGGTACAGCAAAGGCCAATTCTAATTCTTTGACTGACTCATGTCTTTTGTGATTGACAGAAATAGCTATTTTTGGACTTTCATTGACAGCAATGGACACTCCTAACCTAACATTTAATACTACCTTTGCTAAAAGTACATTGTCTAATTCAGCTCTCATAATAACATCTAATTTTAATAAAGAGAAAATCAACTCCACTAGTTTTGACCCTGCATGGAAAATTTTTTGGTTTTTAAAATTTACTTAATTGTATATATTCAAAGAATTATCAACTCAACCAAATATAGTACATTCTTTTTGTCCCAGAAATTGTCCAAGTGACTCTCAGTCTAATCTAATACCTGCGAACTTATTCCTAGCTAATAATAATACCTAACATTTACTGGTTTTACTATGTACTATCAGCACTTTGCATGTATTATCTAATCATTTTAACAACCCTAGGAGTAGGCACTATGATCATTGCTGATTTAGAGAGGAAGAAACTAAGGACCAGAGCAGATTTAAGTTAGGATGCATAACTTAATGCCAACTATAAAATGAACAAGCCAGGATTTGGGAGTCATGTGCCAAGCCACTGGACCCTATTGCCATCCAAACAAAACACTCGGTAGAACCTTACCAGCAATAAACCAAAGCTGCAAGGAAGCAGGTGAACTTCTCTCATCATCCTCAGATGTCAGGAGTAGCACAGGGAGAGAGAGATTGACCCACGAAGCACCTGATCCCAACCCTCAGCCCCAGTCACAATATTAGAATTCCAAACAACCAGACCATCTCTAATAAGCATCTAATAGACGCAGGAGTTCCCATCATGGCTCAGGAGTTAGCGAACCTGACTAGCATGCAGAGGATGTGGGTTCAATTCCTGGCCTCGCTCAGTGGGTTAAGCATATGGCGTTGCCGTGAGCTGTGGTGTAGGTCGTGGATATGGCTCAGAGTTGCTGTGGCTGTGGCATAGGCTGGAGGCTACAGCTCCAATTGGACCCCTATCCTGGGAACTTCCACATGCTGTGGGTGTGGCCCTAAAAGACAAAAAGACCAAAAAAAAAAAAGAAAAAGAAAAAAAAAGAACCTAGTAGATGGCAAACTATTACATTTAGAATGGATAAACAACAAGGTCCTACTGTACAGCACAGGAAACTATATCCAATCTCTTGGGACAGAACATGATGGAAGATAATATGAGAAAAAGAATGTGTGTGTGTGTGTGTGTGTGTGTGTGTGTATGTGCGTGCACCTGGATCACTTAGTTGTAGAAATTGACACAATATTGTAAATCAACTATACTTTAATCATTTAAAAAAGAATCTATTATTTGTTCAATGCTTGCTTGGACATGTGTTGAATTTACTAAATATAACTTCTTTGCTCTTTCATGTCTATGTTTTTTCAAAGAAGAACAAGGTAAAATTTAGTTTTATTTCAGAAACTAAATTTGCCAGATTGAAAACCCATAGCAGGGGGTTCCCGTCGTGGCGCAGTGGTTGACGAATCCGACTGGGGACCATGAGGTTGCGGGTTCGGTCCCTGCCCTTGCTCAGTGGGTTGACGATCCGGCGTTGCTGTGAGCTGTGGTATGGGTTGCAGACGCGGCTCGGATCCTGCGTTGCTGTGGCTGTGGCGTGGGCTGGCGGCTGCAGCTCCGATTTGACCCATAGCCTGGGGGCCTCCATGTGCCGCGGGAGCGGCCCAAAGAAATAGCAAAAAAAAAAAAAAAAGAAAACCCATAGCAGAAAGTGGGTCCTTTTGTTTTTGTCCCTGGGCTAAACCTGAGCAACAAAGCCTACAATCATGGATCCTTACTGCCTTACTTACATGATGAGTCATCTTTTTCCCTTATGTGGGCCCAGCTCGAGTTTTTTTTCACACCTCTGAGCCACAGAACAAATTAATTTTCAATTATACTTACTCAGAGCCCCAATCTACAGTCCTATAGACAAAACTAAAATGGGAAGGCTGAATAAATAGTTCCTCCAACATTGTCCAGGCTGAGGGATTTATTGATTTTGTTTGTTTAAAGAAAACTTCAGGGACTTGGATTCAAATGAGTTTGCAGAACTAATCAGAGTTGACTTGGCCCCTGCAGATGGCCAAAAAACAATCTGAGGAACTCGGTGTAGCCTGTAAATGCTTCATGAAATGCTAAATAAGAATGACAACACTCTTATCCGCATATAAATATAGCACATGTTAAGGAGAGAAAAGTCTAAGTATTTCATACACACAGCATTAGCAAGAAAAGATCCCTCAATAGTAAAGTCAATTCAGTGGAGAATCTTAGTACATAATTAATCCAACTGTCCTGCAATAGATATCCAGAATAATGTTAGCAACCAAACATGGAAACAACTAGGCATAATGTATGCTTTGTTGTGTTGCCCAGGTCTGCCTTTGGGTCTAAGGACTTACTTTCCTAGAGGCCGGGAGTACTGTCACTAGATAACCCTCAGCTGTTAGTCCCTTCCAGAAATTTCCTTTGGCTATAGTCCCCTCTCTCACTGGTGATCAACTTGCGTCTGATGTCTTTCTGATGTGGGAGCATGAAGGTCTAACCTCTTCACTGCAAGGGGAGTCAACTTTAAAGGGCCATCCTGTTCTTCCACAGAGCTCCCCAGGAGCTAAGCTGAGGCCTCTGCAGAGACCACACTGGGCTCAGCTACTGCCTCTGCTCAGTCCTGTCTCCTTCCCTTCCACAAATCTTGATCCTAAGAGTGTTCCCTGCCACATGCCCTGCATGCTAATCTCTGCTTCTGAGTCTGCTTCTCAGGGAACACAAATTTGAATACTAGGGAAATTAAATTCCTGTTCCTAACATGTTATTAAAATATAAGTATGGCCGTATGATAAGGAAATTGGTTGGTTGGTTGGTTTTGCCACCGTACCCGAGGCACATGGAAGTTTCCAGGCTAGGGATCAAATCGGAGCTGCAACTGCTGGCCTACACCAAAGCCACAGCAATGTGGGATCTGAGCTGCGTCTGCAACCTACACCACAGCTCACAGCAATGCCAGATCCTTAACCCACTGAGTGAGGCCAGGGATTTATCCACATCCTCATGGATACTAGTTGGGTTTGTTACCATCGAACCATGACAGGACCTCCCAGGAAATGCTTTTTTTAACCAGTATTTAATAATACTATAACCTGGAATTCCTGTGGTGGCTCAGTGGCTAATGAACCCAACTAACATCCATGAGGACGTGGGTTCAATCCCTGGCCTCGCTCAGTGGGTTAAGGATCTGGCGTTGCCATGAGCTGTGGTGTAGGTCGCAGATGCAGCTCAGATCCAGCATTGCTGTGGCTCTGGCATAGGCCGGTGGCTACAGCTGCAACTGGACCCCTAGCCTGGGAACCTCTATATGCTGCCGGTTGCAGCCCTAAAAGACAAAATAAATAAATAAATAAATACTATAATCTATTGTTTAGGAATTTTTAAATCACCACATTCCTCTGGTTATAGGTGGGGCTGTGTAATTTACTGTGAGAGAAAAACAATCAGAAGGGATAAGAGCATTGGAGGTAGACCACCAAGCCCCCATAATCAGGAAATTATACTAGGGACTGGGGAATGGAATAGGAAGGACACAGCAAGGAGAGAGATTAGGAGGTTGTCAGCTCCACTGGAATCCACACAGAAAGCTTTTCGCTAAGGCATACAGCCATCTACTTTCTATAAGTCTGATTCCCTCCAAGGACTCTGTCAAAAGCATCATGGCATAGTGAAAAAAATTCAGTAAGACAATTGTCTGCCTCCCCTCTGTTCTTAGTCCCTTCTGCTCTTGGTCTGACCTCACAGAAAACCTTTCTTCCCTAATCTTTAGTCAGCCAAGAGACACATGCTGAAGGCACTTGAATTTTAGTAGAGAATTCAAGAGCAGGTGAAAACCTTTCAACATAGAGACATGAATCTGAATTGCCAATGGAAGACTTTCAGGCATGGTGCCAGGAGGAAGAAAGGAAGTTTAGGCAGACAGTCTTCCCAGTGGCTAAGCCTGAGACTGTCCTGAAACACCTTTGATGGAATCTTTAATTAATAATGCCTCATGCTGAGATTCTTCATCTACCTCCCAAGGACACCTGGTTAGTACAGTCTGCTTCACCAGCACTTTGAATTTGAAGTCTGGACTTAATAGTTCATTCAATAGATAATTGTTGAGAACCAACCAGGTGCCAGAGTTGCAGTTGTAAACAAAACAGACAAGGCCCCTGTCTTCTATTAGGAAGAGATAGAAATAAACAAATACTAATATTTCAGATAATAATAAGAGCTAAGAAGAGAATAAAGCAAGGTTAAATTAGAGGACCACTGGGGGAGGGGTGGTGACCATTATAGCTGGGAAGGGCCAGGTCAGTGAAGACTTTTCTGAAGGAGAACATGTGAGCAGAGATTTGAATGGTAAGCATCAAGCCACATGAAGATTTAGGCGAAAAGCATCTGAGTTAGAGGCTATATGCCACAGACCACAGAAAGGAGGGAGAGAAGGAACACAGCACTGAAGGGCAGAGTGAGGGAGGGGTTGGATATAGGAAGGGCCAGATCATGAAGAACCCTAAAGGCCAGATTAAAGAGCCTGAATTTTGTTCTAAATGGAATACAAAGCCACTGGTCAGATTTTGAAAGAGGAAGAAATATCATCTGATGTAAGTTTATGAAGAGCCCTCTAAGGATTGTGTGTAGCAGCAAGAGTGACCTCAGGGAGAGGAGTTGGGAGGCCATGGCTGTAGTGCAGTGAGAGTTGAGAATGGTGGTGGTAGAGGTGAGGGGAAGTGGTTGGGTGTAGAATGTATTTTAGAAATAAAACCAACAGGACTTGATAACCGTTAGATGTGGGGGATGACAAAAATATTTGCTCAGGAGTTCCCATCATGGCTCAATAGTAACAAACCTGACTAGTATCCATGAGTATGCAGATTCAATCCCTGGCCTCACTCAGTGGGTTAAGGGTCCCGTGTTGCTGTGAGCTGTGGTGGTAAGGTGGCAGATGCAGCTTGGATCCCACATTAGCTGTGGTGTAAGCCAGTAGCTGCAGCTCCAATTTGACCTCTAGCCTGGGAACTTCTATATGCTGCAACTGCAGCCCTAAAGATCAAAAGCAAAAAACAAACAAACAAACAAAAAACCAAAAAAACATTTATTCAAAGATAACTCCCAAGTTGTCTTTGCTAGCACAATTGGACGAACGATGCTGCTATCAACTGGGATGGGGATACTGGGGAAGAATAGATTTGGAGGCCAAGAAAAATAAAGAGTTCCATTAGGACCCATTACATTTGAACTGTCTATGTCCCAGTGGATATCTTGAGCAGACAGTTGTATATACAACTCTACTGGTCAAAGGAGAATTTATGGCTAGAAGCATAGATCTATAAGTCCACAGGATAAGGATGCTCTTGAAACCCATGGGACTAGGGGTACAGCCTGAGATAGGAAGAGACTTTGGACTAAGCTCTGAGGAACACTAATATTTGGAACAAAAGTTAATGACAATGGAAGAGATAAGTAAATATTGACCTTGGACCTACCCCTCAAAGATTCTGATTTAATTTGGTCTGGGGTGCAGTTAGAGTATGGTGGAGATTTAAAAGCATTTGGTGAGTCAGTGGGTATAGAGGGGAAATACCTTAGCATAATAAAAGCCATTTATGACAAACCCACAGCAATCATAATACTCAATGGAGAAAAGCTGAAAGCCTTCCCACTAAAATCTGGAACAAGACAAGGAGGCCCACTCTCACCACTTTTATTCAACATAGTATTGGAAGTCTTAGCCACAGCAATCAGACAAACAAAAGAAATAAAACATATCCAAACTGGAAGAGAAGAGTTAAAATTGTCACTCTATGCAATTATGCATGCATGATACTAAATATAGAAAACCCTCAGGGCTCCACAAAAAAACTACTCAAAATCATCAATAAATTCAGCCAAGTAGCAGGATACAAGATTAACATTCAGCAATTGGTTGCATTTCTGTATACTAACAATGAAATATTAGCAAAGGAATACAAAAATACAATACCTTTTAAAATTGCACCCCCAAAAATTAAATACCTGAGAATAAACCACACTAAGAAGGTCAAAGACTTATATGCTGAGAACTAAAAAACATTAGTCAAGAAAATTAAAGAGGACTCAAAGAAATGGAAAGATATTCCATGTTCCTGGGTTGGAAGAATTATATCCTAAAAATGGTGATATTACCCAAAGCAATCTCCAGATTCAATGCAATCCCTATCAAACTACCCATGACATTTTTCATAGAACTAGAACAACAATCCAAAAATTTATATGGAACCATAAAAGACCCAGAATTGCCAAAGCAATTTTGAGGAACAAAAACCAAGTAGGAGGCATAACTCTTCCAGACTTCAGGCAATATTACACAGCCACAGTAATCAAGACAGTGTGGTACTGGTATCAAGACATACAGACCAATGAAACAGAAAAAAGAACACAGAAATGAACCCAGACACCTATGGTCAATTAATCTTCAACAAAGGAGGCAAGAATATAAAATGGGAAAAAGACAATCTTTTCAGCACGTGGTGCTAGGAAAACTGGACAGCCACATGTAAATCAATGAAACTGGAACACACCCTCACACCATACACAAAAGTAAACTCAAAATGGCTTAATGGCTTAAGCGTAAGACAAGACACCATCACACTTCTAGAAGAGAACATAGGGAAAACACTCTCTTATATCAACCTTACAAATGTTTTCTCAGGTCAGTCTCCCAAAGCAGACAGAAATAAAAGCAAAAATAAACCAATAGGACCTAATCAAACTGACAAGCTTTTGCATAACAAAGGAAACAATTATTTAAAAAAAAGACAAACTACGGAATGGGAGAAAATACTTTTAAATGATATAACTGACGAGAGCTTAATCTCTAAAATATACAAACAACTAATACAACTCAACAGCAAAAAAAACCAACAACCCAACTGAAAAATGGACAAAAGATCTGAAAAGACATTTCTCCAAAGAAGATATACAGATGGCCACCAAACACATGAAAAAATGCTCAACATCATTGATTATTAGAGAAATGCAAATCAAAACAACCAGGAGATATGACCTTACACCAGTCAGAATGGCCATCATTAATAAGTCCACAAATAACAAATGCTGGAGAGGGGGTGGAGAAAAGGGAACCCTCCTGCACTGTTGCTGGGAATGCAACTTGGTACAACCACTACGGAAAACGCTATGGAGATACCTTAGAAAACTATACATGGAACTACCATATGACCCAGCAATCCCACTCTTGGGCATATATCCAGACAAAACTTTCCTTGAAAAAGACACATGCACCCGCATGTTCATTGCAGCACTATTCATAATAGCCAAGACATGGAAACAACCTAAATGTCCACTGACAGATGATTGGATTAGGAAGATGTGGTATATATACACAATGGAATACGGCTCAGCCAAAAAAAGAACAAAATAATACCATTTGCAGCAACATGGATGGAACTAGAGACTCTCATCCTGAGTGAAGTAAGTCAGAAAGAGAAAGACAAATACCATATAATATCACTTATATCTGGAACTAATATACAGTACAAATAAACTTTTCCACAGAAAAGAAATTCAGGGACTAGGAGAATAGACCTGTGGTTGCCAAGGGGGAGGGGGAGGGAGTGGGGTGGACTAGAAATCTTGGGTTAACAGATGCCAACTATTGCCTTTGGAATGGATAGGCAATGAGATCCTGTTGTATAGCACTAGAAACTACATCTAGTCACTTACAGTGGAGCATGATGGAGGATAATGTGAGAAAAAAGAATGTGTATATATATGTGTGTGTGTGTGTGTGTGTGTGTGTGTAACTGGGTCACTATGCTGTACTGTAGAAAAGTGACAGAACACTGTAAACCAACTATAATGGAAAAAATAAAAAATCATTTTAAAAAAGACAAAAAATATTAAAAAAGAGAAAAGAAAAAAATAAAATATATGTGGTGATTCTAATGTACAGCTAAGGTTAAGAACCATTGATTTAAAGATTGGGAATAGGAGGCTAAGCCAGAATGACTAGAGTGAAAGGGCCATCAATATGGTGGGAAGAAAACCTACCAATGTCTTGAATGTTAAGTGAGGGTAATTTTCCAAGATTGAAACGGTCAACTGTGTCAAATGCTGATAAGAAGTTATAAAGTCATAGACAAAAGACAGGGCAAGGGTGGAATGATCTCAACCAGAAAACTTCCAGTGAGGTTGTGGGATGAAGGATGGAGAGTGAGGAAGTAGAGACAGGTGCTGTCTTCTATGTCCCCTCTGCCCCAGGACCAGGACCACCCAAGACCTGGGCTCAGATCCAGAGACTCAGACTGCCCTTTATCCAGTAGCTTGGATATCCAGTGCCCTTCAAATAATATCACCTCAACTATTTACTCCTAAAGCAGTCAATGTTGATTCACTCAATACCCGATGAGCAATTATATGTGCTAATCATTTTTAGGCAGAGGGGACAGAAAGTCAAATAAGATACACTTCTTGCTCCCATGAAATTTTCAGTCCATTGAGGAAGAGAGTCATAAATAATTACAACAAAATATTAATCTTGATTCTACATCCATAAGGTCTATCTACTTTTCTTTCCCATTCAGACTTAACATAGTTTAGGCCTTGAAAATGATTAATAGTGTCCTAACCAGTCTTGCTATACCCAGTATCTCCCTTCTGACTAATCAGCTTAAACCTTCCTGCCGAATTCCTTTTTCTGAAGCACGACCCTGTTCATGTCATTTGTTAATTGCAAAAGCATTAATTTAGCACCTACAAAATACAAAAAGAAATACAGTCTTCCCTCCTATGATACTGGTGTCAATTTCTGGTTCCAAAATCCTGATTGTGTAAGGTCAATCAGAGGTAACCACAGCAGTGACTCAGTCCATGCATGAATCCCCTTGATGAATCTCTATAAACCCTAAGTAGACAGCTGGCTAAAAGCACATTCAATTGGTGCTTAAACCTCCAGGGATGGAGAATTCACTTTTGAAAAAGAGTTCAATACATGTTCAACAAATTGGAAATTTGTATAAGTTCTTCCTTCATGGAGCTTCCTACTTACCAGATAGAGTGCAAGCTTCTTGGCTGGCATTCAAGATCTGTTATAATTTGATCTGAGCCATTCCGGTCTTAGCACCTGATATTCTGCTTCATATTTCCTTCCCTGAATGTGCTTTCTTACCACCATATTTTCCTCTAATCCCTCATATCCAAATACTTCAAGATGGGGCCCAAGTACCACCCTGAGTCCTTCAGCAGATCCATCTTCTCCCTCACCTCATATTCCACAGACTTATTTTTAACTTCCTCGTGGGTTTCTTCCTTGGGTGATTGAGTCATGCATCCTACTTCCCATCTTCACTGTCACTGAAAGGTCCATGAGATCTGGCCCATTCCTTGGGCGCCTCTGTCTCCTGCACAGCACCGAGCACAGTGACTTGAAAGTTTCATTAGACACCTGTGGAATGAATAAAGCGGCAATTCTCTGGATCTACTTCCCATTTTGTGCACGAAGGAAGTTATGTTAGCTTTCCTACTGACTCTAATATGCTGATTCCTAAATTTAAAGTATTAGATACACTGCATGCCTAATATTGTGGGGGTTTTGATTTTTCGTTTTTTGCAGGGTGAGGGAGGCAATACACATGAAATAATTATCTTATGAACAGAATATAATGACATGTTAGTTGTAAGTAACAGAAAATAACAAAGGAGAGAGGAAAAGCACGTGGTCAGCAATCACCATGGAAG
The DNA here is from genome assembly GCF_016906955.1 of Phacochoerus africanus. Lineage (NCBI taxonomy): Eukaryota > Metazoa > Chordata > Mammalia > Artiodactyla > Suidae > Phacochoerus > Phacochoerus africanus. Next base: position 117,445,171 of record NC_062545.1, on the reverse strand, counting down.
GTTGAGAGGAAGAGAAGTCCCTTGAACCTGTCTTTGAAGCTCCATTTAAATAGAGTCCTTAGGTCCCAGACATTTCAACCTTGAGACAAAGGCTGAATTAGGGACACTAGAGGGAGCCAGGGCCTGCAGTCTGGAGAGAAAGCTTCCCACTCAGCCTTGGGTTCACAGATTCTACAACATTTGCTTAGCAGATTGAGAAGGATATTCTTTATCATACATTCAAATGCTTCCACGGGGCAATTTCTGAAATGAAAATTACTTTGAGTCTATTTTCAGTTTTTACTGCTGTTCAACCTCTTTTGAGGAGATCAATATTATGTGCTTAGTGTCTGCACATTTTGTGTCCTTTTTGGCTGTGAATATCTCCTGAGTCTTACCGTGAACTAATGGGGTTTGGGGGAGGTGGGGAGCTGGAAGTAGAGAAGGATCAGGTGAGACCCTATCAATGACCTCCCTGCTCACTCAGACTGGCCTGAAGCTGGGCTGGGCTGTGACCACTGGCTCCCAGGGCTGTCACATTGTCACGTCAGGAGCCCAGAGATTGCTGCCTACACGTTCAAATACGAGGCCTCTGGACAGATTACAGCCAAGAAGTCACCTCTCAGCCTTTTTACTCAGTCCAAATCACAGAAAGCCCTCAGCCAGGAGTGTTTAAAAGTACCTAGAAGTTCTGGGAGAGCAATGTGAGCTCAGTCTGGCCAGCATCAGCACTGCTACTGCCTGCCTGATGGATGGACAGACACAAAGACCGAGGCCCCTCTCCAGAGGCAGACAATAAAAATAAGGTGGAAAAAAGGAAATTGGCTACAGCCCTGATATGTTGCCCTCTCTCAAACAGGGTGACATTAAACAATATGAAATACACATTTACCAAAGGATTAGTACTGGATCATATATTTTTGCCATATATAAATATTTAGACTAAATTTTGGGAGAGGGGAACTTATAAAATAAAAGGTAAAAAAGATATCACACTTCTAAACAATAGTGACTTGAAGCTTGCTCAGGTCTAAGGGACAAGAGACCTCAGGGCCCAGAGGGAGGCCACTCTGCAGGTACTCTGGCTTAGAGGGTGTTCCCACACTATTCACACCCCTGAGCACCACCCCTGAACCAACAGACGGAAACCTGAACAATCAGAAGGCAGGAGGGCCTCGCTAGCCGCTGGAGTGCCCAAGAGGCTCCCTTTCCATCCAGATGCCACTTTCAGAACTCCTCTTGATGTGGCTGTCATCAGCTTCTGGTTAGGTTGAGGGCAGGAGGCTGAAGATCCAGGTCTAGAGGGAATCGCGTGGAAATCACGGGACAGGCTGTTGGCTAAGAGAAGCGTCATCCAGCATCTCTCTGTTCTGTTCCGGTGTTGCTGTCCTGGCATCCTGATGCTTTCTCTCCTCCCCTAAATCCAGTGGGAATAAGGAATAGGATACAAAAGAAAGCAAGCAATGTGAGAGGAGATTGCTGCTACTGGAAGGCCCGGTGAGTGGGAGCCTGCTGAGCAGAAGCACCAAGGGGGCTGCAGCTGCCACTCCAGCGGGTCGGGGAGGACCGCACTGACTCCCAGGCAGGGTCGGGAAAGTGGCCCTTCTGTGAAGGCAGGAGGGCTGTGCGAAGTCCCCTGAAGGGCAGGCAGAGAGCAGGGCGGCGAGTGCCTCGGGGGACAGGGCTGTGGAGCTCCTGGCCTGTGCTGTCTGCGTGTCCTCTCCCCTGAAAGAGGCCCAGCCCGGGGCCTTGCTCCTGGGAAGGGCAAACCCTCCTGAGAAGGGCAAACCCAAGGTGTGCAGGCGACCGTGAGAAAAGCAGCGGCTCTCGGTCCGGTGACGTGAACCCGGGCCAGAGGGAGGTAGAGCACAAGCGCACAGCACGTGTGGCCGTGGCCGAGAGGCCGAGGCACATCTGGGCCTGGGTCAGAATCCCCTCTCAGATGCCAAAGGAAGTCCGACTACAAGCTTCCCTTTTCTTGGTGGGGTGGAGGGCAGGGAAACCTGGGCAGGTAGGACCATGAAACAAGAGAAACAGCCCCCTTTGTGTGCAGAGCGTGGGCGGCCATAGCAAGAACAGCTCTGAGCTTTGATTCTGGCGGACAGGCGTGTCCTCCGTCAGCAAACCCTCAGGAGGCTCAGCGGGGGGCAAACTTGGTGAAGGCACAGCGCATTCACACTTAAATACTCTTCCTCCATCCCCCGCAGAGCACATCCTTCACATCAGGTTCAGGTGTGCCTTCTCCATAAAACCATCCAGAGTTCCTCAGCAGACCCATCATCTCCCTCACCTGAGACCCCTGATTTTACCTTCCTCCTGGGTTTCCCTCTTTGGTGATTGGGGCACACACATCCTGTTTTTCAGCCTCACTGAAAAGTCCATGAGAACTGGTACCTCCCCTGGGCGCCTCTGTCTCATGCACAGAGCCCAGTATGGTAACTTGAAAGTTTCATTAGACACCTGCGGAATGAATAAAGCAGCAATTCTCTGGATCTGTGTGCTATTCTGTGAAAGGAGGAAGCTATATGAACGTTTCTACAAGCTCTTATTTTCTGATTCCCAATTAGATTAAGTATTGGACATCTGCTTCGTGCCTGCTACTGTGTCTCTCTCATTTCAAAGAAGTGAAAGACACAAATGTGATTTTGTTGTGTAACTCAGTGTACCAGGAACAATTAGATTATCAGACAATATAATAAAATGCTAAGTTGCACATTGTAAGAGGAGCTCAGAAGAGAGAGCTGTTTGTGGTCCAGCCAGGACCCAGACAGCTAAAAGGAAGAGAAGTCAGTCGGACTAAGTTTTGATAGTGGGTGGGTTTGCACAGGTCGACAGACCCCCCCAGATGTTGCAGCTCTTGCCCTTGATGCTTTGCTCTGCAGTATCTTCACTGCTGCTATTATCACCGAGTAAACTAGAGGTGAGTCAGGAGGCCAGAGCAGCCCCTGGTGGACATCTCCCTTGGTGTCCTGTCTTCTTGTTGATCTTCAAGCCTCCCAGGCAGAAGTTACAGTCATTGTTAAGAAGGGCCAACCATCAGGACCCTTCTTGGTTTTCTGCTACTCAGACTGTGGGAAAATGGGTGGGGTGACTGGGAGTCTCCCTTGAATTCAATTCATCCTGCTTCTCAGCTCAGTAAGAGTGAGTTTTGCTATAATGCTCTCCACATAGACCTTGCCCTGGTCATCCAGGATAGATGCTCCCAAAGCATCATGGGCTTCCCACACCTTTCCCCTGCTGTGACACGTGTGTGTTCACAGTTCCCATTGTCCGGGTATTAGGGAGTGATTCTGCTACTCAGTTGGTGATCACCGGAACACAGTTGTCCTGAGGTCAGTCATCCCAAGATGCTTCAAAACACCCTCCCTGGGAGATGAGACTTTGCTTCTGCAGAGTCTGGTCTGCAGAGTCTGGTTTTGTAGGTAGGAAGGAAAGTCATGCACCCTCAGGAGCAGGCTTGCTACCTTATCTGTCGGTATGAGTCAGGGTAGGAGTAGAGCTGCCTAGAAACCAGTCTCAGGCCCCAAGTTTGCTTTTTCAAGCAGATATTAACAGTTGCTCTAGGGTAACACGGCCTGTGAGACCAAAAAAGAGGTGCACCAGCACATGGGCTGGTGTTGGAATGGCAGCGTGCTTTCCGGCTTCCCACAGAGCTTCACTATGCTTCCCACCGTACCCCTCTCCAGTGCCTAGCTCAGAGCCCGGGATGCAGTAGACATCCTACAATGATGCTGAATCCTGAGGGAAACACTTTGGCAGATGAATGACAGTAGCTAATGCAGCCTTAACGGTATGGTATGACACAATGATAGAGATAAATATCCTCTATCTCACTTTACAACAGTAAATCTGAAACCCCATCTTTCGGAAGAGCATTGTCTCCACTGTGATGCCCACGTCAGCGATCCTGCTTATCAAATTCTGTCGAGCGAGTGTGGAAGGAGCAGCTCTCTGTAATCTATTTACTTTAAAGAGCTCAGTCACGTGCTCAGCACACAGCCCGTTTATCAGGATGAAGGATGCTCTCTGGAGAGAGCAGACAGCAGGACAGGCCGAGCTCGGATGACAGTCTGCCCTGTGGAGATTGACTTTAATGAAGCATAGAATAAACAGGAAGATTAAGAGGGTGCAAAAATCAGTGACAAGTTTTGAGTTCACCTCTCTGAAGGAAACGAAAGGTTCTCTGTACAGCTGAGAGCTGTCTCTGGGTTATAGATGGGGGCATCTGTTTGGTCACTAATGATCCCATGTTATCTCAATCAGCCTCTGTCCAGGGAAAGAAAACTTTTCTCTCAATTTACAGACCCACTTCTATGCAATTTAAATTCACCCACGATGTGATTTGCTTTACAGTGAGTAGAAATATTGGCATTACTAAAGGGTTTGAGGAATTATTTAATAAGCTAAAATGTTAGCCTGATAAACAGGGACTAAATAGTTCTCATTTTGTTCTTTTATGCAGTCCCTCCTCTGTGTGCTGAGAAATCACACTCACACAGAGGCTTATGTTCAAATATACAGTCAGTCCGAAAAGGATGGCTCACCTTATGGAAGGCCTAAACTCTTGGAGTAAAACAAAGAGTTTTCCTCATAAGACAGTGCCATTTCTATAGAAACTCACTGGCATTCAGACATGTTATTGTATATTGCTCCAGTTCTTCGTGTCCTATGTGATTTTTTTAATAAACAGAAAAAAGTTAACGAAATAGCCAGAGGACATAATCTAAAATTCATATCCATCTTTTGAAGATGACAGTATCGTTTAGAGGATCCCAATGTGAATCTTTCATTTCATCGTCATTTCTTTTCCAATACATAGATCTTACAAAAGGTGCACACAAATTTTTTGTTTTATATAGCATATTCCATATTCCTAAACAGTGAAAACAGGTGTGTGTGTGTGTGTGTGTGTGTGTGTGTGTGTGTGTGTGTGTCTGTGTACATGAATATGTTCATGTAGTCTGTTGACAGTATTGTAGCCTTTCTACCAGTAGATGGCACTCTGGCTCAAATTGCTAGTCTCAGCCTCCAGTTGTCCAGTAGGTACACTTGAGAGCAGTGAGGAAGACCGTGTTGCTGAGATGTATCCAAGTGGAAATGTATGGCCACACAAAAGTAACTCAAAACCCTATCTGCAAACTATTTTAAGAGAGTTGGCCTATACAAGGATACAGGACACACTACTAATAGAGGGATCAGAATGCCTGGAACCAGCAGGGTTTAGTTGAGAACTCCATTAGAGATGAGCCTCCTTAAGTAGAGTGTTTTGGGTGGAGAATAAGGGGCGTGAGGCAGCAAGAAGCAGACATTCCAGGTAGGAGAAGTGGCCTGTAGAAAGGTTTCTTGAGAGCCAAAGTAGTGTGTCTGAGGAATATGACACAATTTGGGTCTGTGTTGAGAATCTGATGTGGGCTTAAAGTTAACAGCCAAGATTCATATAATGAGAAGAAAGTGGTGGGGGCAGGTGAGGGGGAGCAAGTTTGTGAGGGTGAACTTTGCAAAAACTAAACATAGTCGGCCAAAGTTACACCTTGCATCTGATCTTCACTTTTGATTCTCACAGTAAATAAAATTCAAATCAGCCACCTGAGTCAATATCTTTAACTATGGCTTTACATAAATATAAGTACTTACATTTAGAGTTTACACTATGTAATTCTGGAGATGGTAGAACTTGTCCTAGTCAAATGTAAACACTGGGTTTTCCATCTAAATGTAGAACTCTGAACCGTTTGTCTTCAGCACTTCCAAAAAGCAATCCTATTTAGACTTAAAATTTTGTTACCTTATTAATTTTCTAATTTCCTGGTTTTCTCATTCTGCAAATTTTTGTACATTATTTATTTTGCCTAAGCCAAGGATCACAGAGCGCTCACAGTATAAAGAGAGAAATGTATTTGTGGTTGAGATTTAGCTTGTATTTCTTTTTAGAGCATTTGAGGCAATGGGGGAATCCTATTTGGCATTATACTTTCTAATGCTGATTCAAAGCTAAAGCAGTAAGGAGGTGTTTGAAATAATTCAGCAGAAACTGCACCAAATGAACAGTGAGTTAAATCTCTCTAAGGTCTCAAGTATAGTAAACAATTAATGGGAACTATGTTACTTAATCTACAGAAAGTGTTTTTCATTCACCGTATGTTACCAAGACTATCATTAAAATAGTAATTTATTATAAGGATGAGTCTTTAAAATGCTGCTCTGACGCCCCGGGGTTCTGGAACCATGGGCTAAGTCAGCACTTTGTGGTTTTAAGCAGGGATGTGCCTTGGGTAAGAAAAGGAGAAAGAGATTCATTAATTCCTGATGTGCTTTAAACACAGAAATACTGTACTTTTTCCCCCCTCAGAACAGGAAAAAACAAAACAAAACAACCCACCCTTACACAAATTCTCTGATTGGTTAGTTCTCTTCAAGATTAATAATGTCTCCTTTTCACTGTGAGTGGATGTTCCCAAGAAGCTGTCGCTGGGACAGGGAGGGTTTTTTTATGTGGTCCCTGCTATGATCAATGTTTTGACCAGTAGACACAGTCTGCAAGAAGACCAAGTGAAATTAAGCATGCAACCTGGTAGAAGAGGAGAGGAAATGCAGCTGTCACTCTGGGGGCCATGACCTAAGCCTAGGAAACCCACTGTTCTCTGTAAATCAGCCAGTCAGCCTCCTCAGCTACCTGAGTTTCTTGGTTTTGCCACCATTGTACTGCAGGTTTGCTGCTTTGATATCTAAAGACAGTCCTTAGGCTATCCATTGTCCTTGAATGTTAAAGTGCATGTTCTGTTAAGTCTCTGTGCCTGGAAGGAGATGTAGAGCTGCATTAAGGGTAGTGAGTGGTAAAAGATTAATCTAGGAAGATAGCAAGAAGGAGGGGTGGTGTTGCAGAAAGCCTTAAACACCCAGAATTTGGTCTTTTAGAAGCATCTTGGATTGAGACCACACACATTCTTACATTTAAACCCAGTCGTTTATGACATTTGCCAAAGCAGTTGCAACTTAAATTTTTTATTTCCAACTATAACCCATGAAAAGAATCTTATAGCCCCTAAAATATTCATGTTATTGCTGCTGCATGTTCATGCTAGAATTTGAGGGCTTGCCTTCAGCTATACCTTAGCATAAAAGAAATCGTAGTAAAAATAATTGGCATAAAGCCATCAAATTGCTCATTTGCTCTCTTTCACTGTAAGACAATAAAGGAATTAAATGATGTCTCATTTGGCTTTATACATTTGCATACTTAAATGTTTAGATACTTCCTTGCAAAAAGAAACTGAGCCTGATCAGACAAACCAGTAGTGGGTGAATATCTCAAAATTTCAAATGTATTAATTCTTTCCAACTGTGGATTACTAGGAATATTTTTATTGACTCTTATACGACATCAATGATATATTGTTGAAAGGATTAAGGGAGATTAATAAAGTTGTATGTTTTTGTGAAAAATAGGTTATATACTTGTTACATATATTTTTTCGAATACATATAACCCAGTAATAGACACACAGAGACACACACATACAAAAATTAGTGTCACCATCTGTGAGTTCAAATTAAGTCATTTTAACACTTAATGACCAAAATCCAATGGCCCTGAGCCCTTCCCCTGCTTAATTATCCAGTCTTTTTACAAAGTCCACTTCCCAAAGTATTTCTGAGAGCCCAAGGGGAGCTCACACGCATACAAAAATAGTCTCAGACCCAGTGGCCGCATTAATATATAACTCCCATCCACATTACTGGTAATTTTGAGCTTTGTTCACACAAAGCAAGAACTATGAAAAAAAAAAAGTGACTCCAATGTAATTACCTATTCCTGCCAATTACAGCACTGAGCTTTCTTGTTTCATCTAGGAAGCAGCAATTTGGAGGTAATAGCAAAGTGTTCTCTCTTCTTTATGATTACTCCCATCCAAGATGTCCCCAAGCAAAGCAGTTTGGTGCCCAAATGTTCCAATTCAGGAAAGGTTTCTGGGTGTGTGTGCGTGCATACACACACACTCACACTCACACTCACACATACATACACACATTACCTTTCTCCAGTTTATAAACCATCCATAGGGCCTAAACTGAGGCACATTTCTTTAATTCTCTTTCCACTGTGGGGAGTCATTCATTTCCCTCCTTTATTCTCCACTCTTCTTATACTGTAAATAAAATCTGTTTCTATATGAATAAGTTATCAGCATAGTACACTTGAATTGAATAGAGAGGGTGAAAAAAAAAATCCACCCCCATCACCTAGTTCATGCCCAATCTTGCTTTATTGACTCTCACTCAACCCTGGATTAGGAAATTTGAAGTCCATATGCCCAACTTTTGTTTGGATTTAAAAAAAAATCAGACATAAAGGAGATTTAAAGACTTGGATTTATTTACCTAACTATCATGTATCTATTTATCATCTTTAAAAGAGTATACATTCCTTTTCTAGCACATATAAAACATTTACACAAATAAACTGTGTAATAGGACACAGAGGCAGCCACAATGAATTCTAAGGAATTAAATTATATAGTATTACCTGATTATATGCAGTAAAATAAGAAATAAGGAACAAAAAAAGATAATTTTAAATGTACATGTCTGGAAACTAAAAAATATGTACCAAAACCCTTTTTTTAAAGAGGAAACTTAAAATCAAATGGTATTAAAAATATGCCAGTCAAGTAAATCAACTATACTTCAATAAAATTTTTTTAAATTACCAGTCAAATTTTGTAGGACACACTAAATCACTACTTAGAAGGAAATTTATAGATTTAATAGAGTTAATAAACTTATATCTATTAGAAAACAAGAAAGATTTAAAACTAATGAGCTAAGTATTTACATCAGGAAGTTGGAAAATGAACAACAGAGAAAGCCCAAAGAAATACAAAGGAAGGAAACAATAAATATAATATGAAAATCAGTAAAACTCTGAACAAGAGCAACATCAAAAAATAAAGAAAGTCAGTTAAAGGAAGGTCTGAATTTCTTTTATAAGATCAATAATACAGATCAGCAAGAATATCAAAGGGGAAAAACTGTGAGAGAAGTTACAAATAAGATGCAGAAAGAAATTAGAAATTAAAAATTATGCACACACACATACATATACCAATAGATTTGAAAACCTAGACAAAATGAATAAATGTCTCTGAAAGTATAAAAATGCCAAAAAAATGCAAGATGAAATCTAAAATGTGGATAGACTAAATTGGAAAAAATAAGAATTCACCTTTCCATAAAAAGAATAAAAATCTCCCAACCACAGATTGTTTTACAAGTAAATTCTACCAAATTTCCTAAAAACATGTAAATCCTACCATCTGCAGGTTGTTACAGAAAGTAGAAAAAGAGAGAAAATTAGTCAACTCACTTTATGAAATCAGTGTGATCTGGATTCCAAAACAAAATGTTAGTAAAAGAAAATTATGCTCATTTCATATATGAAAATGGATGTAAAATCCTAAAAAAATGGCTAACAGAACCTAGCAATATTTCTTAAATATTATATATCATAATGAAATAAGATTTATCCTAGGAATGAATAATAGCTTTCAAACAGAAAATCTATCCATGTAAATCACCACACTAACGAACTAGAAAGAAAGAAAGAAAGAAGGAAGGAAAGAAAGAAAAAGAACAACCATCTCATAAGCCTAAAAAGTGTTAGAAAAAAGGCAACAACTATTTGTAATATAAAAATATACACTCTCAGGGAATTTCCGTTGTGGCTCATTGGTAATGAACCCAATTAGTATCCATAAGAATGCAGGTTCTATCCCTGGTCTTGCTCAGTGGGTTAAGGATCCAGTGTTGCCGTGAGCTTCCAGTGTAGCTGGAAGACTCGGCTCAGTTCCAGCATTGCTGTGGCTGTGGTGTAGGTCAGCAGCTATAGCTATGATTGGACACCTAGCTTGGGAACCTCCATATGCTGTGGGTGCGGCCTTAGAAAGACACACACACACACACACACTCTCTCTCTCTCTCTCTCTCTCTGTCTCTCTCAGATAACTAGGAAACGAAAGGAATGCCTGGAACTCATTAGCTCTGTATTGCTACCTGCAGCAAGACTTATGCTTGCTAGAGTAACTCTAAATGTTGTAGCCATTTAAAAATCAGGAACAAGGCAAGAAAACAGCTATCACTACTCTTGTTCAACATAATTTTGGAAGTCTTGGCCAGTGCAATAACACAGAGAAAGAAGCAAGAAGTAATACTGAGAGGGAAGAGACTTTATCATTTCTTGCTGATAGCATGATTCCTTACTTGGAAAACCTTCAAAATCAACAACCTGTCAGAATAAGAGTTAGCAGTTTCATTACACTAACAACAATTGAAGAGAAAATATAATTTTTAAAATGACAATACTTATAACAACAACAGCTGTATAATGTCTAGGAATGAAATAATAAAGCAAGCATAAGACCTTAACAGAGAAAAGCCTAAAACATTTAAAGGGTTTAAATAGACTCTCAATAAAGTAGAGATTTTTCATGTTAATGGATGAAATGACTTTCTTGTTTTAGAAATACCAGTTCTCTCCAAATTAACCCATAAATGCAAAAGAATTCTAATTCAAATTTCAGCAGCAATTTTTTTAAGGCACTTGGCAAACGTGCCAAAATGCATATAGAAGAACACAAGTTCACAGACAACACCATCAATTTTGTAAAAGAAGGATGGGTTTGGAGGATATTTAATACCCTATTAGAAACAAGAGATATCATTTTAAAAACAATGTAGTAATGCTGTAGAAATAGACAAACAGAACAATGGAACAAAAGAGTTCTCAGAAATATACCCACAGATGTATAGATACTTGATAAATGAAAAAAGTGATATCTCACATTGGTGGAAAGAAATTGATTCTTTAGTACTTGCACTGGGGTAGTTTCTCACCATTTGGAGAAAAACAAATCTAGAACCCCACCTTGCACCATACGCAAAATGGAACTTCAGATCAAGGAATCTTAATTATAAAAGATTAAAACTATATAACCAGGAGTTCCCTTGTGGCTCAGCAGTAATGAACCCAACTAGGATGGGTTCATTCCCTGGCCTTGCTCAGTGGGTTAAGATTCTGGCATTGCCATGAGCTGTGGTGTAGGTCACAGACATGACTTAGATCCTGCATTGCTGTGGCGTAAGGCTGGCAGCTATAGCTTTGATTCAACCCCTAACCTAGGAACTTCCATATGCCTCAGGTGAAGCCCTAAAAAGAAAAAAGAAAAAAAAAACTATATAACCAAAAGAAGAAAATGTAAAAGAATGTCTTTGTCCACTTAGGGGTTGAAGAGAACTTCTTTTAACAAGGCCTAAAAGTATATGTCCTAAGTTAAAGGCAAAAAAGAAAAACAACTGGGGAGTTCTCACTGCAGCACAGTGGGTTAAGGATCTGGCATTGTCTCTATCATGGCACAGGTCACTGCTGAAGGTGTAGATTCAATCCCTGGCCCATTGCAACCGGTTAAGGATCTGGTGTTGCCACAACTGTGGCATAGGTCACAGCTGCAGCTCAGATCAATCCCTGGCCCTGGAACTTCCATATGCTGCAAGTGTGGCCAAAAAAACCCCTCAAAACTGATGGTTTTGACTTTATCAAAATTGAGTATTTCTGTGGGATGAAGAACACTATGGATAAAATCAATAGGTGACACCATGGGAAAAGATGTTTGCAATGATTGAAGAAGCCAAGAGATTAATATCTAAATACACAAGGATAACTGCAAGTAAATAGGAAAAAGAAAGGAAACACAGCAGAAAAATAGGAAAAGAATATACATGAGAAACTCACATAAAGAGAAATCTGAAATATGTTCAACCACATTAGCAGTAGAGCAAGACCTATACTAAGATGAGGTGCCGGGAGTTCCCGTCATGGCACAGTGGTTAACGAATCCGACTAGGAACCATGACATGGCGGGTTTGGTCCCTGGCCTTGCTCAGTGGGTTAACGATCCGGTGTTGCTGTGAGCTATGGTGTAGGTCGCAGATGTGGCTCGGATCACGCATTGCTGTAGCTCTGGCGTAGGCCACGGCTACAGCTCCAATTAGACCCCTAGCCTGGGAACCTCCATATGCCACGGGAGCAGCCCAAGAAATGGCAAAAAGACCAAAAAAAAAAAAGATGAGGTGCCCTTTGACATACTTGAGCTGGTAAGAAATTACAAAGTCAGAAAATACTATATGTTGATGAGGAGGAAGGGACTTGGTACTCTTAAGTATAATTAGTTGGAGTATCAACTCATAGTTCTTCTGGAGAGAAATCTGCCAGTAATCGGTAACCCAAAGATTCATACAGCTCCTTCTTGCAAACTCAGTCTTGATTACATATCCTAAAAAAAATTCTTACCCAGATTCATAAGGGGACATACAGAAGGATGTTTATTGCTGCATTGTCTGTTCTAGAGGGCAGTGAACGTTTGTTCAACTTTAGGGAAAGGGATAAGGAAATGTGAATAGATTCCATGGGATACTATGTAGGAGTAGGAAGCAATAATTCAAGTACACATATAGCACAAGACAGATTATAAAACACAGTGCTGAAAGGAAAAAGGTTAAACCACAGTACTGTTTGTATGAGCTAAAAAAAACGCATACAAAAGAGCACAGCATAAGTTACAAGAATACATAAATATCTGAGGACATCTGCCAGATCCCACCCATCCTCTGTGGGAAGGAAGGAATAGGTGTGGGGATCATGGTTAAAGGGGGAAAATGAAATAAAATTAAAATATGACATAATGAAAAAAATGAGGAGCTGTGCATGGACCCATGTAAACAGAGTGCCAAGAACTGGGAGTGTGACTAACTCAGCTCTTGGCACCTGGGGGAAGTAAGCCCATAGGAAGGAAGAAAGGGACAGAATAGAGCACTAACCTGGTCTGGGATGAAGCTCTATTGCTTCACGGTCCAAAGGTGTCAAGAATTACTCAACTTGCTCACCACCCAAAAAATAATACCCAAGCTGCTTAGCAATACATTCAAAAATTTTCATCATCTGACCCCTGCTCCCTTCAACCTCACTGAACTTCTATCTATCTGCCCCCTAAGGAGGCATTAGATTTTGTTCCTCTGTGTCTTTGGACCAGCTACTTCCACTGGTTGGGATGCTTTTCCCACACTTGTCCAGCTGGCAAACTCGATTCATTCAACAAAAGCTCCTCTGTGAATACCTTCTCTGCCTTTTCTCCTCTTTCACCTGCTCTACCCCCATGCATGTATCTAGTAGGGCACAATGTCATATGACATTGCAATTACTTGTTCACATATCTCTCTTCTTGAAGACATGAGTCTGTCTTATTTTGGTACCCTTGGAACATGTCCAAAAAAACACAGGCTTCCTATAACTATAATTGAGGGAACGAATATATGTTCCATCACAGGAATTTGCAGAGATTTCTAATGAGTATCTACCTTTAAGAGAATCTCTTGGAAGTTCCCATTGTGACTTGATGGGTTAAGAATCCAACTAATATCCATGAGGATGTGGGTTAGATCCCGGGCCTGGCTCAGTGGGTTAAGGATCTGGAGTTGCCATGAGCTGTGGTGTAGGTCCTAGATACAGCTCATATCTGGTGTTGCTGTGGCTGTGGTGCAGGCCAGCAGCTGTAGCTCTGATTTGACCCCTAGCCTGGGAATCTCCATAAGAGAGAGAACCTCTTAAAGAAGTGTTGCAAGGGGCTCTTCTTCCCCCTCCCAGCAACCCTAGGAGCTATTTGCTTTCCTTTAATAAAGACTTTGCTTGTTTGCTGCCTGTGTGTTTGTGGAGTTCATTCCTCAACTACCATGAACAAGAACCTGGATTCCGGTATCATCTTTCCAGGATCATCTTTTGGGGGCTCGTCCAGAATCTGATCCAATACATCTGCGCTCATAAGGTAAGCAGCAGCAAGCTTGCACTTTCTACTTTTTTCAGTTTCATTTGCCTCTGAAAGGAGGGTGAATGTGTGAATGAGTGTACACCAGAGACAGTCGAAGTGAGTCTCAAGGCAAACTTTCCTTTGCCATCACCCCTACTCTGAAATCTCCTCTCTCTATGTACTATAGCCTTTGTACAATATTTGGGAAATCACAGTTACTATATTTTTGAAAGTTAGCAATTGTTAAAAGGCATGTGAGAAACAAAATGTTGTTTTGTGAATTTTAAAGGGTGATAAAGGGCTTAAAGTAACTCCTTGGGTGGCAGGAGGCATTGTGATAACCTCTGAGTGTGTGTAAGAGGGAATGTGCATCCTGATTCGCTTGCGCTTCAGGTTCAAGTTTGTGGCTCCACGGCCTTAGTGGCTCTGCAGTCTGAGTGGGTCCTAACCTGCAGTTCTGTGGTGATCTCATACAGCTTATGGCTACACTGGACTCTGAGGGTTCTCTTCCGTACCTGTGAGTTCAATCCAAGTTCAGGGCTTATATGAATGAGCCAATTGCTAAGAGGCATCTAAACTCCTGAGAGAGGGGCAGTCAGACAGACATCTGAAATGGCCACCTTCTGAGAAGGGGGCACCCTCCCTTGTTTTGTCTGCAGCACTGACACAGGGCAGCCACACAGGGTGGACCTAACCCAGAGATATACATGCAAAGATTTCAAAAAGGATTTTCTGGAGATTATGGTGTAAAACTAATCTGATCCTTTATCATTTTCTTTGCTATTACTTCAAATAGAGCTGCAGGGCCAAAGGAAACAGACTCTAGATGTTGAGACCACCCTGAGTTGTCACCATGCCTTTAGGGGAAAAGGAGTTCATAACTTGTATTCATCCAACTTAGGCCAAGGGTTTAGCCTCAGACCCTGGGCATAGTCAGTTTTGCTTTTTGCTATTCACTTTCACCCTGGTTGGAGAAATCCACAGCTGGCTCATCCAATTTACCTGTTAACTGTGGCTTAGGAACTTTCCTAATATTAATAGAGGGCATGTCAGAGTGAGCATCATAGGATTTGAAAACTCAGGACAGGGCCTGTATGCCAGGGTTTTCTTTGCCTCTATCCAGACACAGGCAATGGGCAGGGATGATGAGAAAAGAGGCTATGCTGGTAAAATGTGGTTAATTTCAGTCAGCCTAAGGTTGGATTGGACATTTGACCACTAATGTCTAGCTGCTCCATATAAGCGAGGGGACACCCTCACATAACTGAGAAAGGACAATAGGTGCTGGACACTGGTCTTTTCTCTTTTTTGGATGGAAGCCACATCCTTGAGCCTGGTGCACAGCTCAATAGCAACTCACCTGACATGTGCCTTGAAGAACTGAAAAACGTTTGACCCTGAGACTCTGAAAAAGAAATGTTTAGTGTTCTTTTGCATGAAAGCCTGTCCACTACATAACCTGTTGGATGGAGAGCGGTGGCCATCTGAAGTCTCTCTAGATTGTAATACTATTCTCCAATTAGACCTATTTTGTAGATGAGAAGGGAAATGGTCAGAGGTGCCTTATGTTCAGATCTTCTTTACAGTGAGGGAAGATACTAAACTGAGGAAGGCTTGTGGACTTCCCCAGTGCATTATGCCAACTCTCTCAGGACCTATGTGCCCACCATATCCTGGCCCAACAGGGTCAGACCCCCCAGAAGTTTAATCAGCCTTCTCCAATACTGCCCAAGGCTCCTCCTCTCCCCCCTCCAATGCCAAAGTTATATCCCTCTTTACTCCCTTTACAAGAAGTAGCAAACAGAGAATGGGGACTAATACAGGTCCATACACCTTTTTTGCTTCAGGACTTAAGGCAGATAAAAACAGATTTGGGGAAATTTGCTAATGACCCAGATAGATATATTGAGGTCTTTCAGGGTCTCACACAGTCCTTTGAGTTAGCCTGGAAGGATGTCATGTTATTACTAAAGCAGACATTGACTCTACGTGAAAAAAATAAAGTCTTAGAAAATGTTCAAAGCTGGGGAGATGAATGGTATGCTATAAATGCTAGAGGCAGATCAGAAGAGGAATGAACAAGATTCCCCATAGGGTGTCAGGCAGTTCCTATGAGCAACCCTAATTGGTCTGCTGATGAGGGGAATAAAGACAATTGGCATAGAAATCATTTTATTACTTGTATAGTTGAGGGATGAAAAGCCTCACGAATAAAGCCCATTAACTATTCCAAACTATTGGAGGTTTGTCAAGAGGAACAAGAGAGTCCATTGGCTTTCTTAGAAAGATTCGGAGAGGCATTGAGAAAGCATACACCAATGAACCCAGAATCAATGGGGGGGGGGGCAAATAATTCTTAAAGACAAATTTATAACTCAGTCAGCACCAAATATATGGAGAAAGCTCCAAAAATTGGCTTTCGGCCCTGATCAGGACCTGGAGCATTTCCTTAGAGTAGCAACTCAAGTATGTTATAATCAAGACCAGGAAGAACGAAAGGAGAATGAGAGGAGAGGCTGAGGGTCTAGTTGTGGCACTACAGGGAGTCAACCTGGGAGCTTCCAAGGTGAGAGGACTAGGGCAGAGACCTAAGCCTGGAGCCTGTTTCCTCTGTGGAAAAGAGGTACACTTTAAATGGGAATGCCCCAAGGCTCAGACCACAGCACCTAGGCCATGTCCCACATGTTAGGGAGCTCACTGGAAAAGGGACTGCTCCCAAAGATGAAGTCCCCTGGAGTTGACCCCTCAGGCTCAGGATCAAGACTGATGGGACCTGGGGCTTTACATATTGGCTCCTGTCCTCACCACCCAGAAGCCCCAGGTGACTCTAAACATAGGAAAACAGCCTATAGACTTCCTCCTGGATACAGGAGCCACCTTTTTGGTCCTCCTCTCCAACCCTGGACCCCCCTCAAATAAATCTGCCACTATTCGTGGTATTTCTGGAAAGCAAGTTACAAAATGTTTTACATAGCCTTTGAGTTGTGACTTGGGAGTTCATTTTCTTCTCTCATGCTTTTCTGATTATTCCAGAAAGTCCAACTCCTCTTTTAGGAAGAGATAGTTTGTCAAAGGTTAAAGCTTCAATTCACATGATGAAGGAGCCTAATCAAGGTTTATGCCTGCCTTTGATGGAAACAGATATTGACCCAGAAGTTTGGGTCATAGGAAGAAAAATAGGAAGAGCAAAAAATGCTCAACCAATAGAAATAACCCTTAAAGATCAAAATTTCTTTTCTTGCCAAAAGCAGTATCCTCTGAGACCTGAGGCATGACAGGGACTTAGCCCAATTATAAGAAACCTAAAGGAACAGGGATTATTAATTGAATGTAACAGCCCCTGTAACACCCCCATGTTGGGAGTACAAAAGCCTAACAGGGATTGGCATCTAGTGCAAGACCTTCATCGAATAAACAAAGCAGTGTTCCCATTGCATCCAATGGTGCCCAACCCCTTACACTCCTCTCACAAATTCCAAAAACAGCAGCCTAGTTTACTGCATTAGATTTAAAAAGATGCCTTTTTCTGCATTCCCTTGGCTAAGGCTTTGCATATACAAGTTCTCAAAATATGGAAGGGAACTAACTGGCCAGAATTAATTTTAGGTTCACATAAACTGGGAAATATTCAGGAGTAAAATTAATGTCATATTAAAATTAAAGTTTGTTGATCTAATTAATGCAGACATGTCATTATGGTTATCAACATTAAGTATAATATCTTATTGTACCTAGTTTTTTGGGTTTTTTTTTGTCTTTTTGCCATTTCTTGGGCCACTCCAGTGGCATATGGAGGTTCCCAGGCTAGGGGTCTAATCAGAGCTGGAGCCACCAGCCTATGCCAGAGCCACAGCAACGTGGGATCCGAGCTGCATCTGCAACCCACACCACAGCTCACGGCAACGCCGGATCCTTAACCCACTGAGCAAGGGCAGGGATCAAACCCGCAACCTCATGGTTCCTAGTCGGATTCGTTAACCACTGTGCCACGACGGGAACTCCTGTACCTAGATTTAATAGAAGTCAAATGAGACACTGAGACATCAGTTACTAAACAGAGAAACTAAAGGTATTTGGGATGATTAATCAATATGATCAGTACCACCCTGAGATGTTCTCTGTAAGAAAAACGCTTTTAGAAATTATACAAGACAGTTCATGTTTGCTTTAGAAAAGAAAAATGTGTGTGCTTTCGATAAAGAAAGTAATGAGGAAGGAAGGAATTCCTTAAGGAAGGACTGAGGAATGAAATTGTATTTTCTTAAAGGAAAAGAAAGATGGTCTGTCTTTAGCTTGTTGTTCTGGGTGGAGAATAAGAGACAGACTAACATGGATACAGAAAGTGATGCAAGGTGTGTGGGAAGTGGATACTGAGAAAAGAATTTCGTCCATGGTGGGGACTAAGTTTAAAATAAATTTAATTGAGTAAATTAATTTTAAAAGTAAGGTGGTGCCATAAATCATACTCCTCACAAGGACAAGTTACCTGTGCTATTATAAAATCTAAATGTTGTGTCTGTATTGCTGATTATTAACAGAATGTGTCTGATTCCCTGCCAGATCTCCAGCAACAGATTCATGGGATGTCCGATCCAGCTTCAGCTTTTGGAACTGCCCTCTGGAACTGGTTGACCTCCTCCTCCTGGTGAAAATATTTCCTCACCACAGCCATCATTGTGATCTTAATCCTTTTATTCAGACCCTGTATAATTAATTGTATTTCTTGCTTCATTACATCCCAATTAAAAGCTATCAACCTTCAAATGGTGATGGAAGGGTACCCAATGTAATGCATCGAAGCCCATTCGACCATCCCATGAGTGGAGACCTAACTGCTTTCCCCTAACAATGCCCCTTTTCAGCAGGAAGCAGAGCAGTAGTGGCCCCTTTCCCCCTGCAGTTAGAGTCTCCAACTCTAGAGGCGGGGAATTGATGATGCAGAATATTAACTTAGGTAGTCAGTGCAGGAGCATGGGCTTTGATGCATTCTTTGATATGGCCATTGATTAACATTTGTGGTTTAAGGGCTCCAGGGAGTAACATCCCCACAGGCCTTGTTTACTTTAGGGAGTTACCTATGCCCAGATGGACATTAATCCCTAATCCCCTGTGACTCGGTTTATGGGGAAGAAAAGGACAAAGAAACTATGAGACTTATGGGACATTTCTGCCCCTAAGACCCTATTGGACAAGGACTGATATGGGTAATTGAGCAAGGCCAATGGGAGAAAAAAAAAAAAAACACATCTTTCTGGACCCCACATTGGTACCCTCCCCACCTTAAAGGAATAAAAAACCTCCATAGGACAATAGAGAAAGTGGGCTCTTCTTCCCCCTCCCAGCAACCCTGGGAGCTATTTGCTTTCCTTTAATAAAGACTTCGCTTGCTCGCAAAAAAAAAAAAAAAAAAAAAGTGTTGCAAAAACACCAGTGTGAAGTATTATGGAGACTAGAAGAATGAGAGAGAGGATTGTGAAGCTAAAGCTCCTGTCAATGACCCTGCCGCCACTTCCCCCTTCTTTTTGTGGAATTCCATCTGTACTACTCCATAACATAGCAGCAGGCACCAAATTAGGAGCTACATTTTCTTAGCACCTCTGACCTCTCGATTGGCCCTTAGTGGGATGCTGCAATGTTCGCCATCACCTTTGTGTCCTCCCACCCTACCAACTCCCTCAAGTCTTGCGATTTAATCCTCATCAAACTTAAACTTTATATTCTGATAGGCATGCTTGGGCTGGCTCATCACTTAGATTAAGCAGGTATTACTTAGAGGCTCTGATCTTTCAGTACAGCTGCATGCTCACAATGACCTCCCAAACTTTCCTGCTTCCATGATTGGTTTTTACTCCACTAGTCAGAAAGTACAAGGCTACCCAAACCTTCATGTTAGACTTTAAAGACAATGCCTTGCAGATGCCAGCATAATTTATGCCCATTATCAGACTATCACATTAGCAATTCCATTACCTGGGCCAGGGATCCAGAGGAAGTACATCCTAATTAGGATTAAGGAAATGGCAGGAAGGAAGGGGAAATCAGGGAAAGTGTCCCTGGGCCAGGCATAGGCATCCAGGAGAGCAGGAGAGGAAATGCCAAATGTCAAAGGAAAGAGAATGGGCATAGGATGGACAAAGAAAGTATGATTAATTTCTCAAGTTTTGTCCCTGTTTTCCAAAGTTCTTCCATTTTGACTTGAAATTCCTACCTGGGCAGCGTTTAATGGTATAATTTTTTCTTCTCTCTGATCTAATTCCTCATTTTAGTAGACAAAGGGTCTCCCCCAAAATGCCCTTTTTACCTTTGTACATGAGATTTCATCATGAAACTCGCTCTTCTTCCCTCCTCCACTATCCCCAATAAATGCTCAATGTAAAGTTAAACTGATTGGGCTAAAGGTCAGTCACATTACATTTGAATAAGCACAGGGAATATCAAAAACAGCAGGAAACACAGCACAGATGTCTGTAGCTACACTTTGATAAGCCCAGCAGCTGTGGCCATTTGAACTCTCTCAGGGGAATTAAAAAACTAAAATCCATAAAACAATCTTCAGGCGATAACACTGAGTCTGCCTCTCCACAGAGAATGGGAATCAGTGGAGTAAGACTTGGCATCAGTGAGCTTGGTACCGAATCTAATTATTTGCTGGTGTGAAGTCGTTTTGGGAAATGTAACAATTGGTATTGACTTTTAAACAGTTCTGTACCTATTTATTATTTGACCTCATTTAACAATTCATTTCTCAGAGTAACTATTATGAACAAAGCCAAAAAATGGGGGTTGAGGGGAAGACAAGTTTTATCTGTTTGTTGCAAAAGGGACAAAATGGAACCAAACTCTTACCACTATTGAATTACTTCTAGGAATCGGAAACCCACTCCTTTCTTGACATGAACTGCAGAGTCTAAATGTCAGTTTGATCCATTAAACTGCTATGTTCTGCTGGTGTGTTTATCCTTTACCCAAGAATTTTGATTTAAAAAATGAAAAAGCAAAAAATGTTTTAGCAAAAAAGATTATATGTAATTCTTATCATAAATTATACTTGAAATCCAGTAGCAACCAACCTATTACTGCTTTCCCCTGCTAGAGATCACCTGTAAGGAGTGGAGAAACAGTCAAAGGTAGCAGAGATTTGTGTAAACACTGTCCCATTCAATCCAAGTTCACTTCAGCTCACCAAAACCCTTTTCAAGAACGAAGACTTTACAAAACAGAGCTGTGACTATTCACTACCTACTGATAATAGCTTTAGTGATCAAAGTCCATTGATTGAGCATGTATTAAATATCAGGCCCTATTCTAGGCAGCTGTATTTACATTACATATGGCAAAGGTAATTTTAGAAATAAGAAACATGAGCCTCAGAAATGGTAAAATACTAGTCCATGACGTCAAAGCAACTAAAGGGCAAAGGGGAGATGGAACTGTGGTTCTGTAAGACCCTAAATCTAAGTTCTTTCCTCTCTTTCGGAAAGGGCCTCAGAGCCACCAGCACAGGTTTCTGACATCCTCAGATCAGCATAGCGGAGAGTAAATAGCCCAGAGTCGTTCGAAGCCCCATCTGCTGAATAAGATGAGGGATCAATATTGATTTGAATAAAAGATAAAACAATTATTTAGAAATGAGACTGTTTTTTGTTGAATCTTCCACAGATTTTCCTTCTCCCTTCACTTGGAACAAAGGTAGTATTTAGAAAAGTACCTTAATGTGCCTTTCTCATTTGCTTTCCTGAATACAAGACTTTCCCTCCAGCCTTGTGCTGCCACTAGAGGCATTTGTGTGTTTGATGGTAGTGGTGGCTCCAGAAGGCACATAAAGAAAAGGAAAGAGTTAACACTCAGCTTTTAATATGTGAAACAGGATTTTGCAGAAAGATGTTATTCCTCCAACAGGCTATTTTCTCAAGACAAGACTTTTTAAATTCCTTTGCTTCTCCCTGAACATATTAAGAATGAAGCATGGAAGCAGCAACTCAAAGGGTGAGGACTCCCCCTTCCACAAAGGCAGCTAGATCCAGAAGTTTGTTGTCCTGCATTTAGAGTAAAAATATAGGTCAGGAGAAAAACCCTGACCCTCTGATCCTGAGGGATAGTGAGAAGAAGGGAACCAGAGGCTAAGGACTCCTGAGTTCTTATTTTTTCTCTTCTTGGGGCAAAGCTTTAAGACAGAGTAGTTATGGAAACACAAACTAAACTGTTGGGCATATACAATGCAGGGAGCGATACCACAGAAAGAAACTAGTCTTTGTTCCTGTGTATCCTGGTTCTGAGTCAGATGCCTTGAGGGATTACTCTGGAATTGATGAGATGACCTCATAGCAGAGATTTGGAGTGGCCATGGTTCCAGCTGGAGCCACTTGAGCCCTGAGTGGTAAGGATGCAAGAGGCAGGGTCTACAAGAGTGAGGGGTTGGGGAAGTCAAGTCAGCCAAGGGCCCTAGACCAGGGGTGAACAAATTATGGTTTGTGGGTCATCTAATCCAACCTATTTTGTAAATAAACACCTGAATATTTACATGTTGTCTCTGGCTGCTTTTGAGCTGCAGAGTTGGGTAATTAATTGTAACAGTGACTTTAGGGTGCATGCCTTAATGGGAAGAGTTTGCAAACCTCTGCCCTAGACCTTATGAAAGGCTGCAGGACAGGCCACAATGAGGCAAACAAGAGAAGGTACCTTGGAGATCAGAGGAGCCAGAGGATACCAAAAAAATCCAAGGAGCTGGACTCCTTTCCTTAGTCATAAGGTCATAAAACATAAGCCAGTCCCCTCCCTCCATCTACCCAGAAACTATTCTGGAAAGGAGGTGGAAAATGGACCAAAGACTGAATGAAGAAATTCAAGAGGCTAAGCATTTTTACCTAGGCAGAGCATTCTATATTATTTCATTAGATTAGCCTGAATATAGTTTCTCTAACTATATTTGGTTTCATGATACATGCATGGGTTGAGAAACACAAGGAAGTCCAGATCAGTTGTAGATATATAAATTACATTTTCTCTGAACATCACATTCTGTGACTTTTACAACCCACCTGCTGCATTATAGATTATGAGACCTAAGAGAAATCGTAGAGATACTTTAAACATCTTCTCTCATTGTACAGATAAGGAAAGAGTGTCCCTGAAAGACAGTGTTCCTTAGTTGGACAGAGTATGAAATGAGAATGGCATCTACATCCCTGGTCCATTGGTTCTAAATGGGAGGATTATTAGTGCTGAATCCTCAAGGTCTTGGTAGGAAAAAGCACAGTCAAACATCAAAGCAATAAAGAGAGGTTGATAAAGGAATTGTTGACAAGGTGTGGCCAGGGTTTAGGTACACCAACAGGGAGGATGTGGTACTCCAAGGCTAGCAACAGTGGGGGTGTTTACCACTCAGGGGCTGGGGGGAGGGGAGGGGCTTCTCATAGAGAGAGATGGAGAGGCTTAGGAGAGGAACAAGAGTGGAGGGCTGCAACTAACTCAAATAGCCCTTTAGGGGAAAATACAGGGAAATATACTTACTGACTTCGCTCTCTTTCTACATTTTCATCTTTCTGCTGGTTTGTTCCGTGAGCTGAATCCAAAGTACACAGAAAGCTGTAAAATTCAGCCTCTCAAGATAAAGAAATGAATGGTGATGGTATCTAGAGGAGAAAATAGGAAAAAATTGAGCACCAGCCTATAAAACAATTACATAAATCAGTGCCTTGGAAGCATGCCTGACATGTGGTAGGTGCTCAAGGATTTTTCAAATGAATGGCTAGATTAAATAATTAATTTTACTATTGATCAAGCCATCCTTACAAACCTCTGTGTGATTCTTGCCAAGTACAACATCCAGCCAACAGACCATCCATCGCAACAGAAAGGTTATATATATATTTTTGGTTATATTGGTTTTTTTTTTTCTTTTTTTGGCTGCCCCATGGCATATGGAGTTTCCTGGCCAGGGATCAGATATGAGCCACAGTTGTGACCTATGCCCTACACCAGTGGCAGTGCTGGATCCTTAACCTACTGTGCTGGGCTGGGGATCAAACCTATGTTCTGGCAATTCAGAGAACCACCCATCCCATTGTGCCACAGTGGGAACTCCTGTCCCAACAGAAAAGTTATAGAGAGACATCTCTTCTGCACAACAGAATATGGTGCGCTCCCCTAGCTATAAGGGTTATCAGAGGTAGGTTTTAGGTTTGTAATTGTATTAGTTTTCAATTGCTGCATAACACACTACCACAAACTTACTTAACAGCTGAAAACAACACAAATTTAGTATCTCTATGGGTTAAGAGTCCAGGCATGATAAAACTGGATTCTTTGCTCAAGATCCCACCAGGCTGAAATCAAGGGATTGGCTGAGCCTGGCATCTGGTCTGGAGGTTGGGGACCTCTTCTAAGCCCATTCTGGTTGCTGGCAGGATTCATTTCCTTTCAGCTATAAGACTGAGGCCCCCATTTCTTGCATAGGTGTTGGTTGGAGTTGCTCTCAGCTCCTAGAGGCTGCCCTCAGGTGTAGGTAGCTACATGGATCCCTCCATAAACCCTCTTACACTTCCAATCTTTCAGATCAACCTACACAATCTTCCTCTTGGTTAAAAGAAGTCAATTTATTTATTAGTAACCTAATATCTAATATCTCATCATATTCACAGATTCTGCCTGCCCTCAAAGGGAGGGGATATATAGGGTGTGTGTTCCAGGGGGGCTGGAATTTTGGGAGCCATTGTAGAATTCTGCCTTCCACAGTGATGAAAGTTCTAAGGCTCTTCAAATTCCCAAGATTTTTTTTTCCAAGTAAATGGTCTGTTTACATTTGCCATACTGACCCAGAATCTTTAAAGTCTAGAGTATTTTGTTTTGTTTTAACTTGGGAATGTTGCTGGGCCATTTGTATTTTCTCTTTTTTCTTTTTAAATAATTAAAAAAATTAAAGTATACTTGGTTTACAATGTTGTGTCAATTTCTGCTGTACAGAAAAGTGACCCAGTTATACATATACATATATATTCTTTTTCTCATATTATCTTACATCATGTTCTATCACAAGAGATTGGATATAGTTCCCGGTGCGGTACCATAGGAGCCATTTGTACTTTCACAGATGCATGTTGAGGAGGCTAGGGTGTTGGTAGCCATGCTTGCATTTTAGGGTCACTTCTAATGAAGGAGCTTGGTGGATCTGATGTCATTCACAGAGGAAGAATGAGGAGAGAACGGGTGTCATAATTTCTGTAAATATGATTTCATTTAAAGCACCAAATGCCTTGTAGATTCTGATTGTATTTCTTCAAAACTTCACAAGCATGGAAGCCAGTGTCTACACTAGTTTGTAGACAAAACTATGAAAAGTTAAACGAACTACAGACCATTTACAACTAAATCAAGATAGCATTAATAAACCAAATAATGGTTAAGCTTAATACCAAAAATAAAAGTATCTTTCACTCTTTCCTGAATGAGGTCTCTGAGATAGAAGCAGTCATGCAAATGACCACCTTAGACTCCTTTAAAAAGATTTTTTTTCGTTTAAAAATGAAGAAAAATTCCTACTGATAAATACTTTAGGGATTCAACTCCAGAACTTTACCCTCTTTGTATATTAAAAATCAACATGGGCGTTCCCATTGTGGCACAGTGGAAGCGAATCCGACTAGGAACCATGAGGTTGTGGGTTCAATCCCTGGCCTCGCTCAGTGGGTTAAGGATCCAGTGCTGCCATGAGCTATGGTCGGATCTGATGTTGCTCTGGCTGTGGTGTAGGCCAGCAGCTGTAACTCTAATTAGACTGCTAGCCTGGGAACCTCGGCATGCCTCAGGTCAGCCCTAAAAAGAAAAATAAATAAATAAACATGGGTCTCACACAAGGTGAGATATTTGATTGTAGATATTTTAGGACTCTAAGGAGGAATGTATCAGACATACTCCATTAAAACTTTGATTACATTTTCTCTTTGGATTTTGCTTGGATTTTAGGAAAAAAGCTGAGGCATTTCAAGGGTTTCTTTCAGAATTTTTGCTGCCCTACTGAGGCCCAGAAAAGGAGGCAGAGGAAGCTGTGAGATGGTTTTGGTAAAGTCCCCATTGGAGCTGACATTTTGGCATGGACCCATTTTGTAACTGTCATGATCACTTCTTCAGTAAAAAGTGGTTGCAGTTTGATCAGGGTATGAGGAGGTGAGGAGACATTGCCCTGCTTCTTCCAGTGAACTCCCCGTCCCCCCTCACTGTCCTCCTCTCCCACCACCCCTATCCCCTCCATATCAGGCATGGGAACCACAAGAGAGAGAAGAAAGAGGAGAACAGGGAAAAGGGAGCGAAGTCCAGCAGGAAGAGCTGGGAAAATCACTCAGAAATGGTTTTTATCTCCTCAGAGATGGAATGAAGAAGGTCTTCAAATACAGAGCTGGAGAGTATTCCACCTGGTTCCACCACTGCTCACATCTCAGATTCAATCATGTTCACCCGCTGAGTCAGAGAATGACACAATCGCATAATGCTGCTGTTGACCGCTGGGAAGAGTTAAGAGGTTTAGGAAGTTATACCACAAGGGCAGATGACTTTTGGAAAAGCGATTCAGGGAGCTTTTCTATTACAATCTAGACAAAAAATAGATTTCCTAGCGCACCCCACCCCCACCCCTCCCAGTTCACTTTTTCTTTCATCTCATTAGGCAGAACTGGGTCACATGTGTCCCCCTAGATGCAAGAAAGTGGTTTTAAAAAAATAAATCCTGGCACATGGCTGCCACAATCAAAATGGGACACTGTTAATATAAGACAGGGATTAGCAAACTTTTTCTGTAAAGGACTATATGGTAAATATTTTAGGTTTTATAGGCCAGATGGTTTCTCTTAACAACTGCTCTGTTCTGCCCTTGTAGCATGAAAGCTGCTATAGGCAATACATGGTAAGGCTGTGTTCCAATAAAACTTTATTTATCAGCAAAGGCAGCAGGCTGGATTTAGCCTGTGAACAGTTTGCCCACTCTTGATGTGGGAGAAAGATATTAGGTAGGCACCTAGCAAGGTCTCCCATCCTACCTGTCTATTTTTAAGAATCGTGCTTCACACCTTTTCCCCATCCTGCATTCTAGTCCTTGAACACACTGAGAGAACAGGGATCAGCAAACACGGCATTTCACAGTTGGAGGAGGGTCCAGCTTCAGGGCTGTCACAAGACTTGGTTCCTAACCCTCTCCTGACACAGGTGTCTGTGATTCTATGCAAAGTGGAACACAGCTGCCCCCACATCTTTATCATGTCATTTACTTAAGTGCAGGAGGGCCCCACAGTGCCAGAGTCTAGAAGTTACAAGCAAAAGTGAAGAAGTGGCTGTCACAAGAAGACGAATGACTGCCCTCTGAAGTTTTGATTTGGATCCTAAGTGACAAAACCAAACCAACAAAGGAAAGTTGGTAATTTTCTCTGCGGCAGAGCAGCTACCTGGCGAATATCTCTTTGCAACCACCAACCCTTGGCAGAGGTTGGAACAGCAGCTATAATTATAAAGAGCAGGGAGGAGACTGAAAATCCCTTCTGAGTGGCAAAAATTCTGAAAATCAAGATAATTACAACACTAGCTCATCCTGATTTGCTTGGCTATTTATAGATGAGGAGAAGATGATGCACAGAGAGCTTTTGCTTTTTTTTTTTCTCTTCTTTTCTATTTGCATTAAATCCTGTGTGGCTCCTCTCTGAAATGTGTGCATATGCTGCGTCCATGTGAGATGCCACCACTGGCACTTGTCATAAGAATTAAATCCCTCTCAAGCTTGTTTACAGCTCAGCACTTGTCATACTGCTCCCTTGAGCTTCATGGCTGGTTGGGTTCTTTTTTTCCCCAGCTCTGCGGAAGATTTAATTTCTTTTTTGTTTATGTGTGTACTTACCCTTGCAGGTGCAGGAAAGAAAAAATTGCTGTGCCCAGATGTTTTGAAGCTGCAGTAGCATACATACAACTCAGATTAAACAGAAAAATTGCATAAGATAAGGCAGGCGCTTCAAGTACATTATTCTATGGGGTATTTAACAAACCTATCATGTCTTCTTGACAACGAGATTCTTGAACACAACTTTAGGAACAGAGGAATATTTTAAGGCATCAACAGCTCAATTCATTTATAGATGACTTTACAATGAGATCTGTCATTTTTGAGTGGGATGCATTACATTTACTCCATTTTCAACTTGGAAAATATCTTTCCGGAACAGAACAGTCTGGGAATTGGGTGGAAACATTGCCTATCAGGTTGTCTCAGTTCATTACCAGATTAGTTAGACTTCAGGGATGGGAGGCCAGATTTCACCTTACTTTTGGATCACAGCAAACATAAGCCAAACACAAACAATCCTCTTGCTGCTCGTTGAGCTCTGTGCTAAAATGCGAAAGCCCTGCCCAAGTTGCAGATGGAAAATGCTTCTGTGGCCCCTCAGTTTGGATTTTCCTTTCCCCAAGGTGATGGGCTAACTGACTTTGTACATAGCAACTGTCAAATGGGGGGAGGAGCTCATCTCAGGAGAGCTAATGCTCAAAATTCTCAGACTCTGCTTCATTAGCCAATGGCTGAAACAATTGTTTCCCATTGCGTGGAGGTAGCTCATCACCTTTGGCAGTAAAGGGCCAAATAACCCCTCACAGTTGAAGCCTAGGTCATGATGCTTGTGGTGAAGGCTATACAGTATACCCCCCAACCCCCATCCCCACACCTGCTGTGTGACATCATCCCCTCCAGGGAGCATGTTTCTTTCTTTTTCTTTCTTTTTTTTTTTTTTTTGGTCTTTTTAGGGCTGCATCCACGGCATATGGAAATTCCCAGGCTAGGGGTCGAATCGAAGCTATAGATGCTGGCCTACATCACAGCCACAGAACATGGGATAGCCATAGCTCATGGCAATGCCCGATCCTTAACCCACTAATTGAGGCCAGGGGTCAAACCCACATTCTCATTGGATACTAGTTGGGTTCATGACCACTGAGCCAGGGTAGGAACTCCTGCCTGTTACTATTTTTAACTTGCCCCGGGGGGTATTGAAGAGTCCCCAGCTGATCTGCTTAAGATGTTGGTTTAAAAGAAAACTTCCATCTCCTTTTGCTCATGAACCCAAAGACCCTCAGTAGAATTAGGAAAAGAGTGCTGTAAGGAGGAAAGAGGTTATGCAAAATAAGAAAAAAAGAGACGCTCTCAAATTTTAATTTAAACACCAGTCCTGTATGCCCAGTTGGCAAAGTCTTTTATAGTCAATTCTTGGCCCAGCATTCTGCATTTGCAAGATCAGAGCTTATTAGCATCATCTCTTACCTCTGCCTCCCAATGCTGCCACCAGAGACAGTAAAAGTCTTAGACTACACACACTGCAAGGCAAATGGCTCTTCCTTAACTACCACAGTGTGGGGTTTTGCTTGGACTGATAGACTTATATTCCCCAAGCCATACTGATAATATCAAACACTCTCATCATCCCAGTATCTTCTAGAACTCACAATTAGAACACAGAGAATATATTAGAAATTTATATCCACTAAAATGGGCTGTGTGTGAAAGAAAAAATAATAATAGGATCCTGTGTATTTGGTTTCATACACAGTGATGGTGATGCTTCTGCTTATAGGTCATTGATCAATTCTAGCAACAAAACCATCATAAAATTTAGTTTTCTCAATGTTTCTGCTCTTTAATTTGTTCAAAACACCTCATTAAACACCAATTATTCTTAAAGCAGTACAGATTCATCAAGATACAGTGAGACTTTGAGACAGAATACTAACTCAGGAAGTTAGTGTAGGAGCGTGGGCTCTGATACATTCTTTTGATATGGATATTGATTAATTTTGTGTCTTAAGGGCTCCAGGGAGAAACACCTCCACAGGCCCTGTTTTATTATAGGAAATGCACCTTCCCCACAGACTTTGTTTACTATAGGAAATGCGAGTCTCTAGCGCACTCCTCAATGGATAAAAAAGGAATGAGAGGAATGGCGACTTAATCTAAGGAAAGAAAAGGATAAAGAAACCATAAAACTTACACAGGACATTTCCAACCCTAAAAGCCCTATTGGATAAGGACTGATATAGGTGACTGAGCAAGGCCAATGGGAGAAAACCACATCTTTCTGGTACCCCACCCCACCTTGGAGAGATAGAAATCCCTAAAGAACGATAGAGAAAAGTGGCTCTTCTCCCCCCTCCCAGCTGTCCTGGGAACTATTTGCTTTCCTTTAATAAAGACTTTGCTTGCTTGCTGCCTGTGTGTTCTCAGAGTTCATTCTGCGACTGCCGTGAACAAGACCCGGGATTCCAGTATCATCTTTCCGGTATTGACTTTACAAGTGAAATCTGTGGTGGCGGTGTTGGTTATTCTGCTAGTGTAAACAATTTATTGCATCTTTAGCAGGTAATGCTTTTAAACATAAACTTGTACACTGAAGCTGCAAACAAGCACCACTGTCCACCCTAGACTATGTGTGATAGGACCACAACCACAACAGTCAATAAGATGGTCGTGGTTAGACGTGGTCAGCTCCTAACTCTCACTGAAGTGTGAGTCCAGGTGGCGACCTCAGCAGCCCAAAAGGCATATGCACCCGCCTCTCTGGATCTTCACAAACACTTACACAAACATACAATACCACACTAGCCAGATCCAAAAGTTTATGTGAAACACTGAACACTTCTGCCAAGGATCAGGGATATTGTGTTGAGAAGTGACCTAGTGAGGTTACTGCGTTTTTAATATGTTTATGAGATTAGTTTGAGCCTGGAGCAGAGCCATGAGGAAGGGAGTCTCTAGCTGGCAGACTCTCTTAGATCAGCAGAGCAAAAGAATCTAGAAAGGAGCCTAGAGACAGAGGGTACTCTTGGGAAGGACGGAGGGGAAGTAGAAGGGAGAGAGAGGGACATTATATATGTACTGTGCCTACTTCAAAACTTTGTCTTAGAAATGACTAGGCCAGTCAACAATAATCAGAAGCCAAGATAAGATTAGCTGGAAGTAGCCCTATTACCTCTGAACCCACAAGTTCGGAGGGGCTAAAGCTTTTAATGCAATTGTTTGTTTCCTTTTTTCCTGTAGCATATTCTCAACCTCCCTTTCCAGATCATCTTCCTGCCACTCTAATTTTACCTAAAACAAGTCACTTTTGTTGAATGTTTCATGCACCTCTGTGCCATCATATCTTGGTTCAGGCTCTTTGCTCTCTTTGGAAATCTCTTTGCTGTCCTCCATCTGAAAACTCCCGCCCACCTTTTGGAACTGAGCTCAGAGGGGTTGACTACTGTGACGTCTTTCTCGAGTACATCAAACAGTTCCTCCACTGCACTTCCAGTGTGTACCATACATGTTTATGGTCTTGTATTGGGATTATTTGGGTGATGCCTTCCCATCAAGATGGAACTCCTGGAGAACAATGATGGCATTTGTTCACCTCTATATCCTCAATGTTTAGCTCACCGTAGGCATTCCGTATATTTTTTACAGGTGAATGGGGCACTGCAATTTTCAAGGAATGAAGAAAAGAGTGGGAAGAATGAGCAAGTGAGAAAGTTCCAAATGAGAATTTAATCAAAATTCCAACCACATTCTTACAGAGATTCATCTATCACTTGCAAACATTTAACTCAAAACACTTTCATCCTTTCCAAATCAGAGATGTAACCAAGACAGTATGAAGGTTTAGAAAAACCATAGCAAAAGTCCTGGGATTCTGGTAGTTTGAAGATGGATTTAAACTTCAGTAAAGTACCAACAATGCTTGCTCACATTATTTCTTTGTGCATTTAATAGAGCGCTTACTTCTCAAAATCCAACTGTGGCTTGATCTTACATTTTCTTCTTACTTTCTTAAACATCTGTTAACCACAACACTGAGGTTGTCGGTCCTGGCTTCACCTTTTTTCCCTGACTGTTGCTACCATGGTGTAACTGTGGTTCTGCAGCTGCTACATTGACAGCCATGGCAGGGACTGGGGTTGGCCTCTGCCCCCTGATTTTCTTTAATAGTCACACAGTTCTACATGCAGTGGAAGCCTCTTTCCTTCTGGCTTTCACAGCCCTTTGCTCATCCTGTCCTTGCAAAGCCCATCACTTCAAGCTAATAGGGTGTGCATATCTATCGCCCTCACTGTACTGAAAGTTCTGTGAGGGAAGGACCATGTCCTACTGATTATCCTTTCTCTGACACTTGTCAGGGCTTGGCATTGGAAGGAAAAAATGAATAATGAACGATGAGTGAATGAATGAAAGTGTTCTCTTTAAAATTCTTTCTTGGCATTTTAATTAAATCACTCATCACTCCTATCAGTTATTATCCCCCCCATGATACTTCGGTTAGTGTAATTGGCTGCTTTTTTTGCCTTCACCCTGGAAACAAGTAATCTTTCTTGATTATCAACAGCTCTGTTGTAACACAAAAATAGAAAAGAAAAATCTAGACATGGTATAAACGTGCTAATGGCTTCCTCTCTGAAAGCCATCTTTGTACATCTCCAAATCACATCTAATGATATTTGATTTCCTCCACTTCTTAGGCCAGCTGAGTGTATCTAATTCCATTAGCACCACAGATATAATGATACTGCATTTAAAAAAATACAACTTATGATTTTTTCATAAGAATAGAATGTTTCTGCCTTTTTGAGTCTTGAGAGATGTCTCTTTGGGTTTTTTTTTTTAATTGAGGTAGAATTGATGTACAGTATTATATGTTACAGGTATGAAATATAGTAATTCACAATTTTTAAAAGTTATACTCTTTTATAGTACTATAGAATATTGGCTATATTCCCTGTGTTGTAAAATACATCCTTGTAGCTTATTTTATGTGTACTACTTTGTAGAGAGGCATCTCTTTGGAATCTCTGGGAAATTAGGCAATATACTGAAATTTTATCACAAGTAATAACAATGCCAAACAGATTCTTCTCACTTGAATTATCCACCTTGACCCACCTAAATTTAATCTCCATTTCCAAGTCAGAAAGCACTTAAGGGTGTGGTGAAATGAGAAATGAGGGCCTGAGCTCAGAGCAGGCTGAAGCTGAGTGGTTAACTGGCCACAAATGATCAAACTTCTTTCTCTTCAGGTCTGTAAAGCAAGGATGATAATATTAATTGCACAGGTTTCTTGTGAAAATTAAAAGAACCCTTGCATGCGTAACACTCTAAGCCAAATTTTGTGAAGCAGCCTTTTCTCTATTGATGTTAGTACCCTTCCTTTTCTGATCATCTAGCTTCCACCAGTACTTGTTTTCCCAAAAGAGTGCACCGTGGTGCCAGTATACACATACAACTTCCTGTAGCAGGGGAAGACTGGTGGTGCGTGCTTCCTACAGTTATACCCTTGAGGCAAACAATTTTAACTTACAATGAAGCAATTTCACAATGCTTTGATATGAAGCACTCCGGGAACTTCTGGCTCCTTTCTATTGATGGTGCCTTTGTTTCAGTCCAGAGATTTCTCTTCTAGGCTCAGCCTTCCTAATGACTAATCTTCCTACTTTACCCACATGCCTTTTCTCCTAACCCTCCAAATCTCTGGAGCAGGGTCTTTGCTTCTCCACCAGCCATGCTGGAAGTTGCTTTTGTTCCCAGCTCAGTCAGTCTTCCCTGGATTCTCCTCACAAGAAAATGCTCTGATTTCCTGGTCCAGATTCCACTTTTCTAAGCTGCAGCCTCCCTGAGGAGCCTTTCCACTCAGCTCTGCCCTAGCAAACACTCCTGTCCTCAGATCTTAAGACTGTACTTGACAGGCTATTCCTCCAACTTCTCCACTGGATTATTTTGTTCAGTTCTTCTCTAGAACTGTTCAGTTATCCCAAGAACATATCTTAGCTCATCACAGGCACTTTCATTCACCATTTGAATCTTGTCCTTCACAGGGGTAACAAAGCTGACCACAGTCAAAGGCATGTTTACAGCTAAGGAACACTCTTGACTCTGAGTTGTTTCTCCTCTTCCTTTACAAAGGTCAAACCAGTTCAGAGTGCGTATTTATGTTCTGTTATAGCTATTACTTCCACCTTAAACTAATTTTCTTTCAATTAACAGTCAGTTTGGGAGAAAGAAGATTTTTAAACTTAAAATGTTAGTTTTTCTCCTCTTGAAAAATGTTTTATTGTCAAAATTGCAAATAAACAAAAATAAAATATGATACTACATAATCCCATAAACCAGACCTAACCATTGCCAACTATTTTGTTTCATATATCTTTTATATATATTGACATATCTGTATCTATGCTACAAAATCTCCATATACATTTATTTTAAAAAAATCTTTAAGATACTGAAAATGTCCTGCCTCATGTTCAACTAAGTTTATCCCAGGATAAACATAGTCTGTTTTGGTTTGGGTGGGTTTTTGTTGGGGGTTGCTATTCCAGGTGCTTATCATTTCCATATAAATTCTAGGACCAATTTGTCAACCTACTGAGATTTTTTATAGGAATTTTATTTACCCTATTGGTGAATTTGGGGAATATTGCCACCTTAATAATACTAATTCTTCCAATTCATGCAAAGAGTGTATATTTCTATTTATTCAAGTCTTTAATTTCTCTCAATAATGATATATAGTTTTTAGGGCATAGGCCTTGCCCTTTCATTAATTTTATTCTTAAGTATTTTATTCTTTTGTATGCTACTGGAAATGGAAATGTTTTCTTAATTTCATTATTGGATTGCTATATTGACATTGTACCACGTGGCCTCGCTTATTGGTTCTAGAAAGTATTTTGTTTTGTTTTTACTAGATTGTCTGGAGTTCTTACAGGGTAGAAAGGAAGGAGATGATTCAGATTCTCCCAGAAGGAAAGTCCCTCCATATCCCAATGTCAGCCATAACAGCTCTAGTTCTATCTTTTTGATATGGTCAGTTTTAGCATAAAAAAGTTTAATGATAAATACTCTATTTTAGGAGTTCCCTTCGTGGCTCAGTGGTTAACAAATCCGACTAGGAACCATGAGGTTGCGGGTTCGATCCCTGGCCTCTCTCAGTGGGTGAAGGATCTAGCCGTTGCCGTGAGCTGTGGTGTAGGTTGCAAACTCGGCTCAGATCTGGTATCGCTGTCACTGTGGTGTAGGCCAGTGGCTACAGCTTCGATTAAACCCCTAGCCTGGGAACCTCCATATGCCGCGGGTGCAGTCCTAGAAAAGCCAAAAAAAAAAAAAAGACCAAAAAACAAACCCTCTATTTTACTCTCCTTTCATTTTGCAGATGAGGAAGCTAACTGATTTCAGACTCACTGAGAAAATTTGATTACTTTAAAACAAAGTGAAACATCACAAAGGTAAAAAAAGGTATGACATAGATAGACAAAAGCAATAAGTGAATCAGTAAAATTGCAGCCAGTCTTATTCTTAATGAAATGTTTTATTCTCTCACTATAAATAATCAATATCGGACAGATAACAACTCTTCAGCTTTATGCAAATTTCATAGAAGAAAAATATGTTTATTTGTCCTTTTTTCTTATCTCAAATTCAAGCTGCATTTGAAAAGGTTAAAAGGCTGCATAATTACACTGTTATTAAATGTCACATGGCCCGATATTGTGCAGGTTAGGCCAAGTGGCTTGTAGCTCAAGTGTTAATTATTTGCAACCTGCATATGGGAGGCCTCCAAGGATATTATTATTGAAGTACCAACCCTTTTCCTGACTTCACTGCTGTTAGTGTCAGCAAAGCCAGTGAAGCTCTGTCATGTCTTTCCTGTTTATTCAGTGAGTATGGTGGTATTTTAGCAATATACTTGCTTTTCATGTATAATTGTATACTTTTGAATTTGTATCTTCACATAACATTTTAATAATCCTTTTTATATGCATAGCTCACCCAAAGTGTATAATAAGCCAACTTGTTATTAACACTTTTTGGCAGAGAGAAGTTAGTGAAAGCTGAATACTAACAAGCAGAGAAACAAAGTCACCAGTACTCTCAATTATTAACAGAAGTAGAATTTATAACCCAGAGACTTTTTGACATAAGATCCAGGTAGTGAAAGGTCTTATTTTAAAATGGCATGAGATTCTGAGAGCAGAAATGCTCAATCCCAAGTAAAGTGATAGCAACAATAAAAGAAAATAATATATATATTTAAAAAAATGTATTTGGACAAGTCTGCCACTTAACCATGGGAGAAAAACTAATCAATGTTACACAGTAATTACAAGCCATTGAATTTTTGCCATTTACTCAACTGCTATATACTGTAGGCATTAGTGTCTTCGGTTGGATAAGAATAGGAGTGTTACCTGATTTTTTTATACAGTGTAAGATGAAGGCTGCTGTTTTTAAATCTACCACTTTCTTGTTATGATATCAAGAGAGTATCAGGGTACAGCTGAAAAGGAGAAATTGGGCTGTTGCTTATATAAGATACTAGAAATTTAACACGACCTAAGTGTTTTCATTTAGGAACAGCATCAAGATTGGGGATTTTTATGCCTGATAATATACATCACTGTAACTCCCCATTGTATCTTAAAACAGAAAACTTATGCTCCAAGTTCTGAAGATACTTTTATAAATATATTGCTCGTACAGAGAATCACACCATATCATAAATTACAAATGTAACAC
This sequence comes from Phacochoerus africanus, assembly GCF_016906955.1. Taxonomy (NCBI): domain Eukaryota; kingdom Metazoa; phylum Chordata; class Mammalia; order Artiodactyla; family Suidae; genus Phacochoerus; species Phacochoerus africanus. The sequence continues at coordinate 117,408,778 of NC_062545.1, read as the reverse complement.
ATGAGGAATATAGATATAAATGATGTATTTTCTTTTTTTTTCTTTTTTAAACAATTATTTCCCCAATATAATCTTTTTTTCTACTGTGCAGCATGGTGACCCAGGTATACATACATAGATACGTTCTATTTTCTCACATTATCATGCTCCATAAATGATGTATTTTAAACTGATTGAAAAATTAAAAATAATCTCACCAACACTGTAGAATTTAGAAGCATTTTGATAGCATTGGGTGGCCCAAAGATCATTTAAAATCTATTAAGATTATGTGCATCAAAGCCTTCCTTTTCTTTTGATCAATTTCCTTACAGCAAGAAAAGATGGTTACCTTAATGCTATGGCTGTGTCCAAAATTTATTTTATGACAGTTTTTTTAAAATTAATAAACCTTTCAAAAGTATCTACTGTCTTTCTGTACCTTTCATGGGACAGAGAGCCACTGCTAAGCATTATACATTCTAAATGATGTAACCTCAAAGAAGCAACATGCTCTCTATAGCATCAAGGAGGTCAGGGGTGTGGGCCTTGGGGCCAAATCTTGGCTCTGTTCCTTATTAACATGTGAACCTGGGAAATTTACTTAATCTCCTCTAAAGTTAGTTTCATTAGCTTCACTGGAATAATTATACCAACCCCATGGGATTGTTATGAGGATGAAAATGGCTACATATAAATGTAAGACCTGGCTGCTAGTAGGCACTAAATAAATGGTAGCAGTGTAGTAACAATATTTTGCTCATCACTATCTGAGGACCAGGAGATAAAACCTCAGGTGAGAGGAGTGAAGAAATAGTGAAAGCTTCATCACATCTATTTCTGGCTTGCCCTCTGTCCTCTTTGTATTTCTCTATTGTAGTAAGAAGTACAAGGGGTGGAGGACACTCTGGAATATTGGGAAGAGCCACAGCCAGGCTTTAGGCCTAGCTCAGGATTTCAGGGAAATAGGTGAAGCAGATCATTTTGCTTACTCTCCAGGCTAGCTCACCACGGTAGTAGAGCAGAGATGGAGTCAGAAGTTTTAGTTAGGAGTGTAGACTATGCCTAGGGCTGCAGAGTTTTCTGCATTGCATTTCCCAAGGCATCTGAGAAAAACAACCTGTGACAAGATGGGCTGCACATTCAGGACTCTCATCTTAGACAATTCTTACACCAATTAAATTAGTAATTTTTAAAAGTTCTAAAACCATGTGTAGGTGGGCAAGGGGACCTAGGTATACTTATATGATACTGGAAACACTACAAATGAGTACACTTTCAAGACAGTAGATGGAATGAGAATTAGGAGAGAAACACGAAAATAATCATATTGGTCAAGACTTCCTTTATATTTAGGTAAAAAAATGCATTCTTCTATAACTTTGAAGGACTAGGGTTGCTGACGTTATTTAAGATTGAGCTGTTGCCCATCTAAGGCCTATATCCTACATCTCAAGATCCAAGGGAAAGAGAGGGCTATCTTTCCCTCAACAACGTGGACACTAATTGGACACATGCTCTCCCACCAATAAGTGAGCCACTTGTCCAGTGGAATACAGGACAACGAGAGACTTGCCAGTGAAGGTGGATCCCGTGAATGACCACACTCTCCAGGTGACTCTCCACCTCAGGCACTCCTCAAAGTAAAGAGGAGGGTGGCACCAGATGACAGTGCATGGGAAAGAATCCTGCACAAAATAAAAGTCAGCATAATTCAGTATTTTAGTCATGCCCATGGCAGTGAGACAATTTTTCCTGAGATTATATCCTAAGAAGTAAGTTGAAACAGGGGTGGGGGCAGGTTTGTGTGATTACTATGCCAACACATTGTAGGTGTGTATGTTTCAACAGAATAAAAACAACCTGGAAATGGTCCACGTGTTCAAACACTGAGGAAAGGTAAAGGTACTTTGGAGTATGGTAATAATAAGCCATTTCATTCAATTCAATGTATTAAATATCAACAATGTGATAGTGGTAATACAAGAATGGATAAGACATGGGCCCTCCCAACCCCTAAGTGGTCACTACGTAGTGTTATTGATAATAGCAATAGGCATTTTTGAGTACCTCCTAGTTGATGGGCTGTGTGTCAGGAGCTGCATTGTTATACAATCCTTTGAGCAATATTTTGAGATAGGCACTTTTCTTCTATCCATTTTATAGAGGATGAAACTGATTTTAACTTCTTTAAATGTATATGGTTAATAAATGATGAAAATAGGACTCCACCCCAGGTTTTCTAATCCCAAAGTTCACACTGTAATAGGGTTTTACAATAAAATTCTAGGAGTTTCCATCGTGGATCAGTGGAAACGAATCTGACTAGTATCCATGAGGAAGCAGGTTCAATCCCTGGCCTCACTCAGTGGGTTAAGAATTCAGCGTTACCGTGAACTGTGGTAGAGGTCATAGATGCAGCTTAGATCTGGCATTGCTGTGGCTCTGGTGTAGGCCAGCGGCTACAGATCCTATTCGACCCCTTGCCTGGGAACCTCCATATAGTGCAGGTGCGGCCCTAAAAAGACAAAATAAAAATAAAATTCTATATGAACACAAAGAGAATGACTATTTTATAGCTTCAACGAGTTATAATTTAACATGCAATAAGCTGTATACACTTAAAAGTATATAAAGTATAAATTTGATAAGCTTTGAAATGCTCCTGTAAAGCCATCTGATCACTTCTCTGTAATTATAAAGTGCAATTTCTAGAGTTTTAGATTTGCTTGACTTCTTTTGACTCAGCCTGATTATATTGAAATTCATCCATAGTGTTGCATATATAAAAATCTGAATTCTTTTTACTGCTGAATAGTATTCCATTGTTTGGATAGACCATAAAATATTTATCCACTCACCTGCTGAATGATTTCGAGATCTTTCCAGTTTTAGGCTATTACAAATAAAACTATGAATGGTCTTATACAAGTCTTTGTATGGACACAAGCTTTCATTTCTCTTGGGTGAATATACCTAGGAGTGGAAAGGCAGGATTCTATGGTTATAATAAAATTATATAATTTTTAAGTTAAACTTTATTATTTTAAGGTAATTGGAGATTCAAATGCAGTTGCAAAAAAAATGCAAATATCCTCTGTTTACTCAGTTTTCTCCCAATAATAAATCTTGCAAAGCTATACTATAATATCAAAACCAGGATATTGGAGTTCCCGTCATAGCTCAGCAGTAATGAACCCAACTATTATCCATGAGACCTCGGGTTCAATCCCTGACCTCGCTCAGTGGGCTAAAGATCTGGAGTTGCTGTGAGTTGCAGTGTAGGTCACAGATGTGGCTCAGATCCTGCATTACTGTGGCTGTGGTGTAGGCCAGCAGCTATAGCTCCGAATCAGCCCCTAGCCTGGGAACTTCCATGTGCCACGGGTGTAGTCCTAAAAAGACACAGCAAAAACAACAAAAAAAAACACCCACCAGGATATTGACATCAAGAAGGTCAAAATACATAATGTTTCTATCACCACAAGGATTCTTGATTTTGTCCTTTTATAGCTACATTCATTTCCCTCCTTAACCAAACACTAATTAGTTCTCCATTTCTAGAATTCATTTCAAGAATATTATATAAATGGAATAATACAGTATGTAGCCATGGGGGTTAGAAATTTTTATGCAGAATAATTCTCTGGAGATTTATCCAGGTTGCTGTGTATATCAATAATTCATTCCTTTTTATTGTTAAGCTGTATTTCATGATATGGATTAACCACAATTTGTTTAACCACATTGTTTCCAATTTTTGCCTGTTACAAAAAGGCTGCTATATACACTCATGTACAAATACTGATATGAACATACTTCTTCATTTTTCTGGGATAAATATCCAGGAGTATAATTACATGGTTATATGGTACTTGCATGGTGAGTTTATGAAGACACTACCAAACTGTTTTCCAGAGTGGCTATACCATATCACATTCCCACCAGCAAAGTGTGAGTGATCCAGTTTCTTCATGTCATGTTGCCAGTATTTAGTGTTATCATTATGTTTTCTCTCAGCCGATGAAAATATTCATGGTAACTTTGGTCACATGCAAATGCAAATTAAAACTGCAACAAAATACTACTGTAGGCACACCAGAATGGCTAAATTTAAAAGACTGACAGTACCCAGCATTAGTGAGGTTATTGAGTAATTAGAATGCTCAAAATGTAAAACCACTCTGAAAACAGTATGTCTGCATGTTATAAAGCTAAATATACACCTACCACATAACTTTGTAATCCCTCTCCTGGATATTTACCAATGAAACATGAAAGCATATATCCATGTAATAATTGCACATGTATATTCATATAGATTTTTTTCATAACACCCCCAAATTTGGTTCAAATGCCCAAGTCATAAATGGATAAACAAATTGTAGCACATCCATTTAATGGACTAGTATACAATATAAAAAGGAATAAACTGAATACAACAACACTCAAAAGATTATGATATATGAAAGAATCCAGATATAAAAGGTGATGATGTTTCACAAAAGGCAAAAATATATAGGGCCAGAAAATATATTAATTATTCCAAAGGCCTAGGGATGAAGTAAAGGGCTTTACCTCAGGAGGAGGAGAACTTTCAGGGATAATGGAAATGGAAAATTTTATAGTAATGTATGTGTTTGTCAAAACTCACAAATCATACACCTTAAAAGAATAAAATTTATTGGATATAAATTATATGTCAATAAATCTGAAAAAAATGTAATCAGTTTTTGCTATGGCAGTTGCAACTAATTTAAATTTGCATCCCACATTATGAGAACACCTGTGCCTCTATATCCTGCTAATAAGAGTAATATTAAACAAAGTTTTAAATCTTTGTTAATCTTATAGGTTAGAAAATAGTATCCCATTGCTTATTTAGCATGTACCTTTTATTTTCTGGATGAGCATTTATTTTCACTGTTAGTATTTTTTATATATGAAATGACTTTTTTTTTTTAATGGTAGCACCTGTGGCATATGGACGTTCCTGAGCCAGGGATTGAATCTGAGCAGCAGCTGTGACTTATGCCCAAGCTGCAACCTATGCCGCAGCTGCAGCAACACCGGATCTTTTAACCCACTGCACCTTGCCAGGGATTGAACCCACACCTCTTCAGTGGCCTGAGCCACTGCAGTTGGGTCTTTAACCCACTGTGCCACAGTGGGAACTCCTGAAAAAACTTTTCATATAATTTCCCATATTTCTATTGTTGGTGTTCATCTTTTCCTACTGAGTTATAAAAAGAACTTAATGTGGAATTTTAATTGAAACTTTGTAATTTACCTTCAGATGTTTTTGCCAATATGCGTTAACTTTATTATATACAGTTTTCATGGAAATGTTACTAATTTTAAACAGTCAGATTTATTTATTCTTTTCCTTTATATAATCCTGGTTTTATATCACACTAAGACAAGCTATTCATACTTCAAGATTTCATATAGTAATCTATGTTTTCTTCTAGTACCTTATGGAATCATTTTTACTGTAAAATATAGCTTCATGCAGAATTTATTTTGGTATAAGTTGTCTGAACATGACTTATTTGAAGAATCTGTCTTTTCCCCACTAATGCCACATAGTCATATAGTAAACTTTTATACCTATTAGACCTCATTTGTGGATTATATTTTGTTTCATTAATGTTTTTATTCATATGTAATAATTATCCATTAATTGTTGGTAATATTCACAACCTTGCCCTAAGAAAGGAGTATGCATCTATCCATCTTCTATTTGCATTTTATCACAAGAAAGCTAAGTGATTTCTCAGCTTAGTATTTTAATAAGTCTTATGCAAAGTGTATCTTTCAAATACACCATTTTATATCCATTACTGAGTGTTATATTTATATTAGATCAAAATAATAACTCTGAAAAAGTAAAAAATATAATAACAAAGGATACTAGGAAATTTTTAATCTTTTAGCCTCAGTGAAATGAACTTACGGTATTATATTTAGTTACCCTATTTAAGACCTCTAACATAACAGTGTTTTTGTAGTTTTATGGTCTGCTCCAAGGAATGATTGGTAATTATGTTTACTTCAGCAAACAGTGATTTTCTGATTGCACTGCAAACCAAGTTCATTAGGACTGAGCCAGAATGAGCTTGCACATTTTGAATTAGACTGCAGAAGAGTCCAAGTAGTAAATGAACCTTGGCACCATTTCCAGATTGGCATGTGAAATACCAAAAGATGCCCTTTGTCCATAGTCATTGCTTCAAATGGTGAAGAATTAATAATGCTTCTGTTCTAAAAGAATATGTTAAAATTGAAAGACTGGTGAACAAATCTTTTTTTAGTAACAGGGTCAGTAAACATGAATCACCATTTGTCTACAATTCCAATAGATTATAAGAGTTGTCCATGGCCTCCCCAGCCCGGGTACAAATAGGGTCATGGTCACAGCAACAACCCCAAGTCCTAATCCTTTTTGTATCAAAATATTTTAGATGAGTTCTTTGTGTAAAACATACAGCTAGATTGTATTTTGAAATCCCATTTAGCAATCTCTGGGTTTCAAAAGACCAATTTAATCTATTTTCATTTATCATGATCACTCATATAATTGTTATAATTCCTACCATATTGTTTTGTGGTTTCTACTATCTTGGTTTTTATCTGTCCCTTCTCCTACTTTATTTATTTTTATTTATTTTTGATAGATTGAGTTTTCTTTACTTGCTTTTTCCTTCTCCAGAGATTTAAGCATTACTGATCATACTTGATTGAAAAATCTAAAATTAGTAAAAATTTCTTCCTCCTTAAAATGTAAGGACTCTGATTACAACAGGTCCCTATGACCCATGTTAATTTGGATATTTTCTCAGTTATGCCTTATTTTTCTGGTTCCATAATAGTGAGTCTTCACTTTTTCTTTTTTATATAATCAACTATTAATTTGATTTATCCACATTGTTTCATTCATATGATTCTTACAGCTCACTTTTTATTCTGGTTTAAGTTTCCTATTTACTTTTATAAATCTTTCTTCAAAGATCTGAGTGCAATAAACTTATCCTTTGCTTGTTTAGAAGGGATTTTAGTTTTTCTTTATTCTTGAAGACAGTTCATTATGGTATAGCTTTATAGACTGAGAGTTATTTTTCCTCAACATTTAAAAATTATTATTTTATCATCTTATGACGGTCAACATAACAACTCTTCAGTTAGTCAGTTGAATTTTTTTCCATTATAAATACATTGTCTTTTCCTCTTTGGTGTCTTCTAAAATTTTCCTTCTGTCTTTGGTATTCTCTACTTTTGGTGACAGTGTGCCTAGTTCTGCATTTCATTGTGCATATCAAACAGGGAGGGGACTTTCTGTACCTTCAGTCTGAAGACTCTTCTTTGGCATATGTGTCTTCACATCTTTATTCCTTCCTTGTAGAACTGTTTTGAGATGTATTTTTGATCTGGTAATTACATCCTTCATGTCTTATAACCTCTCTTTTTTGTTTTCTGCATCTTTAATCTGAATTTGTGTGATATCTAGAGATCTATTTCCAGGTTACTAGTTCCCCTTTTCAATATTTAAACACTGAGTTTTAAATTCCAATGACCATAATGACTGTATTCATTAATAAAAATATTATACTTGGTTCTTTTAAATATTTGCCTCTTTTTGTCATAGTGGCTTTTTCATCAGGGTGATTTCTATTACTGCTTTCATCTCTTTGATCATTTAAACAAATTTGTTTTGTTTAAATGATTTTATGAGATTGTTCTATAACCCAAGTCTCAGACTATTAATTCTCTAGTTTGTGCTGTCTGGTGACCCTTCTTTAAACCAGATCATCTCATGCTATTCGTAAATTTTTATTGCTAGCTTAACTTTAATTCAGGCTTGCTTTGTACGTGTAATTAATGAATTCTGGGGTGTGGAAAGTTCTCCGTGGAACAATGTTGTGGTTTCTTTTTCCTTGCTGGGTGCCCTAAATTAATATAATAGTTATGGATAATGTTTAAACTAAAGTCTTAAACTAGGTAAAAAAAATTCAGATCCTCTACAAACACACTCCTAGAGACCAGAGGTGGAGTGGTCTCAAAGTTTCAGTTTCTTAGAATTTGAAGCACCTTGGCGTCACAATATCAGGCAAATAACCAGCTACTTTACATCTTCCTAAAACCTCATAGGTGAAGTCTTTCTAATTTCCTTTTCATAGAAATACAGAATATGATTTCCTTTGGGAGATCCTAGATTTATTGAGGAAGCTCAGTTCCAGTTCCTTATTTAGGCTCAAAGCTAGATCTCAAAGTTATTCAAGTCACTATAAAAATATTAAAACCCTAATCCCTAGAGTTCCTGTCATGACTCAGCAGAGACAAATCCAACCAGGAACCATGAAATTGCGGGTTTGATCCCTGGCCTCACTCAGTGGGTTAAGGATCCAACGTTGCTGTGAGCTGTGGTATAGGTTGCAGATGCAGCTCAGATCTGGGGTTGCTGTGGCTGTGGCTATGGCCGGCAGCTGTAGCTCTGATTAGACCCCTAGGGAAGCTCCATATGCTGTGGGTGTGGCCCTAAAAAGCAAAAGAAGAAGCAAATAAGACCTTAATCCCTAATTATTAGGCATGATTAAGACTTCCTCTTCTGGTGATAGTGGACTAGGCAATTTGAATCAATCCTTTTGTTGAAGACAACTTTAAAAGTGTCAAAATAAAACAATCAGATTCTTAAAAGTATCTAAAAAGGCAGAAGTTATTGAGGAAATACTGGAGTTAGATACAGAGTAGAGGACCACAATTCAGAGATTTGCTTGTGCCTAGGGAACATTCAGTGATTCAGAAAAGGTAGCTGAGAAAAATTTCTTTCTCTACCTGTTATATTCAGGCCTTCAGTAGATTGGATGAGGCCCATCTCAATAGGCTTTACTCAATCCATCTACAAAATGTTAATCTCAGCAAGACATATTCTCACAGACATACCCAGAAATAATGTTTATCTAAATATCTGAGCATCATGGCCCATCCAAGATGACACATAAAATTAACCAACATGATTGGTTCTTATCTGTAGCCAAGGTTGAGAAGCATTGTTCTGCATATTGCAAAGAATGAAATTCGAAGTCTAAAACTTTCTTGGAGTTCCCATCTGGCTCAGTGGTTAACGAATCCGACTAGGAACCATGAGGTTTCAGGTTTGATCCCTGGCCTTGCTCAGTGGGTTGCCATGAGCTGTGGTGTAGGTTGCAGATGCAGCTTGGATCCCACATTGCTGGCATAGGCCAGCAGCTACAGCTCTGATTGGGACCCCTAGCCTGGGAACCTCCATATGCTGCAGGAGCGGCCCTAGAAAAGGCAAAAAGACAAAAAAAAATTAAAAATAAATAAATAAATAAATAAAACTTTCTTCAAGGAGTAAAGTCATCTCAATGGTCAGGTGCTTCTCATGATAAGTAGGCATATAAGTGTAGAGAATGGCTAAATAGGTCAGCTTGGGATGGAGAAATTGGAGGAAGTGGTATTCTAACAAAGGTTTGCTTTATGGAGATCTAGAAATATGTTCACTTTTGTCCACACCCCCACACTTATCATATTCTAAATACAGAATTTTGATTTCTTTAAGCAATGAGCCACTTCAAAATTCTGATGCAGGTCTGTTGCATTGAACAAGAAAGATGACTTTAATTTTCTAGTATAATTTGAAAACTTGCCATTCAATTACTAAATATTTAAAAACTTTTCAGTATGTTCCCTCTTCTATTCTTATAAACCTTTTATGAGTTGGGAAAAAACCAGTGTAGCCTTCATGAATAAGTAAGCACAAAGAGTACATTGGTGCAAATTCAATGATCATCACTATTTTGTTTTGTCATTTGGCAGCAAGAATAGACTTAACATCTAAACATAATCAGTACTCAATTTGTGATGTTTTATTCTACAATCTAAATTTCACAATACAGAATTTGAATCTGTTTATCTTTTCATAATATATTTAGGCACCAAAGGCCATGGTCGAGTGTGAATCCTGTTTCCTATTGGCAAAGTGTGGATCAGTTCTCCACTTGGTGTAGCATTTTTGTCACATCAACTGGGAAATTATACATGAAGAGATGAGAAAAAACTAGTGATGTATTCTTATCTCAATCAAAGGCCAGCTTCTGACCAACTTCTTGTTGTCATGAAGCTAATCTCAGAGCTAACCACCTCTGGCAGGATAGAAAACAATCTCAAAACAGACTTAGATGATCTGAGTTCTAAATTCCAGTTTCTTATTCTGTATGACTTAGTTAACTTTGGGAATGTTATCGAGGCTCACTGAGTCTCTTTTTATTAATTAATACAACCAAAAATTATCACATTTACCTCACAGGGTTGTCATAAATATTAAATGACATAATCTATTTAAAATCAACAGTGCAGCAATAGGTGATGGTTCTCTCCATCTCTCTACCAGTTTTCTACCACCTTCCCTCTTCCTCAGATAGAATGTACCTGGACTTCACTTGTCTAAACTTATATCTTGGATAATGCCATATAATAGTATTAGGCCAAAGCTGACCAAAATGGGAGGAAGAAAATAATTCATGCCAAATTCCAATATTTGATAGAAATGAAACTGAGGGATACAGTGAGTCTAGATAAATTAGAAGCTCCTGAGAATCATAGGAATGTGAGCATATCAAGATGTCTGTTGTATGAAAAGGGTTGTTGCTGTATTGTGTCAGTCCCAGAGATACTGGAAGAGAGAGAAAGAGACTTCCTTGATAAATAATTGAAATTAATTCGCAAATACTTATAGAGGCTGGAGTCCAACTCCACGAATGTGTTCAAATTTAACTATTATATCTGCTTCCTATAGCTTTCTATTTCAGCTATAGGGAGCAATTATAGTTTGAAGCTACTTGGCCTCACAATATCAGCCAAATGACCAGCTACTGATTTTCTGATTTCAGCCTATCCTTCACACATTGGTACTTGAATATTATCTCCTAAAAATTAAAAAAACAAACAAAAATTTATACAACAGTTTAAACTTACAATTTTGCCTAACTCCCAATATTCCAATAAATTTATATGCCTCTTCCTCATCAAAACCCCATTTTACCTGTCAAAAGGTCTCCATGTATAGCAGAAACTGATACAACACTGTAAACCAACTATATTAAAATAAAAAATTGAAAAAAATTAAAAAAAAAACAAGAGAATACTCCTGAAGCAGTAAACAATGAGACAGACCTCTGCTGTCTAACAGACACCGAGTTCAAAAAGGGGATAATGAAAATACTGAGGGAATTAAGAACAGATATTAATAGTAATGTGGGTTACTTTAAAAAGGGACTAGAAAATATAAGGAGGAGCCAAGAAAAATTAGAAAATTCATTTGCAGGGATGAAAGTTGAATTAAAGGCATTGACTACCAGAATGAATAATGCAGAGGAATGAATAAGTGACTTGGAAGATAGAATAATGGAAATCATCAAATCAGGATGGCAGACAGAAAACCAAATGAAAAAAAAAATGAAAGCAAATAAGAAACCTATGGGATAATATAGAGCAGGCCAATCTACATATAATAGGGATTCCATAAGAGAAGAAAAAGAAAAGGGGATTGAAAAAATTATTTGAAGAAATTATGGCTGAAAACTTTCCAACTCTAAAGGAAACAGTTATCAAGATACAGGAAGCACAGAAGGTCCCAAACAAGTTGAATCCAAACAAACCTACATCAAGACATGTTATAACAAAAATGGCAAAAGTTAAAGATAAGGAGAGGACTTTAAAAGCAACAAAAAAAAACAAAGAGTTTATAAGGAAACCTCCATAAGGTTATCAGCTGATTTCTCTACAGAAATACTACAAGCCAGAAGAGAGAGGCAAGATGCATTCTAAGTTCTAAAAGAGAAAAAGTGGCAGCCTAGAATACTCTACCTAGCAAGATTATAATTTAAAATAGGAGAAATAAAGAATTTCTCTGATAAATAAAAAATAAATGAATGCAGCAATACTAAACCCATTCTAAAAGAAACACTGAAAGGTATCCTCTAAGTAGTATATAAATAGGAAAATAAATAAATAGAAAAGAAATAAGAAGATACAGGATGGAGGAAATCACATTAGGGTAGTAATCACTTTGTTAAGTCAGTATACAAATCAAAAAGTAAAAAAACTTTTTGTAAACACAAGAAACAGCAAAAGGATAATATATGAAGATGTTAAAAAGGACATCAAAATCATAATATGTGAGGAAGGAGAGAAAGAAAATCCAGACTCCTTTTTTTTAGAATGTATTTGAGCCTATATGACTATCAGGCTAAAGCAAGCATATATAGGAAGGGGTTAACATATTTGAAAAATAGAGCAACCACAAACCAAAACCAAACTGTACATTAACAAAAACTAAAAAGAAAGAACACAAGCATAAAACAAAATTATCCAATCCAAAAAAAAAGGAACAAATGAGAAACAAAATCAAATGGGAAAACAAGCTTTAAATTGGCAATAGGAGTTGCCGTCGTGGCGCAGTGGTTAGCGAATCCGGCTAGAAACCATGAGGTTGCAGGTTCGGTCCCTGCCCCTGCTCAGTGGGTTAACGATCCGGCGTTGCCGTGAGCTGTGGTGTAGGTCGCAGATGCGGCTCGGATCCCAAGTTGCTGTGGCTCTGGTGTAGGCCGGTGGCTACAGCTCTGATTGGACCCCTAGCCTGGGAACCTCCATATGCTGTGGGAGCGGCCCAAAGAAATAGCAAAAAGACAAAAAAAAATTAAAAATAAATAAATAAATAAAAATAAATTGGCAATAAACACAAATTTATCAATAATTACCTTACATGTCAATGGACAAAATGCTCCAATCAAAATACACAGAGTGGCAGACTGGATAAAAAAAGGGTGGGGGGCCTACAATACGCTGCCTTCAAGAGACTCATCTTAGGGCAAAGTCCACGTATAAATTGAAAGTGAGGGAGTGGAAAAAGATATTTCAAAGCAAATGAAAATGACAGGAAAGCAGGAGTCACAATACTCAGACAAAATAGACTTTAAAACCAAGGCCATAAAGAAAGATAAAGATATTTAATGAAACAAAGGATCAATTCCAGAAGAGGATATTACACACCTCAATATATATGCCCCTACTATAGGCTCCCCCAAATACTTATAACAAATAGTAACAGACATAAAAGGAGAAATTGATGTCAATACAATCATAATAGGAGATTTTAACACCTCACTCACATCAACGGACAGATCTTCTAGACAGAAAATCGCCAAGGTAACAGAGATTCCAAATGATACAACAGAATGGTTAGAGTTAGCTGATTTTCAGGACATTACATCTAAAAAAACTAGAATATACATTATTTTCGAGGACATATGGAACATTCTCTAGGATTGACCACATACTGGGGCACAAAACTAACTTCAACCAGTTTAACAGTAAAGAAATTATTTGGGAGTGTCCACAGATGAACCCAACTAATATCCACGAAGATGTGAGTTCAATTCCTGGCCCTGCTCAGTGGATTAAGGATCCGGCATTGCTGTGAGCTGTGGTGTAGGTTGCAGACATATCTCAGATCCTACGTTGCTGTGGCATAGGCCATCAGCTACAGCTCTGATTTGACCCGTAGCCTGGGAACCACCATATGCCATGGGGGTGGCCCTAAAAGAGAGGGAAAAAAATAAAAGAAATTATTTCAAGCATCTTCTCTGACCACAATGTCATGAAACTAGAAATCAAACACAGGAAAAGAAATGAGAAAAAAACTGACTACATGGATACTAATCAACATGCTACTAAAAAATCAACGGGTCAACAGGGACATCAAAAAGGAAATTTAAAAACATCTTGAGGAGTTCCTGTTGTGGCACAGTGGTTAACAAATCCGACTAGGAACCATGAGGTTGCAGATTCGGTGCCTGCCCTTGCTTAGTGGGTTAAGGATCTGGTGTTGCCATGAGCTGTGGTGTAGGTCAACAGATGCGGCTCAGATCCCGCATTGCTGTGGCTCTGGTGTAGGCCAGTGGCTACAGCTCCAATTCAACCCTTAGCCTGGGAGCCTCCATATGCTGCAGGAGTGGCCCAAGAAATGGCAAAAAGACAACAAAAAAACCCAAAAAACAAAAAACAAAAAACACCTTGAGACAATGACAATGAAAACACAACCATATAAAATCTATGGGATAGTGCAAAAGCAGTGCTTAGAGGGAAGTTCATAGCAATACAGGCTTTCCTCAAAAAAGAATAAAAATCTCAAATCGACAACTTAACCTACTATCTAAAAGAATAGAAAGAAGAATAAAAAAAGCCTAAAGTCAGCAGAAGGAAGGAAATCATAAAGATCACAGAGGAAATCAATAAAATAGATTTTTAAAAATAGAAGAATCAATCAAACCAAGAGCTGGTCCTTTGAAAGGGTAAATGAAATTGGCAAACCCCTGGCCAGAAACCAAGGAGAGAGAGATTTCAAATAAACAAAATAAGAAATGAAACAGGAGAAATCTCAACTGATACTGCAGAAATACAAAAAACCATAAGAGAGTACCCTGAAAAATTATATGCCAAAAATTTGACAACCTAGAAGAAATGGACAACTTTCTAGAGACTTACAGCCCACCAAAACTGAATCAAGAAGAAACAGATCACCTGAACAGACCAATCACTAGAAATTGCATTGAATATAATAATAATAATACGGAGTTCCTGTCGTGGCGCAGTGGTTAACGAATCCGACTAGGAACCATGAGGTTGCGGGTTCGGTCCCTGCCTTTGCTCAGTGGGTTAACGATCCGGCGTTGCCGTGAGCTTTGGTGTAGGTTGCAGACGCGGCTCGGATCCCGCGTTGCTGTGGCTCTGGCGTAGGCCGGTGGCTACAGCTCCGATTGGACCCCTAGCCTGGGAACCTCCATATGCCGCGGGAGTGGCCCAAGAAATAGCAACAACAACAACAACAAAAGAGACAAAAGACAAAAATAATAATAATAATAATAATAATAATAATAATAATAATAATAATACCCCAAAACAAAAGTCCAGGACCAGATGACTTCATAGACAAGTCCTACCAAACATACAAAGAAAAACTTATACCCATCCTTCTTAAATTTTTCCAAGAGACTGAAGAAGAGGGAATACTCCCAAAGACATTCTGTGAAGCCACCATCACCCTAATACCAAAACCAGACAAAGACACTACCAAAAAAGAAAATTATAGGCCAATATCTTTGATGAATATAGATGCAAAAATTCTCAACAAAATTTTAGCCAACCAAATCCAACAACACATAAACATGATTATACACTATGATGAAGTGGGATTCCCCAGGTTCACAAGGATGGTTCAACATAGGCAAATCAATCAATGTCATACACCACACTGACAAAAGAAAAGTCAAAAAGCACATGGTCATCTCAATAGTTTCATTTGACAAAATCCAGTATCCATTCATGATAAAAACTCTTATAAAAGTGGGTATAGATGGAACATATCTCAACATAATAAAAACCATTTATGACAAATGCACAGTCAATATACTACTCAATGGAGAAATGCTGAAAGCCTTCCTACTAAAATCTGGAATAAGGCAAGGATGCCCACTTATACCACTTTTATTCAACATAGTATTGGAAGTCCTGACCACAGCAATCAGAAAAATAAAAGAAATTAAAGGTATCCAAATTGGAGGAGAAGAGGTAAAATTGTCACTTCAAGTAGATGACATAATACTATATATAGAAAACCTTACGGCCGCCACACAGAAACTACCTAATCTGATAAATGAATTTAGCAAAGTAGCAGGATACAGGATTAATATTCAGAAAAGTTTTCATTTTTGTATACTAACATGAAACATTAGAAAAGGAATATAAAAAGCAATAACTTTTAAAATCACACCACCCAAATTAAATACATAAGAATAAACTTGACCAAGGAGGTGAAAGACTTACATGCTGAGAAGTATAAACATTATTAAGGGAAATTAAAGAAGATTCAAACGTATGGATAATTTGCTGTAGAGCAGAAATTAACTGAAGATTGAAAATCAACTATAACAAACAAACAAAGATAGGGAAAGATAACCCATGCTCCTGGATTGGAAGAATTAATAGTCTTAAAATGGCCATAATACCCAAAGGAATCTATAGATTTAATGTAGTTTTTATCAAATTACCCATGACATTTTTCACAGAACTAGAACAAATAATCTAAAAATTTATATGGAACCATGAAAGATTTGGAATTGCCAAAGTAATCTGAGGGAGGGGGAGAGGAAGCAGGAGGCATAACTCTATCATACTTCAGACAATATTACAAATCTACAGTAATCAAGACAGTGTGGTTGTTTCCATGTCTTGGCTATTTTAAATAGTGCTGCAGTGAACATTGGAGTACATGTGTCTTTGCGAGTCATGGTTTTCTCTGGATGGATGCCCAGGAGTGGGATTGCTGGATCAAATGGGAGTTCTATTTTTAGTTTTCTGAGGAATCTCCAACTGTTTTCCATAGTGGTTACACCAATTTACAATATCACCAACAGTGTAATAGGGTTCCTTTTTCTCCACACCCTCTCCAGCACTTATTGTTTGTAGACTTTTGGATGATGGCCATTCTGGCTGGTGTAAGGTGGTACCTCATCGTGGTTTTGATTTGCATCTCTCTAATAATGAGTGATGTTGAGCATCTTTTCATATGGTTTTCGGCCATCTGTATGTCTTCTTTGGAGAACTGTCTGTTTAGATCTTTTGCCCATGTTTTGATGGGGTTGTTTGTTTTTTTGGTATGGAGGTGCAGAGGGTGTTTATACATTTTGGAGATTAATCCCTTGTCAGTCGATTCATTTGCAAAGATTTTCTCCCATTCTGTGGGTTGTCTTTTCGTTTTATTTACGGTTTCCTTTGTGGTGTAGAAACTTTTCAGTTTAATTAGGTCCCATTTATTTATTTTTGTTTTTACTGTCATGACTCCAAGAGGTGGATCTGAGAAGATGCTGCTGTTGTTTATGTCAGAGAGTGTTTGACCTATGTTTTCCTCTAAGAGTTTTATAGTATCTGGTCTTATTTCTAGGTCTTTAATCCATTTGGAGTTTATCTTTGTGTATGGTGTTAGGGAGTGTTCTAATTTCATTCTTTTCCATGTGGCTGTCCAGTTTTCCCAGCACCACTTATTGAACAAGCTGTCCTTTCTGCATTGTATATTCTTGCCTCCTTGTCATAGATGAGTTGGCTGTAAGTGCACGGGTTTAATTCTGGGCTTTCTATCCTGTTCCGCTGATCTATATTTCTGTCTTTGTGCCAGTACCATGCAGTTTTGACAACTGTTGCTTTGTAGTATCATCTGAAGTCCGGGAGCCTGATTCCTCCAGCTCCGTTTTTCTTTTTCAGGATGTCTTTGGCTATTCTGGGTCTTTTGTGCTTCCAAACAAACTTTAAAATATTTTGTTCGAGTTCTGTGAAAAATATCCTTGGTAATTTGATAGGGATTGCATGGAATCTGTAGATTGCCTTGGGTAGTATAGTCATTTTGATGATATTAATTAACTCTTCCAATCCATGAGCATGGTATGTCTTCCCATCTATTTGTGTCATCTTTGATTTCTTTCATCAGTGTCTTATAGTTTTCAGAGTACAGGTCTTTTGTCTCTTTAGGTAGGTTTACTCCTAGGTATTTTATTCTTTTTGATGCGATGGTAAATGGGATTGCTTCCCTAATTTCTCTCTCTGATCTTTCATTGTTAGTGTATGAAATACTGACAATTTTGGTGCATTAATTTTGTATCCTGCAACTTTGCCAAATTCATGGATGAGCTCTAACAGTTTTCTGGTAGAGTCTTTAGGATTCTCTAGGTATAGTATCATGTCATCTGCAAATAGTAGTAGCTTTACGTCTTCCTTTCCAATTTAGATTCCTTTTATTTCTTTTACTTCTCTGGTTGCTGTGGCTAGGATTTCCAAATTTATGTTGAAGAGTAGTGGCGAGAATGGTCATCCTTGTCTTGTTCCTGATCTCAGCGGGAATTCTTTCAGCTTTTCACCATTGAGAATGATGTTTGCTGTGGGTTTGTCATATATGGCCTTTATCATGTTGAGGTAGGTTCCCCTTATGCCCACTTTCTGAAGGGTTTTTATCATAAATGGGTGTTGAATTTTGTCAAAGGCTTTTTCCGCGTCTATTGAGAGGATCATATGGTTTTTATTCTTGAGTTTGTTAATGTGGTGTATCACACTGATGGATGTGCGGATATTGAAGTACCCTTGTATCCCTGGGTTAAATCCCACTTGATCATGATGTACAATCCTTTTAATGTATTGTTGGATGTGGTTTGCTTGTATTTTGCTGAGGATTTTTGCATTGACGTTCATCAGTGATATTGGCCTGTAGTTTTCTTTTTTTTTTTTTTGTGGCGTCTTTGTCTGGTTTTGGTACCAGGGTGACGGTGGCCTCATAGAATGAGTTTAAGAGTATCCCTTCTTCTACAATTTTTTGAAATAGTTTCAGAAGGATAGGTGTCAGCTCTTCTCTAAATCTTTGATAGAATTCGCCTGTGAAGCCATCTAGTCCTGGACTTTTGTTTGTTGGAAGTTTTCTTTGTTTTTTTTGTTATTTTTTTTTTTTTTTTTTTTTTGTCTTTTTGCTATTTCTTTGGGCCGCTCCCGTGGCATATGGAGGTTTCCAGGCTAGGGGTCGAATCGGAGCTGTGGCCACTGGCTACAGCAACGCGGGATCCGAGCCACATCTGCAACCTACACCACAGCTCACAGCAACACCGGATGGTTAACCAACAGAGCAAGGGCAGGGACCGAACCAGCAACCTCATGGTTCCTAGTCAGATTCATTAACCACTGCGCCACGACGGGAAC
The DNA here is from genome assembly GCF_016906955.1 of Phacochoerus africanus. Classification (NCBI taxonomy): domain Eukaryota; kingdom Metazoa; phylum Chordata; class Mammalia; order Artiodactyla; family Suidae; genus Phacochoerus; species Phacochoerus africanus. The sequence goes on along the minus strand of NC_062545.1, from coordinate 117,389,986 downwards.
TCCCGTTGGAAGTTTTTTAATCACAGTTTCAATTTCAGTTCTTGTGATGGGTCCATTCATCTTTTCTATTTCATCTTGGTTTAGTCTTGGAAGATTGTACTTTTCTAAGAATTTGTCCATTTCTTCTAGGTTTCCATTTTATTGGCATATAGTTGCATATAGTAGTCTTTTATGATCCTTTGTATTTCTGGGGTGTCCATTGTTACTTCTCCTTTTTCATTTCTAATAATATTGATTTGAGTCCTCTCTCTTTTTTGCTTGATAAGTCTGGCTAGGGGTTTATCAGTTTTGTTGATCTTTTCAAAGAACCAGCTTTTCATTTCATTGATCTTTTCTATGGTTTTCTTTGTTTCTATTTCATTGATTTCTGCTCTGATCTTTATGATATCTTTCCTTCTACTAACTTTAGGTCTTGTCTGTTCTTCTCTCTCAAGCTGCTTTAGATGTAAAGTTAGGTTCTTTACTTGAGGTTTTTTCTTGTTTTCTGAGGTGGGCTTGTATTGCTTTAAACTTTCCTCTTAGAACGGCTTTTGCTGCATCCCATAGGTTTTGGAGTGTCATATCTTCGTTGTCATTTGCTGCTAGGTATTTTTTAATTTCCTCTTTGATTTCTTCAGTGATCCATTGATTGTTTAATAGCATGTTGTTGAGTCTTCACGTGTTTGTGTTTTTTGCAGTTTTTTTCTTGTTGCTGATTTCCAGTTGTATAGCATTGTGGTCGGAAAAGATGCTTGATATGATTTCAATTTTCTTGAAGTTACTGATGTTGGATTTGTAGCCCAGGATATGGTCAATCTTGGAGAATGTTCCATGTGCACTTGAGAAGAATGTGTATTCTGTTGCTTTTGGATGAAATGTCCTATAAATATCTATTAAATCCATCTGGTTTAATGCTTCATTCAGGGCCTGTGTTTCCTTATTGATTTTCTCTCTGGTTGATCTGTCCATTGCTGTAAGTGGGGTGTTAAAGTCCCCCACTATGATTGTGTTATTGTCAATTTCTCCTTTTAAGGTTGTTAGCAGTTGCCTTATATATTGTGGTGAACCTAAGCTGGGTGCGTAGATATTTAAAATTTTTATAACATCTTCTTGGATTGATCCTTTGATCATTATGTAATGTCCTTCTTTGTCCCTGAAAATATTCTTCATTTTAAAGTCTATTTTGTCTGATAGGAGTATTGCTACTCCAGCTTTCTTTTTCTTTTGCGTGAAATATTTTCTTCCATCCTCTCAATTTCAATTTGTACGTGTCCCTAGAAGTGAAGTGGGTCTCTTGAAGACAGCATATATGTGGGTCTTGTTTTTGTATCCATTCAGCCATTCTATGTCTTTTGGTTGCTGCATTTAGTCCATTCACATTTAAGGTAATTATTGATATGTATGTTCTTATTGCCATTTTATTAATTACTTTGGATTTGTTTTTGCTGCTCTTTTTCCTTTCCTTCTTCTCTTGTTCTTTTCTACCTATAGAAGTTCCTTTAGTATTTGTTGTAAGGCTGGTTTAGTGTTGCTGAATTCTCTCAGCTTTTGCTTATCTGAGAAGGTTTTGATTTCTCCTTCAAATCTGAACGAGAGCCTTGCTGGGTAGAGTAATCTTGGTTGAAGGTTTTTTCCTTTCATCATGTTGAGTATATCATGCCACTCCCTTCTGGCCTGCAGAGTTTCTGTTGAAAAATCTGCCAATAACCTTACTGGGGTTCCCTTGTATGTTATTTGTTTCTTTTCCCTAGCTGCTTTCAAGATTTTTTCTTTGTCTTTAATTTTGGTCAGTTTGATTAGTATGTGTCTTGGGGTGTTCCTCCTTGGGTTTATTTTGTATGGTACTCGTTGTGCTTCCTGGATTTGAGTGAGTGATTCCTTCCCCATGTTAGGGAAGTTTTTGGCTATTATCTCTTGGAATATTTTTTCTGTCCCCTTCTCTCTCTCTTCTCCTTCTGGGCACCCCATAATACGGATGTTGGTGCGTTTAATGTTGTCCCAGAGTTCTCTGAGACTCTCTTCATTTGTTTTCCATCTTTTTTCTCTTTTCTGTTCTGCCTCCGTAATTTCCACTAATCTGTCCTCCACCTCGCTTACTCATTCTTCTGCCTCCTGTGTTCTGCTGTTAGCTGCTTCTAGTGAATTTTTTATTTCAGTTATTGTATTTTACATCTCTTCCTATTTACGTTTTATATCTTGTATCTCTTTGCTCAGTGTTTCCTGTAAGTTATCCATCTTTGCCTCCAATTTATTTCCATGTCTTGCATCATCTTCAGCATCAACAGTCTAAAGTCTTTTTCCTGGAGGCTGAGAATCTCCTCATGGCATAGCTGTTTTTCTGGTTTTTTTTCTTTCTCCCTCATCTGAGTTACAGTTCTCTGTCTTTTCATTTTTATAGGTTTTTGGTATGGTGACCTTTTTACAGATAACAGAGTTGTAGCCTCTCTTACTTCTGATGTCTGCCCCCCTGTGGCTGAAGTCAGTATGGGGGCTTGGTGTGGGCTTCCTGATGGGAGGGGCTGATGCTTGCCCACTGGTAGGAAGAGCTGATTCTAATCCCTCTGGTGGGTGGGGCTTAGTCTGGATGGGATTAGAGGCAGCTGTGTGCCTGAGGGGTCTTTACATAGCCTGTTTACTGAGGAGTGGGGCTGTGATCCCACCTGGGTTGTTGTTTGCCCAGGGGCTTCTCAGCAGCTGGCTGACAGGTGGGGCCAGATTTTCCCAAAATGGCCACCTCCAGAGAAAGGCATGCTGGCTGCTGAATATTCCCGAGAGCTTTGACTTCAATATCCGCCCCCACAACAAGCCACATTCACCCCTGTTTTCCCAGGATGTCCTCCAAGAACTGCAGTCAGGTTTGACCCAGATTCCTTTGGAGACTTTGCTTTGCCCTGGGACTCAGTGCACATGAAAGTCTGTGTGTGCCTTTTAAGAATGGGGTCTCCATTTCTCCCAGTCCTGTGGAGCTCCTGCACACAAGCCCCACTGGCCTTCAATGCCAGATGCTCCGGGGCTCTTTCTCCCTGTGCCAGATCCCCACACGTGAGAGTTTGATGTGTGGCTCAGAACTCTCACTCCTGTAAGTGAGTCTCTGTGAACCAGTTAGTTTTCAGTCTGTGGAGCTTCCCACCCAGGAGGTATGGGGTTGTTTATATCATGAAATCGCCCCTCCTACCTCTTGATGTGGCCTCCTCTTTTTCTTCTGGAGTAGGGTATCTTTTTTAAGGTTTCCGGTCTATTTGGGTGAAGAGTGCTCAGTCTTCAGTTGTGAATTTTGTTGTTTTTAGGAGAGAAGTTGAGCTCCAGTCCTTCTATTCTGCCATCTTAATCCCGTCTCTAAAAGCTTTTTCTGCATCAACTGAGATGATAGTGTGGTTTTTATACTTCAATTTATTAATGTGGTATATCGCATTGATTGTTTTGCAGATTTTGAAAAATACTTGCATCCCTAGGATAAATCCTACTTAATCATGTTTCATGATCTTTTAAATATATTATTAGATTTGGTTTAATACTTTGTTAAGGATTATTGCATCTATGTTCATCAGTGATATTGTTCTAAAATTATCTTTTTATGTGATATCTTTGTCTGGTTTTGATATCAGTGTAATGCTGGCCTTGTAGAATGAGTTCCTTCTTCTGCAATTTTTGGGAATAGTTAGAGAAGGATAGGTCTTAACTCTTCTCTAAATACTTGGTAGAATTTACCTGTGAAGCCATTGGTCCTGGACTTTTGTTTGTTGGGAGTTTTTTTAATACTGATTCAATATCATGACTGGTACTTGGTCTTCATATTTTCCATTTCTTTTTAGTTCAGTCTCGGGAGATTGTATATTTTTAGGAATTTGCCCATTCTTCTAGGTGGTCCATTTTGTTGCTATATAGTTTTTCATAGTAGTCTCTTATGTTCCTTTGTAGTTCTGTGGTGCCAGTTGTAACAGCTCCCTTTTCATTTCTGATTGATTTAGGCCCTCATTCTTTTTTTTTTTTTCCTGGATGCCCTATGGCACATGGACTTCCTGGGCCAGGGATCAGACCTGAGCCACAGATGCAACCTAAGCTACAGCTGTGGCAATGACAGATCCTTAACCCACTGTGCCAGTCTGGGGATTGAACCTGTGTCTCAGCACTCCCAAGATGCCTTGGATCCCTTGTACCACGGTGGGAATTCTCTATTTTTTTTTGATCAGTCTGGCTGAAGGTTTATATTTTTTTAATTAAAGTATAGTTGATTTACAATGTTGTGAAAATTTCTGCTGTACAGCAAAATGACTCAGTCTCACACACACACACACACACACACACACACATACACACACACTCCCATTCTTATATTATCTCCTGTCATGGCCTACCCTAAGAGACTGGATATAGTTCCTTGTGCTATATGAGTAGGACCTCATTGCTTCTAAATATAGTTGTTTGCATCTACTAACCCCAAACTCCCAGTCCATCCCATCCCCTTCCCCATCCCCCTTGACAACCACGAGTCTGTTGTCTATGTCTCTGAGTCTGTTTGTTTTATAGATAGGTTTGTTTGTGCCATATTTAAGATTCTAAATATAAATGATATCAATGGTATTTGACTTCCTCTTTCTGATGTAGTTCATTTAGTATGAGAATCTCTAGTTTCTTTAATGTTGCTGCAGATGGCATTATTTTGTTCTTTTCATAGCTGAGTATATTCCATTTTATATATGTATCATCTTCTTTTTCTTTCCTTTTTTTTTTTTTTTTTTGCTTTTTAGGGCCACATCCAAGGCATATTGAGGTTCCCAGGCTAGGGGTTGAATTGGAGCTGCAGGTGCCAGCCTACACCACAGTCACAGCAAGTCAGGATCTGAGCTGCATCTGTGACCTACACCACAGCTCACAGCAATGCTAGATCCTTAACCCACTGAGCAAGGCCAAGGATTGAACCCACATCCTCATGGATCCTAGTCAGGTTCGTTAACCACTGAGCTATGAAGGGAACTCCGTATCACATCTTCTGAATCCATTCATCTGTCATTGGACATTTAGTTTGTTTCCATATCTTGGCTATTGTGAGTAGTGCTGTTATGAACATAGGGTGCGTGTATCTTTTTGAATTATAGTTTTATCTGGATATATGCTCCAGGAATGGGAGTGCTGGATCAAATGGTATTTCTATATTTAGTTTTCTAAGAACCTCCATACAGTTTTCCTTGTAAAACAGTACAGGTTGTTTACACCAACTTACATTCCTACTAACAGTGTAGGAGGGTTCTTTTACTCCACAGCCTCAGCAACTCCAGCGTTTGATATTTGTAAACATTAATGACAGCCATTCTGACCATGTTTTTGATTTGCATTTCTCTAATAATTAGTGATGTTGAGCATTTTTTCATGTGCCTACTGGCCATCTGTGTGTCTTCTTCAGAAAAATGTCTACTTAGCTTTTCTGCCCATTTTCTGATTTTTTTTTTTTTTTTTTGCTGATGAATTGTATGAGTTGTTTGTATATTTGGAAGATCAAGCCCTTGTTGATTGCATCATTTGCAATTTTCTCCCATTCTGTAGATTGACTTTTTTTAATGTTTTCCTTTGCTGTACAAAAGCTTGTAAGTTTGATTAGGTCCCATTTGTTTGTTTGTTTGTTTTTCTTTTGCCTTGGGAGACTGACCCAAAAAACGTTTGTACAATTTATGTCAGAGGATGTTTTGCCTACATTCACTTCTTGGAGTTTTGTGGTGTCATGTCTTATGTTTATGACTTTAAGCCATTCTGAGTTTATTTTTGTGTGCTGTGTAAAGGTTCATTTTAGATTCATTAATTTACAAACAGCTGTCCAGTTTTCCCAGTACCACCAGCTGAGAGATTCTTTTCCCCATTTTATATAGTTGCCTCTTTTGTCAAAGATTAATTGACATAGGTGTCTGAGTTTATTTCTGGGCTCTTTATGGTGTTCCATTGTTCTGTATGTCTCCTTTTGTAGTAGTACCACACTATGGTTTTTTTTCTTTTTTTATTACTCAATGAATTTATTACATTTATAGTTGTACAATGATCATCACAACCCAGTTTTATAGCATTTCCATCCCAAACCACCAGCACATCCCCCTACTCCCCAACCTGTCTCCTTTGGAAACCATAGGTTTTTCAAAGTCTGTGAGTCAATATCTGTTCTGCAAAGAAGTTCCTTGTGTCCTTTTTTTAGATTCCACATGTAAGTGATAGCATTTCATGTTGGTGTCTCATTGTCTGACTGACTTCACTCAGCATGATAATTTCTATGCCCATCCATGTTGCTAAAAATGGTGTTATGTCTTTCCTTTTAATGGTTGAGTAATATTCCATTGTGTCTATGTATCACATCTTCTTTATTCACTCCAGAATCCAAATTGGAAAGGAAGACGTAAAGCTACCACTATTTGCAGATGACATGATACTATACCTAGAGAATCCTAAAGACTCTACCAGAAAACTGTTAGAGCTCATCCATGAATTTGGCAAAGTTGCAGGATACAAAATTAATGCACCAAAATTGTCAGTATTTCATACACTAACAATGAAAGATCAGAGAGAGAAATTAGGGAAGCAATCCCATTTACCATCGCATCAAAAAGAATAAAATACCTAGGAGTAAACCTACCTAAAGAGACAAAAGACCTGTACTCTGAAAACTATAAGACACTGATGAAAGAAATCAAAGATGACACAAATAGATGGGAAGACATACCATGCTCATGGATTGGAAGAGTTAATTAATATCATCAAAATGACTATACTACCCAAGGCAATCTACAGATTCCATGCAATCCCTATCAAATTACCAAGGATATTTTTCACAGAACTCGAACAAAATATTTTAAAGTTTGTTTGGAAGCACAAAAGACCCAGAATAGCCAAAGACATCCTGAAAAAGAAAAACGGAGCTGGAGGAATCAGGCTCCCGGACTTCAGATGATACTACAAAGCAACAGTTGTCAAAACTGCATGGTACTGGCACAAAGACAGAAATATAGATCAGCGGAACAGGATAGAAAGCCCAGAATTAAACCCGTGCACTTACAGCCAACTCATCTATGACAAAGGAGGCAAGAATATACAATGCAGAAAGGACAGCTTGTTCAATAAGTGGTGCTGGGAAAACTGGACAGCCACATGGAAAAGAATGAAATTAGAACACTCCCTAACACCATACACAAAGATAAACTCCAAATGGATTAAAGACCTAGAAATAAGACCAGATACTATAAAACTCTTAGAGGAAAACATAGGTCAAACACTCTCTGACATAAACAACAGCAGCATCTTCTCAGATCCACCTCTTGGAGTCATGACAGTAAAAACAAAAATAAATAAATGGGACCTAATTAAACTGAAAAGTTTCTACACCACAAAGGAAACCGTAAATAAAACGAAAAGACAACCCACAGAATGGGAGAAAATCTTTGCAAATGAATCGACTGACAAGGGATTAATCTCCAAAATGTATAAACACCCTCTGCACCTCCATACCAAAAAAACAAACAACCCCATCAAAACATGGGCAAAAGATCTAAACAGACAGTTCTCCAAAGAAGACATACAGATGGCCGAAAACCATATGAAAAGATGCTCAACATCACTCATTATTAGAGAGATGCAAATCAAAACCACGATGAGGTACCACCTTACACCAGCCAGAATGGCCATCATCCAAAAGTCTACAAACAATAAGTGCTGGAGAGGGTGTGGAGAAAAAGGAACCCTATTACACTGTTGGTGATATTGTAAATTGGTGTAACCACTATGGAAAACAGTTGGAGATTCCTCAGAAAACTAAAAATAGAACTCCCATTTGATCCAGCAATCCCACTCCTGGGCATCCATCCAGAGAAAACCATGACTCGCAAAGACACATGTACTCCAATGTTCACTGCAGCACTATTTAAAATAGCCAAGACATGGAAACAACCTAAATGTCCATCGACAGAAGAGTGGATCAAGAAGATGTGGTACATATACACAATGGAATATTACTCAGAAATCAAAAAGAACGAAATACCAGCATTTTTAGCAACATGGATGGACCTAGAAACTATCATGCTAAGTGAAGTCAGCCATACAATGAGACAACAACATCAAATGTTTTTACTGACAAGTGGAATCTGAAAAAAGGACACAATAAACTTCTTCGCAGAACAGATGCTGACTCACAGACATTGAAAAACTTATGGTCTCGGGAGGAGACAGTTTGGGGGGTGGGGGGATGTGCTTGGGCTGTGGGATGGAAATCCTATGAAATCAGATTGTTATGATCATTATACAACTACAGATGTGATAAATTCATTTGAGTAATAAAAAAAATGAAAAAAAAGAAAAAGCTTTTAACAAAATTTAACATCCATTTATGATAAGACGAAAAACCTAACATCTAATATCATACACAATGGTGAAAATTTGAAAGCATTTCCTCTAAGATCAAAAATAAAACAAGGATAGCCACTCAGGCTTACTTAACATGGTATTGGAAGTCCTAACCACAGCAATCAGGCTTTGAAAAAAATAAAGAAAAGGGATCTAAACTGGAAAAGAAGTAAAACTGTCACTATTGGCAGATGACATGATATCATACATAGAAAATTCTAAAGACACCACCAGAAATATGCTACAGTTCATCAAAGAATTCAGTAAAGTTTCAGGGTACAATTTTTTTAAATTACTCAATGAATTTTATTACATTTATATGTGTACAATGATCATTACAACCCGATTTTATAGCATTTCCATCCCAAACCCCCAGCATATTCCCCCAACACTGAACCTGTCTCATTTGTAAACCATAAGTTTTTCAAAGTCTGTGAGTCAGTATCTGTTCTGCAAAGAAGTTCAGTGTGTCCTTTTTTTAGATTCCACATGTAAGTGATAGCATTTGATGTTGGTGTCTCACTGCCTGGTTAACTTCACTTAGCATGATAATTTCTAGCTCCATCCATGTTGCTGCAAATGCCATTATTTCTTTCCTTTTAATGGTTGACAGGATACAAAATTAATATACAAAAATCTGTTGCATTTCTATACGCTAACAACAAACTTTCAAAAAGAGAAATTTAGGAAACAATCCCATTTACCATCACATCAAAAAGAATAAAATACCTAGGCATAAACCTACCTAAGAACCTGTACTCAGAAAAGTATAAAACAATGATTAAAGAAATTGAAAATGACACAGATGGAAAGATATACTGTGATCAGAGACTAGAAGAATTAACATTATTAAAATGACTATATTACCCAAGGCAATATAAAGATTCAATGGAATCTTTGTGAAAATACCAAGAATATTTTTCATAGAACTGTAACAAATTTTTATTTTTTATTTATTTTTTTCTTTTTAGGGCCACACCCATGGCATATGGAAGTTCTCAGGGTAGGAGTCAAATCGGAGCCACAGGCGCCAGCCTAGGCCACAGCCACAGCAACTCCAGATCCAAACTGCATTTTCAACCTACACCACAGTTCATGGCAATGCTGGATCCCTGATGCACTGAGCAAGGCCAGGGATTGAGTCCGCATCCTCATGGATACTAGTTGGATTCATTTCCACTGAGCCACAAGAGGAACTCCAAAAATAATTTTAAACTGTGAATGGAAACACAAAAGAGCCCGTATAGTCAAAATAATCTTGAAAAAAAAAACAGAGCTGGAGGTGCTTCTGGTAAACTCATGCTCCCTGACTTCAGATAACAAATCTATAGGAAGCAAAATGGCATGATGCTCCCACAGAAACAGACACGAAGATCAATAGAGCAGAATAGAGAGCCCAGAAATAAACCCAATACTTAATGGTCAATTAATTTGCAACAAAGAAAGCAAGAATATAAAATGAAGAAAAGATCGTTTCTTCAATAAGGGTGCTGGGAAATTAAACAGCTACATGTAAAAGAATGAAATTAGAGCATTTTCTCACACCATAAACATTTTACTATTTTTGATTTTTAACCTTCCTACTAGCTTTGTAAGTGGTCAATTTACTACTTTACTCTATATTTGCCTTTACCAATGAGATTTTTTTCTTTTCATAATTTTCATATTTCTACTTGTGGCCTTTTCACTTGCAGAAGACCCTTTAACACTTCTAGGATAGCTGGATTTAGAGTGCTGAACTCTTTTAGTTTTTCCCTTTCTTTAATTATTTTGATCTCTCCTTCAAATCTGAATGATAGCTTTGCTGGGTAAAGTATTCCCGATTGAGATTTTTTCTCTTTTATCATTTTAAATAGACGTGTAAGATGTGAATGTCTCTAAAAAGAGGAGTGTCTTCCTAAACCATTTTTCTTTTACAATTTATTTTAGAGCAATTTTAAGTTCACAGCAAAATTGAGAGGGATATATAGATATTTCTCTTATACTTTCAGCTGAATAACTTCTTTAAAGTTTTTTTTTTTTTTTTTTAGGATGAAGAATTTGGTTATACTAAAAATCTTCTCCCGAGATGAATCTTTTTAGTAGTTATGTGTGAAAATTATAGTCATTTGATTGAGCCTTATTAAGCCTGTGGAATCCATTCCTGAGTTCAAAATAACGAATTTAAAAATTTTGGGATTCATAGTTTTTAATTGATCTAAACTGGTCACACTTAAACTCCTAATGGTTCTTATATTTACCAGATGAAGCAAAGGATGCAAAAAAGTTTCGCTGTGATTTGTGTCATCCTCCAGGAGTTTCACCAGATTGTGTTTGCCCACTAGCTACAATAAAGCTAATGCATCTACTAACATAAAATAATGCACTGCTTTTGTTGAGGTTTATTTACTATCCTAATGATGATTTCAGTAAACTCAGGGCTCTAAATGACAACCACTTGGATAACTGCATTGTAATATGTTTGCAATTTAGTCAGGCTTAATTCTGTATCTAACAGAATTAGCACCCTACAAATGTTGTAGTTGGTGTAATATGAATGAAAAACAACTTATTTGCATTGTTGTATTGTAGTGTTTGAACATATTAGTTCCAATACCATGTACTTGTAATTTTAAAGTACTACTTAATAGTATTAATATCACTGTTATTTACTGCTTGTTTTAGAAATTAATTTTTATTTTTCAGAATGAGTCAGTATACAATTTTGTCAATGAAAGGTAAGATTGCTAATTCCCTTTTCTGCAAACTTGTAGCTCTGTGATTGCTAATGTTCTCAAAAGAACTTGATACCTACTGGGGTGACTTAATTGAGAGCTTGGTTGTCATACGATTGGTCATTTAAATTCTAAAGATTTGTGGTTTGCCTTATCATTATCTTTGTGTTACCTTTGATAAATAGAAGACCTTAAGTAGAATGTAGACAACTTTATGAATCTTTCACTATGATAAGTGTTTTTTGTATTCTTTTTAAGAAAACTTTCCATATTCCAAATTCATGAAATCATTCGTCTATGTTATTTCTTAAAGTTTTATCATTGGTCTTTCACATTTAGATTATAATCCACCTTTAACTGTTTTCAAATACAGTGTGAGGTAAGGTAAAATTCACATTTTTTTCATCCCAATGAAGCTTTCATTCTCTTCTGATCTGGAGTGGAGTAGCATCTTTGTCATAAATAAAAATTCTATTATAGCACAACTCTGATGTCATTACATAATAAATACAATGGGATGCCGTCTAATTTGACAACAAAATATTCCACACTCCACTGTGTCTTACAAATGTGACATTTAGAGTCAAATTTTACCTGATTTATTTGTATTGACATAATGAGGATGCACTGGTAATAAAAATAAAATAAATGTTGCACTTTGTCCATACACATGCCACTTGAAACATTGTTAAGTTGTAACTGCATCATTACAATTTACAGCGGCATCACACAGCAGTGTGAAGTGATGAGAGGGCTGCATATGCTCTCTGTTGCAATGACTCAACTCTACCCACAAGTGTAAAAGCAGACACTGACAGTATATGAGCAAATAAGTGAGAGGCTGTGTTCCAATAAAACTTTAAGGTTTTAAATTAGGGAAATTTAAATTTCATATAGTTTTCAGGTATCACAAAGCATTATCCTTTTGATTTTTTCCAACCATTAAAAAAATGTAAAAATAGTTCTTAACTGACAGGCTGTACAAAAATAAGCAGCAAGACTGATTTGGACATTGGCTCAAATTTGTCAATTCTTAACCTATACGGTCATCACAATAGTATTTATCAAAATGTGCTTTGAGGAACTCCACTCCTAGGAAATTTTTCTTAAGAATAAAATGTCAAATAACATTATAAAAAGCCATATACTATATTTTACAGTTAGAGATTCATTCTGTGGATTTTTAACACTGAAAACTTCTGTAATAACAAAACACTTTTGCCTACTCCAGCTGTACAAACTTTATTTGCCAGAAAACATGTATTTTCACACAACATTCCTATTTGCCTATCTTAGACCTAAGGTGTTTGATATAGTTGGAGATATATTGCCATGACCTGATGAGTGAAATGAGGTAACAAACTACTGAAAACAAAAATGTTATTTTTCTAGAAAGGGCTGACCATTTATTGGCCCTAACAACAATAACAAATAGAACTTATTAAAAACCTGTACTAATCTATCAAAAATAACATTATACCAGTAATCAGCCAATCAATGATAGCCCCCTCTGAAAGTCAGCTTCAATCCAGTAAGCATGCTACTGGAAGTCAGCCAATCAGCAATCTTATTTAATTAACTACAGTAAATAGGTAAAGGATAGCTAGTCCCTGAACACTTCTTTCCAATCTCCAAGCTTATGTATAAAGAAACAAATAATAAAAATTTCATGGCAGAGGGTGACTGTGCAAATGGATTCATTATTTGGAAACAACTAATTTTTCATTAGCATCTAGTGTTTTTGCCTACCTTTCCAGGTAAAACACTTGAGGCAAACCTAAGTAAGGCTATTTGCAAATCTTGGTATATATGCTATAACAGGTATTTTGAGGAAAGGTCACATCTTCCCCATCATGAAGGCATTTTTTAAAAAGTTTTATTGGAGTATAGTTGATTTACAATGTTGTATTATTTTCAGCTGTACAACAAATATATTTTATTACAAACTATTGAGTAGATTTCCCTGTGTTTTACAGTAGGTTCTTTTTAATTACCTATTTTTTATAGTGTGTATATATTATTCCAATCCTCCCTCCTACAATTTCCCCTATGGTAACCCTAAGATTGTATTTGAAATCTGTAAGCTTGTTTCTGTTTTTTAAAAAAGTTCTTTGTATCATTTTAAATTAGATTCCACATGTAAGTGATATCATGAATTAATCTTCTCTGTTTTACTTCACATAGCATGATAATCTCTAGGTCCATCCATGTTGTTGCAAATGGTATTATTTCACTTTTTCGTGGCTTAGTAATATTCCATTATATATATAATGGACATATTCTTATACATTCCTCTTTTGATGGACATTCAGGTTGCTTCCATGTCTGAACCATTGTAAATAGTGCTGCAACGAACATTGGGGTGCATGTATCTTTTTGAATTATGCTTTTCTCCAGATATATGCCCAGGAATGGAATTGCAGGATCATATGATAGGTCTGTATTTATTTTTTAAAGAAACCTCCATTATGTTTTCCACAGTGCCTGCACCAATTTACATTCCCACCAACAGTGTAGCAGGGGTTCCCTTTTCTCTACACCTTCTCAAGCATTTATTGTTTGAAGACTTTTTGATGATTGCCCTTCTGAAGAGTGTTAGTACTTCATTGCAGTTTTTTGTTTTTGTTTTTTTTATGTGCTTTTTTAGTGGCATATGGAAGTTTCTAGGCTAGGAGTTGAATCAGAGCTGCAGCTGCCAGCCTATGCCACAGCCACAGCAATGCAGGATCCAAACCTTGTCTGTGACCTATACCACAGCTCACAGCAATGCCAGACCCTCACCCCACTGGGCAGGGCCAGGGATATAATCCACATCTTCATGGATACTAGTCAGGGCTGTTACCACTGAGCCACAATGTGAACTCTTTCATTGTAGTTTTGAATTGCATTCTCTAATAGTGATGTTGAGTATCTTTTCATGTGTTGCTTGGCCATCTGTCTTCTTTGGAGAATTTGTTTAGATCTTCTGCCCATTTTTTTGATTGGGTTGTATTTTTTCATATAAAGTTGCATGAGATGTTTGTATATTTTGGAGATTAATCCCTTGTCAGTTGCTTCCTTTGCAAGTATTTTCTGCATTCTGTGAGCTGCCTTTTAGATTTCTTTTATGGTTTCCTTTGCTGTGCAACAGCTTTTAAGTTTGATTAGGTCCCATTTATTTTTGTTTCTGTTTTCATTACTCTAGGAGGTAGATCAATCAAGATACTGCTGCAATTTATGTTCTGCCTATGTTTTCCTCTAGGAGTTTTATAGTTTCCAGCCTTATGTTTAGGTTCTTAATCCAATTTGAGTTTTTTTGTGTGTATGGTTGTAGAGAATGTCCTAACTTCATTCTTTTACATGCAGGCATCCTGTATTCCCTGCACCACTTATTGAAGAGACTGTCTTTCCTTCATTTTATGTTCTTGCCTCTTTTGTCATAGAGTAGTTGACCACGGGCGCTTGGGTTTATTTATGGGCTTTCTATCCTGTTCCATTGATCTACATTTCTGGTTTTGTGCCAGTACCATACTGTATTGATGACTGTAGCTTTGTAGTACAGTTTGAAGTCAGGAAGCCTGAGTCCTCCAGTTGTTTTTCTTTTTCAATATTGCTTTGGCTATTTGGGGTCTTTTGTGTTTCCACACAAATTTTAATTATTTTGTTCTGGGTCTACGAAGAATGTCATTGGTAATTTGATAGCAATTGTATTGAATCTGTAAATTTCCTTGGGTACTATAGTCATTTTGATAATATTTATTTTTCCCAACCCACAAGCATGGTATATCCTGAAAGCATTTTTGACATTTAAGGCAAAAACAAGTTCTGGAGACTGCATGTGTGGGTAGAGAAGCTAAATCTCTGGCTCTCATCCTGGGTCTTTATCTATTGGCTCTTTATATCTGAAAGTAGCTTTAGAAGCCTGGCTATTATTCTGGCAATAAAATTTTGGCAGATTGCTTAACTGCTGAGAATAAAAAGTTCTCACCTTCTGTTCCAGGAAAGGACATTTTCCTCTGCCCATACATCAAGTAACCTCCACAATCAGGTTTTAAACATATCACAATCTATCAATGAATCAGCAACTATGCTTCTGAAAGCTAGAACATTTGTCACCAAGCTAATATTTTTAGTATGTCATTATCGCCCTTCTCAAATTACAGTTAGTCAACTGTTTAGCTCTTTATTGAATACCTATTACGTGTCAGGATGTTCTTGGTCAGTAGTTCTCAATTTTGGCCACATATAGATCAACTGTAAAGATTTTGAAATCATTGTGCCTGTGTCTCATTCACAAATTATCTGTCTAGAATGTAGCTTGAATACTGAATTTTTAATAAAGCTTTACTGATTCTTATAAGAATTGAAAACTGGGTCTTGAAAAGATATTTGTACAACTTTGCTCATAGCAGCATTACTCATAATAGCTAGGACATGGGAGCAACTCATGTCCATATATAGATGAAAGGAAACACAAAATATGTGTTTACCTATAATGGAATATTATTCACCCTTAAAAAGGAATTAAATTCTGACATATGCTCCAACATGGATGAACCTTGAGGACATTATGCTGAGTGAAATAAGCTAGTTAGAAAAAAGAAAAATATTGTATGATTCCACTTAATATGAGGAACTTAGCATCAAAATCAAGAGACAGAGAGTAGAATTGTGGTTGTCAGAGGCTGGAGGGAGGTGTGGATAAGGAATTATTATTTAATGGGCATAGAAATTTGCAAAATGAGATCTGGAAATGAATGGTAGTAATGGTTACGCATCAATATGAATGCACATAATACCACTGAATTACATACAAAAAGGTTTAAGATGGTAAACTGTGTATTACCTGTATTTTACCATAATAAAATTGTGACTCTATTCAATCAATCAATCAGTCTATCTATCTATCAATCTATCGATCTATCTATCTCTTCTGGATTCTTTGGGATTTTTAAAATATAGGTTCATGTCATCTGTGAATAGGCATAGTTTTTCTTCATCCTTACCAATCCAGATGGCTTCTATTTACTTTTCTTGCCTAACTGCTCTGGATAGAACTTTTCTGGCTCTAACCAATACAATGTTGAACAGCAACTGTGAAAGCAGGCACCCATGTCTTGGTCCTGAACTTAGGCAAAAACTTTCAGGTTTTCACCATTTAGTATGGTTTTTGCTGTAAGATTTTCATAACTATTCTTTATTTTGTTGAAAAGTTCCCTTCTAAGTTTTCTTAGTTTTTATCATGAAAATGTATTGGATCTTGTCAAATTTTTTTCATCAGTTGAGATGATCATGTGGTATTTTTCCTCCCTTCTACTAATGTGATGTATGTATCACCTTGATTTAATTTATGTTGAACCACTTTTGCATTCCTAGGATAAATTCCACTTGGTCAAACTGTTTAATCTATTAATGTGCCATTGAATTTGGTTTGCTAATATTTTTTGAGGAATTTTTCATCTATATTCATAAAAGATATTGATCTACAGTTTTCTTGTGATGTTCGTGTGTGTGTGTGTCTTTTGAGGGCTGCACTTGTGGCATATGAAGGTTCCCAGGCTAGGGGTCTAATCAGAGCTGTTGCTGCCGGCCTATGCCAGAGCCATAGCAATGCCACATCTGAGCCGTGTCTGTGACCTACACCACAGCTCACAGCAATGCCAGATCCTTAACCCACTGAGTGAGGCCAGGGATCAAACCCTCAACCTCATGGTTCCTAGTCGGATTCACTTCCACTGTGCCACAACGGGAACTCCTCTTGTGATGTCTTTATAGGACTTCTGTATCAGGGTAATGCTGGCCTCACAGAATGAGTTACAAAGTTTTCCCTCCTCTTCTATTTTTTTTTTTAAGAGTTTGAGAAAGATTGGTGTTGATACTTTGAACGTCTGGTATAATTCACCAGAGGAGCCATCCGGTCCTGTATTGTTCTTTGTTGAAAGGTTTTTTTAAAAGTACTGATTCAATCTCTTCACTTGTTATAATTCTGTTCAGATTTTCTATTTCTTTTTGATTCAGTTTTGGTAATTTGTGTGTTTCTAGGAATATATTTGTGTTACCTAAATTATCTAATCCTTTGGCATACAACTGTTCAGTGTTCTTTTATAATTCTTTTCATTTCACTTATGTCAGTAGTAATGTTCCCATTACTAATTTGGTTATTAATTACTAATGTTTCATTTCTAATATGGTTATTTTTGCTTCTTGTGATTTTTTTGGTAAGCTACTTTTCATTTTAAGTCAGCAAGAGTAGCTTTTCTAGTCACAGAAGTTTGACTAACAAAGCAGGCATGCCTGATTTACTCTTGGTTTGGTGAAATTTTAACATTGGCTTCTACCTGAAATTTTCCTTAGATTAAATATCTACAGAAACTTTTAAGAAAAGTTTGGCCTGGTATTGCAAGTGCTTACACTTCAAATTTGTTTGATTTGTGTTTTGATTTGTGTGGTTTTTTTTAAGGAATAAACAATCTCCCTTACTACTACTGTTTTTAATTGCAAAATTATTATAAGGATTCCAGTTCTGGGTAAGATGGAGTAAGCACACTCCATTCTGACTCTCCCAATGAATGCAGCTACAAAACCTGGGCAGAATACATGCAACAGTTTTCAAGGACTGTGAAAAGTAATTAGTAATAGGTGGATTGGAGAAGTAGGACAGAATTCAAAGTATCACCTAATCAGTGGTGAGTAACCTGTTTTTTTTTCCCCTCTGGTATCCCTGTTTCTATTTAAGCAGCCTGAAATGAGGAAGTGGGTATTGGTGTAGTCAGAGAGGGGTTCCAGAGAAGCCTTCTAGCTCAGGGTCAAAGAGTCTTCTGGTAGCTTTAGGACCACACAATCACCAAAAACTGAAGAGGAAAAGTTTCCAGAGGGGTTAAAGTCTCAAGAGGGTGAGGTGATCCCCACTGTTTAACTCTCACCAACTTCCCTCCACTTAGACCTGGACATGAGGGCAGTTACGGTAAATGCATGGCAGAAAGAAGTAAACAAAGCCCCAGTATTATAGATGGGGAATCTAAAGGGAGCCCCAGGAAGTTGGGAAGTACTGAGGAGAATAATTTCGGGGGGATGCTTTTGACAATTAGCTAACAATACTCCTAGTACCATTTCTGAGGAAGGCACCTATGGTTGTGATACTAAACAACATACTCAAGACTGAGAACTAAGCTAAGAAAAAGGACTACAGACCATCACTCAGGCTGGCCACTGAGAAGCACACAGGTGAGAAAGATTTGAATATAACTGTGAAGCCTTTGAAAAAGGAACTGACATTGAAACCAGAACTCACAGATGGCAGTTGGAACTTGGAGCCTGAACCCACCCAGGTTCACTGCCTGCTAAAACAAAAATATCAACATTCTCCATAGGACTTAAACAAAGCACAGAGTCTCATAACATAATATTCAAAACATTCAGGATGCCATCCAGAATTATTCAGCATATGAAGAACCAGAAATATCTGAACTCATATGAGAAAAAGACAATTAACACATACCAATGCTGATTTTTTAAACTGAAGTAAGTATAGTTATTATATCAGTTTCAGGTGTACAACATAGTGACTAAATATTTTTAGATTATACTCCATTTAACCTTATTATAAAATAAAGACTATATTTCCCTGTGCTATACAGTATATCCCATGTTGTTTATCTACTTTATTACGAGTGCTGATTTGACACAGATGGTTCAGTTATCTGATAAAGCACTAAAGAAGCTATTATAAAAGTGTTCCAGGAAGTAAGGGCGAACACTCTTAATACAACTGGAAAGAAAAATATAAAGTCTTAGTAAAGAAATGGGAGCTATAAAGAATGAACTGAGAACTTTATAATAAAAAATACAATTACTATATATGTTTTGCTTTTTAGGGCTGCACCTGCAGCATGTGGAAGTTCCTAGGCTAGGGGTTGAATTGGAGCTACAGCTGCCAGCCTAAGCCACAGCCACAGCAACTCCAGATCCAAGCCATGTCTGCAACCTACAACATAGCTCACGGCAACACAGGATCCTTAACCCACTAAGCGAGGACAGGGATTGAACCCCCATCCTCACAGATACTAGATACCCAGTGAGCCACAACAGGAACTCCCAATAACTATATTTTTTAAAAATATCACTGGATGCAATTGAGATGGCAAAAAAGAATCAGTTAATTAGAATACAGATCAATAGAAACTGTCTGAAAACAGAGAACAATTTCTTTAAAAAGTACAGAGCCTAAGGAACTTGTGAGAAACTATCAAAAGGTCTTCTATTTGTATTATCAGAGTTCCAGACAAAGAGAAAAAGAAATAGGGAGTTCCCATTGTGGCACAGTGGAAACGAATCTGACTAGGAACCATGAGGTTGCAGGTTCCATCTCTGGCCTTGCTTAGTGGGTTATGGATCTGGCACTGCCGTGAGCTGTGGTGTAGGTTGCAGACGCAGCTTGGATCCCATGTTGCTATGGCTGTGGTGTAAGCCAGCAGCAACAGCTCTGATTAGACCCCTAGCCTGGGAACCGCCATATGCCACGGGTATGGCCCTAAAAAGACAAAAAACAAAAAAGAAAAAGGAAAAGAAATAAGAGCTAATACCCCATTAACTCAGAAAAAAGTATCAAAAACACTTAAATTAACATATGTTGGTGAGGATGTAGAGAAACTGGTATCCTCATGCCAGGCTTGTGGTGATATAGAATGCTGTAGCCACCACAGAAAAGCCTGTCAATTTCTCAAAATGTTAAATATAGAATTACAACATGACTTTGCAATTCCACGCTTAAGAGTATACAAAAAGAACAGAAAAAAAGACTCAAACAGATACTTGTACACAAATGTTCAGAGCAGCATTATTTACAATAGCTACAAAGTGGAAATAACCCAAATGTATATCAACAGATAAACAAACAAAATGTGGCATATATACTCAAGGGAATATTATTCAGTCATAAACAAGAATGAAATTCTGAAATAAGCTACAACATAGATGAAACTTGAAAACTTTATGCTAAATGAAATAACAGAGAAATAAAACAATAAAAAGTCACTAGAGGAGTTCCCATCTTGGCGCAGAGGGAACAAATCCAACTAGGAACCATGAGATTGCAGGTTCGATCCCTGGCCTTGCTCAGTGGGTTAAGGATATGGCGTTGCCGTGAGCTGTGGTGTAGGTCGCAGATGCAGCTTGGATCTGGTGTTGCTGTGGCTGTGGTATAGGCCGGCAGCAAGAGCTCTGATTAGACCCCTAGCCTGGGAACCTCCGTATGCCACGGGTGCAGCCCTAAAAAGACAACAACAACAACAACAAGTTACTAGAGACTAGGGGGAAGAGAAATGGGTATTTAATATCTTTATGGAGATAGAGTTTCTGTTTGGGATAACAAAAAAGTTCTGGCAATAAATAGTAGTGATGGTTGTACAACATGATAAATGTACTGAATACCACTGAATTGTATACTTAAAATGTTAAAATAGTAAATTTTATGTTATGGATATTTTACCAAAATTTTAAAAAGGGTTCCCCACTGACCAAAAAACTTGCCAAATTTGGCAAAAGACAGAAACCTACAGATTCAAGAAGTCAGCAAATCCCAAATAGGATTATTCTAAAGAAATTCACACTGAAACACATCATAGTCAAACTGCTGGAAACCAGAGACAAAATAAGTTGAAAGCAGTCAAAGAAAAATAACACCTTATTACAGAGGAAAAATACTTCAAATGACTGCTGGTTTCTTACTAGGAAGCATGGAGACCCAAACAAAATGGCACACTTTTTAAAGTGCAGGAAGAAAAAAAATCTGTGTACTTGAAATTCTATATCTGGATAAAATGTTATTTAGGAACCAAGGTGAAATAAAGGCATTCTCAGATGAAGGAAAACTAAGAGAATTTGTTATCAGATCTAATCTTAAAAAATAATAATAATAATTAAAGGAAGTTCTTCAGACAAAAGGAAAATGAAACCTAAAGGGAACCAGGCATATCATTAATAAAGGATGAGCAAAAGAAATGGCAAATTTCTGAGTAAATTTAATAAACTATTCTCTCTTGAATTCTTTAAAATAACATTATCTAATGGAGTTTTTAATGAATATATATATATATAATATATATGACAATCACAACATAACACAAGGAGGATAAAAGGAAATATGGTGGTAAGTTTTCTACATTCCACGTTAAGAGGTAAAATATTTATCCAAAGAAAAATGTGAAAAGTTAGGTATGCAAATTGTGTAGCGACTCTAGAAAATAGTTTTTTACCTTCTTATAAAGTTAAACATACATTTAAATGTGACTCAGCAATCCTTCTCAGAGGTATTTACCCCAAAGAAATGAAAACTTATGATCACACAAAAGTATGTACATGAAAATTTATACCAACCCTGCTTATAATCACTAAAAAAGAAATAACTCATATGTCATTTAAAACATGAATGGATAAACACACTTAGTTCATCCATATAATGGATAGTTAGCCAGAAAAAGGAATCAACTATTAATATATACAACAGCTTATATGTATTTCATAGGCATAACACTAAGTGAAAGGAGCCAGTCT
Source organism: Phacochoerus africanus (assembly GCF_016906955.1). Taxonomy (NCBI): domain Eukaryota; kingdom Metazoa; phylum Chordata; class Mammalia; order Artiodactyla; family Suidae; genus Phacochoerus; species Phacochoerus africanus. The sequence continues at coordinate 117,368,390 of NC_062545.1, read as the reverse complement.
CAAAAGGTTACATAAAGTATTATTCTATTTATATAATATTCTCAAAAAGACAAAACTATAGTAACAGAGACCATGGCAGTGGTTGCAATACACTGAAGAATTAAAATGTGAATCAGAGTGAGAATTTTAACTAACATTACTCAGTAAGTGATAAAACAAGTAGACAAAATCAGTTAGGATATAAAAGGTTTGAATCATAAAAATGAAGAAAATTAACATAATGGACATATGTAGAACATGTACCCAACAACAGCAGAATATATATCTTTCAAGTACATATGAAACATTAAACAAAAGTGACATTTACTCAACTATGAAGAAAATTTCAACGCATGTCAAAGGCCGAAATCATGCAGGATATATTCTCTGTATAGCACTATAATAAAGATACTATTACACATCTACCAAAATGGATAAAATTAAAGAGACTGACCATACCAAGTACTGGTGACAATTTGCAACAACTGAAACTCTCATATAATGCTGATGAAAATATAAAACAATGTAGCCCCCATGGAAAAACAGTTCAGAAATTTCCTGAAGAATTAAACATACACTTACCATGTGACACAGTCATCCCACTCTTAGTATTTATCAGAGGTAAATGAAAATATATGTCCATACAAAGATTTGTATTTGATGTTCGCAGAAGCTTATGAGAGCTGAAAACTGAAAACAACCTTTACTGGTTTTCTGTGCTGCATAAAAGAATTACTACAAACTAATGCCTTAAAAGAGTTATTTTATTTAAATTAATTTTTAATAGGCAATTCACTAACATAGTTAAAAAGGTCAAAGATATATATAGGTATAAAGTGAAAAGTCTTCATTGCACTCTGGACCCCAAGGCATCTACTTTCCCTCCCTACTGCAACCTTTGTTTAGAGAGTTTTTAAAGAACTATTTTGTGCATATAAAAGCACACGTCTTTATGTGCATGCATGTAGATGTGTGCACACATGTGCATTTATATTTTGGTGTGAGTATAGAGAATGAATGGTACATGTCAGGCTATTATCATTGGTTATTTGTGTGTGTTGGTTAAGGGGGAAAATAGAAATAAAGAAAATCTATTTCTTTAACACATTTGTATCATTTAACTATTGATCTAATTCTAGTCAAAAGCTCAGGCTTTTGAGGAGCAGATTACCTTTACAAATTTTTTATTCTTTCTGTGCTACAATTTCCTTATTTACAAATGGAGGTACTAATAGTTTCTATCTCATAAGATTTGGGGGACAATTACAGCAAATAATTGATACAAAGTACTTTTAGTCTAAAGCCTAGCATTTAGTAAATGGTTCACAAATGTTAACCATAAAAATAAGCATCTTAAACTAATTTTTAGAAGACAAGAATATTTCAAAAGGGTCTAAGCATCCAAATAAAGAAGCTAGAAAAAGGACAAAATAAACTTAGAGAAATGTGAAAGGGACATTTCAGATCAAGAGTATAAATTCACACTTTAAACTCTCCTTATGGAGTTCCCGTCATGGCTCAGTGATTAACGAATTTGACTAGGAACCATGAGGTTGTGGGTTCAATCGCTCAGTGGGTTAAGGGATCCAGTGTTGCTGTGAGCTGTGGTGTAGGTTGCAGATTTGGCTCGAATCCCGAGTTGCTGTGGCACTGGCGTAGGCCGGTGGCTACAGCTCCGATTGGACCCCTAGCCTGGGAACCTCCATATGCCACAAAGTGTGGCCCTGGAAAAAGACAAAAAAAAAAAAAAAAAAAAAAAAACCCCCACCTCTCCTTATGCTTTATATATGTAAATTATAGATTCGATTAACAACAAGAAGAGGACTGATTCATGCTCAAATACAAAACAAGCATTTCTTTGTGTCATAAACAGAAGGCAACAAAGTAGAAAGATATGGCTAAAGCTATAGCCCTGCAGATTTCTCAGTCCAGGAAGCAGCTAGAAGCCACTGGGAGTGTTTACTTCTCTGATGTGACAAAAGCACTACATATAGGTGGCATGGAATCATGGTATATAGTTGCACTCTGTGTGAAAATAGCTGGTGATCACTGTCTGATGTTACTGCTTATGTAAACCTCTATATTATTGGTGAGATAAACAGAGAAAATTTCAGAGAGACTTGGGCAAAGCTGCATACTACCTCTAATACTGGGCCAGCTGCGGCCCCAAACCACTTTGGGGCAGGAGTTTCTAGCCATGGAGGCCTAATTTTGTAGTAGGGTCCTGGATGAGCAGAGGGAGGAAACTGCCAAACAGGGAGGCATGAGCACAGAAGGAGGAGAGAAGGAAAAACAAAACACTGAAAATGAATCTGCAGGTGAAAATTCCAAATCGTCTGATGAAAATTAATATTAAGAAAAAGGGCTTACTTCGGCAGTACATATATTAAAATTGGAATGATACAGAGAAGATTAGCATGGCCCCTGCACAAGGATGACACGCAAATTTGTGAAGAATTTCATATTTTTCTCTAAATTAAAAAAAAAAAGGAAGAACTAGGATGGAGGAAACCACAATTGGAAAGCAGTCACTTAAATAAGCCAGCATACAGATCCAAACATGAAGATGTTAATTTAAAAAAAAAAAAAAGACATATCATGCAATGTGGCTAAGGGAAGTAAGAAAAAATAGATTCTTTTTTTAATCTTAATGATGTGTTTGAGCCTATATGATTATCAGGCAAAAGCAAGCAGTTATAGGAAGGGGTTAACATACTTAAAAAACAGGGAAACCACAAATCAAAGCCAAACATTACATTCACAAAAACTGAAAAGAAAAATACTCAAGTATAAAATAAATGGAAACCATCCAACCAAAAAAATAAAATTAGAAAAGAGAAACATAGAGTCAACTAGAAAACAAGGCTTAAAATGGCAATAAATAAATAAATATCTATCAATAATCACCTTAAATGTCAATGGACTGAATGCTCCAATCCAAAGACACAGAGTGGCAGATTGGATAAAAAAGCAAAAACCTTCAATCTGCTGCCTACAGGAAACTCACCTTAGGGCAAAGGATAAATATAGATTGAAAGTGACAGTATGGGAAAAGATATTTCATGCCAATGGACAAAGCAGGAAAAGCAGGAGTAGCAATACTCATATGAGACAAAATAGACTTTAAAATGAAGGCCATAAAGAAAGACAAAGAAGGACACTATTTAATGGTTAAAGGATCCACTCAAGAAGAGGATATTACAATCATCAATATTAATGCCCCTAATATAGGAGCACCCAGATACCTACAACAAATACTAACAGACATAAAAGGAGAAACTGATGAGAATACAATCAGAGTAGAAGATTTTAACACCTCACTCACATCAATGCACAGATATTTTCAGGACATTACATCCAAAAAAATCAGAATACACATTCTTCTCAAGTGCACATGGAACATTCTCGAGAATTGATCATATACTGGGGCACAAAGCTAACCTCAACAAATTTAAGAGTGTAGAAATTATTTAAGTATCTTCTCTGATCACAATGGCATGAAACTAGAAATCAACCACAGGAGAAGAAATGAGAAAAAACCTACTACATGGAGACTAAACAACAGGCTACTAAAAAACCAATGGGTCAGTGAGGAAATCAAGAAGGAAATTAAAAAATACCTAGAGACAAATGATAATGAAGGTACAACCACTCAAAATCTTTGGGATGCTGCAAAAGCAGTGCTCAGGAGGAAGTTCATAGCAACACAGGCCTTCCCCAAAAAAGAAGAAAAATCCCAAATCCGCAACTTAACCCACCACCTAAATGAATTAGAAAAAGAACAAGAAAAACCTTAAGTCAGCAGAAGGAAGGAAATTATAAAGATCAAAGAGGAAATCAATAAAATAGAGATTCAAAAAACAATAGACAAAATCAATCAGACCAAGAGCTGGTTCTTTGAAAAGGTAAACAAAATTTACAAATCTCTGGCTAGACTCACCAAGACAAGGAGAGAAAAAACCCAAATAAACAAAATAAGAAATGAAAAAGGAGAAATCACAATGGATACTACAGAAATACAAAAAACCATATGAGAATACTATAAACAATTATATGCCAACAAATTTGACAACCAAGAAGAAATGGACAACTTTCTAGAGACTTACAGCCTGCCAAAACTGAATCTAGAAGAAATACATCAACTGAACAGACCAATCACTAGAAATGAAATTGAGTATGTCATAAGAACACTCCCTACAAATAGAAGTCCAGGACCAGATGGCTTCACAGGCGAATTCTACCAAACATTCAAAGAGGAAATTATACCCATCCTCCTTAAACTTTTTCAAAAGGTTGAAGAAGAAGGAACACTCCCAAAGACATTCTATGATGCCACCATCACCCTAATTCCAAAATCATGCAAAGATACCACCAAAAAATAAAACTATAAGCCAATATCTTTGATGAATATAGACGCAAAAATTCTCAACAAAATTTTAGCCGTCCGAATCCAACAACATATCAAAAAGATCATACACCACGACCAGGCGGGATTCATCCCAGGTTCACAAGGATGGTTCAACATACACAAACCAATCAACATCATACACCACATTAACAAAAGAAAAGTAAAAAACAACATGACCATCTCAATAGATGGAGAAAAAGCATTTGATAAAGTCCAACATCCATTCATGATCAAAATTCTTACCAAAGTGGGTATAGAGGGAACATTCCTTAACATAATTAAAGCCATTTATGACACACCCACAGCAAATATAATACTCAATGGAGAAAAGCTGAAAGCCTTTCCATTAAAATCTGAAACAAGACAAGGATGCCTGCTCTCACCACTGTTACTCAACATAGTATTGGAAGTCCTAGCCCCAGTAATCAGACAAACAAAAGAAATAAAAGGCATCCAAAAAGGAAGAGAAAAGGTAAAACTGTCACTATATGCAGATGACATGATACTATACATAGAAAACCCCAAGGACTCAACCCCAAAACTACTTGAACTAGTCAACAAATACAGCACAGTAACAGGATATAAAATTAACATTCAGAAATCAGTCACATTTCTGTATACTAACAATGAAATATTGGAAAAGGAATACAAAAATACAGTACCTTTTAAAATTGTGCCCCCCCAAAATCAAATACCTGGGAATACACCTGACCAAGGAGGTAAAGGACTTATATGCTGAGAACTATAAAACATTAATCAAGGAAATTAAAGAAGATGTAAAGAAATGGAAAGATATTCCATGCTCCTGGGTTGGAAAAATTAATATTGTAAAAATGACCAGACTACCCAAAGCAATCTCCAGATTCAATGCAATCCCTATCAAATTACCCATGACATTTTTCACAGAACTAGAACAAACAATCCAAAAATTTATATGGAGCCACAAAAGACCCAGAATTGTCAAAGCAATTCTGAGGAACAAAACCCAAGCCAGAGGCATAACTTTCCCAGACTTCAGGCAATATTACACAGCCACAGTCATCAAGACAGTGTGGTACTGGTACCAAAACAAACATACAGACGAATGGAACAGAAAAGAGAACCCAGAAATAAACCCAGACACCTATGGTCAATTAATCTTTGACAAAGGAGGCAAGAACATAAAATGGGAAAAAGACAGTCTTTTCAGTAAGTATTGCTGGGAAACCTGGAAAGCTGCATGCAAATCAATGAAACTAGAACATACCCTCATACCATGCATGAAAATAAACTCAAAATGTCTAAAAGGCTTAAATATAAGACAAGACACCATCAAACTCCTGGAAGAGAACATAGGCAAAACATTCTCTGACATCAACCTTATGAACATTTTCTCAGGTCAGTCTCCCAAAGCAACAGAAATAAGAGCAGAAATAAACCAATGGGAGCTAATCACACTGACAAGCTTTTTCACAGCAAAGGAAACCAAACAGAAAACAAAAAGACAACTTACAGATTGGGAGAAAATCATTTCATTGATGCAACTGACAAGGGCTTAATCTCTAAAACAAATAAACAACTTATACAACTCAATAGCAAAAAAGCCAACTACCCAATTGAAAAATGGGCAAAAGACCCGAATAGACATTTTTCCAAGGAAGATTTACAGATGGCCAATAAAACATGAAAAAATACTCAACATCCCTGATTTTAGAGAAATGCAAATCAAACTACCAGGAGACACCACCTCACACCAGTCAGAATGGCCATCGTTCATAAGTCCACAAATAACAAATGCTGGAGTGGGGTGTGGAGAAAAGGGAACCCTCTTGCACTCTTGGTGGAAATGTAAGCTGGTACAACCACTATGGAGAACAGTATGGAGGTATCTTAGAAAACTATACATAGAACTACCATATGACCCAGCAATCTCACTCTTTGGCATATATCTGGACAAAACTTTTCTTAAAAAAGACATGCACCCACATGTCCATTGCAGCTCTATTCATAATAGGCAAGACATGGAAACAACCCAAATGTCCATCGACAGATAATTGGATTAGGGAGATATGGTGTATACACACACAATAGAATACTACTCAGCCATAAGAAAAAACAAAGTAATGCCATTTGCAGCAACATGGATAGAACTAGAGACTCTCATACTGAGTGAAGTACGTCAGAAGGAGAAAGACGAATACCATATGATATCACTTATATCTGGAATCTAATATATGGCACAAATGAACCTTTCCACAGAAAAGAAAATCATGGACTTGGAGAACAGACTTGTGGTTGCCAAGGGAGAGGGGGAGAGAGTGGGATGGTTCAGGAACTTAGGGTTAATAGATGCAAACTATTGCCTTTGGAATGGATTAGCAATGAGATCCTACTGTGTAGCCCTGGGAACTATGTCTAGTCACTTATGATGGAGCATGATAATGCGAGAAAATAGGATGTGTACATGTATGTGTAACTGGGTCACCATGCTGTACAGTAGAAAAAAAATTGTACTAGGGAAATAATCAAAAAAATAAAATTAAATTCAAAAACTTTTTTTAAAAAAGAAAAAGGGTCAAGAACAGAATTCACTGAATATAACTGTAAGTCTGGACATATATTTTAAATAAGTCTTCTTAAATGGATCCATAATCTAGAAAGAAATAAGGAGAACTCATGAGAACACTTATTGATGGCAGGAACCCAGAGAATTTAAGAAGTTGATTTCTACTTTGATTAACTTACTAAACTGGATGAGCCTGAGCATCATCTTTACAGCCTTGCCCCTTAAGAAGGAAAAGAAAGTTTATGTCAAATCAGAGACTGAGACTACAAAAACTGAGACCACAGAGGTTTACTTCCTGGTGTAAAGATGAATTAGGAGTTCACACTGTGGTTAAGAATCTGGTGTTGTCTCCGTGGTAACATGGGTTCAATCCCTAGCCCACCACAGTGGGTTAAGTATGTGGTGTTGCCACAGCTGTGGTGTATGTCACAGCTGCAGCTCAGATTCCATATGCCACAGTTGCGGCCAAAAACTCCACACTCCTTCAACCACTGGGACTGCAAGAAAAATGACTAGTTTGATAACTGTAGCGTTAGGGGTAAGGAATATTTCCCCTGAGATTTGTATTCACAATCTGTCCTTCAAGCAGGTTTGCATCCTGAATTCATTACTTTGGTAGTCCATAAAATCTCAAATCATGAATTAAAAGTTGTAATGGACTAGTACTACCTCCCCATGCTTGATAAAATCTAACCTTCTTTGGAAGAAACTTCCTTCATTCCACGCCTCTAAAAATTACCATATAGGGAAACTGACATTTAGATCACAATAAAAATAAAACCACTAAATATCAAGGACATAAGACTCTATTAGTGAGAACAGCTGAAACAAAAGAGAGCAGAGTCAGAACTGAAAAAACTTCAGATCTCCTCTACAGAGTAAATAGTACCACAGAGAATCACAAGTCAAAATTGCTAATTTATGGAATATTTTGCTTCCACAATATGTTATTTTTGGAACACCACTGATGAGATTTGTACAATGTGTCCTATACACATAAACCTACTAATATTTATTTTCTTGCAGGAATGACTCACTGTTAGCAGCAGCTATATTTATAAGGAGGCAATAGTGACAATTACGACTCAGTGATCAGACTGTGACCACTTCTCTTCTATGCCTCATTGTGGTCCTGGAAATGGTGACTTAACTTCTGGACTCCACATATCAGCATTCCCAGATCTTACTTTTGGGCTTGACTTCAGAGGACTCCTACAAACCAGTAATGGCTCTAAATCTATTATTAAGCTTTAATTTTCACAGGGGATTTTCAATACTTTTTTCCTATTTCATCAATTTCTTGTCTGGTTTAAACTTGAAACTCAGAAAAATATATGTTTCCCAAGAAATGCTGTGAAGGAATTTCTGAATAGAAACACTTCAGGCCTCTCCTTCATCTAAGTAATTGGTAGGATGGCCATATTCTTAATTAAGTTTCTTGCTTAGCCCTTTTCCTTTTACTGGTTGGGGATGAAAAGTTTGGCTTTTTCCAACCCTGCAAGTATCTGAATTTATTGACTTTTTCTATTCTCTTTTGTTCCCGCTTTCAATCCTACCATTTCTCATCTGAGGTCACTTCTTTCTTAAAGTAACATTGTCAAATGCAGTCAATATAGTAACCAAACCATGTTATTAACATTCTGTTATCCAAACTCCACCAATAGATTTACAACTTCATTAAGTATTATAGTCAAGTTTACCAAATCTTTCACCATAGCAGAATGTGGATCACCTGATGTAACCTTGCCATCTGTCACCTAAACCAAAGCTTAGTTTAATTTACTTCAGGTGTATTTCTTCTTAGGGTAGCAATCCAGGGTTAATTCCTGTATCAGTAGGGATAGGCTTAGTTATGCTATAGGACAAAAATTCTCCAGGGTTAATTCCTGTATCAGTAGGGATAGGCTTAGTTATGCTATAGGACAAAAATTCTCTAGCTGCAATAGCTTAAAACAAAAATGCTTATTTCTCCTTCATGCTATATGTCCATCTAAATAATCAGAAAGGCTCTTTTCATAGTTCCCCAGGGACCTAGCCTGATAGAGCGATTATCATCTCAACACTAAAAAGTCTCCATACCTTAGGGAAAAGAGGGCTCTGAAGAGCCTCATATCAACAATTAAATGCTCCAAACCATAAGTCACTTTCACTCACAACTCACTAGATAGGAACTAGTCATATGGCCTCACACTAGAACTATTTGGTAAATAGCAGGAATGAAAATCTACATGAGGCTAAAATAAGTTGACTGTTTGAAGAGTCAGAGAAAAAAATCTAGATAAATAAACACTATTCCTACAAGTTAATTCTGGAACAAGAAGATTTCCACAAGTATTGTGGTGAGGTAATTAAAATCTATATGGGTCTCTATTTTTCAACATAAAAACTGAATACTCTTCAATTTAATAAATTGTATACTTAAAATTTTAGTACAAGTAAATAAAACATGAACCAAATGTATGAAATAAGAGTTTCACTGCAGTGTCTATAATAGTGAAAATAAAAAAGCAGTTATGAAATTATGATATACCCATATAATAATATAGGGCAGGGGTTGGCAAACTTTTTCTTAAAGAGCCAGATTGTAAATTCTTGAGGCTTGTGGACCATATGGTCTCTGTCATGTACAACTGTGCTGCTGTAGTGCAAAAGCTATGACAGGCAATATATAATCAAATAACTAGGATGTTTTATAATAAAATTGTGTTCACAAAAATTGGTGGCCAACTCTGGAACATAGTTTGCTAGCCCCTGATACAGAGGAATTAAAGTCAAGTTTTTAAGGCAATGGGTAAATACTTAAAATTTTCAAAGTTTAAAATTACAGTTTATGATTACCAAATTCACCACAAATGGCAGGCTCTGGAAACCCAAACCCAAGGTAACTTCTGTGATCAGCAGTCATTCAGGCCATTAACCTCTGCAGCTACAGCTTCATTTACAGCTTGGTCCAAAAATCTTCGTAACGATGACCTACTGTGTCATCAAAGAAGACTAAATTATGTTTAGTGTAGTCTTTTAAATAACAAAAGTGATTTTGTAACACTTTGAACAAGCAATTCAAAGTTACCTTTAGCTAACTGTAAAATTCCACCAAGATATCTCATCCTTCAATGATGTTACAGATGCTGCTATAGATTGTTTAATTCTCTATAAGATGATCCAAGTGAAGGATCTTTGAATTTACAGATTTTGAGCTGAAAATTAAACATTACCGTGACTTAAAAAAACTGTTTGACTATTCTGTCCACATGGCTCTGCAAATGTGCCTCTGCACATATGAGTAAACAGTATTTTAGAAAATTTTTATAGCCAACACATGGCACATGGAAGTTCCTGGGCCAGGGATTGAATCTGAGCCACTGCTGCAAGCTATGCCACAGCTACAGCAATGCCAGATCATTTAACCCACTGCACCAGGCCAGGGATTGAACCTGCACCTTTGCAGCTACCTGAGTTAATACAGTCAGGTTCTTAACCAATTATACCATAGTGGGAACTCTGTAGGAAACGATACTTTAATTATTTCTCTTTTAAGGCTTAGAAATAGGTAAATTATCTCAACTCTTAAGTGAAAAAACAATTCAGTTTTATAGTAATCTAGTAAAATTGAAACACTTGCATTCTTTTTAGTGCCTCCATACATACAAAAAGTTTTATTTCACTGACATCAGTACAAGGAGTGATCCTGGAGTAAGAATTTTGATGTTACAAAAGCGATCATATCAACCATGATGTCAAAAAAATGACATTACCAAATCCTAAGTAATGATGTCAAAATGTCTATTATATAAACTATCTTTTAATTCACATGCTGTCTTTCCTATTAATATTTACTAGCCGCTCTTATTGAGGTGAAAGTCCTCAATTCCTATTAATAAAAGAGATCGGGGCATTCCCTTTGTGGCTCAGTGGTTAATGAATCTGACTAGGAACCATGGGGTTGCAGGTTCAATCTCTGGCCTTGCTCAATGGGTTAGGGATCCGGCATTGCCGTGAGCTACGGTGTAGGTCGCAGACGCAGCTCGGATCTGGTGTTGCTGTGGCTCTGGCATAAGCCAGCAGCAACAGCTCCAATTAGACCTCTAGCCTGGGAACCTCCATATGCCGTGGGGTACGGCCCTGGAAAAAGACAAAAAAAAAAAAGGAGAGAGAGAGAGAGAGATCAGTAGGTCCTTTTCTTTCGGTTAAGAGGTCCGCTATTCCATATGCATATAATATAGAGATAATAAATAAAACTGTAATTAGTACCATGAGTGGGAGGGTTATTTGCAAGAACTGACCCAGATATTTGGTTTCCTCATCTTTTTACTTACTGCTAAAACAAGATGACTCATATCTTGTCAGTTCCTTTTAAAAAATGTTTAGGTCTTTAAAACTTTACAGGGTGAAAAAAATTCCAACTTCCTCCCTAAAACATTGGAGAGATGCAAAGGGGATGAAACAATATAAATAAATAGCATTCAGATTTTCAATGTAAATTAAAAGTGCATCCACAAAATGAATGTTTCTTAATGTCACTGAAGTGCACTTATGTTTAATCCTAATTCTATTGTTTGGTAACAGGGAACTATAATAAGTTCCAGTAAGGCACCCTGGCAGTTAGTTCTTCAGCAGAGTCACTAGAATGCATTATTGGCTTTCACAGTCATATCAAGAAAGTCTCAGTGCTTGTCATGTATGGGCTTTTTATGATTTCATATCCACTTGTTTATGACTTAAGCAAAGTTGTTTTGATCTAAAGGGTGAATTTATTTACATTGAGGAAGTTATGCAAGGATGATGTCATCAACATCTGCTGTTGTCAGTAAGTACTTAGTAGCTCAGCCATTAATGGGTGCTGCTGGATTGGGTGGAGGGGGGAAGCTAATCTATATGAACAGATGGAAGAACAGCTATCATGTGATGGACATTTAAACTTTAAATACCAAGAATTTATGAGGACTTACCGACAGTGTCTAGTCTGGGCAAGGCTATTCTCTGCTGACTTAAATAGCTCGCTCAAGATGTTAAGATACTTGCAGTTGCTGTAGCCAGTCCACTCTTGGTCCTCTGCAGTGTTAAAACTGTATAGCAGTCTCAGGAAGAGATGGGGCATCTCCTGCCTTAGCAAGGCTACTCCTGGGGTAAACAGTGGTGCAAGCCATATAAGAGTCCCTGGAATAATAACATTTGGAGCAACCCAGCTTGCTTACCAAAATCACTGCTGTCACCTGCTAGCTACATGGCCCAGCAGCAAGGGACCTATGCTGGCAGCTGATATCCATCTTTTAGTTGGAAGGAGTGAGTCTACGGAGAAACAATTCATGGAAAAGTACACCTTTGGACTTTATTTCTTTCATCTTCTCTTTGCAAGAACAATATGTAATCAAGCTATTGTTGGTTTGGAGTATGTTATTTATTTATTGCTTTATTAACAGACAATAATTATCCTGTACTATATTGGCTTGTGAGATATTGTTATTATAAACTACAATTCCCAAAATAAACTTTGTTAAGTAAATTAATGGCAAAGAAAATCTCAGTCTCTGAGCACGATTTACCCAGACAAAACAGCACTCTAAAGCAGGTGGAGGCAAACTACAGTTCACTGGCCAAACCCAACCAACATTCTGTTTTTGTAAATAAAGTTTTATTGGAACACAAACAGGCTACATATACATATTGTCTACAGCTGCTTTCAAGCTATGAAGACAAGTTGGATAATTGTGACCACATGGTCTGTAATTATTTATTATCTGGCTCTACACAGAAAAAGCTTGCTGACCACTGTTCTAAAGCACTGCTACTCAAAAGGTTTGGTCTGTATACCTGAATTGTTTGTTTCTGATCAGAAATGAGATAAGGAGATTATGTGAAAACATAAACCAATTATGCTTCCAAAGTACAATGTTTATTTCATCTACTTTTTTGCCTCATTGCTAGACTTTCTCACTGAAGACTTTACACTCTGGTACAGGTTCCTTTTCTCATAGTGGACAGGTATAAACAGTTCATTGATCAAGAACTTTGAATACCACTACCATAAGTATATAGGGGCAGGAGAAGGAACTAATGAAAGTTCAAAAGGAATTACAGTGTCACTTAGAGTTTTTTTTTTTTTTTTTTGGCATGGTGCTCTAGGATTTTATGGCATTAGTTGATACACTTGGCAACTAATTGAATGAGATTCAGAAAGTGGTCTTTACATAGACTTTCTTTTATCCCTGTTCTTCTAACATTTAAAATACTACAAAAGTCTTCTTTGCTACAGATTTATGTTTCAACAAGACAAAGGATGACAGCTAATAAGTCTCTTTCTCCCCATCTTTTCTTGGGAGAAGAAAAGATAAAAATATTTGCCCCCACCCACAAAATATTCAATAAAATAAGTCAATGATATATTTTGCCTATTTAGCCTCTTCAATTTACTGAGCAGTTAGAAAACTATAATATTAAATTATAATTCTCTTTAGTGGAAGAATTTGTAAAGCAAATCTATCCTCTGTAAATATCAGCAGTTTTTTCCCCTGTACTTTAAATCTTAATTTAAAATAAATCATGCATCAATTAAAGAATACAGAATGAAATTCTACCACTAACTTTAACATGAAATTTCCTTGAACAATACACAATTTTGAAAGGCGCCAAAGGTAATTCGACTCAAGCAGCTTTCTGAAAAATAAAATTATTCAGGGACAGATTTTTATTGCAAATATTTACTCAAAAACTACTATGTACAGCAGAACTTTAATAGCTGTTTAAAATATTTAACATTCAGTGAAACAAAATTTAAGAATTCAAAGCACATTTTAAGAAGTAAAAATGTAGCGTTTAAATAAAAGTTTATTAGTACTTCAAAGCAAACTACTGTTACTCATATTATTCATTTCTACATCTATTATTTTCTATATGATTAAAAAAACTGAAAAATCAATTTAGCAGCCATCTTATGGATAAATTAGGCTAAATACCCCAAACCAAATTTTTACATCCTGCTTTAGGTCCCATGTGAAGTTTCTATTTTACAGTTACAGAAAAAGTCACTTTAACATGGCTGAATTCATGCCAGGACATGTTTTCAGTTTACTGCTTTACAATATCTACGTTATACCATACTTTGGTTTGGTTTCCAGACCATTTTTATGGGTCTATTTCTAAAGAAGATCATTAAAACAATATTAAAAGCGTAACAGCTACAGGAGTTTCAACAATAGGTTTCTACTTTATACAACTAGAACATTAAGGGATTTCTGCACAACTTACATACTGACAAAAAGCACAAATATAAATTTTTATTTTAATAATTTCACTTTCACTGAAAGTTTAAGGTAAGCTTACAGCCTGGCAGGCTAACACTTGTATGGAGGTACACAGATTCAAATATTCTTTTTACATGCTTCTGGCAGTCTGGAATGTTATATTAAATCCAAAATTAAGTCTATGTTCATCCAAATTCTTAGATCAACTAATTTAGCACTCTAAGCATGCCCCATTTACCAGCAACATACGAAGCCTTCATTAACAATGCCAATCAGCTATTATTTTAAGTCAACTATTCCCAGAAGGTATATAGTTTCCAAATCTCTTCCTTTAAGTTAATTGAAAAGGATGTACAGGTATTAAGGACTTTTAGCTTAGGATAGATGGAAATTTCGAAGGCTTTATTAACATAACTAATGTTCTTAATAATCAATTCATAAGGACCACCAAGTTCTATATCCTTGAAAACTGCTGAGACTTTTTCATTGCAAACTTAACTTTCATTAAAATCTTATTCATGTTGTAAAAACTGCTTGGAAATTCATACTAATCATGCTATTAATGGAGAACTGACTCAATAACTTAGGTTGAACATCCAGGTAAAGTGTATAATGACCTCCCTCACATTTTTCTACCTCTGAACTCTGCAACAGTACCACTGAGCTCACCTGATATAGCACTGTTCCAAATGCTCTTACCATTGGTACACTAAAACTTAGAATGACTAATTAATTTCAACTTCTTCTTTCTTTTTCATCTGCCAGGTCTCCTGATGTCTCTGTTGTGCTAAGGCTATTTTCTCCAGGAACATCTGTATGATCAGACACTACTTCATCAGTCTTGGCTGACGGATCACCACTACCTTTGTGAAGAATCTCTGTGGCTTCATACTCAAGTACCTCTGATGGAGTCAAAGGTTCCAAATGAACACTGCCTTGCTCACTAACATCAGAACTGACAGATCCAGGTTCATCTCTTTTCCTCAAAAACTGATCAATGCTAACATCACCAGATGTTAACCGCAAATCCTTAATATTCTTCAAAGATAATCTAGCTTCACTGGCATTACATTCTTCAGTCTGATCACATGCAATGATGTTTTCTGAACTGCGGCACATCTTCAACTTTGTTTCCTGACAAATACGCTCTATTTGCTTTTCTTTTTCCACTTTATCTGCATCAGTAACTGAATCATAACTGAAGACATGCTTTGAGCCAGTTTCCTGGTCTTCAAGACAGGTATCATTTTCCTTATCTGAAACTGACATGCCTTCTTCACTTTTTGTTGTTGATGGGCCTTCAAATAAATGTGCATTACATCCATTTTTTATTTCCTCTGAAGAAGCTTCATCTTGTTTACTGAAAAAAAATAAAGCCATTTATTATCTATTCCTTCATAATACAATGTATTTGAAAAACATTAAAATAAAGACATTTTTTTAAGGAAAGGCACATTTGCCCACCAAAAACGAAAAAAAATTCAGGTCCCCAGTCCTTGCCCTGATGTTAGGTTTAGGAGGTAGCCAAATTCCTAGGCAACAGAGTGAGAAACCTCCATGGTCACATATTAAAAGGAGACTGGATGAGTCTATTCACTGGTTTTAGTCTTAGTTACCATTATTTTTTCTTTTCATATTCTTGCTTGTTTTTAGTTAAAATGTAAGTGCTCTTATTAGTTTGTAAAAGTACTTTAAATAAAGAATGAATATATGTAGAAGAAAACCTAGGTTTTTTTAGGCTTAGAGTTTCTTTCCCTATGTGAAATCAAGTTAGTATTCACAAACATTTCCCTGATTTTTAATTTTTTCCCTAGTTTAAAAAGCATAAACACATGCCTAAAATATGTAAATATAAAACAGGCACACTTATATGTGCCTCTGTGTTTACTTTTATCCTTGTATGTTAACAGAAATTATTTATTGAGTCATAAAACATTAGAAACAGAAAATTTTATTACAGGATATTGAATATATTACTCTGTGCTACATAGTAGGATCTTGTTTATCTATTTTATATATAGTATTTTGTATCTGCTAATTCCAAACTCTTAATTTATCCCTCTCCCATCTGTTTTCTCCATTGGTAAGCATATGTTTGTTTTCTATGTCTGTGAGTCTTAGAGAAGATTTCCAAGAGGATGTCAAGCCTCTCCTGTAGACATAACAATGCTTATTTCAACAAAAAGAAATTTAACAACTACCCTTATTTCTTAAATTAATTGACCTGGAATTTAGACTTTTTCCTAATGAATTGCTCAAATATCAAAGCAACTGTTATCAGAGAATCACCTATTATTTACTAAATTATATTTATAAGGCTGTTTCTCTGTTACTTGTTTTGCTGTGACGTGTCTTTAGACTGTTACAGGCCAATGCCATCCAGTTTTATAAGAGTTATAGATTAACACTGTACTTTATTATCTAATAGGTCAAATTACATCCTACTATTCTTCTCCCCAAATTAATATTTGAAAATGTAAAAGATATTTGTACAAGGATGCTCATTAAAACAATGTTTAAAATAGTGAATACAGAAACAACCTAATATCTAACAGAACCATGATTTTTAAAATTATGGTATTAATAAATCAAAAAATATGAATATTGCTTTAAACACTGCTGGTTTCCAAACCAAATCCTATCTGGATTTTCAAATGAATGTTCATTAATCATAAACTAATTTGGAAAATGATCTAAGTTACTAGTATATTATTTTCTATCTCAGTAAATTTTGTTTTTCTTCCAAGTCTTCTAAATAGATCCTGTGCATTTCTCATTTTGATATTATTGTGGATTAACTCTTTTATCCATTATATTTTGTAATCAGATGGTATTTGTATGTTGGAAGAATTCTGAATATTACACCAAGCTACTTTAATTAATACTCTCATTAACTTCAATAATTCTTAGTTTATCATCTTGGATCTTAAAGCTCAATTACATCATCTTCCAAAAATTATATTTCCCTCATTTAAATTTGTAAAATTCTTATTTTTATTGAACTAACTCCAATTTACAAAAAATGTTAAAGAATACAGAGGTGACTAGTCAGCTTTTCCAAATTCTTAGTTGAAGTCTTGCTGACTTTTCCCATCCAGATTTCTAGTAAAAAGGCTAAGTGATGAGGGGGTTAGATTATTTTTCTAGTGAAGTCTAAGAAACATCTTTGGAAGGCCTTACTCCATAATTTTCTTTTTTAGGGGTAATAGATTAATCATCTTATCAGTTTAACAAACAACATACTATAAAACACAGCATAAAGAAGGAAGTAGGGAAATTACTTAAGTCAAAAACAGCTGTATTTGGAATGAAGTTCTAATTAGAATGTTGGATCCTTTTTTTGCTAAAAAAGACTGTAAAATCTGTGTTCTGTAATGCTGTACTTGAACATTAAATTTTTAAAAACCAGTCCCTGAATTTTGGAACTTTTATGTTGAGATCCCACCATAGAAGTAGATTTATAGCTTTTTGAAAATACTTCAAAAATAAGATTTTTAAATTACCTATTCACAATAATTGTCACCATCTTATAACCTGTAGCATCTCATAACTATTTTCGTTTAACAAAGGCAATTAAAATCTGCTAACATTTTATTTACTTATAACTACTTCAAAAAATTTTTAAAGTATGCTGCATGTTTAAAAAACTTCAATTCAAAACCAAGGATCCACAGGATATTTTTGTTGTATTAAAATTTGAAATATTGATTTTAGTTAGGGCATTACTAAAAGGAATACCACATACAAAAATTTTTTTTGCCTTTTTTGTCTTTTTAGGGCCTCACCCGCAGCATATAGAGGTTCCCAGGCTAGCGGTCTAATCGGAGCTGTTGCCAGAGCCACAGCAACGTGGAATCCGAGCCGCGTCTGCGACCTACACCACAGCTCATGGCAACGCCAGATCCTCAACTCACTGAGCAAGGCCAGGGATAGAACCCGCCAACGTTATGGTTCCTAGTTGGATTCATTTCCACTGCGCCACGATGGGAACTCCCCATATACAAAATTTAAATAGCCCTTTGCCAATTAACTAAACTAACACAGCTCAAGTTTCATTTTACATACATGAATTTCAAGAGATTCGATTTTCTCTGTATTTACCTTTCAGAACTTGATGTTTCTGTTTCTCCTTCAGCCATGTTAGGTCTTGCAATTTCCTGAAATGATTAATAATATTTTTTCTTTTTATATTCATAAGTAAGCTTAAACTACTTTTTATTATACTAAACTCTCTAGATAAAAAGAACTTAAGTGTGTAGCCTAGCATACTAAAGAAATAGGAAAACAGTTCCTTAATTTAAAGTATATATTTCTCATAATTAAAAGCAGTATTTTAAAAATTGTTTCCTAAAAATCTATAAGAATTTCAGTACACCAAAAGTTTCTGAATCAAGGATATGAAAGTTATCCTGTTATAATAATATCTGCTTTCCTTTGACTCTTTCAAATATGGGCCATAATTATAATTACTTGACTAGAAAACTAGTAGAACACATCCTGAATATGAATAAATGTCATCCACAGTATTTTATACACATATTAAATACAGGTACTTAAAACATTTCTGAAATTATTATTTTAATTTGGAGCCATGGTAACCCTTTCAATGTTAAACCAGGTGATACTAAAAAAGAGACAAATTAAATATTTCATTTATTTAAAAAGTTATGGAGAGGAGAGAATACAACAAAATTTCAGTAAGCCAGAGGGCAGCCTTACAGATTATAACTATTAGCAATTATTGAGCAAATGTGATGAATGAGGCAGCATGTTAAGAACTTTATCTCATTTCTTCCTCAAGTTAAATACCATAAACTCCATTTTCACAAATGAGAATAAAGACTACATGGGTTAAGTGGAAAACCCAAGGCAATATCATAGTAAGTGGTGAAGTTCAAACCTAGGTCCAGCTCTTACCCACTACAGTGACAGACCTGAGCCTGTGAAAACCATGGTGTATTAATCATATATATGTATTACCTCACTCTCCAAAAACTCTGCTAAAATGAGGGAAAAATATAAAACATTTTTATTCTAGGAGTTCCCGTCATGGCTCAGTGGTTAACGAATCCGACTAGGAACCATGAGGTTGTGGGTTCGATCCATGGCCTTCCTCAGTGGGTTAAGGATCTGGCGTTGCTGTGAGCTATGGTGTAGGTTACAGACACAGCTCAGACCCCGCATTTCTGTGGCTCTGGTGTAGGCCAGCAGCTCCAGCTCCAATTCGACCCCTAGCCTGGGAACCTCCATATTCCGCGGGAGTGGTCCAAGAAAAATGGCAAAAAGACGGAAAAAAAAAAACATTTTCATTCTAAAGATCAATTAAACATCAAAGGATATTAACTGTCAAAAATATTTCAACAAATTTTTACATGGAAACTGGGTAGAGGAATGGAAATTGACCTCACACTGTATAGAAGTTCCAACTAAATGTCTAGGTAGGGGAGTGCAAGGGGAAGAGAATCAATATGCCCAGAGAACATAAGAGATCTGGTACTTGGAGAAATTGAGTAAAATATCCAGCACATAAAAAGTAAAAGTGAAACATGAGTACAACTAAGAAATCTAAATGCTCTTTCCCCAACTTACACAACCGGTACCTATCCTTTACTACCAAAGCTTAACTCTGAACTGGAAATAGTATAGATGTGTGAACACCAGGGATAGCAAAGGGCAAGCATGAAGTACTGAAAGAAAACAGAAAAATTTAGTAAAGGTCCATAAACTGAATAAAGGAACCTACAATTATCTCTCCATTTGGCTCCCAGAATGCAACCAGTCACCCAGCTGGAATCTAGAAGATTCCTCTTTGGACAAAATTATCAGTCTCAAAGACTGAGAGCACCTTCCCCACCAAAGGATCAGTCAGTTCAGCATCAGATTTTCCTGTTCTGAAGTCTAAACAATCACCATGCAGACTGTGCAGGTTGTATAACACACTAATGAAACAGGCAACTGTGCATAAAGCACTGCTATTGCACACTGAAAACACCTGGATCTGTGATTGAGTTGCAAGCTGAACTTAGCCACATTTTTTTCATGGAACAGAATTATTTTAAAGAATGACTATCAAACTATGAATATTTAGACTTGAATATTTAGAAGACATTTTCTTCAAAATTGACAAAGTGAACATGTCACATCAAAGGAAACAACAAACAGTATTTATTGCCAGTAATAACATTCAAGGAAAACAGAATAGCCATCATTTAAAAGTCCACAAATAACAAATGCTAGAGAGAGTGTGGAGAAAAGGGAACCCTCCTACACTGTTGGTGGGAATGTAAATTGGTACAACCACTATGGAAAATGTATGTAGGTACCACAGAAAACTAAATATAGAACTAGCACATGACTTGGCAATCCCACTCTTGGGCATATATCCGGCCAAAACTTTCCTTGAAAAAGACACATGCACCTGTATGTTCATTGCAGCACTATTCATAATAGCCAAGACATGGAAACAAACCAAATGTCCATGATAGATGATTGGATTAGGAAGATGTGGTGTATATACACAATGGAATACTACTCAGCCATAAAAAAGAACAAAATAATGCCATTTGCAGCAACATGGATGGAGCTAGCAACTCTCATACTAAGGAAGTCAGAAAGAGAAAGACAAATACCAGAAGATACCACTTATATCTGGAATCTAGTATATGACACAAATGAACCTTTCCACAAAAATGAAACGCATGGACTTGGAGAACAGACTTGTGGTTGCCAAGAGGGAGGGAATGGGATGAACTGGGAATCTGGGGTTAATAGATGCAAACTCTTGCCTTTGGAATGGATAAGCAATGAGATCCTGCTATATAGCACTGGGAACTATATCTAGTCACTTATGATGGAGCATGATGGAGGATAATGTGAAAAAAAAGAATATGTACATCTATGTGTAACTGGGTCATTGCTGTACAGTAGAAAATTGACAGAAAACTAAACCAGCTATATGGGAAAAAATAAAAATCACTAAAAAAACTAAATGCAATATATGCTTTTGAACTTCCTTTTGTTAGAAGGAATATTATTGTGACCACTGGAGAAACTTGAATGGTGTTTGTAGATTAAACAGTAGGAATGTGTGAATTTTAATTTGTTGGCAACAGAATTCTTTGTACTGTGTTTGAAATTTTCAAAAAAGAAAATCATGGACTTGGAGAATAGACTTGTGGTAGCCAAGGGGGAGGAGGAGGGAGTGGGATGGATGGGGAGCTTGGGGTTAATAGATGCAGACTATTGCCTTTGGAATGGATTAGCAATGAGATCCTGCTGTGTAGCCCTGCGACCTATGTCTAGTCACTCATGATGGAGCATGATAATGTGAGAAAAAAGAATGTATACATGTATGCGTAACTGGGTCACCATGCTGTACAGTAGGAAAAAATAATGTATTGGGGAAATAAAAAAAAATTAAATGACACTTCTCCAGTGGGGAGGAATAAATAAATATAAAAATAAAATAAACAAAATAAATTTTAGGATAATTCGTATCTACTATTCATGAGATTAATGTTAATATTAATGAATGTGATTACTTGATAATATATAATGAAACATATCAACACTTAGAAGATCTATATAACTTGTGAACCAATATATTCCAAATGACTAAAGTATGATGTTATAAAATCATGCATGGATAAAAAATCCAATCAAAGTGTATCACAGAACAATAGATTTTAATGTAACAAAGAACAAAAAAATTCAGTGATATGGAGTCAGGTTCCACACTGCAACAAATCTTTAAGAAAACTTCCATTGTCTACATTTAATATCATAAAAAAGAACAATAATCACTATTATCTGAAAAGATTCTTTAAGTACTAAATGAGGCTGGATATTATTCAGATATTTCAACCAAAATAACATCACAACACTCTGAATGCAGAAATATAGAATTCATTTTTCTTCTATTTAACTAGATATTAAAGAGATATCAAAAGTCCAAAACAATTCATTCTTCTAAGAAAAATTTTGGTCGTGACAAATAGTTATTTTTCAGAAAAATATATCATTTATGTATTTTAAGTAACATTATTTTAAAAATTTCATATTTTCAATTTCTACTACAGTAAACATCAATAAATTTTGAGAGTACAAAGAAGTACATATAAATATACTAGGCATATATAAATGCACTCTGTGGAGGGCTGCAGTGCACAACCTGTATGGCTATGTGAGGTGGCCCTATCCCTACCCAAACACAAGGTTTTCAATGAACTTTTTCATGCTTTACTTTTTAATATGTATGCACAGCCAAGGATCACACACAAGTGAAGACATCCTTTACATCAGAAAGTTCACAATAAACAAGAGAATAAAGAAAGAGACTAGGAGACATCAGAGATTTTTCTGGGACCAAAAGAAATATATATATATATATATATATATATATATATATATATATATATTTAATATCCCTGGAGAGGTATGAGATGCTATTATACTCGCTAAATAAAAACAAAAAAGTATGAAAAAAATTGAAGAAAAAATTAAAGAGCAATTCAAAATTAAATATGTGGTAACTAAAATAAGTAATTAAGTTTAGAAACTCTGTTTTGAAAGACTGAATGAAAAGACAAAAAGATGGAAGGCAAGAAAGAAAATGCCACACAATCAGGGGAATTAGGGCAGGAAGTATAGTGTCAGATCAATTGGAGTTTCAAAAAAAGAGAGAGAAAGGGAGAGACATAGAGAACGGAGAAATAAAAGTCAAAATTTACCAAAGAAATAATACAATAACTTAAATAGCATCAGACTTTAAAAAATACTTACAAAAATGCATAGGAAAAATGTTTTCTCTGTACTTCAGTTAAACCATCATTAGGTAAAATAGTTTTAAATTTACAGGAAGTGAGAAAAGGTGCAACCCTTCTGCAGAAGTTGTTAGAGGACTTTTTATCAAAATAAGGAGTGAAACAAGAAAAGAGGAACTCACAGTTCAGGAAACAGGGCATCCAACACAAGAAAGTGCTCAGGGAAAATCCTGATACAACAATCTGCATTGGAGTTCCCACTGTGGCACAGTGGGTTAATGATCTGGCATTGTCTCTGTGGCAGCACAGGTTCAATTCCTAGCCTGGTGCAGTGGCTTAAGGATCTAGAACACAGCTGTGGCTCAGACTGATTACATGGCTTAGGAACTTTCATATACTATGGGTGCAGCCAAAAAGAAAAAAACAAAAAACAAAACAAAAAAACTATGCATCAAGCTTAGAGAGCAACTAGTTTAAATTGATGCAGATCGGAGAGATCTCCAGACCCTCCAACAAATTTTCTTTTGATGTGCGTGAACATTTGGAAAACATACTTACAAATAGACAGATCACAGGATTTTAGAAAACAGCTTTATGTGCATGGAAAACTAAACAAATCAGTAAAAATATAGTTTTACCTCAGAAAAATAAAATGAAGTATAGGAAAGGAAATCGTAGTATACTTCCTGGCTCATTATACATAATGGTCTCAAAAATTATAATGTTAACTATGCTGAGATCAGTGCTATGCCAAGCCATATAGGAATGAGAGATAAAATACACATAAAATTTACCATCTTAATTGTATAGTTCTGTGGTATTAAACACATTCACATTGTTATGCGGCCATTATTACCATCCATCCACATAAAGTTCTTCATCTTGTAAAACTGAAACTCTATACCCATTAAACAATAACTCCTCATTCTTCCCTGCTGCCAGCCTCTGGCAACCACCACTACTTTCTTTTTGTGACTGCTCTAAGTACTTGATATAAATGAAATCATATATTATCTTCCTATAACTAGCTTATTTCATTAGCAAAATGTCCTCATAGTTCATCCATATTGCAGCATTCCATTCCTTCTCATGGCTGAATGTTTCATGGTGTGTACATAATACATTTTGCTTATCCATTCATCTATTGATGGACATGGTTTACTTCCATGTTTTAGCTAAGATCAATCATGCTTCTATGAAAATATGTGTACAAATATCTCTTCTGCTCTGATTTCAGTTCTTTTGGATATACCCAATAGTGGAACTGCTGGATCATATAATTTTTTCAAGAAACTGCCATACTGCTTTCTACAATGGCTGTACCATTTTTCAATCCTACCAACAATGCACAAGGGCTCTAATTTCTCCACATGATCCTTAATATGTTTTCCGTTCGGGATTTTTTCTTTTTGATAGTAGCCATCTTAATGGGTGTGAGGTGGTATCTCACTGTAGTTTTTGATTTGCATTTCTCTAATGATTAGTGATGCTGCACATCTTTCATATGCTTACTGGCCATTCACATATCTTCTTTCTAGACATGTCTAAGTCCTTGGTGAATTTCTGAATTGGGCTATTTTTATTGTTACTGAGTTTTAGAAGTTTGCTATATATTATGGATATTAATCCCTTATCAGATATATGATTTGCAAATATTTTATGCCATTCTATGCATTGCATTTTTATTCTCTGGATAGTAAATTTTGCTTGTCTTTTTAGGGCAACACCTGCAGAACATGGAGGTTCTTGGGCTACAGGTCACAGCCACAGCCACACAGGATCTGAGCCACGTCTGTGACCTATACCATAGCTCATGGAAAACTGGATCCTTAACCCACTGAGAAAGGCCAGGAATCGAAACTGCGTCCTCATGGATGCTAGTCAGAGTCCACTGAGCCATGATGGGAACTCCTCTGGACAGTACATTCGATGAACAAAATTTTTAAATTTGTACAATCTATTTTTTCTTTCATTAACTGTTCTTTTGGTATAATACTCTCCAAAATCACTGCAAATTTCAATGATGTGAAGCTTACGTCTGATGACGTAAAATGAGAATTTTATCATTTTAGGTCTTACATTTAAATCCATCATTTTTGGAGTCCCCATTGTGGCTCAGTGGTTCACAAATCTGACTAGGAACCATGTGGTTGTGGGTTCGATCCCTGACCTTGCTCAGTGGGTTAAGGATCTGGCATTGCTGTGAGCTGTGGGGTAGGTCAAAGACGCAGCTTGGATCCTGCGTTGCTGTGGCCGTGGTGTAGGCCGGCGGCTATAGATCCAATTAGACCCCTGGCCTGGGAACCCCCATATGCCATGGGTGTGGCCCCAGAAAAGACAAAAAGGCAAAAATAAATAAATAAATACATAAAGCCATCATTTTGAGGTAATGTTTAAATATAATGCTGGGTAAAAGTCCAACTTAATTCTTTTGCGTGTGGATATCCAGGAAGCATCATTCTTTGAAAAGACTGTCCTTTTCCCATTGGTCTTGGCCCTCTCATAAAAATCATTTGACCATATATATAAAGGTTTATTTCTGGGCTCTCTATTCTATTCTACTGATCTACAGGTCTGTCTTTACCCCAGTACCACACTGCTTTGTTTAATGTAGCTTTGCTGTAAATTTTAAAACCAGAATGTTTTAGTCCTGTAGTTTGCCCTGCTTTATCAAAGTTGTTGTGGCTATTTGAAGTACCCTGAGATGCCATATACATTTTAGGATGAGTTTTTTCTATTTCTGCAAAAAACATCTTTGTGATTTTTGTAGGGATTCCAATAAACCTGTAGGTTGCTTTGGGCAGTATTGGCATTTTAACATTGTCTTCTAATCCATGAATGTGGGTTCACTTTCTGTTTATGTCTTTTATCTAATTTCTTTCAGCAAGGTTTTATAGTTTCATTTTTTTTGTCTCTTTAATTCCTACTTTATTTTTTATTCTATTGAAAATTGTGCTTTTTTGTAATTTCCTTTTCAGATTGTTGTGTACAGTAATAAAACTGATTTTTGCATTGACTTTGTATCTTACTACTTTACTGAATGAATTTTAGTTCTAATAGGGTTTTTGTGTGGAATCTTTAGGGTTTCCACATAAAATGGTATCTTCTAATAGATCATTTTACTTATTTTCCAATTTGCATGTCATTTCTTTCTTTATTGAGTAATTGCTCTGGCTAGAATTTCCAGTACTATGATGAAAAGTAGTAGTGAAAGTGGGCATCCTTGCCTAGTTCTTGATCTTAAAGGAAAATCTTTTAGCCTCTTACCATTGCGTATGATGTTTGCTGTGGGTTTTTCTTACATTGTGTATAAAAAGCCAATATGCTGTGGCTTTATTATGTTGAGGTACTTTCCTTCTATTCCTAGGTAGCCTGTTAAGCATTTTCACCTGAATTCTGTCAAATGCATTTTCTGCATCAACTGAAGTGATAATGTGGGTTTTTTAACTTCCTTTTGTTGACGTGGCCTATAACACTGAATAATTTTCCTTTAATTAAAACATTCTTGCATTCCAGGAATGAATCCTATTTGCTCATGGCCTATAATCCTTTTAATATGTTGTTGAATTCTGTTTGCTTAGTGTTTTGTAAAGGATACTTGCATCAATGTTTATAAGAGACACTGATCTTTAGTTTTGTCTTCTTGTAGGTCTCTGTCTGGCTTTGGTCATGGTGATGCTGGCCTCACAGAATGAGTGAGGAAGTGTACCTTCATTCTCAATTTTGGAAAAGTTTGAAAGAATTGATTTTAGTTCTTATTTAGATGTTTGGAAGAATTCACTAGGGAAAATGATCAGGTCAAGCACTTTTCTTTGTTGAAAGACTTGATTACTGATTCACTCTCCTTCCTAGTTATGAGTCTATTCAAATCTTCTATTTATTCATGATTTAGTCTTAATGGGTTTTGAGTTTCTAGTAATTTGTCCATTTCATGTAAATTATCCAATTTGCTAGCATACAGTTCAGTATTCTTATGATTTTTATTTCTATAGAATTTGTAATAATGTATCTGTTTCATTTCTAATCTTTTTTCTTTCTAAATCCTTCTAGCTAAAGGTTTGTCAATTTTTGTTTATCTTTGCAATGAACCAACTTTTAGTTTCATTAGTTTTCTCTATTGCTTTTCTATTCTCTATTTCATTTATTTCTGCATTAATCTTATTTCTTTTCTTCTGCAAGCTTTGGGTTTAGTTTGTCCTTTTTTCTACTTCCTGAGGTTGCACAATTAGGTTGTTGCTTAGAGATCTTTTTTTTTTCCCCCTTTTTACAGCCACACCTGCAGCATATCAAAGTTCCTGGGCCAGAGGTCAAAAAGCAGCTGCAGCTGCAGCCTAGGCCACAGCAATACAAGAACCACGCCCCATCTACAACCCATGCTGCAGCTTCTGGCAATGCCAGATCACCAACCCATTAGGCAAGGCCAGGGATAGAACATGTATCCTTACAGAAACAAGGCTGGGTCCTTAAGCCACTGAGCCATAATGGGAACTCCAAGATCTCTCATTTGTTAACATAAGCATTTACAGACATATAATTTTCCCTTTAGCATCATTTTCATTTTGTTTCAGATGTTGTATTTTTTATTTCATTCTTATCTAAGTATTTTCTAATTTCCCTTGTGATTTTTCTTTAATCCATTGGTTTGTGGTTTTTGTTTAAATTTTTTTTGTCTTTTTAGGGCTGCACTCACAAACAAGGGAGGTTCCCAGGCTAGGGGTCAAATTGGAGCTGTAGCTGCTGGCCTAAGCCACAGCCACAGCAACACCAGATCTGAGCCACGACTATGACCTACACCACAACTCATGGCAATGTCAGATCCTAACCCACTGAGCGAGGCCAGGTATTGAACCCACATCCTCATGAATATTAGTTGGGTTCGTAAACTGCTGAACCACAACAGGAACTCCCATTGGTTGTTTTAAAGTGTGTTGTTTTATTCCTAAAATCTGGTGAAGTTTTCAGTTTTCCTTTTATTGTTGATTTCTAATTTCATTCTGATGATATCAGAGAAAATGACTGTCAATGGCATCTATCTTTTAAAATTTATTCAGACTTAATTTGTGGCTAACTGTGTGGTCTATTCTGGAAAATGTCCCATGTGCACTTAAAAAGAATGTGTATTTTGTCATCTGCAAAATCTAGTAGGTTTATTAAATCTTCTAGTTCCTTGTCTTATGTCTGATTGTTCTATTAATTATTATGAGCAGGGTACTGAAGTCTCCAACCGTCAATGTAGAATCGTCTATTTTTCCCTTCAATTCTGTCAGTTTTTGCTTCATATATTTCATTTTTGATCGTCTGTCATTAGGTGTGTAAATGTTTATAATTCTTATAGCTTCTTGCTACATTAAACTTTTTACTATATAATGTCCTTTTTTTCCTTTGTGATTTAAGTCTATTTTGTCTGATATTAGTAAAGCCATCAACGCTCACTTTTGATTACTATTTGCCATGGATTATCTACTTCATCCTTTCATTTTAAGCTTGTGTCTTTGAATTTCGAGTGGGTCTCTTACAGATAGCATGTAATTGGTTCATGTGTTTTTAGCTACTCTGTCAACCTCTACCTTTTGATTGAGATGTTTAACCCATGAAGACTTAAACTAATTACTGATCAGGAGGGACTTATTTTGTCTTTGTGCTATTTGCTTTCTGTATGTATTATAACTTTTTTGGCTCTCATTTCCTGCACCACTGACTTCTCCGTTTAGTTGATTTTTTATAGCAAAATGTTTAAATTCCTTTCTCATTTCCCTTTGTATATGTTCTACAGCTATTTTCTTTGTGGTTACTTTGAGAATTATATTTAACATCTTAAAATTATAACCCTCCAAGTTGAATTTGTAGCGGCAAACTTCAATAACATACAAAAATTCTGTTCCTTTATACTTCCATTCCCCACTCCTTTTGGTTGCTGATGTCACAAAATTACATCTTTATTTATTATGTACCCAGATATAAACTAATAATTATTTTAAATGCATTAGTCCCCTAAATTGTGTAGAAAACAAGGTCTGAAATTATAAACCAAAGTTACAGTAATACTAAATTTTATTACACTAAGTTTTTTTAAAAATGTATTCATCTCTTACCTCAAGTACAAAAAATACAGCTACAAACCACTGTTACAAAATACTAACTTTTATAATTGCCCATCCACTTACCTTTATTGAGATCTTTACTTTGCCACAGAGCTTTGAGTTATCATGCACTGTCCTTTCATTTCACCATGCAGGAAATGAAAGTATTTCTTGCAGGGCAGATCTAGTGGTCACAAACTCTGTTTTGTTTATGTGGGAATGTTTTAATTTCTACCTTTTGAAGGACAGTATTGCTGGATATAGGATTCTTGAGTTTTTTCACTTAGCTCTTTGAATACATCACCTCACTGCTTCTTGGCTTCCAAAATACCTGAGGAGAAATCTGTGGATAATTTTACTGAGAACCCCTCATATGTGACAAGCCACTTCTTTCTTGCTTTCAAGATTCTCGATCTTTTGAAAGCTTGATTATAATATGTCTCAGTGTGGAACTCTTTGGCTTCCTCTCGCTTGGAATTCACTGTGCTTTCTGAATGTTTAATCACGTATTTCATTAAATTTGGGAAGTTTGTAGTCATCATTTCTTCAAATATTCTACCTCTTCCTTTCTCTTTTCCTTCTGGGACTCTCATGATGTGTATATTGGTCTGCTTAATGATGTCCTATAGCCCCCTTAGACTCTGTTCACTTTTCTTCAATCTGTTATCTCTTTTCCTCAAACTCAGTAATTTTCATTGTCTCTTCAAGTTTGCTGTTTCTTTCTTCTATCTGCTCAAATTTGCCTTTGAATCCCTCCAGTGAATTTTTCATTTTCAGTTATTGCACTTTTCATCTTCAGAATTTTTCTTTGTAAGTTTTCTATTCCTTTATTTATATTTCCATTTGTTCATATACTGTTTTCTTGACTTTCTCCACACATTCCTTTTGTTCTTTGGACATCTTTAAGACAGATGTTTTAAAGTTTTTGTCTAATATATCTGCCATTATGTTCTTTTCAGGAACAGTTTCTGATTTTTTTTCTTTTGAATGGGCCACAACTTGTCTGTTTCTTTTTGTGTGTGACTTTTTTTTTTTTTTTTTTTGCTGAACACTGGACAGTTGAATCTAATAATGTAGTAATTCTGAGAATCAGATTTTCCCCCTTCCTCAGCATTTTCTAGTTTTATTTTTATTTTTATTGTTGTAGGCTGTATCTGTTCCCAGATCAGCCTGAGATGTAAAGTTAGGGTCCTCTAATGTTTTTACTCAGCCTTTCCCTGCACATGTGCAATTGCTGTCTAACTTTACCCATATATAGTTGCTTTTGAATGTTCCAATTTTTAACATCTGGCTCCTGAAAGGGAGGAAAGTGACCAATAAAGAGAGAAAAAGGGCTGTCCACTCAAATTCCTTGGAAGTTACCTCAGCTGTAGGGGGAGTGGCTTGAAACAATGGAGGGGCAACAATACGGTGCCCACTTTTTTGCCTGCAACTCTGTGTTAAGAAGCAGTGATCAATGATAATAGCACAGATTTCCAGTATCTGAAGGACAAGATCTTTTTTTGCCCACCCTGGCTCTCATAAGTTGTGTGCAAGCTGCTCCAGTAACATGTGTATACAGCTGCCTGCCATATGGCTGCTACAGTGCTAAGTGCTTAAACTGAATAAAACTGATTGCAATTCATCTTTCCCCTGGAAAGTGTAAGCCTTCAACAGAACTTACAGCTCCAAAATAGTTACATCAGATAGATTCTGCCAATGCAAATTGTCTAGGTGGGGAGACAGATTCTTGATGCTTCCTCCTCTGCCATCTTCCCAGAATCCTCCTCTCTGTGTATTTTTAAAAGTTTTTCCTCCAGAACATTAAAGTAGTTGAAAAATTAATAAGAGGATTTATGCAGGAGTTCTCTTATGGCACAGTGGAAACGAATCTGACTAGTATCCATGAGGATGTGGGTTCATTCCCTGGTCTCACTCAGTGGGTCATGGATCTGGCACTGCAGTGAGCTGTGGTGGAGGTCACAGATGTGACTCGGATCCTGTGTTGCTGTGACTGTGGTGTAGGCTGGCAGCTGTAGCTCTGATTTGACCCCTAGCCTGGGAACTTCCACATGCCGTGGGTGCAGCCCTAAAAAACAAACAAAAAAGGAGATTTAGGAGTTCCCGTCGTGGCGCAGTGGTTAACAAATCCGACTAGGAACCATGAGGTTGCGGGTTCGGTCCCTGCCCTTGCTCAGTGGGTTAACGATCCAGCGTTGCCGTGAGCTGTGGTGTAGGTTGCAGACGCGGCTCGGATCCCGCGTTGCTGTGGCTCTGGTGTAGGCCGGTGGCTCCAGCTCCGATCGGACCCCTAGCCTGGGAACCTCCATGTGCCGCAGGAGCGGCCCAAGAAATAGCAAAAAGCCAAAAAAAAAAAAAAAAGGAGATTTATAAAACCCACAAAAGTAGTTTAAGTTTCAACACTGTATGCCTACCCAAACCAGAATTCATTATCGTTTTACTTTACTGGCTTTAACGAAAGCAAGTATATCAATAATATTTTCAAAATCTTATTCTTTTCTTATATTGTTTTCAAATAAGTAAACTGCCAGTTTGGCAATTTCTCTTGATCAGTGACACTTTTAAATAATTTAAAATAACTTCAGCTTACTGAAACTTCTTTGCAAAATGCTACTGTGACTGGTATTGTTTTAAATTCTGAACACCACTTTGTGAATCAGTTTTAGAAGACCCCCCAAAAATGCTTATACTGTAATTTTATTGATATTATGTTGCTTTAAACTATTCCACATGAAATTTCTATAAAACTTAAATTGTCAGCATCTTTAAGAATTGAGTCAGTAGTTGCTTTTTGTAAATCAGATGTAATTTATACAAGATAACTTTTCCCCAGTTCAGAAATTCAAAATTAGAAGACATTTCATTTTAATTTTCATATATCTAATTCAAATATGATGTTAGGGCATTTACAAACTTAATGTCTACTTGGCAAGCATTTCTCCCATAATTATCTATATTCTCATTTAGTGATTCATGCATTTCTTACTGCTTTACTTTTTTCACTTATTTTTGAATTGAGGAAGAATATTCATATTTCTTGCTCAAGTTTTACATTCATTGAACACAGTTTCAAACTTACTTTCTCTCATTTCTGTTAAGCAAAGGAATGGGATTTTTTATTAAGCACGCAGCTTTATATATGGTCATGTTTTCTGACTGCAAAGCTTTTATTAAACTTTTGCCACCTTGTTCAAAATATTATTCCATATAGATGATTTGTGTAAAAATCTGTAATATATTTATACGAAGATACTTATGATCTCAACACAATGTATTTTGACATTTGATATTATATCTTCTTATATTTGATAAAAATCTTTAATTTGTGTACAAAGTATCTTGATTGCATTTAATCTGGATGCCCATCAAGCACTTACATGTGATTTTAATGTTGTTCTTAGAACTGATAAGAATATTGAGTATTATCTGCTCATTGAATTATCCCCACTCCTAAAATCTGTAATCTTTGTATAATACTAAAAAACAAACAAACAAAAACAAAAAAAACGATGACCATATTTGAATTCATGGATGCATCATCTTTCAAATCAGGGGAATTTGTGTTGTGGCTCAGTGAGTTAAGAACCTCACACAGTGTCTGTGAGGGTACAGGTCTGATCCCTGGCCTTGTTCAGTGGGTTGAGGATCCAACATTGCCGCAAGCTGTGGCAGAGGTTGCAGATGTGGCTCATATCTGGCATTGCTGTGGCTGTGGCATAGGCTGGCAGCAGCAGCTCTGATTCAACCCCTAGACTGAGAACTTCCATCTGCTGCAGGTGTGACCATAAAAAGAAAAAATCAAATAAAGTTATGATTTTGAGCTGAGCAAGGCATAAATTTGGCATAATTCCATCACCATATCCTAGCCAGGATAAATATTTTTACACAAATATCGCCTCTTTCTTGTGACAAGCTAGACCATTTCTGATTTTTTTTTTTTTTTTTTAGATAACAGCTTTTTTGGGGGGTGGAGGCTTCATTGGCAGCATACAGGAGTTTCCAGGTCAGGGATTCAATCCAAGCCACAGCTGTGACCTACACTACATCTGTGGCAATGCCAGATCCTTAATCCACTGCACTGAGCTGGGAATCAAACTCATGCTGCAGCAGGAAATGCTGGATTCTTAACCCACTGTGCCACACCAGGAACTCCTGATAACAGATTTTGTTTTGTTTTTTTGTCTTTTGTCTTTTTAGGGCCACACCCCATGGCATATGGAGGTTCCCAGATTAGGGGTTGAGTCAGAGCTACAGCCACCAGCCTACACCTCAGCCACAGCCATGTCTGTGACCTACACCACAGCTCACGGCAATGCTGGATCCTTAACTCATTGAGCAAGGTCAGGAATAGAACCCTCGTCCTCATGGATACTGGTCAGGTTCATTAACCACTGAGCCTTCTGATAACAGCTTTAATGAGATATTATTATCCAGGTTTTTCTTCTGTTTTAATTAATTCCAAACTTTCTTCTCTTGCAATGACATCATTTTTAATGTAAACACATCTGGTAATCATAAACATTCATTAATGATGTACTGTATCTGGTTTATATAATCAAAAAGTAAGGAAAAGTATTTTGCTTCCTTTATTCTCAATAGTATTTCAGATTTAGCATGATTTGCTTTAGCATTATAAATCTGTTATAAATTTTACTAGACAAATAAAACAGAATATTTTAATGATTAGTTATATGATTATGTCTTTAGTTCAACTAAATTTAGAAATATTCCAGCACTTGAGCTTCAAGTAATTTCTTGTGACCCTCTGAGAGACAAATTATTTTTGCACAAAACACACAATATGTAACATCACTCATACATATTTTATCAAATTCTGTAAAGCATCAACTATTAAACTATCAATTTGAACATGCATTACAAATTCTATTTTTAAAAGCATTACAACAAAATATGAAATTTTCATGATCATAAATTCTGTTTAAATTTTTCCAATCTTTGAAACCACTTTTTGAGTGGCAAGTATTTGATTCTATTGTATTTTTTTTTCAGCCTATCCTTTTTTCCTTTTTCTCTTCTTTTTTTTTTTTTCTTGTCTTTTTGCCTTTTCTAGGGCTGCTCCCAAGGCACATGGAGGTTCTCAGGCTAGGGGTCTAATAGGAGCTGTAGCCACTGGCCTACGCCACAGCCACAGCAACTCAGGATTTGAGCCGAATCTGCAACCTACACCACAGCTCACAGCAACGCCAGATCCTTAAGCCACTGAGCAAGGCCAGGGATCAAACCCACAACCTTAAGGTTCCTAGTTGGATTCGTTAACCACTGCACCACGATGGGAACTCCCTGATTCTATTGTATTTTTGCTAAAGAGAATGCACAGGAAACAAAATAAAGATAAGGATTCTTTGGAATAATTGAGGCAGTCACAATGAATTAACTCACCACTAGACTTTTTTTTCTTTTAGGGCCCCACCTGTGCATATGGAAGTTCCTGGGCAAAGGGTCAAATTGGAGCTACTGCTGCCAGCCTTTGCCACAGCCACAGCAATGCTGGATCCAAGTTGCATCTGTGACCTATAACACAGCTTGTGGCAATGCTGGATCCTGAACTCACTGAGCGAGGCCAGGGAAGGAACACCCATCCTCATGGACACTATGTGGAGTTCTTCACCCACTGAGCCACAATGGGAACTCTACCACTAGACTATTTTTTAAAACACCCATCTTTGAAAAGTTTTGCCCATAAAAATCTGCATTTTGTACTTGGATGGGCCCATACTCTATTAAAATCATTTTTACTTTATTAGAAATAGGTGGCCATGATGAAGAATTTAAAATTTAATTCAAATGGCATCTTCTTATTTTCTTGTACATGCTTATATTCACTACCTTCTGAAATTTCTAACATTTTATCTTTTTCTCACAATTCAAAGAAAGTTCTTTATTAAACTCTAAATTTCATAATAATTCTATTCTATAAGTGTCAATTTAGAATCTCATTTTAAGGAGCTGAAATATTTTTCTCTACTAAACCTGTTACTGTCCCCCTTAATTGTGATCAATTTCTATATGCATTTTTCTTGTTCTAAACAATGGACCAAGTTACTTTTTAAATGCCAAATTTATTTTTAAGAATTTTGGTATAAATTTTTAAACATTTATTTTTAATTAATACATTCAGTTAAATGTATTAGACATTTAATTAATTTATATGAATTAACTTCATTCATATAAATTATAGTATTTAACAAACATGTCTATAAAAACATTTGTATGAAAAAAATCAATGATTAAAACAACAAAAAACTACATACCATATTTCCAATGTGGTGAAAAAAGAATAGTGAAAATAATTTTTATATAAACAAGTAAGTAACACTAAATTATCAATGTTTTAAGTGAAGAAAGTATGAAGTTTCCTGGAAAGAAAATACTTTTTCAGCGAATTTTGACATTTCATCAAATTTTATTTGTGAAAGGTCAAATATATTAATAAACAAACTTACCTTTGTGTGCTTAACAATATTGTAAAAATCACACAAACATGTATCTGTAATTAAACAAAACTTTCCCATTTACTTAGCAGTACTATGGAATGAAGCTATAAACAGTGAAAACAGCTTGTCACTTTCCCACCTGACTGAACAAGGACCGTCAGAAAAAAACAGCAGGTGAGAGACTTAACTTGTGCTTGTGTTCCCTATGTGCATGACTCTCAGGGTCACACAAGTGCAGGGTTGGATCCTGTCTTTAATTAAAATTTTGAATTTATGATCATCATGGATTACTCTGCATTAATTCTAATTCTTTTTTTTTTTTTTTTTTGTCTTTTTAGGGCCGCACCATATGGAGGTCCCCAGACTAGAGGCTGAATAGGAGCTGCAGCTGCTGGCCTACACCACAGCCACAACAACATTAGATTCGAGCCATGTCTGCGACCTACTCCACAGCTTGTGGCAACACCAGATCCTTAACCTTCTTGAGCAAGGTCAGGCAGGGGTCAAACGTGCTTCCTCATGGAAACCAGACAGATTCATTTCCACTTAGCTACGATGGGAACTTCTAATTGTTAAAAAATATTAAATAAAAATATTCATCTGATTATTCAATTTTTTGAAGCCCCCTTAATTTTCTGCCTGAGTTGAGGCCTCTCTTGCCTCACTCTAATTCTAATTCTGGCCCTGGCTGGGATGCTGGGGCTGAAGGGAAAGAGGAAAGTAAGGATGGTGGTCTAGAGAAGTAAATTCTTAATTATTATAACAGTTAAAGTTCAAAAACTGATTATATTACTTAGAAATATGGAGATAAATATTAAACCAAATAGCTAAGAGAGTTGGAAATGGCTGCCTCGAAACAGCTGGAAGGGAAAAAGGTGAGGCAGATGAATCACTACTTTCATGATAAACTATCTGCACAAATTTTTAATTTGATAAAAATAAAGGTAATTTTATAAAATCTGAAACTCTCAAGTGTCTGAAAAAGTTACAAAGCACAAAGTGACAAAAACATAACAGAAAAAGAAAAATAAATACCTTGAAAATTCTTTATGGATGGCCCCAACTAGCCTTACAGGAATAAAGACTAGAGTTAATTTGCCATTTCATTGATGAAATAACAGAGAACCTCTACTTTGCATATTATGTGTATGTTTGAACTGACAAAAGAATATTTAGAAAAGAGAGAAAAAAAAAACCACCACAGTCATCCTGAGGAGACTCTCGTGTGTACCTACATAACTAATATACTTAAAATATGGTAGTTATCTTATTGGATTACAATTCTTTCATGCCTAATTGTCCTAGATTTTGATCACCTTAGGGATAGGGAAATAATTTTATTAATTTTTATTAACTTTATTAATCTTTGTTCCCACTAGAAAGATTCCTGGAACATGCTATCAAGTGTTTCCTAATAGCTGAGGAAGGAAGCAAGGAAAGAGAAAGGTATCTATCCCTACCTTCGAAGTCTCTTAACCCACTACTTAGTTATAAAGAAACTACGTTAATATCAGACTGAAGGGGAAGAATTATGGTATGTATATATTAGTGAGGAAAGAAGAGCAGTAAAATGTTGCAGTGTGTAGAATATACACAGTGTATAGAATATATACAGAAAAGAGGTTATTTTAGAAACCTACTCTGTAATATGAATTCCAAATACAATCTAGTAAATGAGAGCAATTAATTTTGAAAGAGGAAATGTAAAACTATACAAATGAAACTGATAACAGGAAAATATTACTGGGGTATATAACATTGATTCCACTACAATGCATCTGATCAAAATCTTGAAGATTAATTCATGCTACTGACCATATCACATATCTTAAAATAAATACCTGGACCTATTCAAGGAACTATCCATATATACACTTGGAAGAAGTACCCAGACCAAGATTGTTCTATGTGGACTTCCATTCAATATGACTTCCTTTAACTTTGCTTATGGCTTGCTAAATTTTTAGTATAAGCTTTATTTCTTTTAACAAAAAACAAACTTAAGAAAGCTGGTTTATATATGAAAAGATTGGTTTACTTGACACAGATGAAACAGGGCAATCAAAGGAAAGTAAGAATTTGATGATTTATTCAATTATGAATGCATCAGGAAAGAATCCATGGATGATGCTATGAAATAATGACTTAATAAAATTTCTTCATGTTCATACCTTTATGTAGTTGAAAAGAAAAGAGGCAAACCCTGCTGTCCACAGGGCACAAGTACCAACTGTGACTTGGTGATAGAAGAAAGCATTTCTATTCTCAAGATCCAGAGACAGAGAGGCAGCTTGAGAGCCTCAGAAGAACACAGAACGTCACCCCAATCTCCACCACCTGCCACTAGATTAGCAAACATCAAATAACAAGCAAAAATAGTGCTGCTGGAAAAAATGCAAGAGTGGAGAGAGAGAGACAAACTCTGTGGCTCAATCACACATGGAAAGACTAAAACTGAGTGTGGAAGAAGGACAATTAAAAAAAAAAACAAAAAACCTTCAGCAATATAATTTCCACTCTAAGCACAAGGAAATGCTAGAGGAACTGAACTTGGCAGTGTGAGGGTAACCATGGTGACTAAAAAAAAAAAGCAAAACTCAAATCAACTTACTATTAGGTGGACACAAATCCCATTCTAATGGCCTAATAAAGAAAATGCATGTCTATATTCAGATATAAATACTATTTATGTCAGTCCCACACATAATGTCTTGCTTTCATCCAAATATGTACAGAAAAATCAAAGGGGGAAAATACGCTGTCAGGAGATAAAACAATCAGCAGAACCAGACTTAGATGTAACCCACCTGTTGGAACTATCAGACAGAACATTTCAAATTACTATAATTAATATGCTAAATTCTTAGGAAGAAAAAGGAGGAAAACATGCATGACCAGATGAAATTTTATCAGAACACCAGGAACTGTAAGAATCGATGCAAATGCTATGGGAAAAACCCCAAACAAAACACAATGACAGAGATGGAAAATATTTTTGATAGGTTTATCGGTAGACTTGATACAACTGAAAAATTAATCAGTAAACAGGTTGGTTAATAGTTAGAAATTACCCCAAATGAAACAATAAGGGGAAAAAAAAAGAGTGGAAGGTGGAGACTAGAACAGGATATCTAAGAAAAGGGATTAACATCAAATAGTATAACATATGTGGAGTTCCTGCTGAGGCACAGTGGGTTAAGAATCCAACTGCAGGAGTTCCCGTCGTGGCGCAGTGGTTAACGAATCGGACTAGGAACCATGAGGTTGCGGGTTCGGTCCCTGCCCTCGCTCAGTGGGTTAACGATCGATCCGGCGTTGCCGTGAGCCCTGGTGTAGGTTGCAGACACGGCTCGGATCCCGCGTTGCTGTGGCTCTGGCGTAGGCCGGTGGCTCCAGCTCCGATTCGACCCCTAGCCTGGGAACCTCCATATGCCGCGGGAGCGGCCCAAGAAATAGCAACAACAACAACAACAAAAAAGACAAAAGACAAAAAAAAAAAAAAAGAATCCAACTGCAGCAGCTTGGGTAGCTAGAGGTGTGGGTTCGATCCTTGGCCCAGCACAGTGGATTAAAGGACCCAGTGTTGCCAGAGCTGTGGCTTAGGTCATAGCTGTGGCTCGGAGTCAATCCCTGGCTCAGGAACTTCCAGATGCTGTGGGTGTGGCTTAAAAAAAATGATACAACATATATGAAATCAAAACCCTTGAAGTAGAAGATAACAGGACAAATCAGAGAATACCTCAGGATGAATGCCAAAAATAAATACATAAACAGATAAACATATAGACAAATGAACAAACCAGAAATAGACAAATGATGTTCAAACTGATAAGAACTAAAGATAAAAACAAAATCTTGAGGGCAAAGAAAACTGACACATTATACACACACACACACACACACACACACACACATATATGAAGAAACAAAGATAAAAATTACAGTAAGACATCTTATCTGGAAATATGCAAGCCAAGAGACAATAAAATTACTTCTTTAAAATTCTGAAAGAAAAGTCAATCCAGATTTCTTTACTCACGAAAAATTACTTTCAAAAATGAAAAATAAAGATTTTTTTGAAGGAAAAAAGCATGGAAGAAGTAATTACCGGTAGTTCTGCAACATGATATTTGAAAGGAAGTTTTTTAGGCAAAAAGAAATATGATACTAGACAGAAACTAAGAGCTACATAAAGAAATGAAGAGCACTTGAAATGGTAGAAATGAAGGTGAATATAAAAATATTTTAGTATTTAGTAACTGCTCCCAAAAATAACTATTTAAAACAAAAATGGTAACACTGTACTCTGTCCTTATAATCTAGGTAAAAGTAAAATACATGACAATATTAGAAACAAAAAGAACATACAAACTATCAATATCAGAAATGAAAGACAAGATTATCACTGCAGGCTGCACAGGCATTAAAAGAATAAGGGAGGAGTCTCTTGTGGCACAGCAGGTTAAGGATCCAGCACTGTCACTGGAACAGTTTGGGTTGCTGCTGTGGCACAGGTTCAATCCCTGGCCTGGAAACTTTCACATTCTGTAGGCGCGGCCAAAATAAATAAATAAATAAATAAATAAATAAAGGAATACTACAAACAACTCTATACATATAAACTCAACATCTTAGATAATACGCACCAATTTCTCAAAAACCAAACACCAAAACTGACTCAAGAATAAAGAGGTAACCAAAAAATCCTGTATCTATTAAAGACATTTATTTGCAGTTAAAAACCTTTCAAACAAAAGATAATTTTCTTCGGGATAAAGGACAGTCACTTGGGAGAAGGCTCATATTGTCTAGGTTTCACTTACTGGACAAGATAGAAGTGCTACTTGAAATATAAATGCTGAACTGGCCTGACTTCATAATACTCAGAAAGAGACAAGTAATTTTAATTGAGTGATATTTTTAAAACCGACACCAAGAAAGCAAATACATAAGCAAAATTACTTTTACATTCATTCATTAGACTGTCCAGTAAATTACATTTATATGATAGCCCTGAGTGCTTTATTCAGAGTGCGTGTTTAAGACAGCTAAAACACATTTTTAAAATATCCAAAATATTTCCATTTTAAAAACTATTAAAATCTTTTTCAAAGTTTTAGAAAATAAAATCTTCTAGAAAGATTAAATTCAAATGTGTCAAAGTTTGATGTTTTAATGATTTCAGGATTTTTAAGTCATAAATTTATATCCATTACTTACTAGTTGAACTAAATAACAGGCAAGGGAAATATGTGATGGCTCTGTCAAAATAAAACAATTCACAATTTTATTTAGGGTTAGGTATTTTTATATATAATGAAAACAAAAGCCTCCATTTTTTTTTCTTTCTGATAGCATGCCAGTAATTGTTAGCGATCCACGCACATTGAAGTATTTTAAATATCACACCAACAATAAATTAAAATATATAAACCTTTAAGCAGTACAAAATATAACATAATTTACCTCAGACACAGGTACTTGTTCCTTAGTGGGAGCTTGATTTTTTAATCTTGAAAACAAAATAAATATTGAGTATTTTATTTTATGTTTACAATGGAAAAATATGAAAGCAATTCTATGCATGCTTAAAATAATTTAAATGCACATCTAAATTAATGTGTACATCCACTATAATAGTAAATGACATAAATGTTTTAAGGGAAAAATAAATGCATGAGA
The DNA here is from genome assembly GCF_016906955.1 of Phacochoerus africanus. NCBI lineage: Eukaryota > Metazoa > Chordata > Mammalia > Artiodactyla > Suidae > Phacochoerus > Phacochoerus africanus. The sequence goes on along the minus strand of NC_062545.1, from coordinate 117,327,238 downwards.
ATAAATAGGTATCCAATATATATTCTAAATAAATAAATACAGACATGCATTTCTTCTCTAAAAACAAGAACACTTAAGAAATGTTTTCTATTGTATTAAGTACAATTAAAAAAAATTTTAGTAGAACAGTTCCCAAAAAAGAATTACCCTTTAAAAAAATAAAAGCAGCTACGCTTAATATTTATAATATGCATCAGTATTTACTACTATAGGATTCAAAAAGTGACAGGAAATATCTATTGTAAAAATTCAAAATAGTAACGTAATTTCAATATACATTACAATTAACTTACTCTAGAATTTTGAAGAATGTATTCTCTTAAAAACCTTTATAAGCATAGCCCAAACAGTAACTATAATTTTTAAAGTCTGATTTCTAAAAAATACTAATTACACTTCTGACAACATTAACAAAGGCATTTGTTAATCTATAAAATCTTTTAAAATATATCAATTTAACATAAAAGCTAGCTTTCCAAAGGATCTTTGTCTTAGAAGGTGCTGATGCTAAATATTATTTGTTGATATTGCATATTAAACTATTTTAATTTGCATAAGTAGAGCATCTGGCTGATCCTAAATGTCATTAACAGTTAAGTGATTCAAAACTTAGTGAAGGAGTTCCCGTCATGGCTCAGTGGTTAACAAATCCAACTAGGAACCATGAGGTTTCGGGTTCGATCCCTGGCCTCGCTCAGTGGGTTGCCGTGAGCTGTGGTGCAGGTTGCAGACTCGGCTCGGATCTGGCCTTACTGTGTGGCTCTGGTGTAGGCCAGCAGCTACAGCTCTGATTAGACCTCTAGCCTGGGAACCTCCATATGCTGCACATGCAGCCCTAGAAAAGACAAAAAGACAAAACAAAAGAAAAAAAAATTAATGAAGACTTAATGACTATACTTAAGGATTAATATATTTAACATAAGCAACAACTATACTGACTTAAATTTCATGGACAGGAGTTCCTGTCATGGCTCAGTGGAAATGAATCTGACTAGTATCCATGAGTATACAGGTGCAATCCCTGGCCCTGCTCAGTGTGTTAAGGATCCAGTATTGCTAGAGTAGGTCACTGCAGATGTGGTTCTGATCTGGTGTTACTGTGGCCGTGGCCGTAGCATAGGCCAGTGGCTACAGCTCTGATTCAACCCCTAGCCTGGCAACCTCCATATGCCATTGGTACGGCTCTAAAAAGACAGAAATTAACTAATTAATTTTTAAAAATAAATTTCATGGACAAAAATAAAGATATCTAGTACAATATCAATCATTCTAAAAGCTAATCTCATGGTTACTCAATGAAATATGGAGTTGGCAAACACCCCTCTTTATCTGCTCTCTGAGGATACATTAAAGTATTAAGTTTATAAATGCTGTTTTCTTAAATCTTAGTGATAACTGTATAAAATTACTTATTTGCATTTTAGTAATTACATGTAATTGTAACAATCTAAAATAAAACCTGTCCTTTTTTGAAGAGGTACTATATTGATAGTGTTTAAAATAATTGTCAACTAATTTTACTAAATAAATCTAAATGAATAAAACCCGCACAAAAAATGGACAAAATGCACACGTTTTTCATTGTGGGGGTTACATATTTTGTAATTCTCTCAGACAAGTAATTGTGAAAAATGTTCAAAAAGATGAAATAACATCAAGTGTACAGTACAACTTCACTGCTTTAATAACATATGTAAGAAAATAATAGTTGTAAGAATAACATCTATAAAGTTGTAAGAAACATGAAAAATCAGTGGGAAGAAAAAAAAGCGATATTGGATTAATGAAGTTTTGAAATAACTTTGAATGTTAAAACTGATTTCTATTTCTAAGCATTTAAAAATTTTAAACTCAGTTTGAAAAACTGAAACAAATTGGCTGCAAGGCAGTTTAAAAATATTTCATAAAAGCATTTTCCTTTTCAGCTTTCTATTGAAAATATTATCAAAGACTAACCTTAAATTCTTACAAAAGAAACATTACTATGATAATCATTTTTGCATATGGCTATTTTAATAAATTGATTTTTTGCAGCAATTAAAGTGAAAGCTATTAAGCATGTTTTACTACTATCGCTGGCATTTCAATTGGGGAAACTGAATTTTTAAAATATCTCTTTAAGGGAGGTTGGTGACAGGTTTTTATAACTCTTCATTTTACTGGCTAAGAAACTGACACACAAGAACAAAATACGTTACTGAAATAACTAGCAATAAGAGGCTTATGTTTCCAATCTTTTTCTGTGGCTTTAACCATACTAGTATTCTGTTTAAGGGGCAGAATTATAATAACCAGTGAAAACATTTAGAAAAACAAATCTAAAAAAATTAGAAAAGCATGTGACACAAAGTTTCATTAAGTTATAAATTTGTCATTAAAATGTACACTATGTTTTTGTAACTAGAAAAGCATACTTTAAAAAACTTTAATACAACTACTAATACATCACTACACTTTTGAAAAGAAAAATATTCTTACCTTTAATCTTATTCATTAAAGATACTTGCTGAAATAGTCATCATTTCAGATATTCAATTGCTTGGTAGAAGACAGTGAAATTTGCTAAGCTCAAAGTTCTGAGCTAATGACCTGTCATTAGGTAATTACACTTTTCACCTGTGAATGTTGCAATATTTTTTAATAAAAAAATTGTATAGCATTTAAAACAAACACTATTTAAGATTTCAGTGTAAAGAGAACAGAAGGACTGGTTATGAATTTCAAAAACAATCACTAGAAATTAAGATTGTTAAATAATTAATTTTTCTTCTGTATGTAAACCTGCTTTCCCCTCTAAGTTTCAAAATGAAATAAATGTCCCTACTCGTATTTTTCTACAGCACACATGACCAGACCAAAGCTACATGTGAAATGAGTATTTTGGTTAAATTACATTATTGTGTTCTTTTGATGTTTCATTTATACTACAAACATACCATGAGATAGAGGGAAGAGCCTTAAGGGGAAAAATGTTGAGATTCATTTCAGTCAGACCACATTCTTTCCTTCTAATAACATTTAAAAGCCAAAAGTTTCAATGCTAATTTTCAAAATGTAATCTTTAAGAATGTTTGTAAGTAAACTCCAAAAGCTGAAAAGAGGTTTATAACAAGTCAGTAGTCAAGTCAACCAGTTCTCAAGAACTTATACATTCAAGATTAAATCTGGAATAGCAATCATCAGACTAGTAAGAGTAAAACATCTAGTGCACAATTTCTGATTTATTGTTCTGAAATATGTTAAGAGATATGCAGAAAGGATGATTGATCTAAACATTTGCCAGGCTTCATCTACATCATGTACTATGCTAAGAGTCTCAGTCCAAAGTTAAGACACACCTCTTCCTGTTAAGGAGTTCACTGTGAAGGAAATACACTGAAGCAAATGTTTACAGAATTGTCAAGTGTTAGAAAAGAGACATCTATATTGTGGCTATACAAAGGATCAGGATTCTACAAAGGGGAAAGATGCAAGGAAGCAGGGAGACTATTACTGTGAATATGGTTTTACAGCAAAAGCAGGAGTTAACAAAGTAGGGAAAGGAGATTCAAAGCAGAACAAAAGCAAATGTAATACATGACAGCAATTATATGATACTGAATGGTCTCATATTACTAGAATGTAAAGAACAAGGGAGAATAGTCGAAGATGCAACTGAAGAGATAGCAAAGGATACTTCAGGAAAGGTCTTGATTGTCACACTAAAATGTTGGTACCAAGAACTTTTATTCTAAGGTTAATAGAAAGTATCAGATTTGTGTATCAGAAAGAGAAAAGGCAGTATCAGAAGAGGATTAAGTTCCAGTCAGGGAGTATAGACAGGAGACAATTAATGACCGTGACAAGTAAACCAGCAGGAGTGTCAATGAAGAGGAGGAAGGTTTTTTTGGGGGGAGGGGTGATAAAGGAAAACCAACAAAATATAAGTATTGATTGGATAAAGGTACACAAGGAGAGCAAATATGACCTCCTTCATGTCTGCCTTGAGTGGCAAGAGAATGGTAACACCATTAACCAAAAAAGATTTCAGGGGGAGAAAAAGCATATTTTGCAGAAAACATGAATTCAGTTTTGAACTTAACTGAATTTGTGGTGCTTGCAGAATATTCATATAAAAATATTGATCACTCAGATCTACTCAGTCTTGTAAAGCTCATCTTTTGGCACAAATGAAACACACTTCCATAAAGATAACCCCCAAATCATCATCTAGAACATGACCCCTACATTTTCACTATTTATTTTTCAATCAACAATTCAAAAATATCACAGTATATTAGAATTACAGTTGAGTCCTAAGAGAGATTATCCAATTGCCCCTAACCTGTAGATGAGAAAAATGTGAGGCCTAAAAATGCTAAAGTAATAAATCCACTAAGCAAAAGAACAGGTCCTACTTCAAATTTCTACTGTACTGCTTCACAGCCAACTTCCCTCTTAAAATCAGCCTCCCTTATAATCATGCTTGGAAACATGAAAAACATTCTCTCAGCCTCTAGATGATTTCTCCTCTAAAGCATACTGAATATCACTGCCAAATTAATATTACTAATAGACCAATTTATGCTGTTGTTTGCTGAAATGTTCTACTTCCCATACATCAAAGAAATACTGCTATGAAATACTGCATAGGCATATGGTATAGAAATAAACATAGAAAGATTAGGAGGCTAGATTCTGGTTCCAATACTCCAACTATATCAGCTGCTGCCTACTCTCCTGGGGAAACAGGGCCTTCACATTGAAGCTTAGGCCCATCAAACTACTCAGCCAATCACAACACAACAAGGAAAGTACATTTGGAACCACAAGTACAACCAGGAAAGCAAATAGAGTATTTGCTTTACTAGCACTTATTAGTCTCTGAAGACAGACTACAATAATTTAAAATGAGGATCTTCACTTTTAACAGCTATGTGACCTTGAGCAAATGACTTATCTGTATCTCAGTGGCCTCGTCCATAAAACTGGGACAAGAACAGTGCATATCTCATTAGTTTGTGAGAATTAAATGAGTGGATAAATGTAGAACAGTGTATATACTCAATAAAGGTTAGCTATTATGACTTCCATGGGTAGAATCAGCAATTAATCTTGCTGTCTGGAATTCACTTGAGTATGCCACACAGGCCTTTTATTACCTAAGTATGGTCAATATTTTGAGACTTCCTGCCACATTTCCTTCATCCTCAAACAAAATACATTACGTATTAATTCTGATTGCTGGTCAATTTACTCTAGTATGAAGTGATCTAACCACTCCTGAAGACATAGGTATGATTTGGTCATCTAAAGTCGGGGAAGACAGAGTGAAAAATCATTTTAGATAGATAGAGGAAAGAAATAGACAAAAACAAAGAATCAATAGACACAAAACATTTGTATGTATAAATACAAAGAAGAAAATAAGATCATCAGTGGAGGCAGAAGATTCTAATGTCAGAGTCAGGCTATAATTTTGTTATTTTCTTTATTTTTCTGGCAATATTAAATTAAGCCCTGAATATTTAATTAATAATCAATAAGCAACCACTCTCAGAAACAGAAGAGTGAAAAAACGGTAGTAACCCCAGAAACACTGGTAGAATTTGGTTGAGTTTGCCGTAAATGGAGGACTACCTTAAACTTTCTTTTACGTTTCCCTTTCAGTGGTTCTCCCATTATTCCCTGCTTACCAGCTTTCAAAGGCAGAGGTTCACAGTGTCAGAAGCCACTGTATTTTGATGCACAGCTCCTATTTACTGGCTTGCAATTACAAAGTCGGGGCAAATGTATTATACTCATTTTGAAAAGAAAAAACTATTTCACAGTTATAAAGATTTAGTTTGAAACAGTAATGTCCATGGAAGGATAAGAAAATCTAAGGGCATGATCCCCCAATCCCAGTTACATTTCAAATGTTTAGAGAAAGAAACAAGCCCCCATGTATTCCTAGATGAGATCAGTTTGCTTTTTTCCCCTTCTAAATCAAATATATGAAACGTAGAAACCTGACCATTTTGAACACTTAAGACTAATAATTTGGATTATGTCCAGAGGCAATAATTCCTCCAAATAAGTTCAGAATTTCAAGGAAAATAATGGGATGATTCCTTACATATTCTTCAATGGAAAGAGAGGTAGTAGAAATAAACATTTTTTTAACAGAAATCTCATTTTCAAATATAAAACTTATTTAAAAAGTTGTCATTCTGCTCATAAAAGAGCTTACTTCCAGCTTGCATTTATGAAAGATAATTAATGAATTACTAGTTTAGTTGAGAGTAGCATAATAAACTGATATTTCTCTTTGCAACAAATGCACATTGTCTTCTGGTTCAGCACTTCACAAAAATCATATAATGTAAAATATACATGATGTTAGTGGTTTAACTAATTAAGAAACCAGTTTACTGTGTGGCCCTGAGAAGATGTGTACTGAGTGTCTCCATTTCTGACCTCCTTATTCTGTAATTTACCCTGGTGCCATGAACTATGTCTTATTTATGTTTTCATTTCCACCACTTGACAAAGAGTCATACACACAGAAGGCAGGGAATCAATGTTTGATGTCAATGAATCTGTGGAAGGGTTGTCTATATTATACTATGCAAGAGCCATGTAGTTACCACTGGTGTTCTGTATAAAGCTCAGAAGCCAAATATAAGAGTGAGGAACTCACAGCTTCAAGGAAAGTCAGTTTTACATTTTCAATTCTTCCTATTACTCTTTAAATGAGGGGAGCATAATAAAATATAAAACATATTTTTACCTGTAAAACAAATTTTACATTTCTTTTAAATCTTCAAAACAATCATGTGAAGTTTTTTTTTTGTTTGTTTGTTTGTCTTTTTAGGGCCACACCCACAGCATACAGAAGTTCCCAGGCTAGGGGTTAAATTGGAGCAACAGCTGCTGGCCTCACCACAGCCATAGCAACACAGGACCCGAGCCATATCTGTGATCTACACCACAGCTCATGGCAATGCTGGATCCTTAACCACTGAGCAAGGCCAGGGATTAAACCTGTGACCTCATGAATACTAGCTGGGTTCATTACCACTGAGCCACCATGGGAACTCCAACAACTGTGTAAAGATTATTTACAAATGAATAAAGTGAAATAACCTAAACATAAAGCAGGAGAGCTCAGTTTTGAACTTTGACATTTGGATTCCAGTCATTGCCCTTATATTATACTTTGCTTACAACAAAATTGGAAGTCATTGAGAGAACTAAATCAACTTTTAATATCAACTCAAATTGTAGTTTTAGGACATTTGATTCAATCATTAAATAGACAACTTTGGCTGTGGTATAGGCCAGCAGCTGCCACTCCGATTCAACTCCTAGCCTGGGAACTTCAGTTATGTCGTGGGTGTGGCCCTAAAAAGACAAAAAAAAAAAAAAACTTTGCTTAGTTTTCCAAGCTGGAGATATTATAAATTCACTTCAGATTCTTTTGCTCTGAATATTGCTAGAGGGAAATATCTATTTTCAAATTTTTGTCAAGAAAACAAACCTTGTGAAATTTAAAACCTTACTTCTACTCTGTTATAATTCATCTATTCAGGTAAGTATATAGAAAGAGGAGGAAGAGGTAAATAAGGTACAGGAGAAAAAGAAAAGAGCAATTCCATGACTGAGTTACAATCTAACATCTGAGACAGAGATTTTTTTTAAATAAATAATTTTAAAGGCCTACAGCTTATTTCAAAGCTGTACTCCCTTAACACCATACTTCACAGAGGTAAGGATACAGATATTTTTCAGTGTGCAGAATAAAAAAGAGTATGTTCTTACATTTCAATAAATGATATAGAAAATGAGATGCACAGTAGCTTCTCCAAGTTTGTAAAGGAGGGTAAGCTCTTCCAGGTGGTCAAATACCAACAGGACTAAAGTGAAGCTGTAGAAGGATCTCAAATTCAGAGGGGCGGAGTAAAATTATGAGATGAACCATAGTGCGGTCAGTATAAGGTAGTAAAAATTTATGGAAAAATACTATTTATACAATTTATAAAAGACAGGTATGACTTAAATGAACCCAGGAGCATTCATAGACATTGCCTAAAAATACAAGTTTATTGAGTTTTATTTAGACACCAAAAACCTAATGGTGCAACTAATACGTAGTTCAAACAATTAGCTCCTAAGAAAGATTTACTGGGTCACAGAAGTTAACATAAATGATCTATAAAAATGGTCTGAGAAAGTTAGAATGAAAAGTAGGCTGATTAGTATAACTGTATCTGAATAAAATACAGGGAGAAGTAAAATCATGAAGAGTAGTAACAATGACAACTTCATACTTGTATAGTGATTCCTATGTACCACTCACTTTCTAAGTAGTAATATACATATACTAACTCATTTAATTCCCTCTACATGTTAGGAGCAGGTACTGTTTATATGTGTTTTACAAATGAGGAATGAGGCACAGAAGTCTGTAAACTACCCCAAATCATCCATGTTCTAGTAAACTGCAGGTAGTAACTTCAAAGTAGGCAATCCACTGGAGATCCTGTGCTTGTTAACCACTACACCACACCGTATTTTCAAGGGTCTGAGAGGGTTTAAAACGAAACTGGCTATCAAATCTCCTAACCATAGTATCAGAGAAGACCTCCTGAAACTGTTTTAGTAGGAAGTAAAACTTTACAAGAAACTCCTTCACAGATAATAAATGGCTGAAAATATCCTCAAGAAAAGTAGGTAAGTGGGTAAATTGATAAGCGTAAGGAGTTACAGAGAGAAACTAGAAATATGAAAGACTCTTATTAAGCTTCTTAGTGTGAAATCATGTAAAGTAACCACAATCTCCAACAACAAAAAATTCCCTTCCTGTTATAATCAGAGGCAGAATCAGCTAGAATAAACAATAATAAGGATATTGTTTATAATTTCTAAAAATATGAAAATGTACATTACTGGTATCTCGTTACAAACTCCACCTTAAAAATGATTCATAAACATAAATGAAATGTCTAGGAATCCATCTTGGGCAATACCCTATACAACTACCTTTTATTTCCCAGTTCATAAAATCTGAAGAAGCTCATTAAGAAGGGAGAGAACCCAAATAAACAAAATAAGAAATGAAAAATGAGAAATCTCAAAAAATCTAAGAGAAAACAACAAATAATTTTATGTCAACAAATTTGACATCTAGAAGAAATGGACAACTTTCTAGAAACATACAGCACACCAAAACTGAATCAAGAAGAAATAGATAATTTGAACAGACCTATCACTAGAAATGAAATTCAATATGTAATAAACAAAAAAAACTCCCACAAAATTTCAGGACCAAATGGCTTCACAGGAGACTTCTACCGAACATATAAAGAAGAATTTGTACCCATCCTTCTTAAAATTTTCCAAGAGACTGAAGAGGAGGGAATACTCCCAAAGACATTCTATGAAGCCACGACCACCCTAATACCAAACCAGACAAAGATACTACCAAAAAAAAAAAAAAGTAAAGGCTCATATCTTTGATGAATATAGATTAAAATTTTTCAATAAAATTTTAGCCAACCAGAGTTCCAGTCATGGCTCAGTGGAAATGAAACTGACTAGCATCCCTGCAGGTTTGATACCTGGCCTTGCTCATAGGTTAAGGATCCAGCATTGCCATGAGCTGTGGTGTAGGTCATGACACAGCTCAGATATGACATCACTGTGGCTGTGGTGTAGGCCAGCGGCTACAGCTCCAATTTGATTCCTAGCCTGGGAACCTCCATATGCCTCAGGGGCAGCCTTAAAAAAAAAAAAAATTAGCCAACCAAATCCAACAACACATAAAAAAATTATATACCATGACCAAGTGGTTCAACATGTGCAATCAATTGATGCAATATTCCACATTAACAAAAGTCAAAAATCACATGATAATCTTAATAGATGCAGAAAAAGAATTTGACAAAATTCAATATCCATTCATGATAAAATCTCTTACCAAAGTGGGTAAAGAGGAAACATATCTCAACAGAATGAAAACCATTTATGACAAACCCACAGCCAAGATAATACTTGATGGAGAAAATCTGAAAGCCTTCCCATGAAAATCAAGAATAAAACAAGGATTCCCACTTTCACTTTTATTTAACATAGTATTAGAAGTCCTGACCAAAGCAATCAGACAAGAAAAAGAAATAAAAGGTATCCAAATTGGAAGAGATGAGGTAAAACGGTCACTCTCTGCAGATGACATGATACTATATATAGAAAATCCTAAGGTCTCCAGACAAAAATTACTTGATCTGGTCAACAAATTCAGCAGAATAGTGGGATACAAAATTAACATTCAGAACTCAGTTGCAGTTTTTTATGGCTTTTTTTTGTAGGGCCAAACCCAGAGCATATGGAAGTTCCCAGGGTAGGGGTCAAATTGGAGCTACAGCTGCTGGTCTACTCCAGAGCCACAGCAACATGGGATCCAAGTCACATCTGTGACCTACACAACTCATAGGAACACTTGATTTTTAACCCACTGAATGAAGCCAGGGATTGAACCCACATCCTCATGGATAAGAATCAGATGCGTTTCCACTGAGCCACAATAGGAACTCCCTGGAAATCAGTTGCATTTCTGTATGTTAAAAATGAAGTATCAGGAAAGGAATGTAAAAAAGCAATACTTTTTAAAATTGCACCAAAAAATAAAATACCTAGGAATAAACCTGGCCAAGGAGGTGAAAGATTTATATGCTGAGAACTATAAAACTCTAATAAAGAAAATTAAAGAGAATTCAAAGAAATGGAAAGACATCCCATGCTCCTAGATTGGAAGAATTAATATTGTTAAAATGGCCATACTACCCAAAGCAACCTACAGATTTAATACAACTGCTATCAAATCATCCATGACATTTTTCACAAACTAGAACAATCCAAAAATTTATATGGAACCATAAAAGACTGAAGACTGCCAAAATAATCTTGAAAAGAAAAAAAACAAAGCAGGAGGCATAACTCTCATGACTTCAGATAATATTGCAAAGCTACAGTAATAAAACAGTATGGTATTGGTACGAAAACATATACATGGATCAACAGAACAGAATATAGAGCCCAGGAATAAACCCAGACTTTTATGGTTAATTAATCTTCAAAAAAGGAGATAAAGATATAATATGGGAAAAAGACAGTCTCTTCAGCAAGTAGTGCTGGAAAACTGGACAGTGCATGTAAATAATGAAACCAGAACATACCCTCACACTATGCACTAAAATAAACTCAAACTGGCTTAAAGACTTCAATGTAAGATATGACACTATAACACTCCTAGAAAAGAACACAGGCAAAATATTCTCTGGCATAAACCATACAGATGTTTTCTTAAGTCCATTTTCCAAGGCAATAAAAATAAAAATAAACCAATGGGACCTAATCAAACTTACAAATTTTTGCACAGCAAAGGAAAGGACAACCTACAGAATGGGAGAAAATAGTTGCATGTGATGCAACCAACAGGGGCTTAATCTCCAAAATCTACAAACTCATACAACTCAACAGCAAAAACAAACAAAAATCACAAAATGGGCAGAAGACCTACATAGACATTTCTCCAAAGAAGACATCCAGATGGCCAGTAGACCATCTGGTCTCAAAATTACTGATTATTAGAGAAATGCAAATCAAAACTACAATGAGGTTCCATCTCACACCAGTCAGAATGGCCATGATTAACAAGTCTAAAAATAAACATTGCACAGGGTGTGGAGAAAAGGGAAGCTGCCTACACCATCAGTGAGAATGTAAATTGGTACAACCACTATGGAAAACAGTACGGAGGTTCTCAGAAAACTAAATATAGAACTACCATATGATCCAGCAATCCTATTCCTGGGCACATACATGGGAACGACCTAAATGTCCATCAAAAGATGAACAGATTAAGAAGATGTGATATATATACACAATAGAATATTAATCAGCCATAAAAAAGAACAAAATAATGCCATCTGCAGCAACATGGATGCAACTAGAGATTCTCATACTAACTGAAGTCAGAAAGAGAAAGACAAATACCATATGATATCTCTTATAGGTAGTATCAAAAATATGACACAAATGAACCTATCTACATACTACAAACAGACACACATAGAGAACAGACTTGTGGTTGCCAAGGAAGAGGAGGAAAGGAATGGGATGGACACGGACTTTGGGGTTAGTAGATGAAAACTATTACATTTAAGAGTCTCATGCTCTACTGACTGAACTAGCCGGGCGGGACAAAAACTATTACATTTAGATAGGATAAACAAGGACCTATTATACAGCCCAGGGACCTATGTCCATGATAGAAAACAATATTTTAAAAAAAGAATGCATATATATGTATGACTGAGTCACTCTGCTATACAGCAGAAATTGGCACAACACTGTAAATCAACTGTAATTTAAAAAAACCTGAACAATTACCCAGAACAGTATTCTACACACTCTTTCATGGAGATTTCTTAAGAAGTTAATAAGAATTCACAGAAAAATTCTAAGATCAAAAATTCTCACATATATAAGCCACACATAAGCATAGAAAAATTCCATATTAAAGAATCATTAATTTTAACTTGCATTGCCTAAATCCATTTGACCACAGAAACTTTTCTCCCAACTTATTAATTATGGACATGAGTTCTATAGTACAGAATGTGGGAAAAATGACCTTGCTACCTTCCTAAATAGAAGTGTAAGAGAACTACTTTTACAAGAGTACATGAAAGAGTTAAATGTGGTGAGGAATGATGTGAACATTTAATTTTCCCAAGGTCAAAGAGTCTCTGTTTCTGTTACTGGGGATAAGGATGCGTGGCATTCTAAATTCACCTTCTCATATGAACATATTATGACATGTAAGTATAACAAATACTGAATGAAGGAATCCCAGAAACTCTAGAACAAAGTCAGCATTCACATTTTACGAATAGGGTAACTGAGGCTTCAAGGAGAGTGCCACTCCCCTGGTTCTCCTCCCACTTCACTGGCCATTCCTTCTCAGTGTTCTTTCCCAATTTCTTATCTTCTCCCTCACCTTTTATTCTCAGATTCCCTAGAGCTCAGTCTGTGGACCTTGCCCTTTTTCTCCCTCAACTGTATCCCCTGGTGATCTCATATAGTCCCATGACATTTTTCACTGAATTTTAAATTTTGGTATAGCTGTACATTCACATGCAGTTACTAAAGAGAGGTTTCCACGTACACTTTGTCCAGTTTACCCAAAGATAACATCTTATAGTACAAAATTATAGCACAAAAGCATAACCAGGATGTTGAAAGTGGTGTACATACCAATCTTATTTGGCTTTTCCCAGTACAATGAATGAATGTATTCATTCCCATGACATTTTAAAGTGTTAAATGATATTTACAGTCTAGAACACTCTCTAAATTCATACAGGTGAATTATTATGATGTCTCAACTTGGGTATCTAATAGATATCTCAAATTAAAATATGTCCCAAAACGTCATTCTCTTGTGGTATGGCAGGTTAAGGATCCAGCACTGTCACTGCAGCAACTGGGGTTGCTGCTATAGCACAGCTTCGTTCCCTGGCCAAGGAACTTCCACATGCTGTGGAAATGGCCAAAAACAGAAACAAAACCCAAAAAAAGTCCCAAATCAAAGTCATCATCTGTCTCAAAGCTATTACTTCTAGTCTTGTCTATGTCAGTTAATATCAACACCATCTTTCTAGTTTCTCAGACTAAAAACTAGACTCATCCTCAAAACTTTTGCACTTCATAACTAAACCACCAACAATTTCAAAATATACCCCAAATCAAACCTCTCATCACTGACACTGCTAGCAGCCTAGTCTAAACCCCCACCATCTCATACCTGGATTATTACAATGACCTCCTAATTAATCTCCTTGATTTTGTCCTGGGCCTTCTACAGTTTATTCCTAAGACAGTAGCTAGAGTAACATAGCCACTCTTCTATATTTAAAGGTTTATGTTGATTGTGGTTTTAACTGAGGTATAAAATACTGCTCTATTTAAAAATCCTCTAACAGTGTATTATCTCAGAGTAAAAGCAGAATTCCTTACAAAGGTCCATAAGGTCCTATACATATGGCCCACATTACCTTACAGGCCCCAACTCCTATTATTCTACCGTATAATGTCTCATTTGCAGCAAAGCCAATCTCCATGCAGTTCTTCCTTCATATCTTTACCCAAAGGTCATCTCTCAGTAAGATCTTCCCTGACTATCAAATTTTAAATGGCAGCCACCATACCTCCACCCAGTACTCCATGTATCCCTACCCTACTTTTTCCTCCAGAGTATTGACCATTATCTAACATACTGTATATTTAATTTACTTTATATTGCCTGTTTTTTACCACTAAAATGTTAGCTCTGTGAGGGAAGACATTTCAGTCCATTTTTTTAGCACTTAGAACGGTGCCAGGCACAACGTAGATGTTCAAGAAATATTCGATGAATAAATAAATGAAGCCAAAGAGGTGAGGTGTTTTGCCAAACCATGACAAAAAGAGGGCAAGAATCCAAGTCTCTGAAGTTTAAAAATCATTTTGTCTCAGAATGGTGATGGACACAAATGGAAGCAATTTCACTTTTAATTCAGTGGTAACCAAAACCACTTATGCAAGAAATGGCAATCTCTGATCAGTTGAATAAACTATTAAGAGTAACCTGATGGCAAGGAGGGATCAGACTCAAGCTAAAACTCTTTAGCACCAAATTAAAATTCAACCAACTGCCTATAATAAGCAAGTTTTTTACTAACTGCCTTAAGTGTTTTAATTAAACAAATTTTTTGAAAAGAAGTTACAGGTGGTAGAACTTATAAGAAAATGAATTTGATAATACTATAAAATAGAGTCCTAAGGAAGAACAGAAAGAAGTACTCCTATACTGTTACATCAAGAGTGCAATTTTTCATATTTTTAAACTATAACCAAGGTAGGGCAAATACCTGTGAATAAAAAATGAACTTATATTAAAAATGTAAAAAAGCTGTTTCTGGGCAAAATTTTTAAGTAATTTTAAAAATTAAGTAGAAAGAGAGTGAATGACAAAACTTCCTAAAGACAGATAAGGAAATAAAGACTAGCATACCACCAAGTTCACCTATTAAGAAACAAGCTACTTTTAGAGCTTTTGGAAAAATTATTCACTTACAGTAGAAATTAGTTTGGAAATTTAAAACTAATGGGTTTAATTTTTTATTATTAATTGCAAGGAGTATATTATATAATAAGCATCATCTAAATTAGCTTTAAATCTGTTTCAAAGTAAAACTGAAGAAGTTCTAATTTCAAAGCTAAAAAAAAAAAAACATGAATAACACTTTCAGAGCCTGCGTAACACCTATAGCAACTAAGATCACAAAAGGTATTTTGTGTATCGCTAAAACTGAATAAACCAGTATACTATAAACAGTGACCTTTCGATTGTCCTAGAGGAAAAGATGCAAGTTGTACTAAGTGTACATAGCTTTCTGTCTGCAGGCCAAATAACAGGGCTCTGTGAAACAAAGAAATATACCTATTTATATGATTAAATCTATAACTTTTCATATGAAATTATTTATTAGTAAATAATTCCTGAGGCACTTAAACAATAGAATTTTTATTAAAAAAATACCATCAAAACTGTTTATTAGATGTATAGTCAATATAACTAAAATAAACAAAATGTCACCTTTAAAATATATATATGTGGAAATATATTTTATATATCATAAAAACAAGTGCATTATTGGCTCCAATATTTGTAGTGTCACCCCATCCAAAGCAACTATTAATTGCTAAGTAGATATATATGAGATGTACAAATATATAGCTTTAAAACTTGTTTCAAGGTCTGCAAGAAGACATTTTGTCAATTCTTTATAACTTACAACTCACAATTAAATAATTGTAATATTATAATAAAATATTAATAATAATAGTCCTGAAATAAGAAAGAGGGATATAATAATGCCTAGTGGTTCAAACAAGAGCTAAATTAAAAAGCTGTAAATAAGCAGCTGTAGGAAATCTGTAGAGAATTCTAGGTAATATCTTAGAGTTTTTAACAAAACAAACACTAAACAACAGTTTTAAAGAAAAGATTAGAAAAACAGACATCATAAAATAGACATTAATAAATTTGGAGAACACAAAACCAAGCTATCAAAATTAAATTAAATTTTTTAAAAATAAAAAATCTGATAATTGATGTTGAAAAACAATAAAGTTACTACTGGGTAAAATATTTTAAATAACAGTAAAAATAAGTGAAATTTTGGAACACAACTGTAGAGATGTGTTGTTCCAAAGACATGAAAATAACCATGGTTTCCTAACAATCAGAGCTTTTGTATTCCTTGGATGCATACATGGCAGAAGATTAAAGGGCAGCAGCCAAAATGACTAAACTTCAACTTGGATGTTGAAGCACAGATTTTATTTTCTTGGCCAGAAGTGACCCACAAGCTTAAAATCAAGGGCCAAAGCCCCCAGTGGGAAGTTGTGCTCAATTTGGTGGGCCTTGCGACCATCTCTGGCTACATCAGCCTCAGCCTATGGAAGGCCACCCATGAAGGAAGGGAGTCTCCCCAAGATCTGATTTCTTGAGACCACAACCTAGAGCAGGTCCCACAGTCAAATTAGTCACACTCCTTGGAAAGAGAGAACAGGCATCAGTTGTGTCCATCGAAGGGGGACACTGTCCAGGAGTACCCTGGACATTTTTTGAAATCTCTGGGCTGTTTCTCCATCTGAAAAATAAGAAAAATAGCACAATGACAGACAACGAATGAGGAAAAAGACAATCATCTGGCCTAAAAACTTAAGACTTAAAAGAAATTAAGAAAGCAGACAAAACAGACAAAAAGACAAACAGCCATATTATTTGAACATATTATTCTGAAGGCAAGTACAGCAAAGAGAAACACAAGTTATTTTAAGCAAAGTAAGAAATGACCATAGCAACAAAACTTATTTTTGGAGAGAGCCAACTAGAGAAAAAAAAAAAAAAGTATGTTAAGATATGTCAACCTGACACAAAGATAAGGTGGAATAAGAATCTAGTTCCATCTGAAGCTGAAAAGAGCTAAATAATGAGAGCTAGTGTCATGAACTTGGCTGCTGAACTGCCTTTGTGTAAGAAAACATCTCAGAACTTTGAACTTAGGAAATTCCAACTTGTCTTGCACCAGGTCACGAGCTCCATAGAGCAGGAACCTATTTCAACAAGCAGCTTTAAAACAAAAACAAAAACAAAATACTTTAATATTTTTTCATTTCTATCAATGATACATTTAAAAATGCAATAGAGCTAAAATCCATCAAAGTAAAACAGTGAATAAAAATCAAACTTACTCAGAAAGATGTTCAGAAGTTGGAATACAAACAGAAACTGAAATTAGAAGAAAAGTTTTATATTTAAAACAGCATATGAAATATGATGATTTAGAATAATGATTTAGTAAAGCGCACATACTGTGGCTGACCAAAAATACTGGAATAAATATTAAAAATCCAAAGTAACACAAGTATATACATACCTTTCTCTATTACAACTTGACAAGTATGAGTTTCATGTAGACTTAAGTGTGTAGCCATATTATCTAAGCCAGAAACATCAGCTAGGAAATCACAATTAAGGCACACTAGAGTAATGCCCCTATAAAAAACAAAGCAAATAGTAGAGAAGAAAACATTTTTATCTTTTATGAAAATCCATATACCATTTCAATGATTATTTTTCCATGATTTGCTTTCTGTATAAGTCACTTCAAATTTTGTTATATAAACCTGATATAACTGAAATGATTCTCTAGAAAATGGCAGAGTTATATTCAAATAATGCTACCATTTATTTACAGAAAGTGTTTTTACTTTATAAACTTTTCTCTCTTATACCAGTTACCAAAAGCTAAGAGTCAAGAGACATAAAGCCCCGTTTTGGTTCACTGACCACAGGTGCCACTTTGCCAAGTCACAATCTATCTGTGCCTATATCTATCTGCAAAGCAAGAGTACAGTATATAAAAGGGTACAATATATGGATTAGTTAATACATATTTATCAAGGCTGTCTTTATGCATACTATACTATTACACTGTATTGTGAATATCATGATAACAAAAAAAATACAGTGTAAGCTCTAATGAGGAATTTATTTAGTGTTTATCTAGGTGGGGAAAAATTAGAAATGTGAAGGCTTTAAAAACAGATTGTTGTTGGAGTTCCCGTCGTGGCTTAGTGGTTAATGAACCTGACTGGCACCCATGAGGATACAGGTTCGATCCCTGGCCTCGCTCAGCTCCAGAGTTGCCATGAGCTGTGGTGCAGATTCAGCTCAGATCTGGCGTTGCTGTGGCCAGCAGCTATAGCTCGGATTGGACCCCTAGCCTAGGAACCTCCATGTGCCACAGGTGCGGGAGAAAGGAAAAAAAAAAAAAAAAAAGATTATGTTGTAGCTGCTATCACAGTGTACTGTGCGTCAAAAACTTTCCCATATATTATTTAGTTTAATTCTCACCATAACATTCAAGGTTGGTATCATTTTCATATAACAATGAATTAAGTAAAGAAGCTAATTCAGTATTGAAGTCCAAAGTTTGAGTTCCTCAGCATCCCAGTGCTGTGAACTGGCCCACTTGCTTGGATCTTAACTACGCATTCCCTTAACATAACTTCATTGAGTACTATAGTTCTTAGATGAGATATGCAATGATTACAAATTTTCAGAAAGGTTAGGAAACAATGGTTTTTGGTGAATAGAGGAATAGTTTTTAATACTTACTGGATTAAATTGCATAGCATTTGCTAT
The DNA here is from genome assembly GCF_016906955.1 of Phacochoerus africanus. Lineage (NCBI taxonomy): Eukaryota > Metazoa > Chordata > Mammalia > Artiodactyla > Suidae > Phacochoerus > Phacochoerus africanus. Next base: position 117,308,457 of record NC_062545.1, on the reverse strand, counting down.
TTGAAGTATTTAAACATAATTAGCACATTACAGTACATAAAACTTGTATTAAGATTCTAATTTTTTTTTTTTTGTCTTTTTGCCATTTCTTAGGCCGCTCCCGCGGCATATGGAGGTTCCCAGGCTAGGGGGCAAATCGGAGCTGTAGCCACCAGCCTATGCCAGAGCCACAGCAACTCGGGATCCCAGCCGCGTCTGCAACCTACACCACAGCTCACAGCAACGCCGGATCGTTAACCCACTAAGCATGGGCAGGGACCGAACCCGCAACCTCATGGTTCCTAGTCGGATTCGTTAACCACTGCGCCATGATGGGAACTCCTAAGACTCTAATTTAAAATGAGTTTAAACTTTTAATTTTTAGTTGAAAGGTATTTTAAAATTTTATTAAGTCTGCAAAGATATGCAGATGTTTCAGAGAATTTAGACAGCCACTATATTTACTAGAATTAAGCATTGGGGAACTTACAGATCAAGCATCTGAAGAACTATTAGTAGAAAATCAAATATATTAAACATACAAATGATACGTGTTAACGGTAACTGAACTGTAAATCAGAGTTTTAAAAAATTTGTTCTGTTCAGCTTAAACGAAATTTATCAAAAAGTATATAAAGGCCCTCTTGAAAGTGACTATTAAAATGTACTAAATTTCTGGGAGTTCCCGTCATGGCGCAGTGGTTAACGAATCCGACTAGGAACCATGAGGTTGCGGGCTCAGTCCCTGCCCTTGCTCAGTGGGTTAACGATCCGGCGTTGCCGTGAGCTGTGGTGTAGGTTGCAGACTTAGCTCGGATCCAGCGCTGCTGTGGCTCTGGCGTAGGCCAGTGGCTACACCTCCAATTAGACCCCTAGCCTGGGAACCTCCATATGCCACGGGAGCGGCCCAAGAAGTAGCAAAAAGACAAAAAAAAAAAAAAGTACTAGATTTCTAAATGTAATATTTTTAAGCTTAAGAAAAGTTAGGATTTAAATATTTACATTTAATAATTAATTACACTCTCTCATATTAAAAAACTGCCCTCACAGACACTAATAGTCTCAATGGTAAATAGTAGCTAAATGCCTATTCCACCTGACATAGTTAATTGGACCAGGGGTAGACCGCCTGACTCAAGCATTCTCTGAATAGGGAGCTGTAATTAGGATTTATAATCAAATTTCTTGATCTGGGAAAATGTGAGAGGCTGGAAATACTGTGTTTGGGGGTTATCAAAACAGAAAATGTGTCTGCATTGAGAAAGATTGGAGCCCATGTCTGGAGAAAATAGTAAAGACAAGATCATCCTGCTTCAGCAAGTCAGACTAGAAAGAAACTGTCAGTAACAGATGACTTTATGTTTCCTTATATATTCTGGCTGTATCTCTTCCATCTAGGGGTCCAAGAGATTCTTTGGAATTTTTCTTTGGTGAAAAAAAAAATAGATCATATAATATGATTACTATTATTGTCAGCTTATTAACAAAGCATAAATACATTAACTTCATCACATACTTTAAAATTTTAAGTGTTTTACCAAAATACACAAATAAACAAATAACATACCTTAGATTGACTTCTCCCCTAAAGCTCTAGTCTAATAGTATGCTTTGTATTTTCCCTAGATATCACATTGGCACATAAAAATCTGACGATCACAAAACTAAGATCACGTACTTCCGTCCCAAATTAACTCTTCCTGACTGGCCTCTCTCATGATGCCATTTCCTCTAAAAATAAACTCAACCTATAGTTACTCTTCTCTGTCTCTTCTGTCTCTTCTTCCTTAAGCAGTCAACATGTCAGGTATTTTATATCAGCAATTTATTGAGTAATTATTCTGTGCTAGCCTCACAATTTTAGGCATACCATCTCATGCAAATCTTACAACAATCCATAAAAGATGATATAATTTATCACCTTTTTATAAGGGAAAGAGTTAGCTTAATATAATCTACCAAGGACACAGATCTGGTAAAGGTCAGGACCAGGTTTGAAATCGAGCCCTTTCATTCCAGAGCCCAATTTCTTAAAGATGTAATACTACCTCACCATTTTAATTCGGATCCATAGTAGATTATTCATAACTACCACAAAAGTCCTAATCCATAGAATTCATGCATCTGTAACTTGCCCTGCTGCTGAAGGTCAGAAGAAATTCAACATTCCTTCAGTGTCACTCAATTCTATATAAAGCATCAAAGTTTCTCCAATGCCCTCCAAAATTAAGTCCAAACTCCTTAGCCTTATTTTCAACACTTTCACAATCTGGCCCTAAACTTAAAACTACTGCCTGCCCCAGATATCCATCTTATTCCATTATACGAGCTTCAATGCTCTATCTATTTACTATCACCATTTCCCCTGTGTGCCTTCTACTTTTTCATTTCTGTGGTTTATTCATGCTGTTTCAACCCAAATGCCCTGTACCTCTTCTATTGGTATAAACAATAACCAGCCAAAAAAACTACTACCTATTCAGATCATTCCAAGAAAAGTAATCTCCTCTTTGTCTTTTTTTTTTTTTTTTAAGGGCTGCACCCACAGTGTATGGAAGATATATACCTTACTTTAGTCAACAAATATTCACTGACTGCCTGCTATGTGTCAGGCACTAATCAATGCCTGGCATAAGCAAAAATCCAAACCACACACATTCTATTGAGAGGACAAGAAAATAAACAACACTGTATGGGATGACAAAAAAATGATCCAGAGAAAAATGAAGCATACAAAAGAGATAAAAAAAAAAAAAAACACTGGGGTAAAGCGCAGGAGAGAGGATACAATTTTTTTTGGCGGGGGGGGGCTGTACCTGCAGCTTTTTTTTTTAAGAGGATGCAATTTTAAATCAAGTGGTCAGGGAAAGGCTTGCACATCAGAATAGAAGACAAACGAGATAAAGGAGCTAAGTGTAGAGAAATCTGGGCAAGAGTAAACTAGTCACAGAGAATAATAAGTACAAAGGTCTTAAGACAGAATATAGTAGGTACAAAGGTCCTGAGACATAATATTATCCCCTCTTCCACCTTTTCCACTAATTCAAAACATCAAAACAAGTGCTGGCTAACCTTATATGTATATACAGCTTGGTACAATAAAGACACTGGTGGAGTTCCCGTCGTGGCGCAGTGGTTAACGAATCCGACTAGGAACCATGAGGTTGCGGGTTTGGTCCCTGCCCTCGCTCAGTGGGTTAACGATCCGGCGTTGCCGTGGGCTGTGGTGTAGGTTGCAGACGCGGCTCGGATCCCGCGTTGCTGTGGCTCTGGCGTAGGCCGGTGGCTCCAGCTCCGATTCAACCCCTAGCCTGGGAACCTCCATATGCCGCGGGAGCGGCCCAAGAAATAGCAACAACAACAACAACAACAATAACAACAACAAAAGACAAAAAAAAAAGACACTGGTATTTCAAGGAGCAATGGCAACATGAGCAAAATAAATAAAGAGCAAAGGGATCCAAAGAATTCAGAAGACTATGAAAAGCATGGTGCTCAGCAGATTCTGAGTTAAGCATGTGGTAAAACAAAAGTTAACTATCAATGTCTTTAGAAATATTCATCGACAATTCTTTCTGCACAGTAAGCAAGTTGTACACTTTTATTTGAAAAAGAAAAGGAATGATAAAGATTATACATTAATTTTAAGAATTCCAGTGTTTCAGAAATTTACTTCAAAACTGATAAAGTGTTAGTCACTTCACTAAGTATTTTAGGTATCTTTTTATTTTTCAAATATTTCTGGAGAACCTTATTTTTGTTCTCATTTTACAATGCAAATACACAGGATTTTATCTTGATACCACTTTCACCCCTCACACAAATTTAGTGAGAAAATATGAACTAATCATACCTTCAGCCTAAGGACACAATGACTAGAACTCTGTAATATCCAGCAGCAATCATTTAGATTTCCAAACTGGGTATCTCGACATGAGTTTAAACAAAACTTATAATAAACCACAATAAGATACCACTTCATGCCCACTAGGAAGAATATAATCAAAAAGAGATGATAACAAGTGCTGACAAGTGGAGAAAATAGACCCTTCATACACTGATGATGGGTATGTAAAAGAGTGGAGGTACTTTGTAAATCAGTCTAGCAGTTCCTCAAAGGCTTGACATAAAGTTGACCCAGCAATTCTAATCCTAGACATACACTAAAGAAAAATAAAAGACATGTCCAGACAAAAACAGTTACACAAATGATCACAACAGATATCCATAATGGCTTTAAAGTTAAAATAACCTAAATGGACAAACAAACTATCATATATCCACACAAGGGAATATATTATTCAGCAGTAAGAAAAAGAGGTACTGATACATGCTATAACATGGATGAATCTTGAAAACACTATGATAAATAGAAGACATAAATCATAAAGGGTCACATATTTTAATCATTCTACTTATAATAAATGTCCAGAATAGGCAAAGTAGATTACTGGTTGCTTAAGGATGGAAGGAGTTGGAAGGAAGTAAGGATAACCACTAATAGGTACAGAGTGTTTTTTTTGACGTGATCAAAATATACTAAAATTACTGTGGTGACTACACTACTCTGCAAATATACCAAAAACCATTAATTGTATAATTTAAATGTGTGAAATGCATGGTATATGAACTGTATTTCAATAAAAATGCTATATATAAAAATTAAAGTCATATACTTTTTGAATAGAAAAAAACTTAAAAGATCAACTAGTTACCTGAGATCTTCTGAATACTTCTTAAAGATACAAAACCTTTTACTTGGACGATTACTATGAAAGCTGGGAGAGAGAAAACAGATTTTATTAATTTTATTATACAGCAAGTCATATTAATTTATAATTATTTATCAAGTCTATACTTAAATTTCAGGTTTTGAATAAAATATCATAATAATGTTCACCATCACTGTTTAATTCAGTGTTTGAACTTACATTCCATTTTACCTATTTATTTTCTAGTGAAACATATTTCCCTAGGCATACTTTTATATAATCCCTCATCCTCACATAAAAAAGGAAGTACTTGAGAGTTAAAAAAAGTAAAGAACATCTTAAAATTTTTGCTATTAACATTTTTGCTATAATATGAATGGTTATCAATAATGATCATTTTAAAAAATCATTTCCAATTTCAACATGTTTGTGTCAAGGTAGGAGAGTAGAATCCAAATGATCTTGGAAAGAAACAGTACTTGAGCTAAATGCCACTGTTTACCATTTGTAAAATCAAACATTTAGAATCCTTTGCAATCACTAGTAGAGGTTAAAAAAAAACAACCACCACCAAAAAACAGAACTCAGGAGCTAAAACAATGCTTCCTCTAAGCACAGAATAGAAAAGAAAATCCCTAACCAAACTCTGTAGCAAATGATAATTAATTTTATATCCCTTTTTCAATCTGATAAAGAAAGCTTTCTTGTACCAGAAAGCCAGGATTAGCTTTATATAGCATTATTTAGCAAAGATAAAAGTGGAATCATAGACTAATAACACCAGAATCACCTGGGAGTTTCTTAAAAAATGCAGTCTTGTGTCTCCCCCACAAACCTACTGAAATAATCTCTAGCAGTGGGGCCCAGGAATCTGTTTTTACAAGCTTTTTCAGTAATTCTTATGAAGCTCAAGTTAGAGAAGCTATAGTTTGCAAAGACAGACCAAGTAGCCAACACACTAGGTCAACTCTACATCTCAGATACAAGGTAACCATCACCAACAGTGCATGTATGTATGGAAAAGAATATAATCCTTAGACTATACTCAGGTTTCTAATAGTTATTTCTTCAATTTGGGGATAACTACTATTAAGAAGTTTACAAATTCAATACAACATGACAGAAGTAATTAAACTATTTTTCAGAAAGAGAACATCTGGGGGGTGGGAAACACTGAAATTATATGCAAAAATTTATGGACACAACCGAATTTCCTCAGAGGAATACTTTCAAAATTTTATCTGATTCCCAAAAAATGTGAACCAAGTAAATTATTTTTTAATGAGATTTAAAAGTAACTTTTAAAAGCTCTTTCTTTCTTCTTCTCAAACACAGTTTTGCTTTCTTTATTTGATTAGAGGAGAGGAAAAAAATACATTTTAGGGTCTTTTGATGGCTTCTATTTCTATATATAGCTTGTACCTTATTAAAATTTGATACTTATAAAATTTCAATTGTCTGAATCTAGTTTTAATTTAGAGTTCCCTATCTATAAAAGTCATATTGTCACTTTATTCCATACTTATAGTTTTGTTTATCATAGGAATGAGAAAGTAGATCTATAGCTCACAAATAAAAAGGGAAAAGAAGACCTTTCTTCCTCTTATTAGAACTGCCTAAAAGTAACAATACAGAAATAGTCTAGGAGATAAAACTTAACATTTTTATTACATCACAGTAAAAACATAACATTAAAATCCAGGTTTTAAAAATTCACCACCTGTTTATATGAAACTCACTAAACTGTTCTCTAAAAATAAGTGAATTTTATATTATATGAGTTATACCTCAATAAGATTAAAGGAAAAAAACTCACTCTAACCATGTTTTCTTAATAATCTTGATTTGGTATAAATAAAATTTTATTTCCAAAAGAACACAAAAGGAATGATTCCCTAAATATTCAACAATATTGACAACATGCCTACTTATTTAAGACACTAGACTAGAGATTAATGATACAGTGAGAAAGGCAAGTTGTCTACCTTGGAGTTCATTGTCCAGGGTTTGTGGGGGAAGGCAGTCAAAAAGCAGCTAGCACAGGATAAATGTCTAATAAATATCTGCTAAACATAGTCATAAGTAATTACCATGAGATAAACATCAACAGTGACACAAAATTTTATGGTTGCATGAAGGAAAGCTGCAGGTAAATGGAGAAGTCGGCTAACAATTAGTAGTACACTTCAATTAGGAAGATCCCTGTACTGACTCACTCTAGGGAAAGCAAAGAAAATAAGAGTTGAAGGCACTGGAAAAGTAGTTAGGAATCAGATATTAAAAAGTTTTACAGTCTCCAGAAAATTTGAGCTTCATCTTATTAATGTTAAGGCAAAGAATTTTAAGCCAAACAAATGACCTGACCAGATAATAGTTAACAAAAGGAAGGAAGAAATGGAAAAGGGGCCAGGGATGGGTTGAAAACAGGAAACTATTTATGATGCCATCACAACAATCTGTTCTTCTAATGACCATCATTTAGTGCCAATAAATTTATATAAAACATATAATGGACTAAAGCATATCATAAAAATTAATTTAGTACTCTGTCTTACCTATTGTATAGGAACAAAGTGTTAGATCAGCTTTCTTCTTTGTTGGAAAAATTTTAAATCCTTCAAAGCCTAAATGAAGTATCATTTATACAATACCTTCTGTTATTTCTTATTTAAAGAATTCAACCTTACCTTCTCTGGGCTCTCAGTCATTTGTTTTATCACATTAAGCTAGGTAAATATATCTCTCCCACTAAATTGTGAAAGTTAAAGACAAGGACTTTACCTACAATACCTAATAATGACAACTTAGAAATAATTGCTATAATTACTTGAATATCTCCTAGGTGCAAATAATTTTATAAAGTACCCTAAGTACATTTTTTCCATTAAACACAATAACTTTCTCTTCAAGAAAAGCAAAATGGGAGTCATTTAAGTAACCGACCCAAAGCTACACAGGTAATAAATAAATGGTAAAGCTTGGTTTCAAATCCAGCTTTGTCTGATTCTTCACCACTAGCTTATCACACTTTCTAGGAAATAGTAAACTGTGCTAGAAAAAGAGACTGAGTACTTGTATCTTTTTACCTTAATTCTATTACATGTAGAGAAAAAGCCTTGTTTCTTATATGTAATGTTGAAGAATAATAGCAATATTACACAGCAATCCGTTTGCATTTTTTTCAGGTGACTTCTATTTAACAACCAAACCCAAATAATGCTACTTTTTTAAAAAAAAAAAATCACTTAAAAATTACGTTTAATGATGTACTTCTCTGAAGTCTCCTTCCAAAAATGTTCTAACTGCAAGTTTTTTAATATCCTCTTTTGAGATTTTATTTAAAGACTTTTATAATTATAATGATACCACTTGCTATTTCTAATGTGCTAGGTGACATGGCAAATACAAAGTGCCCATTTTTTTCAAGGAAATAATATAGATACAAACAAAATAGTAAAAGCCAGAAGAGATAAGTGACACACTACTCAAAGTATGGAATGATCCCTATGAGTGGTTGTGGTGATCAGATACTACAAAGAAGGTAAAGTGAAAGTAAGGACAGGGGCATCCCAGGGACTAACAAAGAATAAGGAAAAGCCATTGTCAAAAATGATTATGGGAGAAAGTTTATTCTGAGGAAGAGCAGTCAACTGATGGGGATGGGAGTCTTTATAGAATGGACTGGGGCAGACATGAGACAGGAGAGAAAAAGACCAATTCAGAGTAGTACAGAGGTGGTATAAGATAAGGATTAAAGGCACTCATCCTCCAAAGAAAATGAAGTTTCTGTACATACAAAACTCAAGCCTATAACAAGAATCCACACTGGGCAGAGGTAGTAGTTGGGCCTTCAATGTGAAATACCTTAGGCAGTGAATGAGGTAAGGGTACAAGTGAGGTTGAAAAAAAAGAAAAGGGATCTACCAAACCCTGAGAGTGGCAATGAAAGCTTTCAGTTCCATATGAGGTTAACAATGAGTAAGAGTGTATGTCATGACAATGAAATGCATAGTTGGGGCTCACTGGGAATTGGGATAAGGGTAGAAAGGAGCTGGGCTAACTGGGAATGTTTTTGAGTAGAATGGATTTGGAGGTGAGAAGCCTATGATAAATGGGAGAGGGAAGAGTGGAATGACCCTTGGTTCAGGAAAACAAAATATTTTCTGGTTTGATCCCCTATAAATTAAGGGCAGAATTAAAACCAAATTTGGGCAGCCACATTTCTGTCACAGAATAAGACATTCCACACAGGAGTATACTGTGAAAAGGATACCTGGGGCCTGATTTAAAGGAAATGGGTTATAAGTGAGGTCCACCACAGTATATGGGAGGCAGCATGGCAGAATGCACAAAGTGTTGTTCAAGAAGCCATGATACACAGTGGCAGGCTGAAAGAACCTCATGAACTTACGAAACTTGGGACAGGGAATTTTTTCTAGCTAGTATTCCACATTCATACAAATGATGCCCTGAAAGAGTATCTGGATGGTAGTAATGTGAATTCTGGAAAGGTGACATCTGGTTTATTTAGGTTCTTTTTAGTGAGTCAAAAGTAAAAACATATATAAAATAATTAGAAATAAAGAGACCTCAGGGAAACTAAGGAATGAAAGTGTAGGTTTTAAAGTTGAAAGGTACAAGTGACAGTGGTCATGTTATCAAGAAAAGAAATGAGAGAAAAGAAAACAAAAGAGCCAAGAAGAGCCAAGAAAAGAAAAGTGCTAAGAAGAGCCGAGGAAGAATAGGCAATGAAATAGAAGTAGCCAGAAAGGATGGAAAAAAAAGTGGTAAGAGTTTAGCACAAACTGAGGAAAACAGTTTCAAAAGTCAGTGAGAGCAATGACTCTAAGTGGTAAAGTGAAAAAAAGTGAATAATTGTGATGTTAAATACATGACAGATAATTTTAAAGAGGGCATGTTAGTTGGCAGGTGGGGATGATACTCAAAAAGGTAAAGAAATGAATTAACAAATAAACTAGTAACATATACTTTTTACAAATGTTTCATGGTAAGAAGACAAGAAATAAGGAAAGTAAGGAAAAATTGCCCTGATCTTTAAAAAATAAAAATAAATAATTAAAAAAAAAAAAACTGAAAATGTAAGTAGAAGGAACCTGGTAGACAGAAGAGATGAAGTTGCAAGGTAACTGAATGAGGCTGTAGAAGAACTAGAGGAATAAGGGGCAACTTTGGAGAAGTGGAACATGTGGAACTAGAGGGATAAAGTTAACTTTGGAGAAGTAGAACATGTCTGATTTCTGAGATCAATGTCTGGATGATGGTAAAGGGGAAAAAAATTGAGGCCAAAAAGATTAATTAAAAGGATGACCTCCAATTGAATAACTAGTAGGCCAGTTTAGGAATGAGAAGAGGCTGAAAATAAAATTTTAACAGTACTAAAAAAGGGTTTAATAAGATACTGCAGGTAAAAATAAAGAAGTATTTAAAAATAGATAGGATCCAACTGAAGTTAAAGATCACGAGTCAGAGTTAATTGAATCCAACACTGTTTGGTAGTCTAGAATTGAGCATAAAGTTTAGAGGAAGATGTTCAAGCCTTTGTCCTTTATACCAGGTGAGTATGACTAGAGATGTAAAGGATTCCAGAACAAAAACAAAGCAGCAGTCAAAACAGGTGACCCTCAGAGTGAGGATGACTATAAAGTTAGACGGGTGTTGCTGGACTAGAAAAAAGAGTCAAAGCCCAGAAAGTCATGGGGCAATGGGAATTCAAAAGAAATGAAGAACATATATGATAAAATTAAAATGGTAGTGTGGAGAGAAATGGGGTACAAAACTTAAAAGTTGATGTAAAAGCACGGGTACTGAAGAAGTCAAGGTACCATGAAGACAGGATAGTCGTCGAGGAGGTTAAAAAAACTGTGAGAAAAGTGCTGAAGCCATCAAGAAATGTGAGAGAATCCTTAAAATGAGGAGCTGGATAACAGCCAGAAAGTAATAGAGGTCATGTTGTGATTTAAAAGAAAATCCTTTTATTCGTTATACTCTAACTTTTGAAAAAAAGGAAAACTCACTTTGAATAATCAACCTAACTGGCTTATATCTAAGCAATTTTTTACTATTAAAAAAAATAAAAATCTATCCTGAAGAATGGCCCTACTAAGATACAAATGAAAATAACATAGACTGCGAAGACTTTCTCTACATAGAGTAAATACCTGGACTCAAATAATCTAAGTTGAATGAATTAATGAAAAAGAAGTTCAGCGGTGGCACCCTAACTAAAAAAGTCTCTCATTTCACTGAATGGATGCAGTATCTATAGCTTGATGGATGCACAGATAGACAGATGAATTACAGAGAAAGAGAAAGAAAGCAGCAGACCCAATGAAGTTTCTAATACCTCTGGAAATCCTGGAATCTCTCAAAGTGACTTCTTTGAAGAGAGTAACACTCACGATATTCCGTGTATTTGTTTCATAAATATATTTAAAACATTTAACTTCCTATCTTTGGAAGTAACCATTTTTGAAAGTTTACTATAGGAAAAAGAAAATTCCCATATAAAAGCTATTTTCCCTAAAAAGCTAGCCTAATTTCATTAGTCTGTTCTTACAATTTGAGTTCTAGTAACTATGAATTACTATGCTGAAAAATAGTACCAAAAATGATCCCAGAAGTTCTCTATTGCTCCCTGGAGAGACACACTGGCTTCTAAGAGAAAACTGTTTTCAAAAACAAACTTACTGAACTATAATTTTAATTGGTACTTAGAGATGTTAACTCATCTTACCTCATCATATGATTCACATAGGCTTTGCTACAGCTAGTGTTGTATCTGCAAAAACTACAGTGGACATATGTAGGAAAGTGGTTTGCAAAATCTTTTATTTCAGAACAACACTCAATGCACTTGTGAACTCCCCGACGATACCTTATGGAGATATAAAGGAAATAATAAAAATATATTTTAAAACAAAACTAATAAGGGAAAGCCCTATTAATGTTCTGTTAATTAAAGCCAAGGTGCTTAAATTAATATCTTAAAAGAGACTTATAATTTGGAAAAGTCTGCTATGGAACAACAGCTAGAATAAGTATAAACAATCTAATATCACCTAATGTTTCTTACTGGAATAAAAGGGATTATATTAACCAATTCAAACATTACAAGATATAAGCACAACATAAAACGTCAGTATAATAAATGAATATTAGAGGAAAAAAACTAATTCGAGTACTGTTCGACAGTTGTAAAAATATTTTTTTATTATTTGCTTGGCCTTTTAAGTGACAGTATAAAAATGTACAAGAGAATTGGGTAATGGGGTAAATTTATATTAAGTTTTCATACTTAAGATTAAATTAGTATTGTGTATCAGGAATAAAAGATTACCTTAAGTTTCTCAATGCTGTATTGACTTTACTTTTTTTATTGCTACTAGCCAATGTGCTTTGTTTCTTTTGCATATTAGAGATTTTTGATTTGTATTTAGGTTTACTTCCATTAGGCTTACTTGTATTAGGTTTACTTGCAATGGATTTAGTTATATTAGGTTTACTTGTGTTAGATTTTGCGGGATTTTTAGCAGTTATATTTTTAGTCCTTGGAGGTGAGAGCTGAAGTGTAGAAGTGCTTGCACTAATGGAAGGTGTAGTTGAAGATCCTGATTGAAGAGGTCCAACTGAAGCTCGTATAGTAACCTGCAAAAATGAAGATAATATCTGCTTTAGAAAATTAATCATTGCATTACTGCTAAAATATCACTGAATAACAAAAATTTTAAATCAAGTATTTAGAAAGGGCAAGTATAAGGGGATAAGTCTTTCATTTATTCTAAATGTTCCAACCAATTAAATGAAATTAAATTTGATATTTACTCAGTTGTAATACTACATTTTTGTACTGATATCAGTTATATGTTAACAGTTATTAATGTATAATTAGGAGTTAAAGCAAATTATATGAATATTAAAAGAGCATATTCCATAGCTATTTCTATGTTCTGATACAACTTTAAAAATTCACAAACACAGAGGTTAAAATTTAAATCTCAAAGCCTAAAAATAACTCTAGAAAGGCCTACATTTACCCTTCAGCAACTATGATACAAACAAAGTAACTGTGACTTCCTCTTTCCAGGGGCTCACTGGGCAGGATGTATGTTTACAAAGGTTACAGGACAGGTTATATCAATTGAGTATACTGTATGGAGAATTTAATAATATTCAGAATTTCCTTAAAGGGAACTAATACAGGCTTATCGTTTTGTATTCAGAAATTACATTTGCTGGTTGACAATGGAAAACACACTTGCCTACCAATGTTCTCATTAATTACGTGACTATACTCCCTCATGTATTTGAGGAACAGCTTATGAGGAAGTACCATGAAAAAATGTGCTTTGGTATATGACTAGGAATCAAAACGCCCTGAAGTTAAATCTAATACTAATCCTTCCTAGACATGTGACCTTGAATAAGTAACTTATCTTCTCTAAGCTCTTTTATCTATAATAATGGACAATACCTGCCTTGTCTACCTCACTGGGTTACTATATGGATTGACCAATAGAATATATTAACAAGCATTCTGAAAGCCTAATTCTAAGGTGCTATAAAAACAAGTAGTATCATTATTATTATTATTATTATTATTACTATTATTATTATTAAGGGAAAATATGAGAGAGGACTGCACTGCTTACATTAGTGTTCTGCATGTCTAGTCCCAGCATGGAATGAATGGATTGCAGGGAAGGATGCTGGATAGCTTCTCTTGCTCTAGGTCTTCAGAGCATGGCTTTATACTGTTTTAGTTAATTCAAATAACAGACATACCCACATTCAAAGGTAAGTACCCAAAGCCAAATATAAATGTTTTGGGGATTATTTCACTTTGGATTATCCATGCCTCTGTTTCCCTCCACTGGAGCAAATATTCAAGAGCTGACTGTGTATAAAGAAGTCAGAGAAAACAGAGGTATATAAGGCAAAAAGGGCAAAGTAAATTACAATCATCAGTATGCAGTCAGACATGTGTTTGCTCACTTAAAACAATGCTATCCAGCAGCAGAACTTGCTTTTCTGAGAGAAGACTCAATAATAACTTCAATAAATATTTGAGAACCTATAGCATTCAAGGCACTATACCAGGTGCTGAGGACACAAAGATAAATAAAACATGATTCCTGATCTCAAGCATCTTATAGTTCAGCAGATAAAACTGCTATACATACTGCCAACTGGAATCGTTCAAAAATAGCCTATGTAATATTGACAAGACCCACTGACCTGGGAACAGTTTATCTTAGCCACACTTTTTACACAGGAATACTACTCAAGCGCAGTATACACTATTGACCAAAAATCAATGGTTAGTATTTTCCCCCTAACCACAGGAATAATAAAACCTAAAATTAATGTATAAATTAAAATCAGAAATCATTTGTAAAGTATAACATTCAATAGAAAAAACATGCAGGAGCCATTTCTATTAACATACAAAATGTTAAAAATATAACATATTCAAACTCACTTTTGTTCCAGGAGGCAATCCTTCTAATTGTTTAGGTTTTATAAATGTCCTATGATGCTGAGTCTTATGGTCCATTTTCTCTTTGCATGTTAAAAACTGAAGTCTGCATTTTGTACAACGATGTATTCCTTTTTTCTGTTTAGAAAAAGGGAAGAAAAATAATTTCTACAACCACAAATCCTGTATCTTGAAACTGCTAATTTTAAAACTAGTATTTTACATCTATCATAAGTAATAGCAAAATACTATTTTATTTTTTAAAACCCTTTGCACTATATTTAGGTTTCAAAAATGTCTATTCAGAAATTGAACATAAAAGTTGTATCAACCGAGTCTAATGAAAGTTCTCTCAATAGTGGTGTGAAAGCTCATTTAATTATAAAGTACTTAGACACAAGATACTGTGAAAATGAGCTATGCTACATTTTTATCCCACAAAAAAGGTAAATTCTTCTTAATTTTTATTTCCAGTTGGTTGACAAGTTGGAAAAATAAGTTCAAATATCCTACCACACATTCGAAGAAAGATGTTACAACAATGGCTGTATAAAGCAGTGACATCTAATGAAACTTTCTGCAACTCCTGATGAGAATGTTCTAGAGCTGCAATGTCCAATATAGTAGCAACTAGACCTCTGGTTATTGAACATATATAATGTGCCAAATGCAACTGATAAACCAAATTTTAAATTTTATTTAATTAAGTGTAAACAGCCACATACATCAAGTGGCTATAACACTGGACAGTGTGGATACGGAAGCATAAATCAAAACAGCTATTCCCAATCTACTTACTGGTTGAGACACCTAGACGGAATCCCTCCTCAAACCTGATAATGTTATTATTCCACAGATGGAAAAGAGGATCCAAGAAAAATCTAAATAACTTTCCTATAGCTATTCAGTGACATTGCCAGAGGCCTGATTTAGTATTCCTTCTACTATAAAATAGCAATTACATTCTTTACCTATATGCTTTCATTAAGAATTATTCATATGCATACATATATATAAACTAAAAACAACACATACAAAAGAAGCTATGATCTAGCAGATGCATCACTATTTCCAATTAAATACAATCCATCTTCTTTGGAGAAATGTCTATTTAGGTCTTATGCCCATTTTTCAATTGGGTTGTTTGTTTTTTTGTTGCTGAATTGCACAAGTTGTTTATTTTGGAGATTAGGCCCTATCTGTTCCATTGTTGGCAAAGATTTTCTTCCATTCTGCGGGTTGTCTTTTCGTTTGTTTAATGGTTTCTTTTGCTGTGCAAAAGCTTTGGAGTTTGATTAGGTCCCAATGGTTTACTGTATCTTTATTGTCATTATTCCAAGAGGTAGATCAAACAAGATGTTGCTGTGATTTATGTCAAAGAGTGTTCTGCCTATGTTTTCCTCTAGGAGTTTTAGTGTCTGGCCTTGTATTTAGGTCTTTAATCCATGTTGAGTTTACTTTTGTATAAGGTGTTATATAGTGTTCTACTTTCATTCTTTTACATGTAGCTTTCCAGTTTTCCCAGCACCATTTATTGAAGGTGCTATCTTTCTTCTACTGTACCTTCTGTCCTCCTTTGTCATAGATTAGTTGTCCATAGGTACTTGGGTTTATATCTGGGCTTTCAATTCTGTTCTATTGGTCTATATTTCTGTTTTTGTGCCAGTACCATATGGTTTTGATGACTGTAGCTTTGTAGTATTGTCTAAAGTCAGAAGTTTGATTCCTCCATTTTCCTTTTTCAATATTGCTTTCCAAGCTCCTATGTTTCCAACATTGCTCCTATGTTTCCAAGCAAATTTTAAAATATTCTGTTCTAGCTCTGTGAAGAATGTCTTTGGTAATTTGATAGGGATTGCACTGAATCTGTAGATTGCCTTGGGTAGTGTAATCATTTTGACATTTATTCTTCCAATTCAAGAGCACGGCATACCTTTCCATCTGTTTGTGTCATCTTTGATTTCTTTCCTCAACATTTTATAGTTTCAGAATATAGGTCTTTTATCTCTTTATGTAGGTTTATTCCTAGGTATTTTATTATTTTTGATGTGATTGTAAATGGGATGGTTTCTCTGATTTCTCTTTCTGATCTTTCATTATTAGTACATAGAAATGCAATTCATTTCTGTGTATTAATTTTGTAGGCTGCAACTTTGCCAAATTAAGAAAAAGGCAAATACCATAGGATATCACTTGTTTGTGGAATCTAAAATATGGAACAGATGATACTATCTAAAAATAGCAAACAAAAAACAGAAACAGATCATGGCCAAGAAGAGAAGACTTGGGGGTTCCCAAGGCAGAAAGAGGAGGGAGTGGGATGGATGGGCATTTTGGGGGTATTTTTGGATATAAACTGTTAATACTTGGAATGGATGGACAATGGGATCCTACTGTACAGCACAGAGAAATGTATGTGATTGGGTCACTCTGTTGTACAACAGAACTTGATAAAACATTGTAAATCAACTATAATAATAAGTAAATAAAATGAAAAAAATAATTATAATCAGTCATTTATAAAATTCACACAGGTAATATACTGGCAAGTACCTAACATAGTTATGGGCACATAGCAGGCATTTCATAAATAAAATTCTTCATGAGGTTCGAAGCAATATATAAATATAATAAGTTTGTATTACTATTCCAGATGCATCTTGAGACTATTTTAGAAGTAGGATGCATTGGATTATATTGGAGGTACAGACATCTTAATCTAATTCATTCATATGTGCTAAAAGAAGAGGAAGAAAAAGAGAAAACTTGGGCAAGAAACAGATACCAAGTCAATAGGACAGAGAAAGAGTTCTCCAAAATGTAGTACCCAGAACTATTCTCTATCTATAATCACTCCCTCGGTTACCTCATCATTTCATGGCTTTAAATACCATCTATCCAACTGAACTGCCTACCTGACGTCACTACTTGATGTCTAATATGCATCTCAAACCAATATGAACAAAACTGAACTCTAGATTTCCTCCCTACCTCATGCTCCCCAAAATATGTTCTTTCCTCAGTCTCTTCACCATATGATAATATATGAAAATTCCATACTTGCTGTTGTTTAGGACAAAAAACTTGATCACTCTCTCTCACTTCCCATTTCCAAAACCCATTAACAAAACTTGTCACTCTACCTTTAAAAACTGTCATAATAGTTTTACTTATTACCTCCAAACACTGCTACTGTACTTGCCCAAGCCACTCACCTTGACTACTAGTATAATAATCTCCTATCTTTCCCCTGTAATGTATTTTCCTTCCTATGGTCTATTCTCTCCATAGCTGCCTATGATCTTAAAACATGGCAAATCTTTCACATGCTTAAAACACTAATGGCTTTCCAAAGTCCTAATTCTGCATACAAGTCTCTATATGAACTGGCCTGCATTCTATGGTTATAACCTTATGTCCTACTACTTTTCCTCTTACTACTTTACTTTGCTTCAGCCACAACTGGCCTCTCTGCTGTTTTGTGAGTGCCCTAGGTACACGCTCACTTCACTCTGTATATAGTGTTACCTCTCCCAGATTTCCACATGGCTTACTCTTTTATTTCCTTCAGAGAGGCTCTTTTTTGATCACTATATATAAAAAACAGCAACAATTCCTCCACTCCCAACAACTCCCTAATCCTTAGCATTCCTTATCTTCCACATCCACAGTACTTATCACCAACTAGCATGAATTCAAACAAAAGGCACACATATTTATTGTTTTTCTCCACTATAATCCAAATTCAAGAAGCCACAAACTATACTTTGTTTATGTAATACCTAAAAACAGTCCCTGACCCTAGTAAAGCACTTGGTAAATATTTGTTAAATAAATGGACAGTGGGCAAGAGACTGATAGAAAGTACATATGGACAGCCGGTTCAATTTAACTATTTCCAAATGACTGCCATTCCATTCAATGAACATTTGTCCAGAAGCCTGTGACAGACTACATTAATCTACTATTTCCAATCTACTATTCCCTTAGTTGGATACAAGTCTTACACATCTCTCTTGTGTATGTATGCATTTAAATGTGCAAATGGTAATAAAGAGACAGTACATTTTAAATAACATATTCAATCAAAGAAACAGTGGTCTATTTCAAGGGTAGATAACTATCTCTGTTGATCTTTTTGATAAGCAAACTACATATTGTTTAGAAGACCTGAAGGACTTAAGGGTAGTTCTAACTATATATAATTTCTGACCTTAGACCTAAATAATACCAATATGAAATCTGACTCTGTGTTAGAACCATAAAAGCTTGGGCTCAGAAATCAGATTTTAACTCTGTGACACGAAGCAACTTGCTTTCTCCAAGACTTTGTTTCCTCATGTACAAGTGTGACTGTGAGGATTAAACAAGATAATACCTGTAAAGCACTTACTGCTGCCAAAGGTAAATGGCTGCATGTTAACTGCTTACTGTTTTTATTAAAGATCTAATGAACATATTTCACACAGCCAAAGTCACTTTCATTGTTTCTTAAAATTCATACAAACCGGATTGTTAGCTCTAAAAATCACCTAAGACAATAATATATCATCTTAAAGAAAAGCTACAACCAAAGTCTTCTAAGACAATAAAAGGAGCCATGGAATCAACAACTTCTATTATTTAATACTGCACTAATAATGTCATCTCAATTACAAGTTTTTGTCTAGCTATTATTTTCCAGTCTTTTGTAAATTATCAAACTGTAAATAACTTGAAGGATGCCTGATGATCCTTCTTATGAATAGATTTTCCCTCTTAACTGCTAGCTTTCTACTTCCTAGATCCTCCAAACAAATAAAAAAGAAAATTGGGCACCCATGGCAAGTGAAGACATAAAACTTAGGGCATACAAACTGATAATAAACCACACAGCCCACATAGTGGGCTCATACCTCACTTTCATAGTTATCATTCTTCCCACATTTACATTTCCCTCTGGAACTTAGTAAAGCACATGGGGAAAATGATGTTAAAAGCCCCATAACGAAATGAAACTACTTTTTTATACTTCATTGTCCTTTCAAAATACTAAAGGCCAAAGATGAAACAGAGTACAAAGAATACTGTTCCCCAAACTTTGTTCAAGAAATGTTAACAGATATTGTGCAAATAAAGGGCCAAATAAATCTCAGAAATAATACATACTATATTCCTTTGAGAGATTTACAGTGTCTATTAGCATACTGAAATCTCTGAGGAGTCCTGTTTTAAAAAAAATAAACTACTTAATTTTATAAATCTAGGCATTTACCAAATTCATTTATCAGTAGCAATTGAAAGGGGTGAGCATCTATTAACAACTGATGGAACATTGCTGGGGATACCTAGAATAGAAAGATCTTGCCAGAACTTCTCAAGGATAGGTAGCATTCCAGTCACAACATAGGTGATCCCAAATTCATTTGTAAATTCTACTTTTATGATGTTTCCCAATGACAAACCACAAGTAGGTTTCATTATTATCTAATGACTGGAATGGAAAGCAAAGTGAGCACCAATGCTGAATAAATTGACATGCCAATTTAATCAATAAGAGGACAATGTAATGAGCTAATCAGTAAGGTGGCAAAACTTGATTTTATGATCAGATTCAACAAATCCACTGATTTTGATTTGAAAAAGGCACTGTTGTTGCTCTTTCAAGAACTTAAGATCAGGAACAGTGTTCATAAAATTTTTCAGCCCAAACAAAGGATGATTTAATTGCTTAAGGAAAACAACCAGTAAGTATAACATCATACTTAAGAAAAGGGTACATAAGCACTAATATTGCATTCCAAAAAATTACGCAGCAGAACTGCCAGAAGTCATCCACAAAACAAGTTATGCACTGAATATAGTTCTTTGGCAGAGTCCATAAATCAAAGAATAAGTGTCATTACTATTTCTTCTATCACTGGCAGCTATAAAAAACCACCCCTGATCAATGATGTCAACATGTCTTCTTATAATATAGGTGCTAAAAATGGAAATACAGTTTGAAGAAAAAGAGGAAAACAAGATTGAGTCCTCAATCTTTCCTTTATCAGTTCAAACTCTTCTTCTCCTCTGCTCCTGATACTTACCTTTGAAAACATCCCCATACCCATTCTTACCCTCTGAAATATCCAATTATTTGGATATTCCTCCACTCTTCTCTTTTTTTCCTTCAATCCAAGGTTTCCTATTTTTAACTATCTTTCAGAATTTTCATGTCTGAGCCACATCTTACCAGAAAGGAAGCAAGGAAAGGAAGTAGAAGTTTCACACGTAATTCAAATTAATTGGAAATTAATTATGTTATTTGGAACAACAATGCTTCTCTTGCAGAACAAATCTAGTTAATGTTATATCACATAATCTATCTTTCCCCTAAAACAATAGGAATGAATAAGAACTAAGGAATCTCACCTGATGCTTCATATAATGATGCATATAGGGTGTTGCAATTTTAATAACTTTGAGGCAAAATGGACACAGCAAGTTCTTAGTGTTTTCATGGGATGTCCTAAAATGAGTTTCTACATCAGAAAATGATGATGATCTATAATTGCAAACCTATAAAAAAAAGATTCAGTTTAATCTGATTATTTCATAATGATATCCAATTTGAAAGTAACAATGATAAGTTATTTGTTGAGAAGAAAAACATTCTACATTCACCTCTGATGCCTACAAAACCAAGAATCCCACTAATGCAAACACCAAAAGACAATGTTTGAGACTGAAGCTACCTTTCAAAATTTAGGGGTAGCTTCCAAAACATAACTAGATAGTCTTCTTTTTATGAGATACTTATTATCCCCAATCTTGACTTGAATTTTCAAACTCTTGACAACCCTTGTTCTATAAAATTCTTTCTGTTATATAAAACAGCATCTTCCTTTAGATTATAAAAGGTCTCCAGGCTATGTCAGTGATAATTTATTTTTAATCTTACTTTCCTATTCCTCCAAATTCTAGAAAAATACTAGTCCCCAAAGCACATGGTAGGGTTCTCTGAACTAAAAGCATTTCATATTTTCCTATATGCCTACAATCTTCCATATATGGTTAAGATAAGTCCATGTTTGTCTTTCTGCAACATGGTTTTCTTTGCTAGTACAGGAGTGGGCAAACAGGGGCTTCTGGGTCAGTTCCAACTCTGCTGACCACAATAACAGTGTATGAATTATGCCAAAGGCAGACCTCTTACTAATAATTAATTTTCAAAAGAGATTTTAATTTTAGTAACCAATTTCATCTAAATGATTAGAAAAATAGGAGTTCCAGTCATGGCTCAAGAAACTAATCTGACTAGTATCCATGAGGATGAAGGTTTGATCCCTGGCCTCATTCAGGGGTTTAAGGACCTGGCATTGCTATGAGCTATGGTGTAGGTCGCAGATGTGGCTTGAATCCTGTATTGCTGTGGCTGTGGTGTACGATTCAACCCCTAGCCTGGGAACATCCATATGCCATGGGTACGGCCCTAAAAAAACAATAAATAAATGATTAGAAAAATAAAAGAATATATTTCGTGACACACGAAAATTATATGAAATTCAAATTTTAGTGTCCAAAGTAAAGTTTTATTGAAACCCAGTGACACCCATTCATTTACTTATTGTTGATGGCTG
The DNA here is from genome assembly GCF_016906955.1 of Phacochoerus africanus. Taxonomy (NCBI): domain Eukaryota; kingdom Metazoa; phylum Chordata; class Mammalia; order Artiodactyla; family Suidae; genus Phacochoerus; species Phacochoerus africanus. The sequence continues at coordinate 117,286,669 of NC_062545.1, read as the reverse complement.
CCTTTGTGCTACAATGGCAGAGTTGATTAGTTGCAACAGAGAACATATGACCCCCAAAGCCTGAATATTTACTATCTTGCTCTTTATAGAAAAAAATTTGCGAACGCCTGGCCTAACAGGTTTAAATTTTACAACTAAAACGACAGATAACAAAAAACCAAACAATACATATACAATAAAATATGTGTATACCTGGCAAATATATGGCATTTCACCAGGTTTATGATTGTCCTTCATATGTTGTAAAAGAATATGCTCTGTTTCAAATGATAATTCACATATTTTGCAAATGGCTAAAAGTGGGGAGAAAAAAAGACATTACACCATTTTAAGATATATATATACACACACACACAGTATCAAAACATTATGTTATACACCTTAAACTTAATACAATGTTACATATCAATCATACTTCAGTATCTTTTAAGTATCCTCTCCAAGCAAACAAACAAAAATACACACACATTTCATTCTGTACATCTGTATCAACAACAACAATGGTAGAATTGATGGTAGTGGCAGCGGTGAACAGTTCCATAGCTGTTAACTATGCACCAAGCATAGTTCTAAGCACTGTACCCTCATTAGCTCACTTAACTCCCATGAAAACATTATGAAGTGGGTATTTCTATTAAACTCATTATTCAGATATTAAGTGACTTGCCTGAGATCACATGACGATCACATATTAGAAGGAAGAGCTGGAATTTGAGCCCAAGCTGTCTTGCTCCAAAATCTGTGATTTTAACTACTACTGTGTTTACTTTCTTATTCAGGTTTAAATGAAGGACAATGACTTCGTATTTGAAAACTATGACCTTAGGCTTCTAATTTAGCCCCCAAGATATATATATATATATATATATATAAAATGCACAGGTTATTAACCTTTATGAATTTACGAGAGACTTTAATTTTAGTAACTAATTTTATTTGAAAGTTTATAAAGGTTAAAACTTTATTTTTTCAGAGTTCCCATCGTGGCTCAGCAGTTAACAAACCCAAAAAGCATCCATGAGGAAGCGGGTTCGATCCATGGCCTTGCTCAGTGTGTTAATGATCTGGCACTGCTGTGAGCCCTGATGTAGGTCACAGACATGGCTTGGATCCCGCATTGCTATGGCTCTGGCATAGGCTACTGGATGCAGCTCCAATTCAACCCCTAGCCTAGGTACACCTCCATATGCCATGGGTACAATCCTAAAAAGACAAAAACAAAAATAAAAAAACTTTACTTTTTCAATTTTGCTCTCAAATTCCAAAGTCTTATTCTTATTTTTCTAACATGCTTGTTCAGGTCTTCTCATAGTTTATACCACTAAAATCAACAATATTCAATATTTAAATGAAATTATAACTTACTAGAAAATTCATGGGGTGTGTGTGTACTTTCAATGTGACACTGCAGTTGAAATGGTGTGGGAAACTGACGATAACAGTGCTGGCAGGTGGTGTGGTTTTCCCAGCTTTCACTGCTCTGCTTCTCAAGTTCCAAATGATGTTTCATGTGGTTCATAAACCTATAAATGATTGTCAACAGGTGCAAAAATTCAGATTTAAAAAAAAAACCTCACAAATAAGTACTTAAATCTAAATCTTAAAATTACACATATATTATGGAAAATACAATCTCAAAAGGCTTAAAGTCCTCTAGAAAAGTGTGTACTTTAAATAATCACTTTCATTAAGTAGCTAAGTAAACATCACTTCATCTTTGTTTTAAAATAAATTATCATTAATTTGAAATATCCTAATTTGCTCTCTTAATCATTTCATTTTATTAAAAATTTTTAATGAAAAAAACAGCAACTTTCTTTTCCATACAAGAAATACTACTTACATTTTTAAATAAAATACTAAAAGGAAGGAAAGTCTACCACCAAAAGCAGCCACAGAGTCATGAGAGAAATCTTTTAAGGCTGTGAAGATATACAATAGATTCCAGCTGCTTAAAAGACAAATTACTAGTCTTTTTACTTGTGTCTTAGTTTCCAAATGCATGTAATAGCAATTTTAATGCCTACAATTACAAGAACCTTTTGTCTTATTTAATGATGCCGGTTTACTGTTAGCACAGACTGTTCATTTTAACTTACAGACTTTGCCCTTTGTAGGCAACGTCCATTTTTCAGTTTTACATTTTGCTATTTCAGCTTCTCTAAAAGGCTTCTTATGAGCAGGAACTGTGACCTTCAAAAGCAGAGTGCAATAAAAATGGAAATACCTACTTTAAAAAGCTTACTGAAGCTTTTTGCTAAATTTGAAAGTAAAGTTATTCAATCAAAATAATTTTTAGACTGGGTCGACCATTAACAATTATTCATTTTGAGTCACTAAAGAAAATAAGGTTGAAACTACGTGATGACATCATCAATCTGGACAGCGATTATCATAAAGATTTTAACATTATTTCTTTTCCACACCTCTCACAACACCACTATTTAGTACAAGTTATGGTACGCTTTCTGAAATATCTTTTAGCCTTCCTTTTTTTTTTGGTCATTTTAGGGCCTCACCCATGGCAAATGGAGGTTCCCTGGCTAGGGGTCAAATTAGAGCTGTAGCCACTAGCCTACACCACAGCCACAACAATGCCAGATTTGAGCCACATCTGTGACCTACACCACAGCTTACAGCAATGCTGGATCCTTAATCCACTGAATGAGGGCAGGGATCGAACCTGCGTCCTCATGGATGCTAGTCTGATTCACTTCCATTGAGCCATGTCGGAACTCCTTCCTTTAGTTTTAACACCAGCTGTATAAACACCTATAGTAAATCCTGGTCTTGGCTGAATATTTACACAGAAAATGTCACAAGCCATCTGACTTTCAGCTCACACCTTCCAACAATTAAAATGTATCTGTATAAAGTAATCTCTTAATTAGCAAGCTTTCCTTCAATTATTGTATGGGCCCCCATCAGGAACTAATACTGATTAAACTGACAAATGGAAATGAGGGAAACAAAAAAAGCAAACATCCTGCAATGACATTCACAGAATGAAATAAATCTGTTTTGGGTGACACTCAATGTAGGAAAAAAAAAAACAAAAACAAAAAACAGTATGTTGACAGGGCAGAGAATAGAAATCTGAAACTATCAATTTCTTACCATCATCTACAAACACCCAGTTTTAAATTTCAAGGTAAAGTATTATTTAATATTTACTCTCCTAGTTTTAAATGTCAAGGTAAAGTATTATTTAATATATATCAATTCTTTGGTTATCAACTGTTTTCCATTAAGGTTACATTTACTAAAGCATCAGTATTTCAAAAAACACTCAACTCTCAGATGTTAAAAGATGCTGTTTGCTTAAAATTTCTATATATTATGATACTCTAGAAATATGTAACTAGTATTCTGAAACAATTATAAAAAAGAAACTTTTTACTTTTTTAACTCATATGTTTAATATTAATGTGTTAATCTCAAAGGAAAATCCAAAAACCTACTGTGGAAACATCATATCATATACATAATACTTAAACATAATAAAGAACTAAGTAGGTGAACTATATTTCTATGCATTTTACTATATTTATCAGCATGATTTTTGGTGATTTTACTATTAAAACTGTAAAAATATTGGAAACAGGAGACAGGATTCTGTAATACTGTTTCAGTGTTTTATCACGAAGTACAATATCCCTTCTGTTAAACTACTTGGACCATTAGCTACTGCTGACTGTAAAAGGTCTGATAAAAGGAGATAAATCTGAAAAGTCATATGAAATGATGTATGTAAAAGAACTTTTTAAACTTTAAAGCACTACAATAAACAAAATAATTGTTATAGGAGTTTGTCGCAGTGTATTTCAAGGTTTCTTAATATGTTTCTTCTTGGACCCAAGAACTCACTGGAAAATAAAATAAATGCTGGGCCTAGAAGTAACCTACAAGTAGCTAATTACAAATAATAATTATCAGGGAAAACATAAAAAGGTATACATATATATGTTTGTACACATACACGCCTTATCTAAAGGAAGGACACTGATATCTGGAATTTACTTTGAAATGCATGAAAGAAACCCAAATAGTTTGAAAGAAGGATGAATAGATACATGCTAAAGCAAGTACAATTAAGTGTTAATGGTAGAATCAAGATGATAACTAAACAAGAGTCCATTATAAAATATATTAAACAATGCCAAATGCTGGAAATTTTTATAATAAAATGATAGAAAAACCTTACCAACTATAAATTCAAGCATATAACCAATGAAAAATATCCATCAATATATCTTTTTACTTTGCTTTTGTTACTAAATCATTTATTTGTAGGAAGACAGCTACTAACATGCCATTACAAAGTATAACTCCTAAAATTTAAAGTATACATGTATGAAATTTTCAAAATTCCACTGAAATTAAATCTCTCATTTTTAAAGTGGTTAAAATTTAAAATTAAAGCAGTCATGTTTCTTAGAATTGAGACTTTGCTAAAGAAGACTCATTTTCCTGCAACGTAAATGTTCTAAAAATTATAAACATGAATTGAAAGATTTGAGCATTAAGTAAGATTAGCATATAAGAGGTCAAACTTGAAAAAACATAAGTGGTTCTTCCTGTGATATAAAGAAAAATAAAATTCAAAGGCAGCTAAAAATGAAAATTATCTCATGAAAATTCCTAGATCACTGACAATAAAGGGAAAATGAGTTAATTTTGTTTTATTTGAAATAGTTTGTCATTTCTTAAGTTATTTTAAAGAAAGAAATACAACTACATTTAACATCAACTCTAAAATACAAGAAAGGTCAAAAGCTTTTCAGTAGGACAATCTGCCTTTATTCTTAGTACAAAGTATTAAAATCACCTATCTAGAATAACATTAAAAATGGAAGATAAAGATAGAACATTGATATCTGTACCATTCCAATTTTTAGGTAAAAATAAAAATGAGTGTTTACATACCTAATATTATTTTTAAGTATTTTCAAGCAACTGAAGCATTTAAAGGTTGTGTAAGTCTTCTGTTCTTCCTGGACATCTCCTTCATGTTTTCCATAGTAAAAGTCATTAACTAACATGATCAATTTTCCTTTTTCTGAATCAATAGTCTTATTTTTATTTGCTGTACTTGAAAATTCTGTTTTAGCCAGTCCCAAAAAGTTATTTATCATATCTGGACAACAGTACTGAAAGAGAAAAAATAGAAGCCTTATTTATCTCTTTAAAAAATTAGATACCAAAATATGGTTCTTTGTTTATAACTAAGTCCAGACTATGTAAAGCTATGCTTGGTGATATATCTGAAAAAATATTCACCAAATGCTTGTGAATATGTGTAAACAAATTCTAAAAAATTTAAACAGTAAACATCTATTATCTTTAAAAAAATTTAAAGAAAGAAAAGAAAAATCTTAAAACTAGGACTTGGCTATTGATCTAATAATTTTTCCTTACAATTTACCTTTCCAGATGTAAATATTTAATAATACTTAAATTAACTAAACATTACTCATATCCCTGCCATTACAGAGTACAGAAAGGAAGTGTTGTTTTACATGCCTGAATGTGAATGTTTAATTATCAAGTGATATTCTAAATTTCATAGCATCTGGTCGAAAGCAGACACTGAGCACTGCTAACTTGCCATTCCTTTGACTCAAAAATGTTAGAAAATGTATGGGCGAAAAAAACAAAAGAAGCATCAGTTATATCTTGAAATACTGAGTGCTTAAATATTTGAAGGGAAAATTTAGATCCTCGTGAATTAAAATCAAGATGTCACATAAACTGGTTCTAATGTAAAGTACTTTCATATATGAGCTTTTTTTAAATAAGATAAAACTAATTTATTGCACATATTTTTCAATTTTAGAATTTCTCTAAAGCAGTTTTACTGAAAAGGCAATCCTAGGAAGACCTGCATTGGGAAAATCACAAGTGCTTGTCAAAATGCTAACTCCTGGGCCCACTTCAAACCAATAAACCACAAAGTCTACAGCTAGGGCCCTATATCTGTATTTTTAAACAAGCCACCCATGTAATTCTTTTACAACAAAACCAACTGATAAACTCTTCCTAACCATGTTATTTAGTAAATTAGTAGCAACATAAAAAAGCTTGAAAATCCAAACATAACTCTATTCCATTTAGATAACAGCATCTACTTCCTCTCCTGCCATATTGAAATGTTAGATTATTGGTGAGTCTTTCTGTCATATGGGGAAGCTGGGCTTTTGATGCAAGACAGATCTATAACATTTCCTTCAAATGCTCTTATTCACTTGTCAATTTTGAAACCTATAAAGAAAAACACACACTAAAAAAAAATCTAAAACAGATCCAAAAGAGGGAAAAAAATACTAAATAAAATGAACTAACAAGAAGTTATATAATTTGTGCTAAGGAGTTAAGGCTACACCCATAAGCTAAATGAGAATAAGTACATTAGTTCTCTCATACAGTATGATTCTCTGTAGTCTACAATTCTGAATAGAGTTGAAATGAAACCACAATAAAAAGAGAGAAATGAGAAAGGCTTTGCTGTTTCTCGATTCTTCTTCAGACACATATAATATTTAAGAGCTTAAAGTTAGGAAAGTCAAACTGTTACAGAGGACTTTACAAAGCTCAGTTCCTTCTTAAAAAAAAAATACTGTTTTTGACTTTAAGGACAAATGGAGAAAAGGATGAATCATGGTAAACCCACTAGCACTATCAGAAAAATGATTTAATACATGTGTCTTACTACATATGATGTATACCAGTAACCTTATTTTGATAGACAAAACTCCTCACTTTATCTGCAATTTTACCATAGGGATGATCTCAAACATCAAGAGGAAAAAATTATAATGCACAAAAATAACAATACAGATGAGTATCCCTAATTAGAAATGTGGATAATCTTAACATACTCAAACATTAAATCTGGCTTTCAGACTGCAGAACTTATTCTGAGTCATATTTGAGAACTGATTCTCTTCTGAAATCTATAAAATAATCTAAGTAATCTACATCAGAGTAGGCTTCAAGGTTTATATTCTTCTGAAATGTCTAATTCACATCTAAAAAAGTTTAAGTTACTCTAAATACTCAGAAACTCATAACAGATGATCAATTGTTGCTGTTCTTCCACTTTTTAACAAAAAATTAAGACAAGGATCAGATTTCTAAAATAAACATACAAAATTTCATTCACTGTCTTCTTTTCATCTATTTATTTTTGTCTTTTTAGGGCTACACCCACAGTGTATGGAAGTTCCCAGGCTAGGGGACTGAATCAGAGCTGCAGCTGCTGGCCTATGCCACAGCTCACAGCAATGCTGATCCTTAACCCACTGAGAAACCCGCATCCTCATGGATATCAGTTGGGTTCGTTACCAATCGGGTTCATTACTACTGACCCACAACAAAAACTCCCATAATATCTTTTAAACAATGTTTCAGAGCTCTATAAAACAGATGAATGATAAACCATGGACAACCAAGAATGGACAAGGTACACTGAACTAGGTTGGTGGATTTAGTAATTGAGAGTAAAGCAAAATATCTTACAGAAAATATTCAAGAGGCAAAAAAGCAAGTTAAAAAATATGATCTATGCCGCAGCTGGGGCTACCTCGGATTCCCTAACCCACTGCGCTGGGCCAGGGATTGATCCCACACCTCTGCAGCAATTCAAGCAACTGCACTGGAATGCTCATTAACCCAGTGCACCACAGCAGGAACTCTACTAAACTGTCTTTCAAGAATGAACTATAGTCAAACTGTTTTAAACATGAAAAAACTCAAAAAACACTGTTCTGTGTCATTTTTTTCTTTTTTTTATTCTTGAAAGTACTTTATTATTTTTTATTTTTTAATTGTTATTTCCCCAATACAATTTTTTTTCTACTGTACTTCATGGTGACCCAGTTAAACATACATGTGTACATTCTTTTTTCACACATTATCATACTTTCAAATGATGCAACTGACAAGGGCTTAATCTCTAAAATATACAAGCAACTTATACAACTCAACAGCAAAAAAGCCAACAACTCAATTGAAAAAATGGGCAAAAGACCTGAATAGACATTTCTCCAAGGAAGATATACAGATGGCCAACAAGCACATGAAAAAATGCTGAACATCCCTGATTATTAGAGAAATGGGCCATTTTTGAGGAAATTACTAGAGGATGGATTTCAATCAAACAAGAGATAACCAAAGAAATCACGACAAAAAAGACTGGTGATGAACACTGAGTATATTTCCTGTGGAAAAGAATTAAAACGAATAGGAAAATAAGGTTAAGAAAACTGAATGAAAATGTTACATGCTCTGACAATGGAAAAATGAAAACTGAGAAGGGGTTAAGGGACAGTAAGTATGAGGTCAAGAAAGTTTATAGATTGCTTCAGGTATGATACCAGCACATCAAGGAGTATAATTTAGAGCTACCAAATAAAGAAGTAGAGATATGAGTGTTTTGAATAGTACAAAGGTAAACAGAATGATAATACTGATTAAAATCAGTAGGAGAGAAGAAGGTAAGGATGAGGTTAGGAATAGGAAATTTAATGCTACTTTAATCAATTTTAATAGTAGAGAATGCCAAAGGAATAGAGGACTACTGGAATTATATTAACATTAAAAAATTAGGAGGAAAAGGATAAACAGGAGAACAAAAATACAACTCCCCTAAAAACCCAAACTACATACATATAAAGCAATGGAAGGAAGAGAGGAGGGAGGAAGGGAGGGAGGGCAAAAAAATTGTGACAGAACCAAGATCAAATAACTCCATCACACCAATGAAAATAAATTTAACTCAATTACTGAAACAAAAAAGATTTTCATATAGGGTCACAAAGGATCACAACACTGCCTAAATAAAGCAAGAGACGTGCTTAAAGCAGAGTGACAGAAAGGTTGAAAATAAAAGGATGAAGAATATGCTAGACAAACAGAAACCAGAAGAAAACAATGGTTGTGAGCCTAAAAGGCATTAAACTTTAAGGCAAAAAAGGACATTCTATAAAAATGCTAAAGAATGCATTCACAATACAGTTGTAAAAGAGATCCATCTGTATCACAAAAAACAGCAACAATCTTGAAACAAATGCAATACACTAAAGAAAATATTGGTACTGAAAGATGTGGATTGAGATGTGGTATTTTTCAATTCAACTCAATTTCTACAGAGCAAGTAGACAAAAAAAAAGTGAAGATATAGATATCAAAATAATGTCCTTAATAATCTAGATCTGGTTAATAAACATCAAATTCCATACCCCAAAAAAGAAATAACATACCTATCTTCAAGTTTTCATGTAACATTAAATAGCCCATATACTTGTCAAAAGGAAAAAAAATAAGTCTTTGGGAGAATTTGAGCTTTTTATCTTTAAAGGTTTGAATGCCAGTTATGCCAATTAACTGACTAATAAGACAATAAGAAAAACGTCTATCTCAAAGAACTTTATAAGGACTAAAAGGAGTAATTTATTTTAAGCTTAATAGTCTGGGACTTCCTGTTGTGGCATAGTGGAAATAAATCCAACTAGTATCATGAGCATGTGGGTTCAATCCCTAGCCTCACTCAGTGGGTCAGGGAATCCGGCATTGCTGTGAGCTGTGGGGTAGGTCGCAGATACAGCTCAGATCTGGCGATGTTGCGGCTGTGATGTAGGCCAGAGGCTGCAGCTCTGTTTTGGCCCCTAGTCTGGGAATTTCCATGTGTCAACAGATGCGGTTCTGAAAAGACAAAAAAAAAAAAAAAAAAAAGCTTAGTTGTTTTGCACATGGTCTCACATAAGTAAATTGTTATTATTGTAGCATATTTGAATTATGGTTTAGGTAGTCTTCATTAAAAAAACATGTCTGTGGTATAGTCATCTACTTATAATAAAAGCAAAAAACTCATTTACAAATAATCTAAAAATCAAAATTTTTTCAAAATGGAAATTAACCTTAAAACTTTAACTGATACATAAAATGCATAAGCTAGAACATGTCTCCACAATTTTATGCTT